>NC_048263.2:22459010-23084010 GCF_005286985.2 Setaria viridis | reverse complement strand
CCAACCCATTGCGGACATGATAGAGTCTCCAGTTGAAGGTGTGGAGCCGCGTCCTCTGGCAGAAATACTCAAGGATGTGCCAAACAAACTATCCAGCTACATCCAGAAGATGGCCAAGTCGATCTCTCAACAAGTGTTGAGCTTCATGAAGTCATTCTACCCGAAAGCCAATTTGGCACCCGTTGCTGAGGGCGTGGCGGGTGACTACACCGATGAAGCCCTTCAACAGTATATATAGGAGATGGCCCCAATTGCTAAAGAAGTAGCCAATCATCTGGTCCTTGAGTAGTTCTGTATCAAAGCAAACATTATTTCTCTATTGTAAACATGATATGAATGCTTTGTAATGTAAATATTTCTAAATCTTGTTGCAATCTTTGTTGCTTTTGAATTGTTATTTTTAGTGCATCTCATAATCTTCCCTGATATTTGCTTGTACAGTAGATATGAGTGGCTACACACAAGGATTCTTTGATGAGCCTCATTAGGAGCTAGTTGTGAGTACTCTTTATGTGTTCCTTTATTGCAGTGCATGAGTACTCAAGCTGCTTAGGAAATTGACTTCTTTAACAGAGGTCTCTTCAGGGTTTCAATGACTAGAGCTTATGTTTACAACCTCTCTGAGTTGTATTGATGTTATGCTCCGAAAAGCCTGGAACTGCAGACTTATTATTACAAGCCGTGACTAGACAGACTTGTCTGGTGGATAGTCTTTCAGGTAGTTAATTAACTTCAAAGATACTGATAGCTTCTTTTTTGTAAGCCGTCGAGGGACAAATGTGTCCAATGAGTTAACTAACTCATGAAGTTTACTGCAGACTTGCTTTCAAGGTGTGATTGGACAATTTTGTCCAATGAGTTGAATAACTCCAAAATTTTGCAAACTTATTATTACAAGCCATATTTTGGCAACTTTTGCCCAGAGAGTTGAATAGCTCGTTGGAGTTGTGCAGACTTGCTATTACAATCTACTATTTGTGCGACTTTGCGTAGGGAGCTGAATAGCTCATTAGGATTACTGCGAACTTACTTCTGCAAGCCGCGAGAAGTAGTCAAATTACGATGAGAATATGACTGCTTTGTTGAGTTGTAATTCTACAACTAGGGCCGATGGCTGATTTCCATGAATATGCAAATCCAAATTAGGGATAAAATTGACAAAGTTGCTCGATGTTCCACGAGTTGTCGACGTTATCACCAGAGAGATTTTTGAGCCTATACGAGCCAGGTCCAATGACCTTGGAGATGATGAACGGTCCCTCCCATGATGAGTTTAGCATGTGGAGCCCCTTGGTGTTTTGCTACACTTGAGGACCATATCGCCTATATTGAATGAATGTTCTTTGATTGCGATCATGGTAGTGGCGGATTCCTTCAAGGTACCTTGCAAACGGGACGAGTGCTACATAGCAAGCTTCTTCGAGGTTGTCTAAGTCTAGACGCCTTGTTTCTTCTGCTGTACCTTCCTTGTACTGCTCAACTGTAGAAGATTTCCACATGACATCAGCAGGTAAGACAGCTTCTGCTCCGTAGATAAGAAAGTAGGGCGATTTCCCTGTAGGCTTGCATGACTGGGTACGGAGCCCCCAGAGGACATTAGGTAGTTCTTTGAACCACTTGTCTCCTTTCATGTTTCTGATATCATGCAGCTTTTTCTTGAGAGCTTCTAGTACTAACCCATTGGCGCACTCAACCTAGCCATTGGCCCGCGGATGAGCGACAGAGACATACCAGACTGTAACATCCCTAGTTTCAATTAAGCTTGCAAAAAGGGTAATTAAGGTACTAAGAACCTAAATCACACTTAAACTCTAATTGTTTGCCACTTGCACATTCAAATGCTTTTTAAATTCATAAAAGCACTAAAAAGGGCAAATTGAAATCAAATAGGGCCAGACAAGAAACCAAACATGAAAACAAGCCAAATTAAACCTTTCTATCTTCCAAACCGTCTAGTTTTTGACCCATCAACCTTTGTAGAAGTTGTAGTCTACGGTTTGGTCAGCAAGTTTTGTTTTTGGAAATTTCAAAGTTCAAATTCAAAATCTAAAGAAAATCTGCCTCAAACTCCCTGCCTTCGCGTGCCACCGCATCGCCCCCCATGTGCCAGCACGTGATCACCGCGCACAACGCGTCAGGCCACGCCATGCAGTGCAGCTTGACCGGTGCCACGCCACCGCCAATGTTCGCCACCGATGAAATGCAATGGCTTCCCCGCGCTACCCTATCTGACGCCAGTGCTATCCTTATCCCTGCTGCCACATCGTCCCTAGCCAACCGCTGCACGGCACCCATGCGCGCGCTCCTGCCCACGCCTGCGGTCACCGCCACATTGCCGTGCTCCACTGGGCTCCACCGCTCCAGCACTCGCCGTTGCAGATGCGACTGCACAAGCCCGACGCTTGGCCTTTCCGCACATGAGGCAATGGGGCGGCATCCCGCCATGATCTTTCCCCATCAATGGCCGCTGCTTGCCCAGGCGCGCAACTCTGCCATGACCAATCGCTGCCCACCCCCCTGCACCGCCAGTCACCGGCCTCGCTTGTGCTCCCCAATCGCCGCCTAGCTCATCCAAGCGCCCTTATCTTTTCCTCGCACCCCTATGCCCCTATAAAAGGGCACCAGCGCCTCTCACCAGCGCTTCATCGCCGCCAGTCTCCCCGTGAAAGCGCTGCCTCGCTCCACCACCGCACCCCACCTTTGGGCTCACCCTCCCAAGCATCGCCGCTGCCTCCTAGCCCCTCCGGTGGACCTCAGGTGCACCGCTCAAGCTCCTCGAGCCACTGCCGAGCCTTCTCCGTCACCGTCGGCACCGGAGCAGAACTGCCTCCGCCGCTGCTTCACCCTCGCCATCGACCGCTGGTGTCGAGCCTCCCCAGCCCATGACCTCCGCAGCGCAAACAATTCTGGTGAGGTCCCGACCATGGCTGTGCCCTCCCCTCACCCCCTTAGCACCGCCACTCTCCGGAATTTTGCCGGCGAGCCGCCAGCCGAACCGAGGGCCTATTTGAGAGCCCCCAGATCTTCCAAAGGTCTAAACCATAAAACTACAGGACCCTTCTGTGAAAGTTTAACAGTTCCAGGGGCCTCTCTGCGAAATGTTTTTCTTTTTCTATTTTGATTTGTTTTAAATCAGTTGAAACTTTGGAAATGCATAGGAAAATGTAGAAAAATGCTAAAAATATGAATCCAACTTTGTTAGGCTCCTGATGAAGAGTAGTTTCACTAAAAAATATTGTTGGACATCTTACTATTGTGTATTTCCCTTAGGATTTTATTTTGTGTTTAAGCCAATAAATTCCTTAAAAATCATGAAGAAAAATAGATAAAAATGCAAGATCACCTTTGTTGGGTTCATGATACAATTGTTTCATTGGGAAAAATACTGGTCCCTGTTTGATACATGTTTCATCTTGCTTAAATAAATGCATGTGAGCTAATACACTTAAAATATGCTAATTGTTAAATTGAGTTGTTTAAAAATTTAGAAAGAGGATAACTTTCCAAATGAATGTTAAGCAACCCCAAAATGACCCCCACCTTTCTTTTATGAATTTTATGTGTTTAAACCTTTATATGTGTACACAATCACCATCAAAGTCAACCCAAAGTTTTAAATCGCAACACACTTTACTTCATGAAGAAAATAGAAGTTTAAGTTCTTATCGAGGTGAATATGGCCACAACGCATGTTACACTTCTGCAATAATTCATGAACTATATCCTGCATATGAAAGCATGAAATCTTGATTTATGCATCTCGTGTAGAAGCGAACCTTGCTGACAGGACGTACGAACTACTGCCGATAGCTGAAGAGGAACATTCTGCGGAGCTGCATCAGATCGAGGCCAAGAAAGACCCCAGCCAAGCTTCCAACGACCTGCAAACTAACCTAGTTCAGGAAGGCAAGCCCCCGAGCATAATCTTGGTTTCCAAATTATGCAATAGTTATGTTACTTATGTTTGTGCATTAAGTTCATAGGAGTTGTATTGAAACCTTAGTTGCATGCTCCCTATTACCTATGTTTGAATACTAGCATGATAGGATGAGTAGATGCAATGCTAAATAGGAACTCAGTAAAAGTCGAGTCATTTCCTGTCACTCACGAGTTATAGGAGTTGCTTGCTTACTTATGCTAGAACCATAAGGATGACGGGCGGGGCTGGGCTTTATGTTTGGAATTGGTGGAATGCCCGTCTGTCTAGTGTCTAACATGCTAAGGTCGAACCGTGTCGATGATTGTGGTCAAGTGTTTGAAAGTACTAATCTCATACCTAGTACGGGATGGGAAAGCCTAATACCTGATTGAACCGGGACGTGGGCAGCCCGTCCCACTCTCTCTGGAACCTGGTTCCCCTGGTCCACCATGTGGGTACAAGTGCAGTCACGGTACGGCTTCATCCGGGACTATGGGGCATTGTATCCAAGGGAAGTGGCCCTAACACGTGCTTGGGAATGGACGTGGACGGCTGACATGTCTGGACACGTCGTGGTACGCATCTATAGTGGGGTCAGGTTCACCTTGCAAGGTTAAGAAACTCAATTCGAATCATCTGCCTCTCACAGTTCAAGACTACTTGATCACTATGTTGCACTGAGTAAGAAGTAGAACAAAGGATGATGATTAATATTGATACTTGAATGAAATTTCTTATTCTACCATGCTTGCTTAGAATTGGTGCTTACCTAGAATGGTTAATCAACTAAAACTTGCAGCTAAAACTTGAAAGTAAGAACCTACCTTAGATGCTTTTGGAAAAACAAACCCCTCAGCCAAAAAGCCTTGCATGTCTAGAAGTTGGTGGAGTAGTTACCACCCAACGGGTATGTCATGTTGAGTATTAATATACTCAGCCTTAGCTTGTGGCTATGTGTTCAGGTAATGACATTGATGATGTGGTAGCCAATTTGGACCCAACTCCCTCCGGGTTGGATGGTCGAGTGGAATCCATCCTCGGTCGGCGAGGATCGCGGTAATTGATGTCATGGCAGGCTTCACCATGGCATTGCTGTATCGATGCTAGACTTCCGGTTTAATTTCCACTACTTGAACTTTGAAAACTCTACCTTTATACTTTTTGAACTCTTGTGTTGTAATAATTGAAGTTGGGACCTGTATTAATCTATCTGGATTGTTGTAATCTCTAGACTCGCCTTCGTGTAAGTATGCTTTGTTTTGATCCGAGACAAGTGGTTTATCGGGTGAAACCTGACAGACTACCATTTTAACTTGATTAAAGTGTCTATTCGCATTTAAGGCAACGTTGAGTACACTTTAGCTGAGTTAACCTGGGTGGTTCTGCCGCAGCTGGTATCAGAGCCGGTTAAGCATATACCAGAGAAAGCAACAAGCCCTAAACACCTTTTTCAATAAAACTTGCAAGAAAAGTGTTTGAAAAATGCGTAAGTTCGTTAAGGATGAAAATTAGTACGAGAAGCCCTAGGGGATTTTAGGTTGTTTTAGATGGCTAATTAACTATTGGTTATCTTATACTAACTCCCAACACTTTTTAATTCCTGCAACGGTTGGCGCAGGGGTACGGCAATTTCGTAGCGTGCCCCCAGCATCATATGCAAATATGATGGTGCACATAAAAAGTGAATATGCTATCTCAGTGTATGAGCGTTGCCTGTACAGTGAAAATCGTGCGGGTGCCATTTCTATAGTAAACAGTAATGAATGTGGCCGCTTTCGTGCTGGCATGAAAGGTTCAAATATGTTGTAAGTCGAGGAAGGATAATGTGCTCCCGATGGGATAAAGGATTCAACAAGAACGTGGTACTCTCATCTCTATCATCTTCGACAACAAGGTATCCAGATCCACCGCAACCAACCAGCCTATGCCTTTTCCCAGCTAATGGTGGAAATGAGACCTCAAAAAGCTGGTAATCCATGATAGATGCGAATGTCACTGCTCCAGATTCACCGATATGTTTGAATTTCAGAATCCAGGGGTCAAATGGGTGTGCCTCACCTGAACGAGCGTAGTTCCAACTCTTACAGACTCTTTGAACCTAATAAATTTCAAGCATCACTAATCTTATTGGCAATGCTCACAACAAGATCTGGCATAAGAATTGCCTAGGAAGGACTCATGTTTGAGGAGAGATTGATTAGACAGCCAAAGAAGAAGGTAGATGGAGAATAATGGAGGACTCGTAATAGATAGAGAAGGGGGAAGTTATGGACGAGGCAGAGATTGCAATTCCAAGATAGAGTAATGATGAGGGAGTGGAAGTGGTTGCCAAAGTTCCGGTGTATTGATGTTTTGCAGAAAGGACCTTCCCGAGTAACAACTGCATCTGTCTGTTCATGTTCACCGGATCATCTTGTTTAACTAATGTTTCCTATATAACTACTATTTAACTATTGTATTCATGGGTACATTTTATCTCAGTACAATGTATCGCTTCTTTAAATGCAATGGCTTGTATGTATTTCAAATGAAATTATGTATTTGAATCTATGGAATGAAATTATGTATTTCTATCACTAATGAACCCACACCTCTAAAGATGAAGATATAATTTGCATGGAGAGATTAATGTGGCACTCGTGGAGAAATTAATGTGGCACTCATGGAAAGATTGGAGAACCGCTTTATGGATTTACGTTACTTTGTGGGGGCCAGTTATCAATACAGGCAATGTTAGTTTATATTATTACCTCATTCTCTTTGCTTGTCGAGTAAGCTACTTCTTCATTCTTGCAACCATAAAGAAAACCTAGTCTCGCAGCGTGCCTCTTCCTCTCCCCATGGGGCCATTGTCACCGAGAGTGACGGCGTATGTCACATCCTTTGATGAAGAGGAGAAAGCTACAGGGCTGATGGATTTGGAGCTGAGCGATTTGTTGTCTCCTAGAGCAATGGCAGACACATCCTCTGATGATTTGGAGTTGGTGGAAAAAATAGAAATCCTCGATCAAGTGCCTCTCTGACATCGCACCAACTGCAAGTAAAGCAAAGGTGGCCGTGGTCAGGGGCGTGGAAGCACCACCACTCGCTGGGGCACCACCGTCCTCATGTGTGGAGCCCGAAGAGGTAGGAAGGGACCGCCACAATCCTCGTCGGTCGACGACAGTCGATCTCTACAATCCTCATCGAGCGGCGGCCATGGACCTCCATTATGGTCCTCGATCGGCGGCCATGGAGCGGCGCCATGATCCGCGGGCGGCAGCAATGGAGGGATGACCTCATCCATGGGTAGCGGCCAAGGAGGTTTGCCATCTTCCATGGGCGGCGGCAATTGAGGGATGGCCTCATCGTCGGGCAGCTGTATCAAGGTCCCGGACACACCATCGACAAAGAAGTGGCGCCTCGATTAGTGATACTAGTAGTAGAAGTAGTAGTAGCAGCAGTTGTAGTAGTAGTAGAAGAAGAAAAAGAAGAATTAGTGGTAGAAGAACAATTAGTAGAAGAAGTAGTAGTAGCAACAGTGGTAGTAGTAGTAGAAGAAGAAGAAGAATTAGTGGCAGAAGAAGAATAATTAGTGGTAGTAGTAGTAGTAACAACCCATTGTCATCTTTGATCTAGATCCCATTGCGATGCGGTTTTCTTTTGCTAGTAAGATGGGTTTAATTAGGTAACATTATTATTGGTAACACTTTCATCTGGTCTGTTCAAAAACTAAATAACGGACTTTTCCCTTTGTCGAACCTTTACACAACTATTTTGAGACCAAGAAGGCCTATTGCTTGCAATTTCATCCAAGTCAGCTCAAAAACAGAACAACGGACTTTCCCCCTTCCTCACTAAAGATTTCCCACTTGTTAGAAGAAGATATATTGGGCCACGTAAACGTACCAATCACAAATGTAACAATGTATCTTAGAACATAGATTAACATGATCGTTATTGTTATAAATGGCAAACTCTAACAGGTACAAATGACACATTCTGACCGTTCTTATTACAAACGACACAAATGCAAACATAGGCATAGATCCATTGTCGGTACAAGTACAACAACACTCTGTAACATAGGAATGAAGGATACATGGGCATACATCCACTATCGGTACAATGACACACTCTAATGAACAAAGGACGACAAACATAGGCATACAAGTGGTGCACCGACATACTACTACCATCATGGGCTCATGGCAACCCCATGGCAGCACGGAATTTAGCAAAATGGCCATGTTGGCGCAAATACTGTTCTAAAGCATGATGCCTCACCCTAGTATCTCACACCCACGTAGGTGAAATGGCGATGGTATGTGCATAGAACACGAGGTCACAAATGGTCCATTGCATGTGACTAATCTGGCAGAAAGGGCAGACAAACATACCATGGAGACGAACACGCTCAACCCCGAACTGCTGAAGCCAAGCCAATACAGACAATTTTAGCTCTTGCGATTCAAATGGTTCGATGAGAACTGGCCGCAGATGTGGCATTTGAACGGGCAGCAGCAGAGGTGCTGGCTTGGGTCGAAGGCAAAAAGGTGGTGCCATGAGGTTCAGCTGATCCTGAGGTGCCGTTGCTAGTGGCTGAGTCAGAGGTGCCATACGGACAGGGTGTTGCTAAGGTGCTGATGCCATCGGCTGAAGTGGAGGTGCCATCAGAACCGGGTGCTGCAGAGGTGCCATGGGGGCATGTTGCTCCTGCTTCTCTGACTCTTCCAAGTTCCATGCCTAGTCCCTTCCATTTCTGGCCGTTCTCCATTACATACACAAATGAAGAACAAAGGCACCATATGCTTACAATACTTACCATATCAATACCATGCATATAGTAAACAAAATAGACAAGAAAATGACCTCTTGTACCTCCAATAGAACAATGCAAAATGGGGAACCAATGAGTGTAGGTGTTGCCTTGCAAGAACACTGTGCACCCCCCTATTTATTGAGCACTACGGCAAAAACGCAAGCTCTGTGTGGTAGGCCAAAGTTGCAATGAAAAATGTGAGATGCTTAGAATATATTCAGACCTAAGCCTAGCACGAATCTAGGTTGGAATCTTCAGTTTTGCACATCGGTTACATGTGTGCACGACGGGTGTCACGGGATAAGCCTAATGTGTCCATGTGTACATTTCGCTGGAATGCCCGGCATACAACAGAAGACATTCCTGCAAAACAACTCATGTAAGATTATGAGTGATTGAGTGATAGGTTCCCTTTTGACGATGAGTTTAATGTAAGAAAGATGTTGCCACCATTCATTTGTGACAATTATAAGCATCAACTACATCCGGAGAAAGAGAATAATTGTTGGCACAAATTGATAAGGTCAGATAGTCCTTACGTTGTCTGACATATGGTGCAGGATGTCATGACTAGTCCAACTTATCTGTAGTGCATGGCTGAAAAAAGGGCTGCCAAGGGCATGGATTCGCACTAGATGATTCCCGCATGCCAACGGAGCATTTAAAACGTGAACTGGCTGATGCGACAAAGCCTAGGTGGAATATGGCGAACCACATGCCTCCAAAGGTTGGGAATTAAGACTGAAAAGGCATTTTAGAATAGGCCGTTAAAGACTAGTAACGGATGTTCACGACCGCCACTGTCGGAACAACATGTTTATCCGCACACTGTAGGAACGTGTCCATTCAAGACTAGTAACGGACATTCACAAATGACCGTTTCGGAATGACACACTCCCACATATAAGAGGCAGTTTATCCACGAGTCGATCATTGTCATTTGCAGTTATGGCATTACACACTAACATGTTCCCTTCGTTGCAAGTCGACTTCTCAGTCTCAAGCACGGAAGCAAAAGCAGAAGGAACTATTGGGCGGTACAAGGAATCAAGTACATTCATGATCAGAGGCTGTCAATGGAGGATACATTGCTATCCTACAGGTATACATGATCCGTGGTACCCACCAGCAAGACCAGAAGAAATTTCCATCATCCTCGTTTTAATGAATAGCATGCAAAGGGTAGGTATCTCGTTGCTACGAATACACATCCTCACATATACGCTTGCATGGCCAACCCTATGAATTCTTGCTTGTAGGTACGTGTGGCGGAACCACCTCGGATTAACTTAATTAAAGCACGGTTAAGCTGCTTGACATGCGACACTCATGCCTTAGTCAAGTTAACTCGAAGTGCCGTCGGATTTCATCCGATTTAACCACTTAACAGGACCGAGTTAGCATAACCCACACGAAGGTGAGTGGTTTCCAGAGAATACAACATATCAACCAAGTTAAACAAGTTCGACGATTTATTTCAACATTGGTCCGAAATTCAGAGTTTTACAAGATTCAAAAGCAGCGAAAAGATAAAATAGCGGAAGCTAGCGCTGGAGTCGGATGTCCCTGATGAGGCCAATCAGGACATCAGTGATCCCTTTCCTCACCGTCCGAGGAGGGATCCCACTCGACCGTCCACCCAGGAGGAAGCTGGGGTGGCCAAGTGCCAACAGCAGCAAACTCGGAAGCTGCAACTTCACCTGAAAAGAGAGCCACAAACAAGGCTGAGCTTCTAAGCTCAACAAGACTTAACCGACTGGTGGATAGAACTACTCCACCACTTTTAGACATGCAAGGCTCTCTGGCTGAGGGGTTTGTTTTGCCAAAAGCGACCACAGTGAGTCCTTACTTTCAATATTTTAGCTCAGATTCTAAGTTCATTAACCAGTCTATGTTGGCAACTTATGCTAAACAACCACAGTTTCCAACAACAAAGTATCGAACAAGCATCGGGTTCATATCATCATCATGTTCCATCTTTACTCAGTGTAGCATAGCGATCAAGCAGTCTCAAACTGTGAGAGGCAGACGAATCGATTCGAGTTTCTTAACCATGCATGGCGAACCTAATCTCACGACATCCGCGCACCACCGAGGGTCGCTTCCTATGTCGGTCGTCCCCATCAATTCCCAGGCACGTGTCAGGTCCAAACTTCCCTTGGCATGCAATGCTCCACAATCCCGGCCTCTACCGTACTGTGACCGCACTTGCACCCACATGATGCACCATGGGAACCTCATTCCAGGGACAGTAGGGGTATAAGCCACGCCCTAGTTCAATCAGGTAATAGGCTTCCCCATCCCATACTAGGTATGAGATTAGTACTTTCAAACACTTGATCACGAACACCAACACTTTCCGACCTTAAGCAATTTCATATAGACAGATAGGGCGATCCACCGACCACCAAAAGAGTTCACCAGGCCCTGCCCCGTCCATCGTCCTTATAGTTGTAACCAGAAGGAGAACAACCAACTCCTATAACTCGCGAGTGACAGGAAATCACTCGACTTTTACCGAGTCCTATTAAGCAATGCAACTACTCGGACTCATCAGACTAGTGTTCAGATCAAGGGAACTAAGTCATGCATCTATGGTTTCAAACAACTCCTGTAACATAAATGCACATACAGCGAAGGAAGACATGTGTAAGTTTAGAAAGTTGGGTTCATGCTCCGGGGCTTGCCTTCAAGCGGAGGGGAGGGAAACTGGTTTTCAGCTGGGGCGGCTTCGGCTTCTGGAACTGGCAGCTCAGCTACAACTTCGTCTTCGGGCGCAGGGTGTAGCTTGTAGACGTCGTCAGCGAGATGCAACTCTACACGAATGCAAATGCAGGAGTTAAAGTTTAGACGGTTATTTCAACAACAACACTTGCAAGTTTTAGCCCAGAAACTTGTAGCAAAGCCTAAGAAAAAGTGTGGAGGTTCAAGCTTCAGTTGATAGAGAACAAGACAAAGGGTCGGATTGGGAGAAACTTATGATCTGACCCTCCGACCTAAGGAAATACTGTACCGGGGTCCTCAGACTTAACGCAGAGAAATCCCAATCTTTTACACAGATACTCTCGGGTCAAGGAAAAGGATACAGCCGAGCCCTCGGGCGAGGTGGATAAGGGTCGGCGAAACAGACAGGGTCGGGCGAGATGAAAAAAAAGGGGTCGGGCGAAACAGACAAAGTCGGGCGAAACAGACAGGGTCGGACGAGACGGAAAAAGGGGTCGGGCGAACCGGTAAGGGGTCGGCAGCTTACCTCCAGGTCTACTGGCGAAGCTTTGGGGTCGGGAAGGAGCAGACTTGGGCGGAAGGTCTTAAGCACTAAGGCTTGGACGGCGGCGATGTTCGGCGGTGCTCCGGCGACGGCGGAGCTTCTTGTGGGCAACAAGGAAGCTCTAGCACAGCGTGGAGGAGCAGGCAGCTGGGTGGACTGGGGAGAAGCGGACTTGAGCGGAGAGGGGAACTTCTCAAGAGTTTCAGTGGGATTGCTCAAGTGTGCTCAGAGTAGGGATGGCAAAACAGTAAAGGTGAAGGAACTCCGGTGGAACTCTGGCATTCCCTTTTATAGCGGCGCGGAAGAGAGAGAGTTGGAGTAGCACGAAGACCAGAAGAAAAGGATGGAGTGCGCTGCCATGGCGGCGATTGAGCGGTGATGGGCGGCGGAACAGAGCTTCGGGGATAGCGTCTTCAGCCATTGGGAACTGGAGACAAGGCTTATGCAGGCACGGTTTTGCCGGAGAAAAGGATTGGTGAGGGCGAGCGCAAGTCTGGTCGCATCAAGCGGCGGATTGGGGGCGGCGACTCGGCTAGCATGTGACAGGAAAGAAGGAAGGGGCACTGCAGGCGAGAGCGTTGCATGCAAGGTGACAGGGCGAGCGGTGACGCTAGCAGGCGCAGACCAGCGGCTTTGCCGGGGCACGCTACTGGCGAGGTGGGAAAAGGAGTTGTCACTGTTGGATCCGTGGTTGGCGAAGGCGGCATCGTCGAGGGGCACGCGCGGCCGGGAATCCGGGTGAGATGATGAGCGCGGGAGGCGAGGTGGTCTGGCGCAGCAGTGGCCAATCTCTGGTCGCTGCAGCGACAGGGCGCCTAGCACAGCCGGCGAGGTTGCGAGCGAGATGAGGCGAGGCAAAGAGTCTGCAGGGCGCTTCTGCGCGCGATTGGGAAGGAGGCGCGGTGATCAGTCTGGTTGTGGCCGGCGACTGGGCGAGGTGGGGCTCGTCGGGGAGGTTAAGCCACGCGGCGGAGAGATTCTGACGCAGGGCGCACGCTTGCTCTAGCGCGCTTGACCTGAGAGATCCGTGGCAGAAGGATTACGGGTCCACCAGTCAGTCTCGGTTTCTCCTCTGCTCAAGATGGAAAGGAACACTGCTGTTGAGACTTAGAAGGAACCGGTGGTTCTGGTTGGGTTTTCAGGGGTCGGGACCGGGAACTGGAGGTTGAGCGGTTAAGCTCACGGGAGCTGAGTCAGCGAGATTAGGGACTCGGATTAGGATTAACTCGGCTAATGAACCTGAGTCGTTACAGCCTACCCCCCTTAAAAAGAATCTCGTTCCGAGATTCGGGTGTAAGGACAACCAGTGGGGGTGCGGTTCTTACCTCCTTGGCTGAAAAGAAAGCCTCTGAAGTGCTTGTTCAGATACTCCTCTGTTTCCCATGTTGCTTCATCCTCCGTGTGGTTATTCCATAGGATCTTGTACATTTTCACCACTTGTCGTCGGGTGCGCCTCTCCTTATGGTCGAGAACTTTGGCCGGGTACTCAACATAGGTCAGGTCAGGTTCGATTTGAAGTTGCTCCTGTCCCAAGATCTCAGTTGGGACTTGGACACATTTCTTTAGTTGGGAGACATGGAAAACATCATGAATGGCCGAGAGCTGCTTGGGTAGTTGGATCCGGTAAGCAACAGGTCCGCAAATTTCCACAATCTCATAAGGGCCAATGTAACGAGGAGCCAATTTTCCTTTTACTCCAAACCGTTGCACTCCTTTGGTCGGGGAGACTCGAAGATATACGTGATCACCAATGTTAAACTGTAGGGGTCTCCTCCTCCTGTCGAAGTAACTCTTCTGTCGAGATTGGGCGGCTTTAAGATTTGCTTGAATTATCTTCACTTGCTCTTCGGCTTCTACTACTAGATCAGGACCATAGGTTTGTCTTTCTCCAGCTTGTGACCAATTCAAAGGTGTCCGACACGTCCGACCATATAAGGCTTCAAACGGTGCCATCTTCAAACTGGTCTGGTAGCTATTGTTGTAGGAGAACTCTGCCAATGGTAAGCACTTATCCCAATTTCTGTCATAGTGGATGACACAAGCTCGTAGCATGTCTTCAAGGATCTTATTTGTTCTTTCGGTCTAACCATCGGTTTGAGGATGATAGGTTGAGCTACAAATGAGCTTGGTGCCAAGTGATGCTTGTAGCTGTTCCCAAAAACGCGCTACAAACTGAACACCTCGATCAGATATGATCGTCCTAGGCACACCGTGCAGGGAAACAATACGGTCAAGATACAGCTCTGCATATTTCTTGGCCGTGTAGGTGGTGTGGACAGGGAGAAAGTGGGCAGACTTGGTAAGGCGGTCCACTATAACCCAAATGGAGTCATGTCGCTAAGATGTAGGAGGCAGTCCAACAATGAAATCCATGCTCATGTCTTCCCATTTCCAGGATGGGATAGGTAGCGGTTGCAGGGTACCTGCTACCTTTAAATGGCTGGCTTTGACACGTTGACAGGTGTCACATTCTGAGATATACCGTGCAATTTCTGTTTTCATTCCACTCCACTAGAAGATCTGACGGAGATCATGATACATTTTATTGCTGCCAGGATGGATCGAGAACTTGGAGAGATGAGCTTCATCTAGGATTTGCTTTCTCAGATTGGGGTCGGATGGTACAACAAGTCGATCTCCATAATACGCTCTCCCATTCTCATCTTGTCGGAAATGCTTATACCCTTCATCCTTCCATGAAATCTTCCTTTTAATTCGCTTTATTTCCTCGTCCTCCAACTGTGCCGTCCCAATTTGGTTCTCCAAAGCAGACTCAAGGGAGATGTGACCGAGGGTTCCCTGGGAAACAATTTCCAAATTAAGTTTTCCCATCTCATGACACAGAGTCTCTGTGAAGTTGGTTGCCGACAAGCAATTGCAATGGGTCTTGCGGCTAAGAGCATCTGCCACTACGTTGGCTTTGCCGGGGTGATAATGTACTTCCAAATCATAATCCTTAATCATCTCTAACCATCTTCTTTGTTGCATGTTGAGGTCGGCTTGAGTGAAGATGTATTTGAGGCTCTTGTGATCAGTGTAGATGTTGCAGTGGGTGCCCATTAGATAGTGTCTCCATATTTTTAGGGCGTGAATCACTGCTGCCAACTCAAGATCATGGGTCGGATAGTTCAGCTCATGAGGTCGTAACGCTCGTGAGGCATAGGAAATGACTTGGTTGTCTTGCATAAGAACACACCCAAGTCCAGTGCCAGAGGCATCACAATATACGTCAAACGGCCTCGAAGGGTCAGGTTGAGCTAAAACGGGGGCAGAAGTCAACAATTGTTTCAAGGTGTGGAAGGCTTCTTCACATTTGTTGCTCCACACAAACTTGACTTCCTTCTTCAGCAGCTCAGTCATCAGCTTAGCTATCTTGGAGAAACCCGGAATAAAGCGTCGATACTAGCCTAGTAGTCCAAGAAAACTTCGGATCTGGTGAACTGAAGTGGGTGGCTTCCAGTCCATGACTTCCTGTACCTTGCCGGGGTCAACAGCTATGCCATTTCGAGAGATAGTGTGTCCCAAGAACTTGACACTATCTAACCAAAATTCACACTTGGAGAACTTGGCATAAAGCTGATGATCCCTCAACCGTTGAAGAACCACATGAAGATGATCGGCATGTTCTTCTTCGTTCTTCGAGTACACTAGGATATCATCAATGAACACCACCACGAACTAGTCCAACTCGGGCATGAACACCGAATTCATGAGATACATGAAGTAAGCGGGTGCATTGGTGAGTCCAAAAGACATAACCAAGTACTCGTAGAGTCCGTATCTTGTGGAGAAGGCAGTTTTGGGAATGTCAAAGGGTCTGATCTTGATTTGGTGGTAACCGGAATGAAGATCAATCTTAGAGAACACTCTTGCTCTAGCTAACTGATCAAATAGAACATCGATGCGGGGAAGTGGATACTTGTTCTTGACAATCACCGCATTGAGGGGCTGGTAGTCCACACACATGCGTAGACTCCCTCCTTCTTCTTCACAAACAGGGCTGGGCAACCCCAGGGTGAAGTGCTGGGTCGGATAAAGCCTTTCTCCAACAACTCATGTAGTTGGGTTTCTAACTCAGCCAACTCGGCGGGTGGCATCCGATAAGGTCTTTTGGAGATAGGGGCGGTGCTGGGGATCAACTCTATGGAAAACTCCATATCTCTATCGGGCGGCATGCCTAGCAAAACATCGGGAAACACGTCAAGGTACTCACAAACTACAGGGATGTCCTCCAGTCGGGTCTCAACTGTGGGATACGCACAAGAATTCACATCTTCTCGGCGAGATAATTGGACAACAGAGGGGCCTTGGTGGGGTGAGTTGACATGGATGGCTCGGGCTGGGATATCTAGCACAACCTGGTGCCTAGTCATCCAATCCATTCCTAGGATGGCATCAATCCCCTCTAGATCGAGGATAACAAGATTCTCCTTAAAAAGGGTTCGGCCTAGCTGGATAGTCACATTGACACTCATCCTATCAAATGTGATTACCCCACCCGGGTTGGATATCCTAAAAGACCCTCTTGTTTGGCATTCCTTTAACCCATATTTGTCACTAGTCTTTCTTCCAATAAAACTATGTGAGGCTCCTGAGTCAAACAAAATCAAAGCTGAACGACTATGGATAAGAAAGGTACCTGTCATTATCGGTGCACCTTCAGGAAGCTCTGCTGCGTTGGTGAAGTTTAGCCGACCTTGGCGAACTTGCATCTTGGGCTTCTTCCCTTTATTGAGCATCGCATTGCTCTGCCCTGGGCGCTGATTCTGATTCCTGGGGCAGTCCTTGGCGAAATGCCCCACATTGCCGCAGGTGAAGCAGCGGTTACCATTTGCAGGGCACGGTGGTGACGGTAGGGTCGGCCTCGGTGCCTGAGGTTGAAATCCCAGAAAACGAAGTGCTGCCGCTGGTGGGGGTCGGGCAACCCATCTTCCTGACTGTTGGGGTCGGCTAGGCGCCTGTGGGGGAACCATTCTGAATCATTGTGCAGGTGGGCTGGGCGTTGGCAGTGGAGCCTTCCTCTTCCTCTCGGCTGCCAGATCCTTCATGCAGTCCTCTTGTGAGATGGCCAAGTTGACCAACTCGTTGTACGTATTCACCCTTATCGGGTTCAACCTCTCCCTAAGCTCCATGCTTAGCCCTCTACGGAACCTGTCCCGCTTCTTCTCATCTGTGTCCGCATGGTATCCAGCATACCGGCACAGATCATTGAAAGCCTGCGCATAGTGTAGGACATCATGATTTCCCTGGGTAAGGGCCAGAAACTCGTTGAGTTTACGCTCCAGGAGACCTTCAGGGATATGATGGCCCCTGAACGCCATCTTAAACACCTCCCAGCTGACGACGTGGTCGGCCGGCTGCATGGCATGGTAGTGATCCCACCAAAGGAGGGCAGAACCACGCAGTTGCTGCGCGGCGAACCGAGCCTTGTTCTCCTCCGAGCAATGGGCGGTGAGGAGGGAGAACTTAGATTCGATGGCACGAATCCAGGCGTCGGCGTCGAGCGGGTCTTGTGTCTTCTGGAACAAAGGGGGTTGCGTCCCCAAGAAATCCTCATAGCGAGCAACATGAGGCTGCTGTTGAGCCCTTCCCCCATGGGGCTGTTGCTGTTGCCCTTGGGCAATATGCCTCAGCAGTTCGGTCTAAGCTGCTAAGATCGCCTCCAGTGAAGGCGGGGGCGGGGGCGGGGGAAGATCCTGCCTCTGCTCACTGCCACTGGGCACAGAGCCAGATCGGGTGCGATGCGCCATCTGCAAGAGTCAACGTTCCATTAATTCCATAACCCCAGAAGTATTCCAATTATGTGGGAACGTATATGTTAAATCCGCAAATGCGACTCTTGCCGATAGTGAAACACAACAACATATCTTTATTAAGGAGGTGCACATTCCTTTTTGCCATCTTAGTTAGTAACTAGCTCGTTTCTACACTGTCATTTTACCCTTGCTATCGAATGGAAAGGTATTCTGATCCACGCTCGGTAGGGTCCACAAGATCCGAGTTCTCATCGGTTGGTCTGCACACACCCTCGGGCGAGTCAGAACCTTATCCCGGGGGTCCCACTATGTCCGACCTTTAGTGCCCGGATCGGGAAAAACAGAGCCTTACAACAAGGGGTCGGGCGAGGCGGAGACCTGCCGCGAGGGGTCGGGCGCATCCGACCTCGTGACCCGGGGTCGGCTAATTTTGGACAGACCCACAGAACGGAAACCTGTGTGCGGTTACAGCACAAAAACTCACACAACTTGGCATCCAAGGTGTGTCCCAAAGGGTCAAAAGTCGAGTCAAGAGTGAAGGAAAAATAGGAACTAATTTCACCAAGATCATTTCATTGCTGGTCTCTTAATACAGAAGGAGTACTCAACTCAAGGCCAACCTATTACATCACTATCCAAAATTATAGGTTGCCGAGGAGTACAACAAAAGACCAACTTCTACAGCTTTCAACCTAAAAGTCATCCCGGTCGCCTCCTGAGGAAACACTATGCGTTGAAGAAGGGGCGTCGCCATCTTCAATGTCCATACTGGAGACTCCCTCTACCTCCTCGGGGTCTTCCTCCTCCTCCGGGGCCATTTGCTCATCCAGCTGCATTTCCAAGGCATGGATAGCATCTAGCTCGGTATGGTGCTCAGCTAAGTGCACATTTGTGACCGCGAGCTCCATCTCAACCTCCAATTTCTCCTCAGCAAGCTGAGTCATGTCATGCTCCATGTCCATCACTTCCTCCTCTAGCTCTGTAATCCGGGTCTGCATGTCGGAGATCTGTATGCCCCTTTGGATAAGCTGGTATGACTGTTCCACCAAGTCTCTCTTGGCGGTGTTGAAATGCTCCTGGGTGTCTACGGCGATCCGTGCCAAGACAGCCACAGTCCATCCTTGAAGTTCAACCAGTCGATATAAAGCTGACATGCATCTGGTGGCGGTAGAGATGGTGACCAACGAATAGGAGGTTGCCAACACCTCCATGTTGTTGACGCGGTCAAGCCAAGCCGGGTCCATCCGGTCCCTGGCGGGAAACAAACCGATCGGGTCCAAAAGGACCTCAAATGGGTGTAGCCGGCAGAACTGGGTGAGAGCCTGCAGGGCAGCTGACTCCCAGGTGTCCTCAAGGGTGTGACCGTAGGTCGAGACCTCGAGCTGGGGCCACTCGGGCTGTACAGAGGGTCGAGGTACAACCACTTGCACGTTGCACCGCTGCACTCTGTGCTCCTGGTACTCCCGTCCCGCATAAAGAGGCGGTGACTGGTACCCAAACCACCTCAAGGTATCCCACAAAATAGCAAGAAAGCCCTCAAAATGTAGGCATGTGGAGTGGGAAGTGCCATCAGCGCCGTGAAACACATGTCCGGGGGTAGCCATCTGGAACCAAGAACCGAAACAACGTGAGATAGGGACTCTAAGAAGAAGAACAGATTGGGTAGGAAAAAAACACTTGGAGTTTGACCAGAGCGCAAGCTGGAAAGGGAGCTAGAAATCCTTAAAGCGAAGAAGGGATTTAAACCAGGGCAAGGTTGTTTTAGGGATGCAGTTTTACAGATTTTTGGTTCATGACGCATGCACGACCTACATCGTCCTTTCAACCAAAACAACTGCCAAAAACTTTTGGTCTTACACGGTCAGTGCCGGTGGCAAGGCAACCAGTACGTCTCTCCCTATAGTAGCTAGTCGATTTCTAGCATCGTCTCCTAAGCAAACGCGGTTAGTGTACCTGCAGAAAACTCAACCACCCGAACCTTTCGTGCCAGCACCCATGAAAGCGTCCCCAAGCATTACCGTTCACTATAGAAACGGCACCCATGCGTTTAGCGCTGCATGGACAGCACGACAACTGTGGACATAGGTCCCCTTTGAATGGAACTGTATAACCCTTCGCATACTCATGATGCGGAATCAGCGCACGTATAATACACATGGGCAAACAACCGTGATGATAGACTCGTTGGAATCGAACCATACCACCCTTCGTATGAGTTAACATATGGAACCTGCGCACGTGTGATAAACGTGGGTGAAACAACCGCGATGATAGGGTCCCTTGAATAGAACTCCCTATCAACCCTTGCATACTCGTGATGCGGAACTCGGCACACGTATGATACACGTGGCGAAGTGCTAGAGGTTAGCAAAATAACCAATAAGTATTAGCCACCTAAAAATAACCCCAAAATTCCCTAGGGCCTCTCGTACTGAGGTCGTCCTCATCGGTTGTACGAGATTTTTCAACACATTTCTTGCAAATTTTATTTAAAAAGAAAGTGTTTAGGACCTATTGTGTTCTCTGTCCTGCTAAACCAGCTCTGGTACCAGCTGTGGCGGAACCACCTCGGATTAACTTAATTAAAGCACGGTTAAGCCGCTTGACACGCGACACTCATGCCTTAGTCAAGTTAACTCGAAGTGCCGTTGGATTTCATCCGATTTAACCACTTAACAGGACCGAGTTAGCATAACCCACACGAAGATGAGTGGTTCCAGAGAATACAACAGATCAACCAAGTTAAACAAGTTCGACGATTTATTTCAACATTGGTCCGAAATTCAGAGTTTTACAAGATTCAAAAGTAGCGGAAAGATAAAATAGCGGAAGCTAGCGCCGGAGTCGGATGTCCCTGATGAGGCCGATCAGGACATCAATGATCCCTCTCCTCACCGTCTGAGGAGGGATCCCACTCGACCGTCCACCCAGGAGGAAGCTGGGGCGGCCAAGTGCCAACAATAGCAAACTCAGAAGCTGCAACTTCACCTGAAAAGAGAGGCACAAACAAGGCTGAGCTTCTAAGCCCAACAAGACTTAACCGACCGGTGGATAGAACTACTCCACCACTTCTAGACATGCAAGGCTCTCTGGCTGAGGGGTTTGTTTTGCCAAAAGTGACCACAGTGAGTCCTTACTTTCAATATTTTAGCTCAGATTCTAAGTTTATTAACCAGTCTATGTTGGCAACTTATGCTAAACAACCACAGTTTCCAAAAACAAAGTATCGAACAAGCATCGGGTTCATATCATCATCATGTTCCATCTTTACTCAGTGTAGCATAGTGTTGGCGCTAGAAATCGGCTGATCGAATTCCCAGCGTCGGACACACGACCCGGGAGAATCTGCTTAACTCCTGTTCGGGTGATTGCCTTGGTGCGGTTCGCATGGCGTGCTAGCCAATCTGACCTATTGATTGGCAAGGAAAGAAACGTATCAGATCCCAGAGGTTGCGATCGGCTAAGGTTCCGATCTCGAGATAGCTTATCAGCGAATCGGCCGATTTGCCGTACTAAGGAGATCGGCTATAATGCAGCCGATTACCGGGCAGCGTTAATAAAGAAGACTGCTGGAGTAATCTAAACAACGCTACAGTAACAACACTAGGAACAGATCTAAATTAGCTATACGTAAAACGAATAGATTGAATAACAAAGTACAGGAAAGCCGAAAGTTCCAATTCCTAGCTGGATAACTGGTGATAAAACTAGAACAACAGGTAAAACCTATAATTCTAGTGAATATCGATAACTGGTGAATAAATCTAAACGAAACGACAGCGATGCGCCCGAAGTTAAAGCTTAGATATTACTCGGTAAACGGAACTTACAGAATCAGCCGGAGGTCAAGTCGATGCAGCCCAGCCAACTCGTACGAACTCGTGGAAAAGAAGAAAAGTATTGGCGAAGTTGCCTGCTTAAAAGTCAGTACGAGGAAATAGTAGTTTGTTGTATTGATTTGATGATGATTACAGATCTACGAAGGCAGCTATTTATAGCCTGTTATAAACGACTCCTTAACCAACTAGAACTCTATCTCTAATTTTAAACAAAAATGAATATTTACAAGTACGATTCGTACTGGAGTTGATCATCATGCTCTCATGGGCTGACTCCCTTTTTATCTTCATAATCGACTTCAGGTCCATACCGGCCCAATTGCTCCAGCCTCCTAATCGGCCGATTTTTACCCACTCCATCGGCAAGGGACAGCCGATTACGGCCCACATGTCGGGGGCTCTGACTATGCCGACCCTGAGACCTAAGGTCGGGCGAGGCGGAGATCCTCCCTCGGAGGGTCGGGCGCATTCGACCCCAGGACTCAGGGGTCGGGCGAGGCGGAGTTGAACCCTTAAAGGGTAATCGGCCGATCCTTGACTATAGCACCAATCGACTGATTTCCAACCGTGACCTCTGTGTCTTGCCGCATCTCCTGATTTCTTCCTTTCCTGACGCCGATTTCATACGTGTCAAAATCTGGCGTCAACACATGCCCCCCAGTTTCGGAGTAAAACATAGTCTTTACTTCGAAATTCTTTTCAACTTCCCTTCCGAAACAAACGCATTGAAAATATCCTTCCGTTTTGCGGTCTCCAGCCTGATGATTGCAATCTTTTCGAAACGGGCGCCCACGACCACTCCTCCCGAAAAAATCGAAACGCCGGCGCGGTAAAAGTTCCGCTTTTACCCCTTCTCACACCACCTTTAAATATCAGCACGTCCCGTACTCCTCTTACGAGCTCACGTCTTCCTTCTTTAGCACACGGGCCTTCTTCTTCCTCCGGCGCCTTCCTTAGCTTCGAGCTTTTCCCCGGCATCTCCTTCCATCCACATTCGTCCCTACTTCTCCAATGGCGGCACCTTCAGGCACTTCACCAACGCCCGAAGCTCCGGAGCTGGCCCCACCGGTGGAGGTTCCAGCGGTAATGGCAGCGACTTCATCGACGGGAGAAGGAACTCCATCAGCGGGAGTTGGGGCTCCAACCGAAATCCCATTGGCGGCTTCATCATCTGCAGCTCCACCGGCGATCCCGCCGACTACGATGAGCTTCATCCCGGAGGTCATTACCGAAACTTTCCTTAACAATAATGCATTTACTTTAGATCTATTCTTACTTCCGCACCCTCTTTTCCTTTTTTAGGCGGTTAGGCATCAGATTACCATTCGCCTTACAGAAACTCCCGACCTTATCTGCCTTGGTCCCATGGGAAACCCAGATCCAACCGACCTAATCAATTTGGAAACCCATAGGATCCCTTTTAAGCAATCAACTATGGACCTAGATCAATGGTAAGGTACCTTCAGGTCATGGCCGAATGAAACCCCCGGCTGGAGGGAATGGTACCAGCGGATATCCGCCTCTAAGAGGGTCCAATGGGATGAGCGCAAAATCGGCCAGTGCATCGATCTATCTTTGTCCCAAATGGAAAGGAATGAGCCATTAGTGATAGCAGCCTCTTACTTCTGGTCCGACGCTCTCAATGCATTCCTCTTCGGACACGGACCTATGACTCCCACCCTGGCCGATGTGGTCCTGTTGACCGGCCTTGACATTTCCTCTCCAGACACCCCTTTTCGCCTTTTGGCCACGACATCTCATCGGCTGGACACCAAGGGGATCGGCGGATGGAAGGGATTCATCAGATGCAACAAAAGGGCCGGATCAGTCGAGAACAGAGAGCACACGGCCTTCCTGATGATGTGGCTAGAGAAACATTTTTTCTGTGGGAGAGCAGCCGGTCCATCCGCCAACACGAAGGCTCTGGCCGAGGCATTATCGACAGGGGCCTCTGTTCCCCTTGGAAAACTCCTATTGGGAGCAGCCTATCATATGTTGCACCAAATCGGCGTTAAACTATCCCAAGGGGAGCCGATTGGAAACCCTGGTGGACCCTGGTGGTTTATCAATTTGTGGCTTAACTTGTACATGACCAAGATCTCTCAGCAGCGAGTGGAGCACATGACATTCCCCAACATTGAATCGGCAGAAAATCCCACTGTCCGATGCCGATGTACGTCCTTCAGCGAAGCGGCATCGGCCTTTTCCGGTTGCCCATATTCTAGTACCAACGTGGCCGAATACTTCCGGTGTTTTTATAATGGTTTCAGCGAAGACGCAACCAGTTGGTTCCCTTATTAGAAGGATGACCCAATCTTTGAGCTCCCTTCTTGTTTTGACTCAACCACCGGCCGATTCGATGAAGACCTTACAGATGAATTGATCAAACCAGGGATCTTACCGGCAAATTTTTTCTCGGGGAAAGATGCCCCTACTTATGAGTTCTACAACCCTTCCGTCGCAGCACGGCAATTCGGCATGGGTCAATTGCCGATTTATGCCTATTTCGCCGGCCGGGCAAAGTTCAGAGACGAACTCACCAAGGGCCTCGACTATAATCGGCTGCGTGACCGGATCCCAGACTCTGACACCATAGATCTGACCGGTTGGATAGTAGCTCCTTTCGCCGTTCAACAGTTCAAACTATGGTGGGCTGAATGGAAACAGTACCTCTTCTGTGCCTCTGCATTAGTATACTGCAATCTCCTGGATCCAGCCAACATCGATCCGAACGCTGAGGTATTCTTCTTTTGCTCAGCTGATTTTCATTTTCCCTTATTTTTACACATATATACTAACTCTTGCTGTTGATCCAGTCTGAAAGCCATGCTCCCCCAAAACATTCCCCCTCATCAGCCGATTTTGTTGCTCAGCCGGAGTGGTCGACCAATAAAGGATCGTTATCCATACACAACATTCCCCCTCATCAGCCGATTTTGTTGCTCAGCCGGAGTGGTCGACCGATAAAGGATCGTTATCCATACACAACATTCCCCCTCATCGGCTATCATGCCCCTTGTGTCGACGACATCGCCAGCCGAGCAAAACAGGCGCAGAAGAAAGTTGTCAAGAAGACCAGTCGCCGAGTGCGTGCTCGCATAGAATCGGCCGATCCACCCATGATTACATCAGCAGAAACTTCGGCCGTGCCGACCCTTCCAACTGCTGAAGAGGTAGACATTCAAGTTGCCACAGAAGCCGGAGCAGCCGCTGCGTCATTATTGGTGGAGGCTATGCAGGTAAACCTACTGTCCGATCTTCCCGATCGCTATCTCCATACTGACTCCTCTTATATTAGGCTGCACAGACTACCCTTGCGAACCCTCAGCAATCGAAAGTAACCCAAGCGGCTAATGAAATGCCAACGCTTCCTCCTGCTGAGGTATACGATCCTTCAACCCGATCTTCTAGTATTTGGATGACGCTCTTACTAACTTTGACACAGGTTACCGGTACGCTAAGCGCATTGCCTGATTAACCATTGGCCACCCTTCAAGAAGCTGGCCCGAGCAGAGCGCCGATTGTCGTTGAGTCCTCTTCTCCCGACGAGCCAATGGTGCCAGTCCCAGAATCGAGGGTGACGATTTCGCAAACGCAGCTGGAAGAAATCCGTTTTAAAGAGGTAAGAGATCTCCCACCCTCAATTGGCCGATTTGCTACTACCATCGGCTGACTTGTTCTCTTTTCATTTACTATTTTACAGGAACAAGACACCCCTAATAACAGCCTCTTCTCGTTTGCGGTCGCACTTTCTGATGACGAGGAAGTTGCTTCCCGTCAGGTCACTTTGAGCTCCATCCCTGACGACGTCCGTGCCAACCTTGAAAGCATACGATCCCTTCTTCAAGAGGACATCGGCCGATTGGTAGAAGATGCTTCGCCGATTCGGCAGCTCTTTGGTGACATCAGCGGGCGAGTCCTAGAGGAAGCAGAAGAAGCTTTGGCACCAGCCACTTACATCGAGTCAATGCGGATTCCGGTCTTCAGGGCTCTGCGTCACATGGCTGATCACACGAAACTGACCAAAACTCGTGAAGAAGAAGATTCGTACAAGCGTCAGGCTCAAGAGGTGCATCAACGGATTCATTTTCTGGAGGACTCCCGCCCTGGAATCGTCGGCACGATAGACCGCCTCAAACGCCCAAGAGCAGAACTCGCCAAGGAGATGGAGCAAGTGACCAAGGAAATAGCCGCCGGAGAGAAAAGGCTTCAGGAACTCCCTTCCGTCATCGCCAATTTGAAGCGGGAGAGGCAGCATCTGGCTCACGAAGCCCTTAGACTCCACCGTCACATGTCAGAAGTCCCAGGATTGGTAGAGGATGACCGACGGGTCCTGGACTCGGCTGATCAGATTCGGCGTCGAGCGATTGCGGCCATCAACGCTCTTCTGGGCGATCTGTAAAAGTACTGGTAGTTTTGTATGGACATAAATGCCTCCTTTGACCATCCTCCACGGCGCTCTCTTATTTATTGCCCTTTTTATTTCTGATGGGACGCGTCTTACCAAACAACCACGCTTTCTCCCCTTATAAATACAGGCCTTGGTCCCGCTTTTGAGAGCACCTGTTTAACTTAGTTCTCTCTTTCCCTGACTTGTTGCCGTCGGCGCGTTCTACGGTCATGTCTTCTCCGTCCTCCTCTTTTTCCTCTGTTACCCAGGTAAGGGACCTGCCTCCATCTTTCTCTCAGTTCGATTCCTCTGAAACAACTCATCTCCGGCGGTTATATATTGTCATCTTTTTTCAGCCACGGCGCCTTAGTCCTGAACTCGAACGAGCCATCGGGCTCGTGTATTCTGACGAACCGTTGTCACAAGAAGACAAGGATCTAATTAGGGATCATCGTGAAGAACTCAAGGAACACGTCCCTGCCGATGTCCAACAGATCTGGACTTCCTCGACGGTAACGACCACAGGCGACCTCGAGCTGACAGGAGCCACCCGCTTCCTTGTCAAGTTGCTCTTGAAGATGTGGTGGCAGGGACATCACGCCCGGCAGTGGACTGGAGTCATCCTCTTCCCTGTCAAGTTGAAGCGGAAGCCGCGATGAAAGACATAGAAGAACAACACATCCGTCTTCTGATAGAACTAGGCTGGGTTGAGATAGAACTTAAGAAGAAGCATGGTTAATTATTTTTGTTCTAAGGGCGACTTGTGCTGCGTCGGCCGTGTAACCCATCGTCCGTACCGAATAATAAATCGGTCGATTTGGACGATTATGTCTTCTCTTTAGGCGATTTTCTCTTGTATCGGTTGTGTGTTTGTTTATCATATTCTGCGGTCGATCCTTATGCTCCGACCCATATACTAGGGTAGTACCTTTTCAAGTATCTCCCGTTCAAGGCCCTAGTATACTCTTCTCCTTCGATCGTTTCCAGAATGTAAGCGTTTCCCGGAGCACACCGGCCGATTTTATACGGCCCTTCCCACGTAGGAGACCACTTACCGAATTTAGGATCCTTTGACCCGATCGGCAGCACTAACTTCCATACCAGGTCCCCCGGAGAGAACTGCTTGACCTTGACCTTCTTATCATACCATCTGGCCACCTTCTTCTTGTTTTCTTCGATACTGATCAAAGCTCTCAATCATTGGCCCGCCAAGTCATTAAGTTCCCTTTTCATGAGTGAGGAGTAGTCATCGGCCGTCAGCTGATCTTGGAGTGACGTGCATCTCGATCCTGTCCCCAATTCCCACGGCAGTACTGCCTCGTGACCGTACACCAACTGATAAGGAGACATCTTGGTGGCCCCGTGGCAAGCCATCCTGTATGCCCATAGAGCCTCGGTCAAACATAGATGCCACTTTTTCGACTGTTCTTTTATCTTCCTCTTGATTAACTTAATTATCCCTTTATTGGAAGATTCGGCCTGACCATTAGCTTGGGCATAGTACGGAGAGGAGTTTAGCAGTTTGATTCCCATATCGGCCGTGAACTCTTCAAATTCCCCTTATGTAAACATCATTCCTTGATCGGTTGTGATAGTCTAGGGAATGCCGAAACGGTAGACGATATGGTCCCTTACGAAATCAACCATGGCGGCCGATGTCACGGCCTTTAGCGGAATCGCCTCCACCCATTTGGTGAAATAATCCGTGGCTACTAGAATGGATTTATGCCCTTTGCTTGACGGAGGATAAACTTGTCCAATGAGGTCTATTCCCCATCCTCCGAACGGCCATGGTTTGATAATAGGATTCATGGCCGATGCGGGCGCACGCTGTACATTCCCGTATTTCTGACAATCTTGGCATCCTTTATAATATTTGAAGCAGCCTTTGAGGATTGTCGGCTAGTAGTACCCATTATTCCTAATCATCCATTTCATCTTATGTGCTGATTGGTGGGCTCCACATACTCCTTCGTGGATTTCTCCCATCAGAATTTTCGCCTCCTCTGTTCCTAGGCATTTGAGCAGGACACCATCAATCGTCCGGTAGAACAAGTCGTCTTCTAGTAGCACATATTTTGTGGCCTGAAATCGTATCCGCCGATCCACTTTTTTAGATGGATCTTTCAGGTAATCGGCGATCTCTTTTCGCCAGTCGTCGGCCGCGAGCTCTAGAGCCATAGCGCCTTGAATCGGCCGATATCCGGATGCATGTTGGGCAAGCCTGTTGGCATCCTCGTTATGATTCCTAGGGATGTGCTCAATAACCGCGGACTTGAATTCTTTCATAAGTTGAAGGCAATCCTCGTAATAAATCCTTAATACATCATCCTTGCATTCAGACCTTCCTGTTAATTGGTCCATGATAAGCATGGAATCCCCAAAAATCTCGATGGCGTCAGCCTTGATTTCCCTTAATAATTGTAACCCCTTCAACACGGCTTGGTACTCTGCTTGGTTGTTAGTGGCGGATGCTTCTATCGACAGAGAGAAATCATAGCTTCCCCCCGAGGCGATATGAGAACGATGCCGATTCCTGATCCGGCCCCACATGACGAACCGTCAAAATACAAGGCACGGCACTAGTTCCACGAAGGTAGTCTCTAGCCCGCAGTGCTGGGCAACAAAATCGGCCATAACTTGACCTTTGACGGCCTTTGCCGATTCATATCGTAGATCGAATTCCGATAAGGCCAAGATCAATTTTCCGATTCGTCCTTTCAAGATCGGCAATGACAGCATGTATTTTACCACGTTGTCTTTGCATACGACTACACATTCTGCCGATAACAAATAGTGCCTGAGTTTGGTGCATGAGAAGTAAAGGCATAGGCATAGCCGCTCTACTGGGGGATACCTTGTTTCGGCGTCCAGAAGTCTTCTGCTGACATAATATATTACCCGTTCCTTCCCCTCGAACTCCTAGACCAGAGCTGACCCGATAGCTCGTTCATCAGCTGATAAATATAGTTTAAACGGCTTACCAGTTTGAGGTGGGACCAATACTGGTGGCGAGACCAAGTACTGCTTGATATCTTCTAGTGCCTTGCGTTGCTCTTCTCCCCACACAAACTCTTGGTCGGGCTTCAACTTTAACAATGGTGTGAAGGCTTGGATACGTCTGGATATATTAGATATGAATCTTCTGATGAAATTTACTTTGCCGATCAGGGACTGCAACTCGGTCTTATTTTGCGGGGCCATGACTTTATTAATGGCCGCTATGGTCTTCCGGTTGATTTCTATTCCACGTTCGTGAACCATGAATCCCAAGAATTGTCCCGCAGACACGCCGAAAGCACACTTGTTCGGGTTCATCTTCAGCCCGTGCTTCTTTGTGCATTCCAGTACCTGCCGCAAATCAGTTAGATGTTCCTGGTGCCCTTTTGATTTGACTACGACATCGTCGATGTAAATTTCCACCAGGATGCCGATAAGTTTGTGAAATATGTAATTCATGGCTCGCTGATACGTAGCGCCGGCGTTCTTCAAACCGAAAGTCATTACCACCCACTCGAATAAACCAAGGTGACCCGGGCATCTGAAGGCCGTTTTGGATATGTCTTCTTCGGCCATTAGTATCTGATTATATCCAGCGTTTCCATCCATGAAACTAATAACTTTGTGTCCCGCGGCGGCATCTATCAGCACATCGGCCGTCGGCATTGGGTATCCGTCCATCGACGTGGCCTGATTGAGATTCCTGAAATCGACGCATACGCGGAGCTTTCCATTCTTCTTGTATACGGGTACAATGTTGGAGATCCATTCGGCGTAACGGCATTGTCGAATAAATTTTGCTTCGATTAGTCTCGTTATTTCGGCCTTTATATCAGGTAGAATTTTTGGATTACACCGCCGCGCAGGTTGCTGATATGGCCGATATCCCGGCTTTATGGGTAACCGATGTTCGACAATAAATCGGTCTAATCCGGGCATCTCATGGTATTCCCAAGCAAAGCAATCCTTAAACTCTCTTAATAAATTTGTCAATTTACATTTGTATTCCGGATCTAAATTTTCACTAATATACGTCGGCCTTGGCTTGGTACCATCGCCTAAATCTATCATTTCTAATGAATCGGCCGACGTGAACCCGTGTCCCAGCTTTCCATCTTCCCGGGCGAACTGATCCATTTAGTCTAAATCTTCGGAGCCGACTGCTCGGATCGGCTGTAGGCCAAAATCGGACACCTTCAGGAAATCAGTGTCCCATATCTTCCCGGATATGCACTTGACATTCTCGCAGCTCCATTGTTGTGTATCGGCTGCCGCGACGCTGTATGCGGAATCGGCGGTGACCACCTCGATGTTGTCGCCGACCCACTCTACAAGGCATTGGTGCATCGTAGACGGGATGCAGCAATTTGCGTGTATCCAGTCTCGGCCGAGTAGCATGTTGTAGGGTCCTTTGCCATTAATAATAAAGAAAGTAGTCGGAAGGGTCTTACTGCCGATGGTGAGGTCGACGCAGAGTGCGCCGCGGGCGGGAGACACGCTGCCTTCGAAGTCCTTGAGCATCATGTCTGTCCTAGTCAGGTCATCATCACTCTTCCCTAGCTTCCGGAACATGGCGTATGGCATGATGTTGACAGCAGCTCCTCTGTCTACTAGCAATCTGGTGATGGGTCGGCCGTTGACATGCCCCTTGAGGAACAATGCCTTTAGGTGTTGTCGTTTGTCGTCTTCGGGCTTCTCGAACGTGGCTGTAATTGGCTCTAAAGCCAATTGTGTCATCTGCTCTTCTATTGCCGACATGTTCTGTCGGTCGGCGGGAGTCATGAATTCCATCGGCAGTATGAAAACCATGCTGATGTCAGCTGCCGATTCGTCGTCCCTCCTGTCGTGTCGTTTGGGGTGCCAGACCTGAGACCTGCCGTTTTTCTCGTCCACCGTATGTTGTTGCTCTTCTTCCTGTTGTTCCCACTGGCGGAGACGTTGGATTCTTCGTTTTTGAGACTTGGTCAATCCATCAGGGCACCACCTGGGGTTCACCGGTTTAGTCCGTGGCCTGGCGCGTTCCCATTCTGGTTTGCGTCCTAAGTGGTTTTCATCTGATACCCGAGCATCGGCCATCTCTTCAAGTCGATCGTGAACGCTGACTTTGTTTTCTGGTTGGCTGTGCCGATCGAACTTGCCCCCCGGCCTATCGTTTCGTTCGCTCCTGTCTTCCGACCGATCATATCGGTCACCTCTGCCCCCCAGCTGATCGCGCATTGGAGGGTGCCGGTCTTCTTGTTCGCGCCAATTCCTGCTGATCGGCTCTGGTCTTCCATCTCTGGAGTGAGACCTCCTGAATGGCCGATTATTACGATACGGGCCGTTGCACTCAGGACAATTATCGGCCGACGGCAACCTAAGGTTGCTTTCCCAGCAGTGGATGAAGAATGGGCATCGCTAGTGATCTTCATGTCGCCGCATCGCCTCTTCCTGGGATCTTGAGCGTTCCTGCTGCCGTTGATATTTGTCGAGCAAAAATTTGGAAGTGATAGGCCTGCGTGGTTCTTCTGATCCGTCGTATTCATCCTCCATCCACCGTTTTCCCTTGACGTCTTTGGGCGTCGCCTGATTTTTGGGGTCCACGGCGCCACTTTTCTTAGCTGATTCAAATGTCAGCACCTTGGTTTGGAGCGAATTCTTCCCCGTGTCAACCATGTTGGTGGGGAAGGGGTGTTGGTCGATCTTCATCGGTTTGGCCGGCTTTGTTGGGACTTCAAATTTGAGCCTGCCTTGTTCGATGGCCGACTGTATTTGCTGTCGGAAGATCTTGCATTCATTTGTATCGTGGGAGGTGGCGTTATGCCACTTGCAATATTTCGTCTTCTTCAGTTGTTCGGCCAACAGGATCGTATGATATGGCGAAAGCTTGATCTGTCCTTCTTGGAGAAGAAGATCGAAAATTTTATCGGCCTTTGATGTGTAAAATCCGAATGTTTCCGGCTCCTTTTTCCCGAACGGACATGATATTGGCTTTTTTCCTTTAACCCACTCCGCCAGGCCGACCTCTGTTTCATCTTCGGATTCAACCTCCTCTAAGTACGCCACCTTTTTCTGGAAGTTCCTTCATAGATTAAAAGGGCGTACTTCTTGGCCAGACAGTCGATGCACGATTTGGCTCAAGCTCTCAAACTCCTGTGAAGCATATTTCTCTTTGATGTGAGGCAGGAGACCCTGGAAGGCTATGTCGACCAATTGTGCATCAGTCAGGGCTAGGGAGTAGCATTTGTTCCTGATCTCCCTGAACCTCTGCACATACGAGGATACCGGCTCATCACTTCTCTATTTGAGGCTGGTTAAATCAGAAAGCTTTATCTCGTGGACCCCCGCATAGAAATACTTGTGAAACTGCCTCTCCAGGTCAGCCCATGTAATTATTGAGTTGGGTGGCAGTGTAGCGAACCATTGGAAGGCCGACCCAGATAGGGATGATGAGAAAAGGCGCACTCATAGAGCATCCTGCGCCGCTGCCTCTCCGCATTGGATGATGAATCTGTTCACGTGCTCTACAGTGGAGGTGTCATCCAGCCCTGAAAACTTGGTGAAATCGGGAACTTTGTACCGATGGGGAAACGGCAGTAAGTCATAAGTAGGCGGGTATGGTGTATTGTATGTGTAGGTCTGCATCTTCGGTTTTAAACCGAATTGCTCCTGAATCACCTCCGCTATACGTGCCGTCCAGTCTGGTTGTTGCTGATGGACTATCTGCTGGGGAATCGGCACGTGCTGGTAGACTAGCGGCGGGATGACTGGGTGATGGGTGAGAACGTGGGGCACTTGATGTGACGTGGCCGGCTGCGTAGTCGGGATCGGTTGTCTGAGTGAACCGACGGCTTCGTCATATAGCACGATCGGCGCAATGCCCCGAAGTGCTTCCGTTGCTTCTGCCCCCCTGCTCATCTCCGGCATGATAGGCTGATGTTGTGGCATCATCGGCCGTGCAGCCGATTGGAAAGGTGCTTGAATTGGAATGTTTCCATAATTGGCCGATTGATCTTGGACGGCCGCCGATTGATCTTGGACGGCCGACGCCGACGGTGCCCCCCAAGGTATTGAATTTGAAGGAGACAACTGCGCGGAGGACAACTGAACGGACTGCGGCTGGAGATACGGCGCGCTGTTAGGCCCGAGAGGGATTGATGATGATGAGGTGCCGAGACCTCCAATTTGAACCTGTATCGGCTGAGGAGCCGAGTAGGGTGTATTTGAATAACTCCTGGTCGGGGCTATAATAGGTGGGGCATACGCCGGCCCCTGGTACCCTTGGGACACGCCGTTGGCCAAGGAGCTGATGATGGTATTGTATACCGTATTAGAAATCACCGGGGATTGATCAATGAAAGCTTGATAGACAGATTGTTGAACCATCTCGGACATCTTGCCCGAGTCCTCGGCGATTGTGATCTGGCGGGGAGTTGGAAACGGAGTCTTTTTGACAGTTTCCCCGCTCCTGGTACGATTGAAGGATTGCAGACACGTCTTCCGGTAGTATGCCATCTGCTTTTCCAATTCTTCCTTCTGGTTGTCTCTGAGGTCTGCTTCCGTCACTTCAATAACGTTGTCTTCCGAGACTTCGGCAGCTTTTGACATAGTGGCGGTTGTATTCGTCCCACTGGGCGTGCCAAAAGTGTGTTGGCGCTAGAAATCGGCTGATCAAATTCCCAGCGTCGAACACACGACCTGGGAGAATCTGCTTAACTCCTGTTCGGGTGATTGCCCTGGTGCGGTTCGCGCGACGTGCCAGCCAATCTGACCTGTTGATTGGCAAGGAAAGAAACGTATCACATCCCAGAGGTTGGGATCGGCTAAGGTTCCGATCTCGAGATAGCTTATCAGCGAATCGGCCTACTTGCCGTAATAAGGAGATCGGCTATAATGCAGCCGATTACCAGACAACGTTAATAAAGAAGACTGCTGGAGTAATCTAAACAATGCTACAGTAACAACACTAGGAACAGATCTAAATCGGCTATACGTAAAACGAATAGATTGAATAACAAAGTACAGGAAAGCCGAAAGTTCCAATTCCTAGCTGGATAACTGGTGATAAAACTAGAACAACAGGTAAAACCTAGAATTCTAGTGAATATCGATAACTGGTGAATAAATCTAAATGAAACAACAGCGATGCGCCCGAAGTTAAAGCTTAGATATTACTCGGTAAACGGAACTTACAGAATCAGCCGGAGGTCAAGTCGATGCAGCTATGAAAGTTGAGTAGAGATTAGGAGGCCACCGCTCGGATCCACTATAGTTTTAATTTAAGTATATTTTATCTTGTAAATAGTCGAAACAGTAAATTAATTTGTTGCACTGAATCACATTTGGAATGCAATAGTCGGATCATCCTGCAGATATAAATCTACAAAGGAGGATAATCCATGGAGTGCTCATCAATGCTACCATGATGCCACAGACTGTCCTAGACTCCCTTCTGGAACCGCTCGTCTACGTAAGGTCACTAACGCTTGGGTTCGAGTCCCAAGCGGTCCAACGTACCAGTGACCCATGTCTCATGGCGGTTTCCAAAAAGTTTTATCTCCCGCTACCGAGCACAAAGGCGGGATCTGAAATTTTGGATTCCCCGCTCCTCCTCTGGGTCCTCCCCCATTATATATAATAATATAAATAAAAGAGGGGATCCACGCCTCCCACATCCCGCCTGGTAATTCCAAAATTAGCCCCCTCTCCTCTTCCTGTTGAATAGCCCTAGTAGATCTGCCACAGCGGCAGCAAGCCTGATATCGGCAGTGCAGTCAAGATGGACAGGCGATGGGCTACCTTGGCGATGAGCGGCAGGCTTCCTTGGCGACGGGCTTGAAGCTGTGAGATGGTTCGAGGCCATCGCTCTGCTGCTTCCCCGAGGCTGCCACCAGCAGCTTCTGTGCTCAAGTACGTGCGAAGAAGATTGCAAAAGTGGCACATGCTCGGGCTTCTCCATCGAGGCAGCATTTGGCACCTTCTCTCCATGTTTGTTAGGTCAGCAGTCTCCTCCCTGTATTGCTAAATTAAATTATAAATTGCTTCCCCATGCTCTTTGGCTTTCAATATTGTAGTTGGTTCAGGGAATGTGGATCTGTTGTACCCTATTGCGAGAGTTGGTGAAAAATTACTGCTCCACCATATCCCCTTTATCTTTCACCTTTTCCAATAATTATTTTTATACCATGTCAAATTATTTATGTGGTTTGTAGAACTTAATAGATGAAATTATTAAATTGCTTCCCCATGCTCTTTGGCTTTCACTATTGTAGTTAGATTAGAGAATGTGGATCTATTATACCCTATTGGTAGAGTTGGTGAAAAATTACTGCTCCACCAGATCCGCTTTATCTTTCATATTTTTCAATAATTATTTTTATGCCAAGTCAAATTGTTTATGTGGTTTGTAGAACTTAATAAATGATATAATTTTAGTTTGCAAATGATATCAACCTTTACCATATATTCTTGTGCTGGTTTATTTGACCGTTGTTAATTTGTACTTAAATAAATGCATCAACTGAAATTTGACTGTATCTTGTTTCAACCGACAAGGGTCAAAATCTGTAGTCGCTCCTGTTGAGTCCAGCTCCAGGGTAATAAAGTAAACACATGATGATTATTGGTGTTCCTTCTTTCCTTAGTTTAAATCAATTACAAGATCACAATCTGACTTCGGAACCAATGTTGCTAGCTGGAAGTTCTCAAATCAATGGCGCTTCTTGCAAAACAAGAACGTGATGTGGCAGTGGAGTACTCAAGAAGCTCTACAAAATCCCTATGCGGTAGTGTTGATGAGGAGCAAGTTGGCGCCGATAAACAAGATTGGGTACAACTTTGACAATGGTTTGTTTCTCATCAGCAAGAGTTAGCTACCTTGAAGAAGAAGATAGAATAATCTGAAACAACTCTCAAATTGCAGTCAGCCGAGATTGAAAACTTGAAGAAGGTAGCATAAGATATTGAAGCACACCTTCATCAATTGCTAACCTCTGCTAGAGGTTAAGATCAATGCTCTACTTTGTCTCTTGAGCTTATGAACTAGATGCAGCTTTGTTAATCTCTATTCTTTGTGAGATAGTTATCTTGTAACAGTTTGTGCTCTATGATGAATAATATGGTAGTGGTTGTCTCTATGGGAAACAGCAATTTGTTTTCATGTATACATAAATATGTGTGTTGTGTTTGTTACTTTGCCAACCGGATCGGAATTCTAATGAAACCAATTATTTGTCAGGCCCAATTAGTTAAATTTATGTCTGCCTTAAGTGGGCTTAGCCCGCATATAATTGGGTCAAAAGTGTATTTCATTCATAAGTCGGGAACTAAAAGGGTTGCAAAAAAGTACAACTTTTGAGCTCGACCAACAACAAATGGGCCAAATTCATTTTATGATGAAATAATTTGTCACAATTGTCATGCCACATCGGATGCCACATTAGATTCTGTCCAACGTGGCAAAATAGTAGGAGCCAATTTATGATGTTTCTGTTAACGATTTCATATGGGTCACAGATACAATGACGCACCAAAATAAGAAACGTCACTAGTCGCGGTATATGACGCTCGATTAATGATGAAGGGTTTTTTTCACTCGAGCATCATAAATCACTATTGATGACTTAAAAACGCGTTTATGACACTTTTTGATTCGTCATAAATCGGAAGATTTCTTGTAGTGGACCTTTTATCTTCTTGCCAAGAACATGGTTGTAGTAAGTGATGACAAATTGGATGGGTGCCTCATGGAAATCATTGGTATGAGCTTCTTCACGACATTTCGCACTATAGCCCTAGCTGAATTCTCCTTGCCATCTGACCACCTAAACCACCATTGCAATCAAACAAATCAAGGATGGAAAATTAACACATCTTAAGTTGTTAGCTTTAATTAGCTTTAGATCGGTCATCATAGACGACAGATCACTTAATAGCCTGTTGCATCTTAATCTTGGCTACCCCTCGAGTGTTGTTGGAACTGAGTCCCATTGTAATTATCTTCATCGGCTAGCGAGGTTCAGATTGACGTCCTACTGAGTGTTTCTAGGCTGCAACTACCGGGCGCATCACTGTGGTTTTGCCTAGAAATATTGGTGGTGATGTTAGTTTAAATCTCATCGGCTTGTGGCTCTAGCTATGGTAGAGCAAAAGCTCAACGGCACTCCGTTTCCTATCGGCTTTCTAGCCGATGGTTATCGCCAATTGTGTTGAATCGCTGGATAGCCGATGAACCACTAACGCTCATCAAGATACTGGAATCGGCTTGTAACCGATATATTTATTCATCATCCGTTATTTTGCTATGTCATCATCACCGCTGGTGCTAGGATCATATCGGTCAGATCGGCTGGTTGCCTCGAACTTCAAAAAGATCATCTTCACCTTATTAGTTGAATGGTAAAACTGATTGGCACGCCCGCGTTCACCATGCGTGCCGATCTACAGGACCTGCACTGGAGTGAAGCAAATCTCCCAGGCCTTTCGTGTGTTAGTACGTGAAGGTCACCATCCGATTTTCGCATCAACACACTTTTGGCACGTCCGATGGGACACGGTTATAAGACTCACATTTTCATTCAGATAAAAAGAGCATCTTCGGCAGCTGTATCGAGTTCATCGGCCAAATGAGTGTTCATCGGCTTATTAGAATTAATTCAATTCAATATAATATTTCAACAAAAGCAGCCGATGTAGCGATCGGAGAAAAGGCTAAGTCAAGTGTGCTTGTATATGCATGTTTTGGAGGGACCATATGCACCAAAAGCAGAAGATTTCAAGTACTTCATGGGTTCATTAACCCATGAAGGTTCTGTTAACAATTACGGAAGAAGCGAGAGAAGTAAAATAATTAGAAGAGTTATGTACTTTGCTGGCTACCGATATACATGGCTACAGAATTATTTATGCAAAATCTAACTGAATCCGCTGACAACTTATCATCGTCGTCGTCGTGGCCGCGTTCGTTGCCAGGGCTTTGCTCATGAATTTCGCCGGCGCACGTCATCATGCTCGACCACCACTACGGGAAACAGGGAAGATGCCGAGTACCAGGGGCACTCGGCGAAGGCCTAAAAACACTCGGCAAAGAGTTTGCCGAGTGTAACACTTGGCATTCGACACTCGGCAAAGATTTTAACGGCAAACAGAACTTTGCCGAGTGTCAAATGTCAGGCACTCAGCAAACAGCTTTGCCGAGTGTCAGTAAACACTCGGTAAAAAAAAACTGTCAGCAAAGATGGAGTAACGGCACGGCACGGTGACGGGGGCTTTGCCAAGTGCTTCACAGAAAGGCACTCGGCAAAGGCCAAGATGTTTGCCGAGTGCCAGGGGCGAAACACTCGGCAACGTTTGCCGATTGCCAGGGGCGAAACACTCAGCAAACTGGCGCGTACAGGCCTGGTTTTATTGCCGCTTTGCCGAGTGTGTAAAGAAAAACACTCGGCAAAAGGGTACCAAACAATGACAGAAATGGCCGCTTTGCCGAGTTTTAAAGCCAAAACACTCGGCAAAGCGGGCCTTTGCCAAGTGTAACACTTGGCAAAGTGCAAAACCACCCCTATTTTTACTGCTTTCTTACGTATAAAGGACTCCCCTCAAACAAAAATCACAGGCATGTATTAATCATCACAGGCATATAATAAGCATCACAGACATATATTTTAGGTCACATGCACACAAATCACCGAGTACATGTTAGTTTCAACAAACCACAATTCCACAAGTATATGTTCGAGATTAAACAAGTAGTTCACAAACAATGCATAAGTCAGTGAGGTGGCATCCCTGCAAACAGCTGCATCAAATCTAGGTCTTGAGCTTGGGAATTCGAAGCCACCGATTGATTCTGCACGTAAAAGAAGACGTGTGAGACAAGATTGATATCATTTGAGCTAAATAAGTCATCTTTGAGCTAACTAAGTCATTTGAGGTAACTAAGTCGTGTTTGAGCTAACTAAGTCAAGTATTGAAACTAAAGTTCAAGTGACTCACAGGAGTATGTGTGGGTGGCTGAGGTGGAGGGAATATCATCGGTGGTTGTGGCAGTGGTGTACCCATACTCGTAGCAGTAGCAAAATTTTGCATGCATTGAAACATTTGTTCCATCCTCAACCGATTTTCTTCATCCATCCTCTGCCGAACCATCCGCTCCACCCTCGCCTTCATCTCCTATTGTTGCCTCTCCACTTGGGCCTACAATTTTTCATCGCAGTATTACAATGCAAAGGTAAAGTATGTAACAACCAACAAATAATGAATGAAATAGAAAGAACCTGAAGAGCCTCCATCTGAAACTGTGCAGTGGTCGGCTGTGGGCGTATCGCTGGGGTCGAGTCCGTGCTCCTTGCTCGGATCTGGGAGAGAGTGGGAGTAGAGGCCATGTCGATTACGCTATCGCCAATCCAATAGCGGCCATGCGTCTTCCCTCCTACCCTCATCACCACTTCTCCATCTAGATCCTGGGTGCTCGGATCGTAATCTGGCCCGTGAATCTCCCTTGCCATCGCTGTGTAGGAGGTGATGTGGCTGTGGATGCTAGGATCGGAGTACGCCTCGGGCGGGTCGTCCAGGTTCACGTCAATGTTGGCCGTTGCCTTACCCTTTTTGGATGGACCAAATCACGGACCAAATCATCAATTAGAGGCTCCATGTACATACTCATATTATTCCCCGGGTGCTCTGGAATTATCAACGACAAAAATATATTCTGTCATTGAAAAAGGACGCCAGGGGGGAGATTCAGGGGGATAACAAATATGGGCCAACAGGTATACAGGGCAGCCGCCATTCCATATGGATTGAACCCATCTGTTGCTAGCACAACACGTACATTACGAGCCTCTAGAGATTTCTCATGATAAATCACATCAAATCTTGTCCAGGCTTCACCATCGGATGAGTGTACTAGCTTCTCAAGATCGGAGATTGTGTATCCGGAGAACAACAGGAAGGTGCTGCCAAAACTCTGTCATGGATCGGAGTACAGCATGCAAACTAACCGCACCGACATATCCTCGGGCAGTCCAAAAAACGTGGACAATTCGAAACAGATACGGTTATAGATATGCAAATATTTGCATATTTGCAATAGTATCTCTTCCGAACGGGAGATGCCTAACTAGGTTACGTGATATACGAACATCAAACGGAAAGAGATGTGTAAGATGCCTCACCTTGCTATCTTGCAAAGTGACGAGTCGAGGACGATCCTTGTGAGCCTCTCCTGCAAGAAAAGAAACATAGTACTGTTAAGCCAAAATTTCGGCGGCAGCTCCCCTGCACGGGGAGGTTTCCAAAACCTGCAACAAAGAAAACGGCACGATGGCTGACAACCACATTCTCACCAAAGAGACAGCACGATGGCCAACAACCACAATCTCACCAAGAGATGGCACGATGGCCGACAAATACATCCACACCAAAGAAACGGCACGACGGCCGACAACCACATCCTAATTTTTGAAAACAAATCCTACCACCTCTCTAGACATCCTACCACCTCTCTATTTTTTAACATTCTAATTTCATACCTCTAATTTCTAAAAAAAAATCCTACCATATCCTACCACCTCTCTATTCTTTTCAACATTTTCTAATTTCTAATATCAATCACCTCCTATAAGTTTTTCTAATTTTAACATTTTCCTACCTTGGAGGCCGCCGGCCGTGGGCAGGGAGGGGCAGGAACCGGTAGGGGGCGGCCGGGGAGGAAGGGGCGGCCGGGCAGGGGGCTGCCGGGGAGGGAGGGGCAGTCCGGCCGGCGGCGGTGGTGGGCCGAAGGGACGGCCGGGTGGGGAGCCAACTACGTGCAGGGGAGGGGCGGCCGGGCCGGCGCCGGTGGCAGGCCAGAGGGGCGGCCGGGCGGGGAGCCGGCCGCGGGCTGGGGAGGGGCGGCCGGGCCGGCGCCAGTGGCGGGCCGGAGGGGCGGCCGAGCAGGGAGCCGGCCACGGGTAGGGCCGCGCCGGTGGCGGGCAGGGGAGGATGGCCGGACCGATGCCGGTGGTGGGCAGGGGAGGGCGGCCGGGCGGGGAGGGACAGCCGCACCGAGCGGGGCGGCGGCCAAGGGGAGCCGGGGGAGGGCCGCCGGAGGCGTGGGGCGGCGGGTGTGGCGGTCGAGGGGAGCCGGGGGTGGGCCGCCGGAGGCGCTGGGCGGCGGGTGCGGCGGCGGCGGGCACGGGGCAGGGCGGTGGCGAGTGAAGCGAGCTCAAGTTGTGCGGCGTGTGAGTGAGTGAGTGTGGTGACTGTGCTGTTCCGGGATAGAAATCAGTGTTTGCCGAGTGCCCAGATCTAGGACACTCGGCAAACTATATTTTGCCGAGTGCCCAGATCCAGGACACTCGGCAAACTATAGATTGCCGAGTCCCAGATCCAGTACACTCAGCAAACATTTTTTTTATATTTTTTTAACCAATTGGATGTGGTATATGCGCTGTGGTGGGCCCATACACTAAGTTTGCCGAGTGTATTCTCCAAAACACTGGGCAAACCGTGAAACACTCGGCAAACTTCTTTCATATTTCATGTACACATACCTTCCCTAACGTGCTTTACTAAATTTTTTTCCGATGTTTTTGAAATACATGGTCAAATTCACTAAACAATACATATTTGATTTTTCTACTAATATTGTTCAATTATTTTAGGCAGTTATAGCTCAAATTTAATTTATCTCAATTTAAATTCTATAATTGAAGTTAATACATTAAAATTATCAAAAGGATACGAAAAATTCGCCGCACCGGCCCGCCATCCGCCGGCCCGCCATCCGCCGGCCCGCCATCCGCCGCCCCCGGTCGCCGGTCCGCTTCCCGCCGACCCGGCGCCCCCGGCCACCCGCCACACCCCCGCCCCCGGACGGCCGCCGCCCGACGCCCGTCACCCCAGGTCGCCGGCTGCTGGCCAGCCGTCCGCCATCCGTCAGCCCACCGTCAGCCGCCCTCGGTCGCCGGCCCGCCGTGAGCCGCCCTCGGTCGCCGGCCCGTCGCCCGGCGCCCCCGGCCGCCGCACCCCGCCGCCCATCGCCCCCGCTTGTCAACCGTTGGCCAGCCGTCCGCCGCTCCCTGCTCATCCATCTTGAAGGATCGCATCCTTGTATAGAACTTTTGATGGATATTTGATGGATATAGTTTTATTTATGTGGACCAATCACTTTAATGGATGAAAAATATATAAAATTTATTTTGTTACGAGCAATTTGCATATAAACACACTCACAGACCTTTAGGGGCATTACAGGTATTTCTTACACAGCCTACAGTTTCACAGCTCCTATAACCAAACGGTCTTCTACTTTTCCCACAGCTGCTTTTCCACAGTCCACAGCTCACAGCAGCTTTTCCAAAAGCTATAGCCCAACCAAACACACCCTTAGTGTTAGGCAAGTTTGTGTACGGGTCAGCCACGAGTCATTAGTCTAGGGTATAAATATGTACCCCTGGTCACTATAATTTTCATCACACGATCAATACAACATATCTACTTTTTCAGCTTCACGCCATTGCATTAGGAGTAGGAGTAATGTAGATTCTCGACGAGTTCTTTCTAGCAAGCTGGGCTGCATCGACTTCGATCTCCGGCAAGCTGCAAGCTCCGTCACCAGGTGTTCTAGGCTTTAACTACCGCGCGCATCGCTGTGATTTTATCTAGTTTCATCTACCAGTTATCGAGTATCTTGGATCTTTGACTTACGGCATATCGCTTCTATCTCGATCTACGATATTCACCAGTTATCTTGTCTTGATTAAGCTTGCATCGGCTGATATTTATCCGTTCTATCGTCTTGCCGTTCGGTTTGCTTTAATTAGCTTTAGATCGGTCATCATAGACAATAGATTGCTTAATAGCCTTTTGCATCTTAATCTTGGCTACCCTTCAAGTGCTATTGGAATTAAGTTCCGTTGTGGTTAGATTCATCGGTTGGCAGGGTTTAGACTGGCATCCTGCTGAGTGTTTCTAGGCTGCAACTACCAGGCGCATCGCTGTGATTTCACCTAGAAATATTGGTGGTGATGTTGGTTTAGATCTCATCGGCTTGTGGCTTTAGCTATGATGGAGCAAGAGCCTAGCGGCGCTTCGTCTCCTATCGGCTTTCTAGCCGGTAGCCTGCATCGGCTGTTCAGATGATCGCATGTGCTTTAATGCCCATGTCATGCTTCTTTCGGGACTCTGTTGAAGTACAGATAGATTTATTTACTTTAAAGGTTTAATCTATTATCTTTATTGTGGCTGCCATCGACCCTATCGAACCCCACTGTTAAGGATAATAGGGAAAACTTGACGAGTCTATAGATCTGTTTACACCAAGCAATTGACTGTTAGCATGTCAGGCTCCGTTTCCTATCGGCTTTCTAGCCGACGGTTGTTGCTAAATTATATTAAATCAGCTGAATAGCTGATGAACTACTCACGCTCATCAAGATACTGGAATCGGCTTCATAGCTGGTATATTTATTCATCGTGCTTTATTTTGCTACACTATTATTACTGCTGGTGCCAGGATCGCATCGGTCCGATCGTCTGGTTGCGTCGAACTTCAGAAGGATCATCTTCACCTTGTCAGTTGAATGGTCAAACTGACTGGCACGCCCGCGCACACCACGCGCGCCGATTTACAGGACCTGTACCGGAGTGAAGCAAATCTCTCAGACCTTACGTGTGTTAGTACGTGAAGATCACCATCCGATTTTTGCGTCAACAGAATACCGAGTTCATTATCTTATCCCGAGTGGAATCTTGAACACTCGGTAAGTTTCCCGAGTGTTTTGATAAAACACTCGGCAAACTGTCGTACACTAGAGAGCTTCGAAGATTCTGGTAGTAGCTTGATGCAAAGTCATTACCATCCTTGCGATGGACGAGATGATACTGTCATGACTCAAGGGGAGGACTTTGTTGTTGAGGCCAAACGAACAATAAGACTAAGCCCAATGTGCTGGTTTCATACTATTTTTTCATTTAGGATTGTTTGCCCTTCTATAAATGGAGAGGCGTTGTAAAAAAAAGATTGTGAGATAAAAAAATGGGAACATAATAATTTTTATTTTCCTCTATTTAATTTTACCATTCTCTCCCTCTTCTCCTCTTATCCCTGAAATCTAAAGCCCCAACAATATTATTTTGTATTATAGGTAGTCAGCACGTTTAATTTTTATTGCCTATTTTAATATATTTTTAAAGGACTATTGGATAATTATGAGTAAATTTATTTTCAGGATTAGTTTTATAATATTATAACTCTGTTGCATTTATCATTGGTCACTCATCAATCACCACCGGCTATAAGCGTGATCTTTTTAGACAAAGGAAGTTTCGCCATGATGCCATCCATAAGAAGACAATTCCACGGTCATTGCCCAAGGAAGAAAATAGAAAGGAAAAGAATTGTTGAATAGCTGGAAGATCAACCGGTGCTAGTCACGAACTCACGACCTACGACCTCGAATCTCGTATGAGACTTTCTTATCATTTCAACTACATAACATTTCAACTACACAACACATGTAATAAATAAAGGTAATTACTGAGAAGCAAGCAGTAGCTTTGTACCGGGTCATGACCCTTAATCCATAAGCATTGGCAGCGTGATTCGAGAGAGTACTGCAACTGGTAACTGTTTTTTTTTTTAAAGCAACTGGTAACTGTTTGATGCTGAAGGACTCGCTTCCCGAGGAAAGCATCATCTATCGTCTATCCGTCCTCTGTCCCTTTCACGGCTCTCGCCTCCCTCTCTTCATTCACCGACGACTGGGCCATAGCTGTCCATGGTCCCACCTGTCGGCCTCCATCCGGACGCTCAGGAACACTCTAGATCCCCCACGCTTCCAAGCACGTGCTCTCCCTCAGTCTCCGTCGCGCTCACAAAATCGCCGCCGGCACATCGGTCTCGGGAATCGCAAGGCCGCGCGGTCCACGCCCCCCATTCCCTCCAGAAACCACTCGCACTCCTCCGTCCTTCTAGAAGCTTCCATTTCGTGGGAAGGCCATGGACGACGACTACGACTTCCCGGCGGCTGGCGGGTACGACCCCATGGCCGCCATGGGGATGGGGATGGGGATGGGAGGCCTCGGCCTCGGCGGCGCGATGGGGATGGGTACGGGTGGCTACGGCCTCAGCGGCCCCATGGGGATGGGAATGGGGGGCTACGGCCTAGGCGGCGAAGACGACGCGGGCGCTGGAGCCGGGGAGGGGGAGGGGGACGACCCTCCCGCGGAGTTGAAGATCGGGGAGGAGCGGGAGATCGGGAAGGAGGGGCTTAAGAAGAAGCTGGTGCAGGAGGGCGAGGGGTGGGACCGCCCCGGCGCCGGCGACGAGGTCGAAGGTGAGATTTGTTCCCTCCATCTCTGCGTTCAGGTTTTGGGTTGGAATTCTGAATATCTGATTATGATTTGGTGGCGCAGTGCACTACACGGGGACGCTGTTGGACGGCACCAAGTTCGACTCCAGCAGGGATCGCGATTCCCCGTTCAAGTTCACGCTGGGACAAGGTATCATCAGACTCTTCTGCCAATCTATTAGTGGTGTTTGGAAATTGGAACTATGTGTGCAGCATGAGCAGGGATTGACCTGAAATTTCTGTACTTGATCTTGTTTGTTGAATGAATCCTTAGGGTAATTGGATTCAGATTGAATATTTTTATGCATTTTTGTGTTTTTTTTTCATTCTGTGTGAATGTTCCAATGTACCTGGTACACACTATAAATATAAGTAGCGGTAATAGTAGCAGATTATGCGTTAGGGTGTGCTGATACTGTAGTTCTTCAAATGTTCATTTCATCAACGACTGATTCTATTATTTCAACATTACTGTATTCTTTCCAAATAACCTTGGATGACAGAGCAGGTTTTACTATGATCACTATAGTGGAACTAAAGAGACAGATGAGATTATCTCTGCAATTGTCCAGAAAGGAAACATTAAATGGTCACATCACTTCTTGAAGTCCAGCTTAATTTGTAGTTTTAAAGTATCATCCTTTAGAACGGTGATTTTTTCTACCTTTACTAGTGCTCGTTTGTGCATGAGTTCACTAATTGATCCTCATGCCAACGTCCTGATTTTCTTTCAGAAGTAAGTTTCAGCTTTGTCTGTGATTAGACAGTAACTGAATGAGACAAAAGGTTCTGTGTTATGGGGTCTGCTAGTTGTACTTTACTGGTTAGCATGTTTAATTTTTGAGCTTACTATTTTACTAATAGAAAGATGTGTTATATTCTTTTATTAAGCGTAGCTATACTTAAAGTAGAAACTTTGTCATAATGGAAATAATATTGTTACTCTCCACAGGACAAGTTATAAAGGGATGGGATTTGGGCATCAAGACCATGAAGAAAGGTGAAAATGCTATTTTCACTATCCCACCAGAGCTTGCATACGGTGAAGATGGCTCCCCACCAGTCATTCCTCCAAATGCCACTCTGCAGTTTGATGTTGAGCTTCTTTCATGGGTGAACATCAAGGATATTTGCAAGGATGGAGGCATCTTAAAGAAGGTGTTGTCTGAAGGAGAAAAATGGGAGAACCCCAAAGATCCTGATGAAGTATTCGGTACTGTACCATGTTCTACTATGTTGTTCAATTCGACATTGCCGTTTCAGTGATCAGATTTCTTAAAGTTTTATTCAATATTTTGTACAGTTAAATATGAGGCAAGGCTTGAGGATGGAACTGTGGTGTCAAAATCTGATGGTGTTGAGTTCACTGTGAAAGATGGTACTGTGCTTGCCATTTTTGAGTTGTTGCAATGTAATTCTAGTTTCAAAGGTAAGTTTCTCATGCAGGAATGTTGTCTTACTTTCAGGGCTTTTCTGCCCTGCCATATCGAAGGCAGTCAAGACTATGAAGAAGAATGAGAAGGCATTCCTTACTGTCAAGCCACAATGTGAGTTTGCTGCAATGTAATTAAGAAATCTCCAGCGCAGTTTAACGGTGGAAGCATGTCTAACATGTGTGAATTTGTTACAAATAGATGGCTTTGGTGAGCAAGGTAGGTCAGCCTCTGGAGAGGAAGCTGCAGTGCCTCCTGATGCTACATTGCACATTGATCTTCAAGTGGTTTCCTGGAAGACGGTAACTGAAATAGGCCATGATAAAAAGGTCCTTAAGAAGATCCTTAAGGAGGGTGAAGGCTATGATCGTCCCAATGAATGTGCAGTTGTCAGAGGTACACGGCTAGATAGGATGAGTTGCTATTTTACATGATTTTCTCAGGTTGAAAATTGTGGTAACATTCTTTTCCTTCTATTGGCTGCAAATTATAATGTTCTGGCTCTGCAGTGAAACTAATCGGGAAGTTAGCGGATGGTACCTTGTTTGTCAACAAAGGTCATGATGGTGAGGAGCCATTTGAGTTCAAGACTGATGAAGACCAAGTAATTGAAGGGCTTGACAAAGCAGTACTTAGCATGAAGAAAGGTGAAGTTGCCTTGGTGACTATTCCTCCCCATCATGCCTTTGGAGCTAATGAAACAGATCAAGATCTGGCTACAGTTCCACCTAACTCATCTGTTTATTATGAAGTGGAGCTTGTGTCATTTGATAAGGTAACAGTGCGATGACAGAGCATGTCTGGCTTAACAGTTAGTGATCACTAATAAAAATTAAAATCCTGCTTGCCGTTTTGTGTAGGAGAAAGACTCATGGGATTTAAAGAACAATTCTGAGAAGATTGAAGCAGCTGCTAAGAAGAAAGATGAAGGGAATGTGTGGTTTAAAGTGGGGAAGTATGTCAGGGCTTCTAAGAGATATAAAAAGGTCACATTTTTAAGCATACAGTGAAAACAACCTTTTGCACTTGTTTTGCATTATGTTAAAAATTGTAGTTAAGTATGTTCTGCTCTATATCAGGCTTTGAGCTTTGTTGAGTATGACAGTTCCTTCAGCGAAGAAGAGAAGCAGCTTTCGAAACCACTTAAGATAAGCTGCAAGCTCAACAATGCTGCATGCAAACTGAAACTTAAAAATTACAAGGAAGCGAAGGAACTGTGTACCGAGGTACTATGCACAGAAACTAAAACGTCTTGGCAGTTATATAGTTATGATAAGAAAAATAATTACCTGTTTTGACACTTAATAGTGGTATTCAGGTTCTGGAACTTGACAGCACAAATGTGAAGGCCTTGTACAGAAGGGCACAGGCACACACCCATCTTGTTGATCTTGATTTGGCAGAGGCAGATATCAAGAAAGCACTAGAAATAGATCCAGACAACAGGTAATCCTTTGTTTTTACCATTTATTTTGATTAAATTAGGGAGCCTGAACATGCTGACGATATGCACTACTGAAGTTAGCTTCCTGATAATCCTTTGGGACCACTTACCAGCTAATTATGTTGTATCCTGTACTATTGATTGATATCAATAGTTCATGGCATCAAGCACAATTTGTTTCTTATGCAAAAACTTATCCTGGATGCTGAATTGCTGATACATTTAAGAAGCAACTCATTTTTATCAGAGATGTGAAGATGGGGTACAGGAGGCTGAAGGAGACAGTCAAGGAGTACAAAAGAAGGGACGCCAAATTGTACGGCAATATGATTTCTAAACTGAGCAAGGTTGAAGATACAGGAGGCAATGTAAGTTCCCTCCACCCTCGAACCACCTTGTACCTGTGTTACCTTGACGGTCATTGATCTAACAGTCTTTTTGCTGTTGCTTCTGCTTCAAGGACCATGAAAGCCGGGGGCAAAGCAAGAAGCATGGCATGTGGCCACTGGCACAACTGCTTAGGAGATTCTTCACTAAGGATGGTACCAAGGGGTCCACACTGTGGCTTGTGCTAAGGCTGTTGATTTTGGTGGTGCTAGTGGTTGCAGTTTGTGTGGGTTACTACATGCAGAGTGGTACTCAAGAAATAGACTGCATCAACTGTTAATAAAGACGGCATTACTTGATGATTGAGCAAGGTATCTGTTCCTGCCTTCTGTACTGTTTGTGGGAAAAGTGTTGATCGTCGTATATATACGCAGCATTTGTTTAGCTGCACGGGTAGAGTGTAAAGGAGCTGTTGAATTGTGTCGGTGAACTTTACTAGTGTAATAGATATTATATATACTACTATCAATGAAGCTTTCGTGACGTCATAATGCAATAAGCTTGTGTAGTCCTGTACTCCCTTTGTCATTTGAGATTCATACATTGTTGTTCTACTACCAAGTATCTCAACAATATACATTAGCAGTAATGCAAAAATGGTGTTAAAATTTTCAATGGGAAGTACCCCGGTATGGTGTCCTGGACTCTTGGTTATGGTCAAACGCTCGCTATTGACATATTTTTACCCCTATTTATCTTCAATAATGATATGAATTTAATACCTAAACCATTGATAAGACCTTGGTTATGGTCAAACGCTCGCTATTGACATATTTTTACCCCTATTTATCTTCAATAATGATATGAATTTAATACCTAAACCATTGATAAGACCTAATAAACCGGTTATTTTCACATGTGCAACATATTTTGGAGAATGTTTTATTTTTCAGGAATTAGACCTAAAAGTATATTTTTGAATAAAGCACTGAACGAGTATCGAACAAGACGTAGGGGTCAGGCCTAAACCGATCAGCCCATAGGAGCCCAGGCCGATCGTCCTAGTGTCTTCTGGAGCCTTCTGACGCTCATCTTTGGCAAGCAATCCTCCGAGATGATTTAAAGGCTAAGTTTGTTAAGATACGGCGAGAATCACTTCGGGATCAAAGAGGAATAAAATAAGATCAAATGGAGATTTGGAAAGTTATTGAAGATCAATCTCATCCCGAAGCAACCGATGTGCTAGGCTCACGTGCAAGTGAAAATAAGACTTGAAATCACCAGAGTAGACTGTCCCGTGAAAATAAGACTTCAAATTACCAGAGGAGACTTGGGGACGAAGCAGGATGCGAGAGGGCAAAAGGAAGGCCTAGGCCGATCGGCCTAGGGGTTCCCTTCGTCCCCTCGCCTTCCAATTTTTGCCACGCGCTCTCTGGACTATAAATACCTCGAAAAATCCACCGAGCCCGATATTGAAGACGACGTACTTGACGTGAAGCAGCAGAGAAGCATACAGAGCTTGAGGGACACCTCTTCAGAGAGCCGAGGACTGTGCAGTTGTCGGGGGCTAGCGTAGGCGAACCTCTGCTGGTGTGATCACCCTGCGAGGAAGATCATGCTGGAGTTTTGGAGCTCGGAGTCATCAAGATCAAGGTAGGATTTGGTGGTGATTTTGTGATGTACAATCATTCATGAAGTAATAGATGTGTTCATGTTCTTAGCGATCTAAAGATCTCCTTTGATGGTTTTATGCTTTATCGGGTTTACTTGCTTTTTAATCTATGAATCGATGATAGTTTGCTTAGTGTGTTCTTGTGGTCATGGTGACCGGATTTGTATGCCTGATCCACCGATGAGTATGACATGTTTTTATGATCATGCCCTTAACCTGCTTGCGCTGATAGAGGTGATCGTGATAGGATCTTTCTTGTATAAGGTGGGGGGTTTCGGGATCCGGACCGGAGGTGTATATTTAAAGATGCTTTTTTACTAAGATCATATATGTGTTGCTTTGCTATCCATGCTCTTAATTAGAACATATGCATAATCTAAATTGCTCTAGATTGGTTACATTTGCTCTATCTATTATCTCTCTGTATATTCTTAGTAGATTGGATCTGAATCTATCATAAACACCAAGTTAATACTAACAATACTAGTTGTAATAGATCTTGTGCTATAAGTTCCACGGATTGATAAACCTTGGAGGAATACTCTAAGGGAAGAGCTACAACTGATCCGTACGCTTGCGGTTCACAACTTTGCATGCTAACAGCCGTCAATAAGCTTTTCTGGCGCCGTTGCCGAGGAACTAATAATCAAGTTCTAGTTTAAATATGCATCTATAGATAAGTTTTTGTTCATGTTTTTTCAATCTTTTCTTTTAATCCTATTGTTTTTATGCAATCTTAATCAAAATTTCAAATCTAGTTCTTGTATATATGTGTTTATTTTCACTAAGGCTAACAGGAGATGGACGGCTACCTCTCCAACAAACCGAAAAATATTGTGGATGATCCAGAAAAACTTTACAAGCAAGGAAGACGTTTAGCACAAGCAAGAAAGCTGGAGATCGAAGCTTCAGCTATTATTGAAGAATTGGAAGTGTCAGAAACATCATCACCATCATCATCTACTCTAAAGTCGACCCCGCTAGCAAGTCTAGGAGCAGCAGCAGTTGCTCCAGAAGTACCGCAAGCACCTGCAATGGGAGATCAGTAACCGAAGCGAGAGCCTACTATCGGGGAACTTTGCTTTCCAAACATCAATGACTTACCTATCCATGAATTTGGCAGCGTCGGCCGACTGTTTAGGATCGATACTTCAAGACTGAGGATCTTGCAGAGTTCGCCTTTCACTAGCAAGGAAGATGCTAATGTTCATCTACAAGCTTTTACACAGCTATGCAACACCTTCGACGTGGATGAAGTTACTCAGAATCAACTAAGGGCAAGGTTGTTCCCTTACTCTCTACTTGGAAGAGCGCTTCAATGATTTTACTCTCTACCGGTGGTTACGATTCAGAATTGGGATGAGTTGATGAAGGATTTCTTAACTGAACATTATTCACCAACCAAGACTTAGAATCTCATAAGCAGGATAGCTACTTTTGCTCAATATGCTTCCGAGACGATTGCTGAAGCTCATGAGCGCTTCAATGACTACGTCCGTGCAGTTCCACACCATAAGTACCCGAAGGAGGACCTAGTCCAAAAGTTCTATCAAGGACTGACACCAGCATCAAGGGCAATTTTTCGACGCATCGACTGGAGGATCAATTATTGACCTCACCCTAACTCAAGCTTTCAAATTATTCAAGAAGGTTGCAGACAACGATGCATGGGCATCATCTGGGCGCCTATTCCCAGCTCAACCTACTGGAAATACACAAGTGTTGCAGGTGGAGCGTGATCAATTACTCGAAGGAATGACCGACTCACTGATGAGGAGACTAGACAAGATGAAGATAAAGGAAGCTCAAGCTATAGACCTGAAGGTAGTAGAAGCAAGATCAACATGCGAAGAGTGTGGCGACTACAACCATGTCGGGAAGAACTGTCCAGAGGAAGCAAAGTTGCAAGACTACATGAAAAAGGGAGAGTGGTTTCCACCATCCAACTATTGGTATGGATAGAATAGACCTCAATTCAATGCAAGCTCATCCATCCATAACACAGTGTCTCTACGCATTCAGCTAAAGGAGTTCATGGAGGAGCCACGCAAGATTAACAGACACTGTCACTAAGTTCAAAGCTATGGACAAGATTCTATAAAATATTGACAACAAGGTGATTGAGGTTGGAAGTTCGAACCACCAAGTGATAAACATGATGGGGATGCTGCAGACTCAAGTAACACAGTTAGCTGGGCATTTTACAAGCAATCAAGGGAAGTTGCCAGGACAACCGATGAATCCAGAGTTAGCTAAAACTATTCAAACTCGCTCAGGCAAGGAAAGAGAAGATCCAGAACGTTAGGCATGAGCTAGGAAGCCTAAACCAGCAGCAAAAGTAGAGATGACTTCAAAGGAGAAGACACCTACCCCAGCTCCGGAGATTGAAACAGAAGAGCCAGAGTTTGAGATGGTCGATCAAGACGGCACAAAGATTCTGCCAGAGAAACCACACCATCATCTAGGTAAAACTGACGAACAGTTTGAAAAGTTTATTGAAGTTGTGCGTAGGTTGAACATCAATATGCCACTGCTGGATGCTCTATAAGTTCCAACCTACACTCGCTACTTCAAGGATATCCTGACAAACAAGTGAGAGATTCTGCAGTTCACTACAGATCACATCAAGATGACAGAAGAGTGCAGTGCTGCAATCGTAATCAAGCTCTCAAGAAGAAAAGAGATCCTGGATGTCCAACCATCCCGTGTTCAATTGGAGCGCCAATGTTCGAAAGGGCATTATGTGATCTTGGCACAAGTGTGAGCGTCATGCCTAAAGCTATGTTCGAGAAGCTACGCCTGCCGGAGCTAGAGCCAACTGCTATGTACTTGGAGTTAGCGGACAACACTGTTCGCTATCCTGTAGGCATTGCTGAAGATGTACTTGTGAAGATCGGGAATCACTTTGTCCCTGTTAACTTTGTGATACTCGAGATGGGAGAAGAAACTAAATCCCCACTCATCTTGGGAAGACCGTTCCTGAAGACCGCAAGAGCAAACATAGATGTTGGGAAGGGTGAGATCAAGTTTGATATTAATGGCACTATGAGCACATTTAAGTTTCGCCCACGCTTTGAGGTATGCAACATGATTTCTAGCAAGTATATACCGTCACATCGTCATGTCAAGTAGGAGGAGAAAAACAAGAAGGCAGAAGAAAAGAAGCTAGCAGAAAAAGTTGCTGTCGTCCAGAAGAAGGAAGAACGCCAGCCTGTGAAGACCAGAAAGATAGCCAAGTCTGTGCCCACATCAAAGCTGAAGATGGTGAAGAAGTGGGTGCCGAAGATATTGGAGGTATGCCCTAGAGGTAATCATAGAGATGAGGATATTCCATTGTATCCATGTTCTATATTGTGTTCCTTGAATATCCATTAAAGGCTACTTGAATTGATTTGCAATTATGTGAATTGTGTGTGAAACTCTTTACTTGTATGCTTATTCTAAGAGTTGTCCCTAGTCGGAGTTCATGTGAGGACACATATGAATATTAGACTAGCACAAGTATTAGTTGATGACTACGTTTCACAAGTCATGGACATGGAGACGTCAAACTAATAATGTGGGCACATATAGAGATATGTGCTAGGACTGACCCAACGCGAGTTACATAGTTCTCTCTTTACACAACGTGTACGCTTTGTCCTTAGACCTGAGATTGTCGCATGTACTCAAGATGTGGATCGACTTACTTAGGGGTTATCAAACGCTACACCGTAACTCAAGATGTGGATCGACTTACCTTGGAGGTGTTGCATCTGCAGCACTTGGACGAGCTACCGCACGAGAGCCTGGCGAGCCGACGAGGAGCTTGACGAGGCGCCGCACGAGGAGGACGCCGCTGCATGTGGACGAGCTATTGAGGAGCTGCTGGACGTGGACGTGTTCAACTACACTGCGACGACGTGTGATCGACTACACTACCCCGACGCGCTTGATCAACTTGCGCATCTACACGTCTAGTGGTAATCCTGTGATCCATATACGACAGTTTTCCTGATTTACGCGGTAGAAAATTTTGTTTTGCGCTAGCTTAGTCTATCTCGTAACCCAGGTTCATACGCCAGACGCATATGATGCGTCGTAGTCGATTGGATCAACTACTGGATCGGATTATTTACCGAGATCATGTGTTTTGGTAAAACGGCCGTAACTTTTCGGTACGATCTCGGATCGAGGTGAATTTTATATGAAAATTGATCTACAAAAAAAGTTACACAGGAAATTCAATCACTTGGTCGTTTTCGACGAAATTAGATTGCCCAAAATTGGCTTGGAAGATGGAGTTTCGGGCCGTTTAAGTTTGGAACGTTAGAACGCCTAACTCTGTTTTGCAGGATTTTGTGATCGGTATGGCCCCTATGTATGTGATGCATGTAACTAATTTATGACCTGCGTGTCATGCGTACAAGAATACGGCTGGAGCCATATGTATTATCACATTAATGTAATTAATGACCTGCATGTCAATCTGTGATGATCCAAGCAACTATGTAACCTTCTTTACTAGCTGATTAGATGTAATAGCTTGTACTAGTTCTTGGAGGACTCATCACTAGGAGAATGGCGCACATGGATCATGATGAAGATCATCATGGTGAACAGGTTCTATGGAGATGGAGATCATCATAAGAAATTGGGCCATACTGTGTCACAACTGTGTGAATGCTATTCTTTGTTTTACTCCTACATGATGTGATGTTAGAAGTAGAACGATCCCTCACAAATTTTAAGTTAGTATTTCCTCCCAACTAAAACTTGCACCGTCCCATGTCTTGTACAATTGATGGTGGGTCTATGAATTTAGGGTGCCAATGGTTTTCCTTGACTAGACGGGTTCGTATCAGATACTTACACGCATAAGGGTTGGTTTGCTTAACAAGGTTATCTTAACGGTTAAGGACCTTGGGGCATAAAGGTTGGACGTCGAGACATGGAGATGTTGCCCAACAACAGGAGTCATATGTGATATGATTAGCAAGAAGTTGCTTACTGATCTACCTGGTTTGCTAGCGGTGATGCTAAAGCTCACTAGTAAACTTGTTAGTTGTGGATAGAGGGATATTGATTTTAGTGGAGTAGATTCTGTTAAAAGTTTAATGTGATTTAGTCTGTCTTGGATACTTTCGTCTTAGTATTTTGCATTATTATTTGTTGTAGATAAATGGCACCTAGCAACACCACATCGTTTGCTTTGCGTTCAGTCCTTGAGAAGGACAAGCTGAATGGGACAAACTATACGGATTGGATCCGTAACCTGAGAATTGTTCTCAGGGCTGAGAAAAAGGAATATGTTCAGGACACCCCATTACCAGAAGAACCTGCTGATAATGCACCTGCTGCTGTTAAGAATGCTTACAAGAAAGCATGTGATGCTAATCTTGAAGTAAGTTGCCTTATGTTTGCTTGCATGGAACCCGAACTGCAGATGCAGTTTGAAACAAATCATGAGGCGTACAATATGATCATGGCGCTTAGAGACATGTTCCAAACACAGGCTAGGATTGAAAGGTTCAATGTGTCTAAGGCCTTTGTTGAGAGCAAGCTAGCAGAAGGCGGAACAGTAGGACCACACGTAATCAAGACGGTTGGTTACACTCAACGGTTGGAGAAGCTGGGTTTCCCACTGGGCCAAGATTTGGCAACTGATTTCATTCTTTCATCTCTTCCGTCTAGCTATGGGAACTTCATTTTGAATTACCATATGCATGGGACGGAGAAGGGTCTAAATGAACTGTGTGGCATGCTTAAAACAGCAGAGGCTGACATTAAGAAAAGTGCTGGTAGCAGCCATGTGATGGCAATACAGAACAAGCCTAGCTTTAAGAAGAAGGACAATACGTAATCTTGATGAAGGATGGTTATTCATTTTCGAGTGAAAACAATGGTTGTGTGATCTCTAAGGATAATACATTTATGGCTTTTGCACCCATTGTGAATGTGTTGTTTGTTTTAAATCTTGATGATTCATTTGTCTATAACATAAGTGCTAAAAGGCCTCGGCCTAATGATTTAAGTGCTACCTACATATGACATTGTCGTTTGGGTCATAAAAGTGAAAAACGCATGAAGAAGCTCCTTTCTGATGGACTTTTAACTTCGTTTGATTTTGAATCATACGAGACATGTGAGGCTTACTTGCTAGGCAAGATGACCAAGGCGCCTTTCACAGGTTTTCCTGAGAGAGCATTAGATTTGTTAGAACTCGTACATACCGATGTATGCGGACCAATGAGCACGACAGCTAGAGGAGGATTCCAATACTTCATAACTTTTACTGTTGATTTTAGTAGATATGGCTATGTCTACTTGATGAGGCACAAGTCTGAAACCTTTGAAAAGTTCAAGGAATTTCAAAATGAAGTTGAAAATCAGTGTGGCAAGAAAATTAAGGCGTTACGATCTGATCACGGAGGCAAGTATTTGAGCCACGAGTTTAGCAATCATCTGAAGAGCTGCGGAATTGTTCCACAACTTACGCCACCTGGAACACCTTAGAGAAACGGTGTATCCGAGCGACGTAATCGAACTTTGTTGGACATGGTTCGATCAATGATGAGCCAGTCAGACCTACCATTATCATTTGGGGATACGCTCTAGAAACAGCAGCTTTCACACTTAATAGGGTACCGTCGAAGTCCGTAGTTAAGACACCATATGAGATGTAGACTGGAAAGACTCCCAGTTTATCTTTTCTAAAGATTTGGGGATGTGAAGTATTTGTCAAGCGACTTCAGTCGGACAAGATTACACCCAAGTCGGATAAGTGCATTTTCGTGGGATATCCAAAGGAAACTTTAGGATACTATTTCTACAACCGATCAGAGGGCAAAGTGTTTGTCGCTCGGAACGGTGTTCTCCTAGAGAAAGAGTTTCTCAAAGGGGAGAAGATTTGAAAGACAGTGCATCTTGAAGAAGTTGGGAATGAGCCAATCGGGCAAGTATCAACGAGTGATGCTAACGTAGCAGAACAAGTTGAGATACCCATGGCAAGAGAAGCACCGCCACAACCCCAAAAGTCGGCAAGGCTCCGCGAAATGCAGGAAATATTATTGTTGGACAATGATGAGCCTGCCACATATGCAGAAGCAATGATGGACCTAGACTCCGAAAAATGGTAGAGTGCCATGCAATCCGAAATAGAGTCCATGGGAGACAAACAAGTTTGGAACTTGGTTGACCCGCCTGATGGTGTTAAAGCCATAGAGTGCAAATGGATCTATAAAAATAAGAGAGATATGGATGGAAATGTTCACATCTAGAAAGCACGACTTGTCGCAAAAGGTTTTCGACAAGTTCAAGGAGTTGACTACAACGAGACCTTCTCGCCCGTAGTGATGCTTAAATCTATTCAGATTATTCTAGCTATACCTGCATATTTCGATTATGAAATATGCCAGATGGATGTCAAGATAGCTTTCCTTAATGGAAATCTAACTGAGGACATGTATATGATACAGCCTGAGGGTTTTGTCGATCCAAACAATGCTGGAAAGGTGTGCAAACTTCAGAAATCCATTTATGGGTTGAAGCAAGCATCTAGGAGTTGGAACATTCATTTTGATGAAGTGGTCAAAGGGTTTGGCTTCATTAAGAATGAAGAACAGGCTTGTGTTTACAAGAAAGTTAGTGGGAGCTCTGTAGTATTTCTAATCTTATATGTGGATGACATATTACTGATTGGAAACAACATTCCTATGCTTGAGTCCATAAAGACTTCACTGAAAAATAGTTTTTCAATGAACGATTTAGGGGAAGCAACATATATTCTGGGCATCAAAATCTATAGAGATAGATCAAGAAGGCTTATAGGATTAAGCCAAGATACTGACATTGACAAAGTGTTGAAACGGTTCAGCATGGAAGAGGTGAAGAAAGGGTTCTTGCCAATGTCACATCGCATACACCTTAGCAAGACTTAGTGTCCTTCAACCACTGATGAGCGGGATCGCATGAGTAGAGTGCCATATGCTTCGGCTATCGAATCTATCATGTATGCAATGATAAGTACTCGCCCAGATGTATCATATGCGCTAAGTATGACAAGTAGACACCAGTCTGATCCAGGTGAGAGTCACTGGACAGCGGTGAAAAATATTCTTAAGTACTTCAGAAGGACTAAAGATATGTTCCTCGTCTATGGAGGTGAGGAGGAGCTCGTTGTAACAGGTTACACCAATGTTAGTTTCCAAATCAACAAAGATGATTCAAAATCACAATTAGGATTTGTGTTTACGCTAAAAAGTGGTGCTGTTAGCTGGAAGAGTTCCAAGCAGGAGACGGTGGCTGATTCCACAACAGAAGCCGAGTACATCGCGACTTCAGAAGCCGCGAAGGAGGGTGTTTAGATAAGGAATTTCCTTATTGAGCTTGGTGTGTTCCCGAATGCGTCTAGCCCATTGAATCTATACTGTGATAACAATGGGGCTATTGCGCAAGCAAAGGAGCAAAGGAATCACCAGAAGAACAAACACGTAATGCAGCGATTTCATCTCATTCGAGACTTTGTTAACCAAGGCGAGATCAAGATATGAAAAATATACACAGATTTAAATATTTGTGATCCTTTGACAAAGCCTCTCCTACAGTCTAAGCATGATGCGCACATAAGAGCTATGGGTATTAGATATCTTCTAGATTGACTTTCGTGCAAGTGGGAGACTGTTGGAGGTATGCCATAGAGGCAATCATAGAGACAATGATATTCCATTGTATCCATATTTTATATTATGTTCCTTGAATATCCATTAAAGACTACTTCAATTGATTTACAATTATGTGAATTGTGTGTGAAACTCTTTACTTGTGTGCTTATTCTAAGAGTTGTACCTAGTCGGAGTTCATGTGAGGACACACATGAATATTACACTAGTACAAGTATTAGTTGATGACTATGTTTTGCAAGTCATGGACATGGAGATGTCAACCTAATAATGTGGGCATGTGTAGAGACATGTGCTAGGACTTACCCAACGCGAGTTACATAGTTCTCTCTTTACACAACATGTACGCATTGTCCTTAGACCTGAGATTGTCGCATGTACTCAAGATGTGGATCAACTTACTTAGGGGCTATCAAACGCTACACCGTAACTGGGTAGTTATAAAGGTAGCTTTCGGGTTTGTCAAGAAGCATACTGTGAGGCATTATCAGTCAAGATAGAATTTGTCCCTCTCTATTTGAGGGAGATATCTCTGGGCCCCTCGAGAGATCGGATCCAAAAATGCATGGCCATGCTACGTGAGGTTAAGAGTTAACCTAGCAAGGGATTCCAAAACACAGCATCGATAAAGAGTGGTCGGCTTGGAGCTAGACCAAATATCGTGAGGCAAAGGGAATAGCATGTACGTGATGTTGTGATGGTTCGTCTGATATGATCTTTGTGTGCGTATAGGAGTTGGCACGTCTTGCTAGAGGCCGCTACCAACTATTGGGCGAGTAGGAGTACTCGCGCCATGTCTATAGTATACGAACCTATTGGGTCACACAATTCAGGGGCTGGAAGCCTAATGAGGATTTGATCCGAATTGGACCAGGTTTATGAGTACTAATGGGCCTCAGACCCAGAGGCTCGTTAGGGACCCCTATATATATTGAGGGGTGGGGGCGGCTTAGGGTTTTATCCCTTTTCGCACGAGCATCACCACGCCTCCCGCGCCCTCACCTTGTTGCACTCGCGGACCTAGCAGTCCAGCTTGCAACGCTTCCTCCCCGCACGTGTGGATACCTTGGAGGTGTTGCATCTGCAGCACATGGACGAGCTACTGCACGAGAGCCTGACGAGTCGACGAGGAGCTTGACGAGCCGCCACGCAAGGTGTTCGCCGCTGCACGTGGACGAGCTGCTGGACGTGGACGTGTTCGACTACTCTACGGCAACGTGTGATCGACTACACTGCCCCGACGCGGTTCATCAACTTCCGCATCTGCGCGTCTAGTGGTAATCCCGTGATTCATGTACGACAACTTTCCTGGTTTATGCGGAAAATTTTGTTTTGCACTTGTGTAGCCTACCTCGTAACCCTTCAGAAGATTGCAGCACCGACACCGAGTGCTGGTCCGAAGTGAAGAATTGAAGAGTCTAGCTATAAACTATAGACGAAGCGCTTTGCGGGAGGCAACCCGATTATCGAGTCAAGAATAAGCTACTAGGAGGACAACCCTAGAGTCATTTGAAGTTTCAAGAAAGTGAGTCGTAGATTTTGCTACGTCATATCTAGTGAACATTTAATAAGTGGAACCTTCAGTCAAGACAATATTTGGAGTTTTATTTGCTCAGTCATTATCTATTTCTCTCTTTTTCATAAACCAATGACATGAGCCATCCCAATTTTTATTTGATTTCTCTTGGAAAACTAGAACCATATATCCCAATCCTATCAGACTTTTCATCTTGATCATGATGTTTAGTTTGACTTGTTTTCATGATAAACACACGAGTAGAGCCCGCGTTGTTTTTACTTTGTAAATTTTTACGCATGCTAGGACTCGCCTGACTATAGGATTTTGGTTTGCTTAAACTTGAAAAAACTCATCAGTTTTCTTAGAATTAGAATTTTTCCGAGCCGCATTTATTTATTTCATTCAAAATTCTTGTCTCACTTTTGGCTAAAATTAGAACCTAAACCCATTACCCTGTGATTGAAATCGAAATTGCTTCATCTCAATTCATGAGAACGAACGATACCGGTGCAACCAAAATTAATGTCGTCAGAAATCCTTTCAACTTACAAATGTTTTTGGTGCTTCAAAACTCCTCTAATATTTATTTGAACTCATTGCTAGCTTTGAGTTAATTTTTAATTTTTGAAATTAGAGGAGGATTAGGCATCTAAACATGATTAGGAGGTTTTATGAGCTTCATTTACACTAATGGTTTGATTTGTTGATCACGGGAACAATCATGGAGGCACACTCACCTACCACACATGCATAAAGAAACGAAGAGTGACCTGCCATACTTGTTCGTTGCAGCTCAAAGGACAAAGTATTGAATTAAATTGAGAAAAACAACAAGGCTATGACACATAGGTGTATGATTTTCAACGAAGTGACAACATAAAGTAGTGGGGGAGATTGGTTGTACGGTGCCTTTCATGTGAGGTGCTGAAATTTCAGTACAATTATTGTTCAAGATGCATGTGAAGAAACAAGAGGAGGAAAGGAGCCAGAAAGACACTAGGCCAATCGCCCTTGTGTGGGTCAGGCCGATCGGCCTAAGGTCTTTTTAAACCTCCAGGCGCCCCCCCTTGTTATGTACCCCCCTCTCTCACTTGTTCATCATATTTTTCATCCAACACACTAAGAATACCTCAGAATAGCCACTGAAACTTTCAAAACTCCACTCATACAAAGAATTCCTGCCACTAGAAAAATTTCAGCAAGCGCCTCTTGCTAGTCCTTGTTCTTGTGCAATTTTCTCATCGGCAAGAAACCCCGACAAGCTGTATTTCTTGAGTGTGCAGCCATCAAGAGCTTTGGAAGAATTTTTGGAAGGTCAAAGAAGTCTCACTCTCGGCCGAAGCATCATCTACATCAAGTGCTTCACGGTAGCACTCGGTCTCCGAGTCACCGCGAGGCATGGACATCGACGCGGCACCACCACGCAACAATCGTATGTTGCTTGGTGGGATGAACACACGAAGCTCCTCCATGCAGTTTGATGAACCGCATGGAATTCCCGAAGCCATGCCGGACACTTCAAGGAAAGCAACTTGCTCTCGTGGGGGCTTCACCGAAAAGAAGTCGGCATACGACTTCATGATAAAAAGCAAGGAGGAAGAGCGGTTGAAGAATATTGAAGGGAGTATCGTTGCCAACCATGATTTCGATGACGACTTTCTTCGGGATATTGGATTTCATAATGATATTTACAAGCTCCTGGGAAATATTGGGTGGATGTAATTCACTCTTAATGGCCCCGTTAGTGTATACAATGATGTGGCAGTGGAGATATTCATGACCATGAAAAAGTCATGCAATGGAATGACAAGACAAATGAAGAAATTCCATGCCTATCCTTTAGAATAAAGGATGAAGTAAAGATTATTATGTATGGAGCAATCACAACACTGCTGGGTTTCAATCCAAAAGCTCCAATATATGGAGAAGTGGAAGAAGAAGACTTAAAGGAATTCTAGAAGAAATTTGCAAAGGTAGAAAACAGGGAACGGAAAAAATATTTGCAATCCCATACTGCAATTTTTTCATTTTTGGATGAGCCACCGTGTCTCAGGAACAATGAAGGAGACCAAAATTACAGACTTTAAGATGAACTGGCTTTATTTTGCGGTAGTGGGAAAGAAAGTAATTGACCCCTCCTTGGTGATGATAAACAGATGGCTTGCTGAAGCTACATCAGGACCGGAACTTTTGGGTCAGGTTGCTACTTGACTATGATCGCATTCTGATTGGTTCATTAATGGAGGAAGCATTGATGCCTACACAATGACAAATGCAGATTTAATTGATGGCAACGGGGAGAAAGGATATATAGTTGGAGTCACTAATTTCAAGTTTGCCGATAGAAGACTGGGAATCTATCATGTGCGCAAGACTAACCGGCGGGAAGAAGGAATTTTATTTCCAGCCAAGAAAGATAAGAGAGAACAAAGAATAGAAGAAGGCTCATCATCATAGTAGCTCTAGAAATACTAGTGCCACCACCTAGCTCAAGCTATTGGTAGGCAGAGTTTCAGAATATACCAAGTTATGAGAAGTCCATGAAGGATGGCAGCACGAACAATAGCCGTAAGCGTCGGCAGAAGCGTGGGCACAAGGCCCATATGCACTAAATCTCCAAGAGCCGGCTTATCCAGTAAGATTAGAATTTCAACAGCCGGCACAGCCACCTCCACCAGCACCATATGCTTTCCATGGTTACATGCCACCTCCTTTTCAAGGACCCCCACCATATGCTCTATTGTCTGCTCAGTTCAGCCACCTGCCACAGCCATAGAGAAGTGCGTGCATCATAGGCACGTATATACAAAAAAATTTACAAGATGCAGGTACTGTGAGGCAAGCCGCCAACAAAATTGAAGACAGCAACATGACCATGGCCTATCAGTTCGGCATGATGGGGATTTTGCCTCCAGATCAGTATCAAGGTGGAGCGCAGGAACACTAGAAGCAGGGGTATCACGAGTACTAATAGCAAGGAGACGCACCGTAGGGACAGCCACATTATGACCCACCGCAAGATGACCTGGACTTGAGATCGAAGGGGACGAATAAAAATGCACACGTGTGATTTGAGTTTTCTTTTCTTTTCTTTTTATTTATATTAGCATGTGTGTTGGGTGTGCGTAGTATTTTCCGTTTTACTTTTCTATTTTATTTTCTCTTTATTTTCATTTTGTGTGTTTCACCGTGCCATGCTTAAATAAAATATGCATCACCTGAACATAATGATATGTGATCAATTGTGATGGTTTAAGTTCTTGTCATGTTGAAAGATGATGATCGGTGTTGCTTTGTTTAATTTTTGTACTTGGTTATTGCACCATTGAACTAATCCTCTCTCTAACACCAACTGAAATTGACATAAATACCAGCTTATCTTTTTGTGGAGGTTATGATAATTTGAATCCATACATTTGTTTATTGTTCTCTCTTTTAAATAGATCAAAGGCTCTTTTCCTTGTCAATAATACCTTTTGCAATTGCGCTACCCATCCAAAGCTAAATATTTATGAGCTGTAGATTGCAAAAATTATTTTTGGGTAAAATGATTCAGGATCTATTTCTGTGGTATGAGACTTAGAAGTTGGTCATTCCTTTTTGTGTAACCTCTTATTGCTAGCTTTTCTGTCCATGCATTGTGAATTTCTACACTAAAAATTTCGCAAACTTCATTGGGCATCCAAACCTAAATCCAAATATCATTTTTGTGACAACCTCCTTGACCACAACCCAAATTAAGTATGGAAAATATTTCGATGAAGATTCAGAAGATTATTAAATGCCTTTTTATGAAAATCAAAACCTGGAGGCAACCACTAGTGCGTGGAATAAAAAGCAGAGGAAATAGAGGCCACAAGAGGCCAGGCTGATCGGCCTGGCCACCCTCGGGCCGATCGGTCGGGTGTGTTCCCCACTCTGCTGCCCCTGAAATTTGGCGTGGAAGCCCCTACAGTGAAGTAAAATAATTTTTTCCAGAAGATCGAAGATTTTGGTACTTACATTAGTAGTTTATATTTCTTCCTTTGCATGTTCGAGGACAAGTATCGTCTAAGCATTGGGGGAGAGTTATCGCATTGTCTCTGACTACTGCCGAGTAAGTAATATGTTGCAAAGAGTACTAAAGAGTAAAAAGAAAACTATGTATATATTGTGGAAAAAGAAAAATAAAATAAAATACTCAGTTCTTTGATCTCCATAGAGATCCCAAGTGCGTTCAAGATTAAGGATTACATCATACTCATTATTCCAACCATGTACAATCCGATTATGAGAACTTCATTTGTGCCTCGCGATCACTATTTGCCGTTGCACATATCCACTATCTAAATGTGTGTGTTCATTCTCTCCATCTACATAAACAATTATTTTCCATGACCTTTTTGACAAATCTCAGTAAGATCCATCAAAAGTCATTCTTGTTTTAATAATATCCTAATTATAATATTTTTGCTAGGACTAACCTTCCCAAAGATCCAGATAAAGCGTTACACATTTTTTTGAGTGATGACATGTTAGAGAAGTTCTAGCATAGGTTTGAGAGACTTGATGAGCTGAGAGAACATGAGCAATTGCAATGAAGTTCAAATTGTTGATCTCGGTTCAGATTCTTTTTGAAAAGGTTTTATTGAAAATCTTCCGAGGTTTGTTTAGAATTGAGAGTAAAAGAATAAATTTATTGTGGGATGTGCATAAATGATATCTACCCTCCATATTAGAGAACTCTGATTCCAACTTAAATTAATTGAAAAATCCTATGAGAGAATTATGTTTTCTTGTGTGTGATCAAGTGCAGGATTGAACACCGAAAGGCAACGTTGATTCCTATTGAAGACTTACTCGAGGATGAGCAAGGTTTAAGCATGGGGGATTGTTGACGTTCGCTATTGACAAACTTTTACCCTTGTTTATCTTCAAGAATAATGACATGAATTTAATACCTAAACTATTGATTACACCTAATAAACTGATTATTTCCACATGTGCAACATATTTTGGAAGATGTTCTGTTTTTACAGGGAAATTGACCTAAAAGTATATTTTTGGATAAAGCACTGAATGAGCGTCGAACCAGACGAAGACGGAGGCCAACGAGCCCAGAAAAGGCCTAGGCTGATTGGCCTAGAGGAGCCCAGGCCGATCGGCCTAAGGTCTTCTGGAGCCTTTCGACGCTCATCTTTGGCAAGCAATCCTCTGAGATGACTTAAGGGCTAAGTTTGTGAAGATATGACAAGGATCACTTCGGGATCAAAGAGGAATCAAAGAAGATCAAGCGGAGATTTGGAAAGTCACTAAAGATCAATCTCATCCCGAAGCAACTGACGTGCTAGGCCCACGTGCAAGTGAAAATAAGACTTCAAAGCACCAAAGGAGACTTGGGGACGAAGCAGGATGCGAGAGGGCAAAAGTAAGGCCCAGGCCGATCGGCCATGGGGTTTCCTTCGCCTTCTCGCCTTCAAATTTGCACCACACGCTCTCTGGACTATAAATACCCCAAAAAATCCACCGAGCTTGATATCGAAGATGACGCACTCGACATGAAGCAGCAGAGAAGCAGAAGGAGCTTGAGGGACACCTCTCCAGAGAGCTGAGGGCCGTGCAGTTGTCGAGGGCTAGCATAGGAAAACCTCTGCCGGCGTGATCACCTGCGAGGAAGATCACGCTGGAGTTCTAGAGCTAGGAGTCATCAAGATCAAGGTAGGATCCCTATGGTGATCTTGTGATGTACAATCATTCATGGTGGAGTAATAGATGTGTTCATGTTCTTAGCGTTCTAAGTATCTACTTTGATGGTTTTATGCTTTTATAGGGTTTACTTACTTTCAATCTATGAATTGATGAAAGATTGCTTAGGGTGTTCTTGTGGTCGTGGTGATCAGATTTGCATACCTGATCTACTGATGAATATTACATATTCTTCTGATCATACCCTTAACCTGGTTGCGCTGATAGAGGTGATTGTGACAGGATCTTTCTTGTGTTAGGTGTGGGGTTTCGGGATCCGGACTTGATGTGTAGATTTAAATATGCTTTTTTACTAAGATCATATATGTGTTGCTTTGCTATCCATGCTTTGAATTACAACATATGCAAAGTCTAGGTTGCTCTAGATTGGTTACCTTTGCTCTATCTGTTATCTGTCTATATATGCTTAGTCGATTGGATCTGAATCTCTTATAAACACCAAGTTAATACTAACAATGCTAGTTAAAATAGATCTTATACTATAAGTTCCATGGATTGATAAACTTTAGGGGAACAATCTGAGGGAAGAACTACAACTGATCCGTACGCTTGTGGTTCATAACTTGGCGTGCTAACAGCCGTCAACAACCCAATACAGTTCTGAAGCCCTTGTCGAACCCATCAATATGAAGTGGCATGCGTGGGGTGCTATTAAATGTCTGTTAAAAATTGTGATTGTGATAGGTAAGGGTAAGGCTAGAAAAAAGTGGTTACCTTCAGTTGCTGCCAAAATGGATAAGGTCGAAAAATACGTGAGTTCTAGAAATCTACGCTATAAAAAGTTAAATCGCCTGCATTTCTGAGCATTTGTTTTTGCCGTCCTGTCTATTCGAGCTTAAGCAACTGTCTTGCAGTGAATCTGTACATAAATTTTGATGGGTTTAGTATAAATACTGACGGATCAAATGCAATGCGGCTTCGGCTGGACCACATGATCTTCCAGGCCCGACATTTTTTTGGAGGGTGGTGGTTGTGGTCTCGTAGGACAGTAGGAGTAGAAGAAATTCGTGACAAGGATTTGGCAACTGTCTGTCTTCCTGTACGTTGCTGGAAATCACATTTAACAGAGCGTGGAACTACCAAGAAATAAAATCATATTTGTGAAAATAAATTAGATGTATGACATTATATTGTTAGTTTTAAGAAATGATTGATACATTCTAGAACTGGGTCCCCCTAGAAAATTAAGGGGGTGTTCGGGAGACAGGGGCACATCGGATGTTTGACACTAATTAGGAGTATTAAACATAGACTAATTACAAAACTAATTGCACAACCCCTAGGCTAAATCGAGAGACGAATCTATTAAGCCTAATTAGTCCATGATTTGATAATATAGTGCTACAGTAACCATTCGCTAATGATAGATTAATTAGGCTTAATAGATTCGTCTCGCGATTTAGCCTACGGGTTCTGCTATTAGTTTTGTAATTAGCTCATATTTAGTCCTCCTAATTAGCATCCGAACATCCGATATGACAGGACTAAAGTTTAGCGCCTACTATGCAAACGCCCCCTAAGAATTGTGTTCCCATCTCCACATTGTGTGGAGGCTTGTTCCTGTCCCCAATAAATTCAAGACTGAGGCCCATTACCATTATCTTGCTGCCGGTGGATAGCAACATAAAGCGAGACAGATGATGCTGAATTAAATGGAAGTTGCATTCTTCGTAGATACAGTATCACGTAAGCAAATGTGGTGATATGGTATTCAAGTTATGAAGAGACAAGAGAGAGATAAAGTATGAAAATTGGTTTACACGGCTTTCAGGATGATGAAACTCTTCCACATCTTCATTGGAAGTTAGAGTTTCATTTTATTTAATCAAGTGTTTAATTAAACGTGTCCAAAACTCTTCCACACCTTCATTGGGAGTTAAACTTTCATTTTATTTAATCAAGTGTTTAATCAAATATGTCCATGTCATGCATTAATTAAACATAATGGTTAGGAGGTACTGTCGGGACTACTCCCCGGACCCACGAGTAGGCCTTGGGCGGCCCACTAAGGGACGTACTCGGACGTGATCAGAACAAGGATGGGCGTATCCTACTCGGACTAGTCTTGTATGTTTATGGAAAACTACTCGGACGATACCGAGTAGAACTCTGTAATAATACCCGACTAGGACTCAGACTTGTAACCCAGCCCTCCCGGGTATATAAGGCCGGGCAGGGACCCCCCTCAAAACAGATCTTGGAGGACCAGAACATACATCAATACAAACCAACACACAGGACGTAGGGTATTACGCGATCTAGCGGTCCGAACCTGTCTAAATCGTGTCCCTTGCGTCACCATTGATTCCTTGATTCTCGACGACCCTTACCGCATAAAAGACCACCTAGGGTACCCCCTAGGCGGGTTGCCGGTCTAAAACACCGACAGTTGGCGCGCCAGGTTGGGGGACTCGTCGAGTTTCTCAGCGTGAACTCAATGGCGAAAGTCATCATCAGGCCCTTCTTCTTCATCGAAGCTGGCGCCACCTTCGTTTTCGGATCCTAGCTCTGCGTCGCCGAAGGCTCGGGATCGTTCCGACGCCAGATCGTCGACTCTCAGGAGAAGAAACCCGAAGAAGTAACCAGGAGAAATCAAGATTTCAAAGTCAACAAGCCCAAGTTCAACTACGCGTCGGACTCGACTTCGCCTCGGACTTCTCCAGCATCTCGCTCAAGGATCGGGCTTCGCCGACCCCAGGCCCTGGAGTCGGGCGAGGCGGAGCCTACTTCGGGGTCGGGCGAGGTGGAGCTACCCTTCCGCAGGGTCGGGCTTCGCCGACCCCAGGCCCTGGAGTCGGGCGAGGCGGAGCCTACTTCGGGGTCGGGCGAGGCGGAGCTACCCTTCCGCAGGGTCGGGCTTCGCCGACCCCAGGCCTTGGGGTCGGGCGAGGCGGAGCTACTTCCTCACAGGGTCGGGCTCGGCCGACCCCTGGACTCAGGGTCGGACTCGCTTCGGATTCGGCGACCCCAGTCAGCATCTAAATCAGTTTCGACTTCAAAGCGGTTCCCGCACGGACTTCGCAACGCGACAAAAACCTATCAAGATTCTCTGGCTCGAACCCGAGTCGAACTCGGGCATGATGAGGACGTTGACTCCGACCCATCCTACTCTCCGGAAATACCATTATCCAGTCCAGCCCAAGGGTTGGTAATAACTTCGACGCTACAAGGCATATTGGTCCATTGGCCGGGATTGCGACCATCTTTTCTCAACCGCGACTACGACTCGCGTCTCGTCGCCCACATAGACAACCTACCGTACCAAGAAGGCGTTCCACTTACATCCAACCACGAAGGAAGCTACACAGAGATTGCTACATCAAGTTCCGGAAGCTACTACCCGGACAGGGAGATCCTTGTCATTACCCAGAATAACAATCCGGGTACTAGCCAGAACAGAACCCCCAGGCGACTAGCACAAATCGACAACATCTCTGAAGATGAATCTACAGCCGACAATGAAACTCCCGAACAGCGCAACCAACGAAGGGCGCGCAATACCACTCGAGCTGAGCGTCGACAGACGATGGCTACAAATATCCCTATCACAAATCTTTAACGGGCTTTCAACGCAGTTCAGGCTCAGGAGCACAATACTCCACTCGCGGCTATCGCTTCAATCAACCTTTTGACGACACTGATGCCTCAAGACAAGGATAATGCAGCCACAGCTCAACTCGTGCAGCGCGGCAACGGACTAATCGCACAACTCGCGGAGCAAGCTTACAAGCTGCTCGACAAAGAATCACCAATCCCGTCCGTTCCTCGCATTACAGACGGAAGCAGGGGGGCTGCAGATAAAAATGTCACCCCACGAAATGATGATGCAGTCAACCAACCCCGGCAACACAGCTAAGGTCCAAGCAAGCATAAAGCTCCTACTCAACAGAAGGATGTAGGTGAAGCCAGCTGCACCAACTCGGTTAAAAGTGTTCGCCCTACTCGGAAGAACCGCGAGATGTCCAACATCAGTGATCTACGAGAAATCCTCAACAGTCGGCGCGAACGAGAAGTCGACAGCTACAACCACTTTCCTGCTTTCACAAACCGGGTAATGAAAACAAAATTACCCGAAAAGTTCAAACCGACCAGCATTACCAAGTACGATGGCAAGCAAGATCCAGTTCAATGGCTCCGCTGTTACTCGCTAGCCGTCCAAGCAGCCGGAGGCAACAACGACACCAAAGTTATTCATTTCCCCATATGCATGGAACCCGCACCATTGACCTGGCTCGAGTCACTCAAACCCAAGTCCATTGACTCCTGGGCAGACTTGACAAAGGCTTTTACCAACAATTTCGCTGGTTCCATGGCTAGACCAGGCAACAAGATTGACTTACAACAAATTAAGCAGAGAGAGGGAGAAACTCTGCGCGACTATCTACGACGGTTCTTCGAAAAGAAGGCTACCATAGTCCGAAGCAGACATCATCAAGTGTTTTCAAAACGGACTTTACGACCGACGAACATACCAAGACTTCGGTCGCCAACGGCCAGCCGATGTCAAAGAACTCAAGCTCATGGTGCAACAGTGGGCCGATGAAGAAGACAAAGAACGTGAACGGTTCGGTTCCCACCGTAACCACGGACGCGACAACACCCACAACAATGACACAGATAAAAATCGCCATAACGATGCTCGGAATTCCTATACGGGTAATCATAATCGCAAAAGGAAGCCCGGCAACACTGTTGCTGCCATGACCAGCTCCGGGAAAAAGGGACAGCGCAGAAACGACGACGGACCAACCTTCACGGAGCTACTCAAAAAGCAGTGCCCATGGCACCCGACCAGCAAGCACTCCGCATTGGACTGTTACAGCATGCGCCGAGTTATGCAAGATTTACCAGCACCACCAACTCCTGAAGAGTACGCCAAAAACAGAGACAAGGGTAAAAACAAAGCCCGCAACGACGAAGATGAAGACGGCGATTTCCAACCAGCCTCAAAAACCGTTAACGTCATTTTTGGTGGCATCCCTGGCACAGCATCCAAGCGAGCCAACAAACTCGTACTCAGGGAGATCATGGCCATCGAGCCGACGGACCCCGCATCGCTAAAATGGTCGGAAGTTTCAATTTCTTTCAGCAGAAAGGATCAATGGACAAAATTTTCAGAACCCGGCCGTTTTCCACTAGTTTTGGATCTAGTTGTGGCAGGTTCAAAGTTAACCAAAGTCCTCATCGATGGCGGGAGCAGTCTCAACGTTATCTTCGCCAAAACATTAAGGAAAATGTGCCTCGACGTCACGGACATGCTTACTCCAACGGATTCCCTTTCTATGGCATTATGCCTGGAAACGCAGCCATACCATTGGGGCAAGTTGTCCTCCCAGTCACCTTCGGAACTAAAGAACATTACCGCACCGAGTACATCAGATTCGAGGTCGCCGACTTCGAGACTTCTTATCACGCCATACTCGGACGGCCGGCACTAGCCAAGTTTATGGCCATTCCACATTATGTCTACCTGGTACTCAAGATGCCAGGTCCTAAAGGCGAGCTCACGCTACGAGGAGACTTCGGAGATCCTATGAGTGTGACACCGAAGCCGTGGAAATTGCTGCGACTACTCAAACTCCTAGTCCCATGTAGCAAGTCTTCACAGCTTCAAAGAAACTCCATCCAACTGAACTCGAGATCCCGGAAAACAAGCCGGGCTCCACAAAGGTGAAACCCGCCAGCGAGCAAGACTTCAAATCGATCGACCTTCAGACCGGAGATCCTTCCAAGACAGCCCTGATCGGAACAGGGCTGGATCCTAAATAGGAACTTGCGCTCGTCAGTTTCCTTCGGGCTAACCACGATATCTTCGCTTGGAAGCCGGCTGACATGCTAGGTGTGCCCAAGGAACTGATCGAGCACTCCCTTAATGTTGATCCCAAAGCTACTCCAAAACGGCAACGACTACGCCGTTTCGCTCAGGACAGACGCGACGCCATCAAAAAAGAGTTAGCCAAGCTACTCGCGGCAGGATTCATCAAGGAAGTCTTCCATCCTGACTGGCTCGCCAATCCTGTGCTTGTTCGCAAGAAAAACAACGAATGGAGAATGTGTGTCGACTACAACGACCTCAACAAACACTGCCCGAAAGATCCTTTCGGGTTACCCAGGATCGATCAAGTGGTCGACTCCACCGCTGGGTGCGCCCTGCTATGCTTCCTCGATTGCTACTCCGGCTATCATCAGATAAGCCTCAAAGAGGAAGATCAAGCCAAAACAGCGTTCATCACGTCCTTTGGAGCTTTTTGCTACAAAACAATGTCCTTCGGACTCAAGAACGCAGGAGCAACTTATCAAAGGGCCATATAGATGTGCTTTGAAAAACAACTTCATCGCAATGTCGAAGGTTATGTTGATGACGTCGTTGTCAAAACAAGACACCAGGAGGAACTCATTGCCGACCTGGAGGAAACTTTCTCCAGTCTACGCGCTTTCCGATGGAAACTCAATCCTACTAAGTGCGTCTTCGGAGTACCTTCCGGCAAACTCCTCGGGTTCATCATTAGCCATCGCGGCATTGAGGCCAACCCTGAGAAGATATCTGCCATCACAAACATGCAGGCTCCCGCTAGCATTAAAGGTGTGCAGAAACTCACCGGCTGCATGGCCGCTCTCAACTGGTTCATCTCGAGACTCGGAGAACGGGGTCTACCCTTCTTCAAGCTTCTCAAACGCCAGGACAAGTTCAAATGGACGGAAGAGGCAGATAAGGCATTGACACAACTCAAAAACTTTCTGTCAAAGCCTCCTGTACTCACCGCTCCCTCGCCGAACGAGGATTTGCTCCTATACATCTCCGCTACCACTCATGTCGTCAGCACGGCAATGGTAGTCGAACGGTCTGAACCGGGCCACGCCTACAAGGTTCAACGACCTGTCTACTTCGTCAGCGAAGTACTCTCGGACTCCAAAACTCGGTATCCACCAATACAAAAACTCCTATATGCTATTCTGCTCACCTCCCGGAAGCTACGCCATTACTTCCAAGAGCATAGCATCGTAGTCATCTCCGACTTCCCGCTTGGCGAAATTCTCCATAACAGAGATGCCACGGGCAGAATCTCCAAATAGGCAGTCGAACTCGGGGCTCTTACTTTGAGCTTCAAGCCGAGGACAGCCATCAAGTCTCAGGCTTTGGTCGACTTCATAGCCGAGTGGACCGAAAATCAAATTCCAACTCCAGTTGAGCGACCAGAGCATTGGGTAATGTACTTCGACGGATCCCTCAAACTTGAAGGGGCCGGCGCAGGCGTCTTACTCATCTCCCCCAAGGGAGACCAACTCAACTGCGTGCTGCAGATACTCTGGGAAGCATCCAATAACGAAGCCGAGTACGAAGCACTGCTACACGGCCTTTGCCTTGCGATCTCCCTCGGCATCAAACGACTACTGGTGTATGGAGACTCCCTAGTCGTCATAAACCAGGTCAATGACGAGTGGGACCGCAACAAGGACAACATGGACGCTTATTGCAAAGAAGTCCGTAAATTGGAAAACAAATTCTCTGGCTTGGAGTTCCATCACATCGTCCGCGACAACAACGTTGCCACCGACGTCTTATCCAAAATGGGCTCAACTCGTGCAGAAGTTCCAGCAGGAATTTTCGTACACGAGTTACGCAAGCCATCCATACCTGAACAGGCCACACCGCCGGTAGTCCCGACTACTGACGGCTCTCGAGAGATCATGATGATAGAAGTCGACTGGAGGACACCCTTCATCGACTACATCAAAGATCACCAGCTACCATCCGACAAGAATAAATCTGAGCAAATCTCCCGACGAGTAAAGAATTACGTTCTAGTCGGAGACAAGCTCTACAGGAAAGGTGCATGATCTGGAGTACTCATGAAGTGCGTCACCAGAGAAGATGGCCAAGAAATCCTAGAGGAAATTCACAAAGGAATCTGCGGCAACCACGCCTCTTCTAGGACAATAGTCGGCAAGGCCTTCAGAGCAGGGTTCTACTGGCTAATGGCTCTGACCGACACCAAGCAACTCGTCCAGAAGTGCAAAGGTTGTCAATTCTTCACAAAACAGCAACATGTGCCGGCTTACAAGATGGTCACAATACCTCCAACATGGCCATTTGCTTGCTGTGGGCTCGACATGATTGGCCCATTACCAACTGCGCCAGGAGGATTCAACAGAGTACTCGTGGCAATCGACAAGTTCACCAAGTAGATCGAAGTCAAACCAGTCACCTGCTCAAGGGCAGACCGAGTACTCGACTTCTTGGATGACATCGTCCATCGCTATGGTTTTCCCAACAGGATTATCATAGATCTCGGGTCAAATTTCAATAATCACGACTTCTGGGAATATTGCGAGAACAGCGGCATCGACGTCCGCTATGTCTCGGTTGCTCATCCGCGAGCCAATGGTCAAGTCGAGCATGCCAATGGCATGATACTCGATGCTCTGAAGAAACGACTACATGGCGTCGGCAACACCAAAGGTGGCCGATGGCTCAAAGAGTTACCCAATGCCTTGTGGGGCCTACGTACCCAACCATGCAAGACTACGGGGCTGTCACCTTACTTCCTGGTGTATGGCTCAGAAGCCATACTACCCGCCGACATCATGTGGCAATCACCATCCGTCGAACAATATGACGAAGAGCTTGCCATAGAAACACGGCGAACGGATATCGACAGTTTGGAAGAAGCAAGATGCGCAGCACTGGTGCAATCTGCCAGATACCTTGACGGTTTAAGGCGTTACCACGATCGCAACGTCAAGGAAAAGTCTTTTAACTCGGGCGATATGGTCCTTAAGCGTATTCAAGACACATCAGGATTGCACAAACTCAATTCACCATGGGAAGGCCCTTACATCGTGTCAAAGGTCACAGGACCTGGATCTTACAGACTCCAAGAGCTCTCAGGAGAACAGGTTCCAAACTCTTGGAATATAGAATACCTTTGTCGCTATTACCCGTAGCAGCACTCGAGTTCTCACTTCCAGGCGACTACTTGGGACGGCTACTCGGTTATTGACTTCAAAGGGTGTTCGCTTCAACGTGCTATTAATACAAAGGAAACTCTTTATTGAAACAAGAATACATCAAGTTACATACGAGTACAAGGACTCAGCTCAACAAAGACTACAAGCAACTGCCTACTGGCGGGTTGCATTTAAGTCTCAGGCTTTTACTATATCACAAGGCCACTTAGGTCTGCCGACTGCAGGAGGGGCCTACACGCAAGGAAGCTGCGCAAAACGCTGCCACACCCTGGTGTCCTACCCAATGCACGTCTAGGTACTCCATTACCGCCATCACCAGGACAGTGGCAACGTCAAAACCGGGAAGATGCGCCTAGAGGGAACCAAGGCTGCTCTTTTGCTAGCCTTGCGAAGCCTATCTGCTCTACGGACGCACCCCCACCATCTTTCAGAGCGGGATGAAGACCGCGGCACTCATCACCCATCACTCGCTGCGAGTTCCAGCGCGTACTCCGCTGGATCAGTAGCTACGAGATGAGGCAGGCGACGAACCCTCCTACGAGGATTCTTCTAGCATCGCGGCTATCCCTACGAGCGCAAGAGCCTGTGGAGGCAAGGTGGCCTTAATCTACGAGGAATCTTCTAGCACCGATGCGCTCTTTGCTGGCTCTCTACACTCAAACAGAAGCAAACGCAGACAATCCATTGCTACTCAGAGGCTTGAGTTGGTTCGACCACCAGATGGCTCTATTTATAGCCAAAAGCTCCAACTACCACCGACCCAAGAGTTACTGTGCACCCGTGGTTAATGAGCCTGACGACTCCTGACTCCACCCATGTGACCGCACTCATACTGCAACAGATAAAGGAGCACAGTACACCCATCCCTCAGCAACCGGACAAAAGAGCACAGTACACCTGTACATCAACAAAGGACAGCCCAGTACAGTACACCCGTCCCTCAGAAGACGAGTACTCACACAGCATTTCGACTACTTGCCACTCGGGACTACTACAAGCCAAGTTTAGCCTACACGCCGGGGGCTCCGACTACTCCGTTCCTGGGACCTAAGGTCGGGCGAGGCGGAGTTCCACCAGCGAAGGGTCGGACACCTCCGACCCCAGGACTCGGGGTCGGACGAGGCGGAGTTCCACCCGCGAAGGGTCGGACACCTCCGACCCCAGGACTCGGGGTCGGACGAGGCGGAGTTCCACCCGCGAAGGGTCGGGCGCATCCGACCCCAGGACTCTTTTGCAATCAGCCCCAAATCCTTGATTTGGCCAGGAAACAAAGCACTGCTTTGGGCCCAGGAAGCGAAGGGAATGAGGACCCCAGGACTCGGGGTCAGGCGAGGCGAAGCTACTCCCTCAAAGGGTCGGGCACAGCAGAGTTGCAACACTTCGAGTTTCAACAACATTTTTTCGCAAGACAAACGAACCCCAAGCTCCAAAATCTTTATATTCAAAAGTATCAACATACTTGGTACAAGAACAAGAGTACACACAAAAAGCTCAAAGTTCTTCTAAGGAGACGAACTCCGACATCTTGGCTGCAATGGGCTCCGCCTCCTCAAGGTACTGCGCATAGACCTCCTCTGTGCAGTTACGAGCCACACCATCACCAGCTGCCGCCAAGTCTGCCCTCGGGTAGTAGGACTTCACAACTGCAAGCACCTGTTTGCAAACAGTCCTGCAAAGTCCTGCTACTTTACTCAGGGCAGCTCTTAGTTGCTCTACTAGCGATTGCGGCCCTGCGCCTTCCACGGGGGCTATGGCGTTCACCAAATCTTCGGTCGCTCCGCACAGTTCTTGGAGTTCGCCACGAAGTCGTCCCAAGGTCTGGGCATGATCTCTACACGCCACCATGGCCATGGCAAGCATCATGCCATTCTGCATCTTTCGGTCCCGCTGATGCTCGCATGCAGCTTCCGCTTCAGCGAGCGCGGCCCGAAGATGTTCGGCTTCATTTGCCACTCGGTCATGAGCGTTCCTCCAATCAATGACTTGGTTCCTTGCAGACGCCTCCTGTTTCTTGAGCTCTACAAAGCAAAACGAACTCAGGACACCGCCAACTACAGTTGGACACACCCAAAGTAGTCGCAATGCTTACCTTGATACTTCTTGTTCAAGGATTTATAGCGGCTCTCGAGTTTCTCCTGCAGAACGGCGTGATCCGCGCGCTCCACGGCAAAGGATTTTGCCCCGACTTCATGAACCTGAAGCGTTTCTTTCAGTCGGGCGCACTCCTGCTCCAGCTGGTGGTTTCTTTCCTGAAGAGGTCCGAGTACGTTGTAAGTTTCACGCTTCACGACTACTCGGGTCCTGCAGTAAATATCTACCTGGACGCCCCGGAACACATCCATGGCCCTCTGGAGCTCCAAATCAGAAGGCGGGCTGAGTACTGGCCTTTGGGTACTCTCCACAAGAGGAACTGTACCCAGAGCAGCACCTACAACATTCACCATATCAGCTACCGACTACAACCACAAAAACAAAATACAGGCATTTACCTGGAGCAGTCGCTTGCTTGGATTTCTCAACTACAGCCAGCACTCCGCCAGAGGACGAGGACAGGCTGGCACTTCCCGAGCTTGATGCAGCAGCGGGCTCCTCTACTGAGCGAATCACGTCTTGAAGCATTGACATCGTAGCCCCAAGACGACCCGGGTCAACCTCGGGAACTTCTTCAACAATCATGTCCTCAAAAGGAACAGATGATGTGGCCAAGGGATCCGGTACTACCCCTGTTTCTACAGGGATAGTTTCCTCTGCATCCCTGCACCGCCAAAGTATTACTACATGATTTCCAGACAATGCAACATCGTTCAAAAGGACAAGGGAGCTCACCGCGTTGAACGTGGTGGCAGTCGCACACGTTTCTTCTCGGCAATAGGCGGCCGAGTACTCGGAGCTGCGGGAACGGCCGCCGGCACCGTTTTCTCACCAAGACCTACAAAACCAAAGTCAAGACTACAGTACTACTCAAAAGACTACATTTGACAAGGACAGCGCTTACCGCTGGCGATCACATTTGACAGCAAGGTGCCAGTAGCAAGAACTGGTGACACCTCCTTTGCCACTCCAGCAGGCAGCCCCAGAACCGCCTGATCAGCAGTGGGCGGCATGGCAGCTGATGGAGTTGGCACGGTTAACTTGGGGGCTGCCAAAGCTGTTGACGGCACTTTCTCCGGCATCGTGTCAACAGCCTCCTCGCCGACCTCGGGGTCGGACGCGGCCATCTCTTTAGAGACAGTCTCGTCTACAACCTCCATGAACCAAGAAAAGATTCACCACATCAATAACGCATCTCAAGCTCATTCAGTAACATACAAGTTATCGACTACATACCTTGGTACCCCGAGACTTTTCAGTGGTTGCAACAGACTTAGCTGCAGCCATCTTGCGGACTACTCTGCGCCTCTTGACAGGAGGAGAAGGTTCGTCCTCTGACTCCTCGACGGCGGCTTCTGACTCTTCTTCCGACTGTGCCACATAGCCGTCAAGTACTCGGGACTTCTAAAACAGCCAATCGGTGTCAGCAACAAGAATCACAAGTCAAAAGGAAACAAGTCAGGAAGGAAATACTTACCACCTCTGGCTCGTACTAGGATTCATACTGGCGAAGGGCTGCAGGGATTACTGGTACTCCCTGATAATTCCTAAAGAATTTCGCCAGCAGCGCCTCCACGTCATCGTCAGATATGTCCTCCTCGGACATACGCGAAGGATCTTTCAGACCTTTGTACTCACTGCTCGGGTGAGCGCGTTTTTGAAGTGGCTGGACCTTTCTTTTCAGAAAGCTGGCTGCTACGTTGATCCCAGTCAGACCGAGTGCTTTCAACTCAGTGATTTGCTGCATCTGAAGATCAAGTTCCGGGGTATCCTCAGGCTCGCTTATCCAATTTTCCGCATGCTTGGGCGCGTGACCAGTCACCACAGGCAGGCAAGGATCATGGTTCCCGATGTAGAACCACCTTTTCTTCCAATCCCCATGGGAGTCGGTCAGATTGTACTCAATATATGCACTCGAATTCCTGAGTTGGAACCCGACGCCTCCAAAGACCTCCGTCCGCTGAGCACTCGGCTGAGGCTTGCAACGGAACAATTTCCTGAATAGCTCGAGACTTGGAGGTACTCCCAGGAAAACTTCGCATAGATGAACAAAGATAGCCATGTGCAGTACTCCATTGGGATTCAAGTGGACGAGCTGAAGGTTATAGTACTCGAGAATACCCCTGAAGAAGTCGGAGGTAGGCACGGCCAGTCCCTTTTCCACGAAGTGAGCAAGCATCACCGTTTCCGCCGGATGTTCTTCAAACTGCCACGCATTGGGAAATGCGGGACGCCACTGCACGATTTCCTTCGGTTGAAGGAGCTTGGCGTCGACTAGCGCCCGGACTCCCTCTTCCTTCATCACTGAATGTTGCCAAGTTGCCCTGGGTGGCGGTGGAGCAGTCTGGTTCGTCGGCCCCACCTTCGGCGCTGGCAGCACCAACTCCTTCCCCTTCTTGGATCTAATCTTGCCCATCGCTGGAGCCTTGCCTTGGGTCTTCTCAGGCTTCTTACCCATCTTCTTGGAGCGCATCCGATAGGATTCAACCTCAAGTTAAGAGGTTTCCACTCGGATCTAAGCAGCAATGGCGGAGGCGGCAGCACTAGCGGTGGTGACATAGCGAGCGAAGGCACAAAGGAGGAGGAAGAAAACAGATCTAATGCCCGTGAGGCGTCACAGCAACCGAGAAGGGGGCTTTCCAGATTTATCTCCACCGGCTCCGGATTCGACGCGTTCAGTTGCGCAACGGACAGATTAAAATGGCATATTAATCGCAATAAACATCCAACGGTTACTACATTCAACGGATTGCTGACCACTTCAACGACAGGAATCACCTAAGTGCTCGGGGGCTGCGGGTACCGTATTCGTTGGTCAGTTTTTTCTTTTTCAAGATCTCCGAGGGTAAAATGGGCAAAAGCTGGTTTGACCCTAAGCCTGAGTCTTCGACTCAACCTAAGGCTCGGGGGCTACTCCATATGGACTGCGATTGACATCGCACTACCATATAAAAACTACTCGAAACGAAGACAACTCGAAGCTGCAGAAAGAGTACCTTCCAGCCACACGACAGAACTCGGGCACTTCAGTCCGCAAAACTACTCGGGTAGTGCCTGCAGCACCCAAGACTATGGCGCACGACTACAAAGTACTCAGGGGCTTGTCGGGACTACTCCTCGGACCCACGAGTAGGCCTTGGGCGGCCCACTAAGGGACGTACTCGGATGCGATCAGAACAAGGATGGGCGTATCCTACTCGGACTAGTCTTGTATGTTTATGGAAAACTACTCGGACGATACCGAGTAGAACTCTGTAATAATACCCGACTAGGACTCAGACTTGTAACCCTGCCCTCCCGGGTATATAAGGCCGGGCAGGGACCCCCCTCAAAACAGATCCTGGAGGACCAGAACATACATCAATACAAACCAACACACAGGACGTAGGGTATTACGCGATCTAGCGGCCCGAACCTGTCTAAATCGTGTCCCTTGCGTCACCATTGATTCCTTGATTCTCGACGACCCTTACCGCATAAAAGGCCACCTAGGGTACCCCCTAGGCGGGTTGCCGGTCTAAAACACCGACAGGTACCACATAAGCCAATATGGTGGTATGGCAAAGAATTTATGAGAGAGATGGGAAGAGTTTCATCAGGATGAAACTAGTGCTCACCATTTCCAATATACTGGAAACTGTGTGAAACTCCCATTGACAGCGTGTGTGTTTTATCTCCTCATGTTTCATCAACTTCCATTGATCACTTAGATACAATATTTAAATGGTACGCTAGCATATGAAATCGTGAAATGAATCTTTGCATTGGGATGTCTAGTTTCATTTTTCATTTCAAAAATCCAAAGATGACATGGCACTCTAGAAACCGCGCACTAATGAAATCTTGCCTATGGCCTAAGGGGTTGTTCCATTCCATTCTGAAAGACATGGCAGTCTTGAAATGGTGCCTCATGTACTAAATATCTAGATGATATTCCTTTCTTTTCTCTCGTATATATGATGTTTTCTACTCCTCAATACTCTTACATGCACGATACTCTTTCCAATCACAAATAAATAATGTTTTTAAGGTTGTATTGAGCTAACAATTTTAAACTCTGATTGCATATTAAATTTATGTGTTGATTTACATATTAAACAATTATGAGTAATGAAATATAATCATATAAAAGTATACGTTTACTATGCACTAAAGAAGTAAGGCCGAACACGCACAACAGCTGTGAGAGTTGCAAGAACACGTAGCTTTGACAGAGGCAAGAATAGAGGAAGCAATCGACCGGTATGTGGCTCTAGCTCTTAGCAAACAAGCCAGTGAACAAGCAGCTGCATCATCAGGGGCTAATGTCGATGTAAGCCCCTCTCAGCATCGAAGTGGCGTCGCTTCCACGGAAGCCCCAGCTGGAGGATCTTGTGACATGTTTAAGGACAACCAACGCCACCATGTGAACGACATCACTGGGAGAGCACATAGACAGAGAGCTGAGCTTCACCTACTCTCCGGTGGTGCCGAAGTAAGGAAGGTGCTGCACGAAGTTTTTTCCCTCATTTTCGTGGGAATTTCACTCAGCCAACACAAGTATTGTGAAGGTTTGCTACTTCATCCTCGTGTTATGCTTTGATTTATGCTTTGGAGATGGAAAGATTATTTGCTAGAATGTGATGAAGTAGAAAATGGAGAGGTATTTTGAGCTAGAATGTGAGGGAGATTGATGTGACAATATAGTGTGCATTCTTGCAGTGGTTTAAGAATGATGCTACCTTGTCTAGACGGTTTATCTTATCAAATTCAATAAGCTTTTTTCAAATCCATACTTGTTGAACTTGCATACCGTGTTCATCTCGGTGAGGATGTTCTCCGCCGAGCAGCAACGTATGTCAAGAAGGAGGTTCGATTATACGAGAAAGAGTGGATACGGACATCATGACCGTGTCTCCTTTTCCGTAGAATCGAACCTCTTTCATGACGAAGTGCGGTGCCGCCCAGTTGAGGACATGCTCACGAGATGATCACGGTCTTCAAGTTCAACAACTTCTGCAGTGCTAAGATAAGAATTTTTGTACATAGATGGCTTCTGCTACTTGTTGAACTTATAAAATTCAATAGGGTTTTTCAAATCCATACTTGTTGAACTTGCATACCGTGTTCATCTCTGCGATGATGTTTTCCGCCGAGCAGCAACGTATGTTAAGAAGGAGGTTCGATTCTACGAGAAAGAGTGGATACGGACATCGTGACCGTGTCCCCTTTTTCGTAGCATCGAACCTCTTTCATGACGAAGTGCGGTGCTCGCGAGATGATCACGGTCTTCAAGTTCAACAACTTATGCAGTGTGTTAAGGTAATAATTTTTGTACATAGATGGCTTCTGCTACTGGAGGAAGTGGTGATGGTGGGGGCAATCGTGGTTCCTCTTTCGGCAAGGGGAAAATCATAGTTGGCCCTCAGCATAAGCTGAAGAAAATGAGCGCGCTGGAAAAAGCAATGGATGGCCAAGGATACTTAAAGTCCTCCTAAATAATAACCCGTGGATGGCTTGTTGTATTGTATCATGTTGTTTGGATCTTTAATTTAAATATGTGTATTTGGATCTTCATGTTGTTGTATTGTACCATGTTGTTTGGATCTTTAATCAATTTTCACGCGTAATCCATTGTCAAGTGTAATCCATTTTCATGCGTAATACGATGCAGATGGACCGGCAATGGATGTATAATGAGACAGGAGGAGCAAGGTGTTTATTGATGGCTTGCATTATTTTCTCGAAGTGGCAAAAGCGAACAAGCCAGAGAATGGGTTCGTATGTTGTTCATGCTTCCAATGCAATAACAAGAAGGAATATTCAAAGGATTCCAGGGGGACTATTCACAGCCACTTGTTTAAATACGGTTTCATGCCTAACTACTTGGTTTGGACCAAGCACGGTGAACGAGGGGTTGTAATGGAAGATGGCGAGGAGAAGGAGGAAGATGACACCATTCTGGACTGGGTTGCGGGCCAAGCTTTTGCAGGTACTACAATGGGCGAGGCTAATGAAGATGAGTTTGCAGAAAATGACCCTACTGATGACCTTGGTCAGGTGATACGAGATGCACACAGAGATTGCGAAACTGAGAAGGAAGCAACAAAGTTGCAGCGCATGATAGATGATCACCAAAAATTGTTGTACCCAGATTGCCAGCAGGGCCATAAAAAACTAGGTACGACACTAGAATTTGTGCAATGGAAGGCAAAAAATGGTGTGTCCGATAAGGCATTTCAGGGGATGTTGAACATTGTCAAGAAGATTCTTCCCGAGAATAATGAATTACCGTCCACAACATATGAAGCTAAACAGATTATTTGCCCTCTCGGATTGGATGTTCAGAAGATACACGCATGCCCTAATGACTATATCCTCTATCGTGGTGACGAATACGAGAAATTGGATGCTTGTCTCGTCTGCGAAGCGCTGCGGTATAAGATCAGGTGAGATGATCCTGGTGATGTCGGGGGGCAGTCTCCCAAGAAGAGAGTTCCCGCGTAGGTGATGTGGTATTTGCCTATAATACCACGCTTGAAGCGCTTGTTCAGGAACAAGGCGAATGCTAAGTTGATGCGATGGCACAAAGAAGAACGTATGGAAGATGAGATGCTGAGACACCCCGCAGATGGGGCCCAGTGGAGATCAATTGATAGAGCATTTCCAGACTTTGAAAGTGAAGCAAGGAACATAAGGTTTGGTTTAAGTACTGATGGATTCAATCCATTCGGTGAGTTGAGTAGTGGCCATAGTACTTGGCCTGTGACCCTATGTATGTTCAACCTTCCTCCTTGGCTGTGCATGAAGCGGAAGTTCATTATGATGCCAGCGCTTATCCAAGGCCCAAAACAACCCGGCAACGACATTGACGTGTACCCAAGACCGTTGGTTGATGACCTTTTATAGCTCTGGAAGGAAGAAGGTGTACGTGTGTGGGATGAGGATAGACAAGAGATCTTTAATCTATGAGCATTGTTATTCGTAACCATCAATGATTGGCCTGCACTGAGTAACCTTTCAGGACAGACAAATAAGGGATATCGGGCATGCACCCACTGTTTAGACGACACAGACAGCATGTATTTGAAGCACTGTAAGAAGGTCATCTATATGGGTCATCGTCGATTTCTCCTTGCTCACCACCAGCTGAGAAAGAGCGGGATGCATTTCAAAGGGGCGCCAGGCCATCGTAAAAAACCTGCACACCGTAATGAAAAGCGTGTCTTCGAGATGATGAAGGATGTAAATGTAGTCTTTGAGATGATGAAGGATGTAAATGTAGTCTTTGGAAAGGGTCTTGGTAGCCAACCTATTCCGAACGACGATAACAGACATGCACCCATGTGGAAGAAAAAGTCAATATTTTGGGAGCTACCTTATTGGGAAATCCTAGAGGTTCGCAACGCAATAGATGTGATGCACCTGACGAAGAATCTTTGCGTGAACGTGCTAGGCTTCATGGGTGTTTATGGGACCTCAAAAGATACATTGGAAGCACGATAGGACCTGAAAGCCATAGGGCAACGAGATGACCTACATCCGGAAAAGCGAGATAATGGACAGCACTACTTACGTCCTACCAGTTACACGCTCAGCAAGGAAGAGAAGGATAGCATGTTTGAATGCTTGAATAGTATGAAGGTCCCGTCTGGGTACTCCTCGAATATAAAGGGAATAATAAATATGAAACAAAAGAAGTTTACAAATCTCAAGGCCCATGACTGCCACATGTTGATGACCCAGTTGCTTCCGGTTGCACTGAGGGGTGTTCTACCAGAAAATGTCCGGTTGCCGCTCGTAAAGCTATGCGCGTTTCTCAATGCGATTTCGCAGACGGCAATCGATCCATCCAAGCTATCAAAGCTACAGAATGATGTGGTGCAATGTCTTGTCAGTTTTGAGTTGTTATTTCCACCATCCTTCTACAATATTATGACGCACTTACTGATTCACCTAGTAAAATAGATTGGTATTCTCGGACCTGTATACCTGCACAATATGTGGCCTTTCGAGAGGTTCATGGCAGTCCTAAAAAACTATGTTCTTAATCGTGCCCATCCAGAAGGAAGCATCGCCAAGGGATATGGAACAGAGGAGGTGATCGAGTTTTGTGTTGATTTTATTGATTCAATTGACTCGATTGGGGTTCCAAATTCACGCTACGAGGGGAGGCTCCGAGGAATGGGCACCCTTGGAAGGAAATCAAGTTTCAGCAATGATACTGATTTGTTCGACAAGGCACACTACACCGTTCTACAACAGTCATCCTTTGTGTCTCCATATATCGAGCAGCACAGGCAGATGGTAGTTTCCAAAAACCCGACCAAATCCGATGCTTGGCTTACCCGTCATCACATGGAAACTTTTCCCTCCTGGTTGCGCCAACAACTTATGGGTAACTCTGAGATTCACCTAGCTTGCCTGGTTAGCCAGGGGACCTGCTAGCACAATCGTCAAATTCCAAGGCTATGAGATAAATGGTTATACATTTTACACGAGAGCCTAGGACCAGAAAAGCACGAACCAGAATAGTGGTATCCGCATAGATGCCATGGACAGAAATAATAGCAAGGAGTCGTATTATGGTTTCATACAGGAGATATGGGAACTCGAATACGGACCGTTGTACATCCCTCTATTTCTTTGCTATTGGGTGAAGCTAATTGTCATAACCAAAGATCAGTACGGAATGGCAATAGTAGATCTGAGCAAGACTGGATACAGTGATGACCCATTCGTACTTGCCAATGATGTGCATCAGGTGTTCTATGTGAAGGACATGTGTAGCAAACCCAAAAGAAATCCAGAAGAGACATGGGAGCCAAAGTGCCACATAGTTCTTCCAGGTAAAAGAAAAATTATGCGAGTCAGATGATTATGATCAGTTTGATGGCATGCCTTCATTCGCAGTTGAAGTTGATCCAAGCATCCTGCTATCCAAAGAAGAGGCTCCATACTTACGCCGCGATCATGATCAAGGAACTTTCGTGAAAAAGAAATTTTACAACGTTGTATTGTAATGCGCTAAATTTACATGACCTTTGTGTAGTACTTGATACAATTTTTAATTTACCCTATGTATGATTTCATGTGTTCTTAAATTTGTTAGGTGAAGATTTATTAGATGAACATGAACAATGTTAACCACATACATACATGGATTTTTTTGCACGTTGAAATTATTTAATTAAATAATTTCTTGATCACAACGATGCAGTAAAATAAATATTTTAGAGGCTAAATGAACTGGTATAGAATTAATGACTAAATCACACTTATTGTCAATATACTCGCTAATTAAATATATTTTTTCATGTACAAAATATGTGAAGGTTTTTGTTTTTCATCCTGAAATGCAGTGAAAACATAACTAAAAACCATTTCCAAAAAACAGGCGGGAGTAGAAAAATGGGAAAAGGCCCTTGTGCCCCGGGTGCCAACAGCAACCGGGACAAAAGGCCCACCCTTTTATCCCGGTTGTAAACTGCAACCGGGATAAAAGGGTAGTTTTCGCCTCCCGCCGGGACGTACCCTTTTATCCCGGTTACAGTTGGCAATCGGGATAAATGGGGGGCCCTTTTATCCCGATTGGTGGTGGCACCCGGGATAAAAGGGTAGGCTCCCAGTCTGCCTGGTGGACGTACCCTTTTGTCCCGGGTCCCATCACCAACCGGGATAAAAGCGGGGGCTTTTATCCCGGTTGGTAATGGGACCCGGTCCAAAAGGTCCTTTAGTCCCGAGTGCCATTACGAACCGGGATAAAAGGGGGGGGAGATAAAAGGCACTGTAGCCTCTTCTACCCCCCACGCCAGTTACACTTAGCCAAAATTTCGCCAAGATCCCGTGCTCTGCTCCGTCGCCGCCCGTCCGCCTCCCTCGCCGACCGCCGTCGTCGTCGTCCCCCATTGCCCCGACCATCATCATCCCGCCGCCCGACAAACTTGCCCGCGCCCACACAGCCTCCTCCTCCATCGCCCCGGCCCGCCTCGATCCTCCTCCGTCGCGGCACCTCGACCTCATCGCCGCCGGCCGCCTCCGTCCTTGTCGCCGCCTCTATCACGCGCGCCACCTCGTCACCCCTCGTCGCTGGCCGCCTCCGCCCGGCGTTTGCTTCGCTCCGTCCTCGCTTCCGCCGTCCCGCCGCCCCGGCCACCGTCGATCGCGCGAGGTCCACCACCACTGACGTCGGGAGTACCGCTCTTGCTGACGCAAGCCCACCGGCTTGCGTCAGCAAGGGTCTTTTTTTTAATTAGAAAATAAATAGAAATGAGTAGTAATGAGTTAGAAAATCAATAGATATTTGTATATGTGTTGGAAAATCAAATTAGTGGAAATTAGTAGTAATTAGTTAGTTGCTCCGCCTAGGTTAGAAATTAATCGTGTTTCGTCATGGTTCAATCCTTCGCATAGGAGACGGTGGCTAATTCCAGAGACGTCTGTTCTCGCCTCCGCCTAGGTTAGAAATTAATCGTTGCCGCAGCCACCTCGCTCCGTCCCCGCCTCTGTCGTCCCGCCACCCCGGCCGCCGCCGTCCTAACCTATGCACCGTCGACCGCGCGAGGTCCGCCAGCACTGGCGCCGGGAACGAATTAGTTATAAAATCAATAGATATTTGTATATTAATTAGAAAATCAAATTAGTAGGAATTAGTAGTAATTAGTAGTAATTTGCTAGAAATTCCAATAAATATGTACAAATTAGTAGAAATTTGGTAGAAATTCGTACAAAGTACTACTAATTTGTTGAAATTTGTATAAACATTCCGGACTTTGTGGGATTCATGTTATTGTAAAATTAGTAGTAATTAGTAGTTATTTGCTAGAAATTCCAATAAATATGTATAAATTAGTAGAAATTTTGTAGAAATTCGTACAAAGTACTACTAATTTGTTGAAATTTGTATAAACATTCCGGACTTTGTGGGATTCATGTTATTTTATGATTTCATGTATATACCCTTATGTACATATAACTAAGGCGATTTCTATGATTGTCATGTATGATTCCATGTATGTTTCAATCAATAGTTGAAATGGCAGATGACGAGACTGCAAGGTATCTCATGGAGCAGATAATCGCTGGTGATGGTAGTGGCGACAACCTTCCACTATCGTACACCGATGAAGAGGGCACCCAGGCAGAAATATTACTCACCATGTCCGCCGATGGGAATGAAGAGCATGAGCCCCAGCAACACCTTGCTGTGGTGGAAGGTTCCGGCGAGGTATATATATAACGACTCTTGTATTGTTTCACGCCATCGTTACTACTACGTACTAATTAATCAATCTTGAACTGTTAGCCATCTGGATCGACGCAAGGGCAGAAAACCCGAGGTCGTACAAAGGGGATGGAAGGGAGGCTTGTCATCACAGAAGTGACAGAAGAGGGTAGGCCGGTTGCTCCCAAGAAAGTAGCAAAGAAGTACGTGAGTCAGATCGGGGCAATCGTTCGGGACAACGTGCCTATCAGCATCAAAGAATGGAACGGCAGAAGCACTAATCCGTATGCCCTCCCGGAGACAGAAAAGAATATGCTGTGGGAAGACGTCATGAGACATTTCACATTCCCCGAAGGATATATTGAAAAGGATGTGAAAGCGTGGATGCTGAAGAAGATGGCTACACAATTCCAGACATTCAAGAAAATGCTGGATGCCCACTACATTAAGAAGGGCCGAACTCCAGACTTCAACGCGTGGCCAAAGTTGAGGGACCATTGGGAGGCATTTGTTGAATATAATAGGAGTGAAGACGGTGTGAAAAAGATCCTGACCAACACTACAAATGCTAGTCAGAAGGGCTACCATCATCATCTGGGGCGAGGTGGTTATGGCACAGCAATTCCCAAATGGAGGAAGATGGAACAAGATCTGATCGAACGGGGAATCGTACCTGCAACTATTGAATGATCCAAACGATTAAAAAATTGGTATTACAGTCATGGAGGCTCCCTGAGCCAAGAGGATGGGACGTTGATTTTCAATGACACAATACATGAGAAGTCGAACGTCTTATGAAGAACATTGAAGATTCTAAGGCTGGGACGTTGAAGGTGGACCGAGAAAATGATGAGCTCACATTGGCCCTCGGTAATCCCGAGCACCCAGGACATTGCCGAGGGTTCAGGGTCATTCCGTGGAAGTTTGCTTTCCGAGGTGACAGCGCATCGTACAGAAGCCGCAAGCGAAGAAAGGAATAGATCGAGGAGAGCTGGCGACAGATGCTAGAATCCAAAGTGCAAGCACAAGAACAAAGAATGTTGGAGAAATCAATCGTCGAGTGGCCCACGCAGTTGCGGAGTTGGCCCAATCTGGAGCATTGCCGAATCCAAACTACGCCAGCCCTTCTCAACGCCTCTTGAGCAGTTGTGCTTCTATAGGGGTCCCCAATGCGCAGACGCCCAGGTTACCCGTGGAGGAGCAACGGTTCCCTGTGGATGCTATCACGCAACGTACCACATGTGAGCTGCATGCACCGGCAGGCAACCTCACTATTAAGGTATACTTATACATAATATTTATGCAATCTTGTCAATTGATCCACACCTCGTGATCGGAGTTTAATAACTTGTTTACTTCTGCTATATGTATAGGTAGCGTACGGGAGTGCGTTAGCAACCCTAGCGGGGCAGAGCAGTCATGGCATGGAGATTCTACCTGGCTACGCCAGCGTCCGCGTAGAGCAAATTTTTGATAGCCAATATGAAGGCCTAGAGCCCGACCTCCTGGGAGGCGACGGGGAAAAGAAACTGGCAGATGCGCTTCATGGGATCATTCTATGGCGAAAATGCTACATCATTATTCCCAGCACGGAGCCATCTCCTCATAGCGCAAGACCGCTCCCCGTACATCCCCAGCAGCGACCTTCTCCTCATAGCTCGGGACCGTCATCTCCTGCACAACCTGCTCCAGGACCGTCCCTTCCTGCTATATCAAGGCTGCATCTCCACCACATCCTGGTGGTGGGAGCAACGACGACAATAACAACACCCCTCCCCGATCACCGTCGCCGGCACCAAGAGCTGCCCCCATGAAGGAACCTGCAGAACCACTAAAGAAGTCACGAGCACCGCCTCCCAAGCAAAGACAGAGAAAGAAGAAAACAAAGAAGCCTGAAGTGACTTGTAAGGAACGCTGGGAGGCAATGACTCATGCGAAATAGTGGGTAGAAATCTAACGAGAGACCAGTGAGTGGTTCAAGAAACAAGCCGAAGAAAAAAAAGCAAGGGAGATGGAGCCACCGCCAGTAAATCGAAGAGATTTAAACTTTTTTATCAGGATGGAAGAAGGAGCCAAGAAAAGGGTACCACTCTTATCAAACTATGAACGGGCTTTAGTAAAGGCTGATGAAAAGGACAAAAGGAAAGGAAAGTCATCTTCCAGTGGTGCTGTCCCCGACCTCAGCCATTTATCAAAAAAAGACGCTCAAAGGGTAGCAGCAATGCCCTTGGATCAACAAGCACAAGTATTGAAATTCATGCAAGAAACATGTCTGGGACTTGATGAATGCTTAGGGCAAGTTGAGACGCCAACTGCACCACCCCTGAGCCGAGATGGCCTTATGAGCTAGGCAAACCTCTTGTAAGGCCCAATCTGGTACGGAAGCTATCAACAAAGATGTACGCATTCCATCAATGGTACATGATGGCATCCGCCAACTCGAGGGAGATGCTCGGCCTGAAGGTAAAACCGATAGATTTTTACGGCGAAGGCGAGAAAGTGCTGTGACTAGACTTCAAGGATATATACGAAGTGTACCATCATGATGCCCTGGATGTCTCTCTGATCAACGCTTGGGTTCTGTAAGTGTCCGTTTATCTCTACATGTAAATTTTGGCGTGCGTCACCGTACTAACTTCGTCTTCCATTTTATGTAGGATGCTAATTCAGACGTGCCGACGAGAGGCGTACCTACATATAGGATTCATGGATCCATCTGTAGTTAACCAAAAACAGATACAATTAGCGCTGGAAAAAACCTTGGTGGAAGTATACAATTTCCTAGACAAACAAACATTCAAGGATTTCATACTACTTCCATACAACTTCAAGTAAGTGTGTGTATACCATCTACTTTCGTTGTCTTTTTCCTTATCTCTACATGTTAGTTAGCTCTAATATGCATGAACATTTTACGTACGCAGCTTCCACTAGATCCTTATTATAATTGAGCCTGAAAGAAGCCACGTCACTGTCTTCGATTCATTGAGGAAAGATCCGGTGGAGTACCAAGACATGCAAGACATGCTAGGCTTGTAATAATTCTGGATCTTTATCTCTATGTAAAAGTTTGTTTTCCTAAATTTTATCCCTGTTACACTATATCATTCATTATTCTAATCCGCAGCGCATGGAAGTAATTCATAAGGACACACAAAGGTCCATTCAAAGAAAAACTTACATGGAACACAGACTTCCCGGTACATATGAAGTCTGCACATTTATTACATTGTATAACATGAATATTTCATAACTTATTTTTTTCCGCACTGAAGTGCTTAAGACAGGAACCGGGGAATAATCTATGTGGCTACTACATCTGTGAGCACATGCACAGTTTTATAGGACCCAAGGGACTAAAGATGACGCCGTACAACTTTAAAGTACGTAAAATAAAACTATTACTAGTTAATTATTTTCTAGCTCCTTATATTTATTTGTTCGTGTAACATTCACAAATTTCCAAATTATAGATGTTAAATATTAAACAAGGACTCTTGAAGGAAGAAAGAGTAGCGGCAATATGTGAAGGTCTCATTGGATTCCTAATGGACGAGGTGGTAAATCCAAAAGGAGAATTTTATTACAATGGACAACAATTAGACGCTCCGAGCAGCAACACCTCGATGGGAAGATTGTAATATATAGTTTGATTTATTTGTATATATAATACGCGCTAATTATGATCGATTTGTACTTGAATTGTGTATATATATAGTAATTGTATAATTACAAATCTCATTCATTTAAATACTAGTTGATTTCATTCTAAAAAAAATATGAACTACTAAAGGTTAACAAAAGGGCCGCGGTACTACGTACGTGATGCATGCATGAGAATTTCAGGCGCCACGCAGGGTGCCATGCAGGGCGCCATTTAGTCCCGGTTGGGAAATCTAACTGGGACTAAAGGGTAACTCTTTACTCCCGGTTGGGTTTCCCAACCGGGAGGAAAGGGGCACCCTTTACTCCCGGTTGCTTTTACCAACCGGGAGTAAAGGGCATGTCCCATGCCTGGCGTGGCAGGCCCTTTAGTCCTGGTTGGTGACACCAACCGGGACTAAAGGGTGACCTTTACTTCCGGTTGAAAGACCCGGGACTAAAGGCCCCCCCTTTGTCCCGGTTGGTTTATCCCGGATGGATTTTCAAGAGATATGCACCCTACCAACAGGGACTAAAGGTCAATTCTCTACTAGTGTATGTGTAGGTGCTTGCTCAAAACAAGACTGATATTCACCAGTTATCCTGCCTTGATTAAGCTTGCATTTAACCAATCAATTGCCCCGCTCCAGGTTTTTAGGTGGTTTCGGAGTTTGATAAGAACCTGATTTTATTTGCCAAAGATACAAAGCTCACCCCAGCTCAACTTCGAGGGGAGGATCATGTCCCAAGGCACCCTGGGGCTGCTAAATGGAAATTTGAGTTAGGGAAACCGCTTGTGTGGCTGCAGTCCTGGGGCTGCTAAATGGAAATTTGAGTTAGGGAAACCGCTTGTGTGGCCGCAGTAGGTGGACCATCTTTCAATGAAGATGTACAAATTGCACCAATGGTACATGGAGGCTTCAGCCAATAGTTTACTCATGCTCGAAGTTTGGATTGGAGATCAACATTATTTCCGTGGGGAAGATATTATAAATGTGCCGCTGGAGCAACTCTATTTCCTTTATAATCAAGATGCACTTGACAAGTCACTCATCAGTTCCTGGCTGGAGGAACTCTATTTCCTTTATAATCAAGATGCACTTGACAAGTCACTCATCAGTTCCTGGGTTCTGTAAGTCTTTAGTTTGCTCTAATTTCAAAATCCCCGCTCTAGTCATTGTGCGAAATCTTAACTCCTATTCAATTTTGTATCATGCAGGATGGAGATTCAAACTTTCTAGAGGAAAGGATACTATGACATCAGCTTCATGGATCCGGATATTATAAACGAGTCAACTATAAGAGATAGACCAAATCGAGCCTTGAAGAACATATATAAGTTCCTAAACAACCAACATTACAAGAAATACATACTTCTACCAAAAACTTCATGTGAGCGTATTTCTCATACCTTTTCTTTTTCAAACTAGCAGTTAAACATAAGACTAACTAGCTTTGACTATGGATATATGTAAAGCTTTCACTGGATACTCCTTGTTATCGCGGTTGATCAAAGCACGGTCTATATCATGGACTCTTTGAGAAAATCAAGAGATCAATATAAAAATCTCATAGACATTCTTAGTACAAAGCATGGGGTCGCTTCTGTCGACATCACGTAGGTGAATTCAAGGAGGAACTTGATTTCAAGCCTGAATTCCTGGTATGTGTTGAATTTCCACATCTCGTGACACTTCCTTGAACACAACAAATATTTCATAACTTCTTTTGCCATATATAATATGTTTGAGATAGAATCCGAAGAATAATTTATGCGGATACTACGTATGTAAGTTCATCCATGACTTTGTAGGTCCCAAGCGTATAACCAACCACAAATTCAGAGTACGTATACAAATTTGTCAGCAATAAATTAGTTCTAATTGTGCAGACTTATTGATCTACTATATAATAACTTTTGCCAATGATACAGATGAGAGACATGAAGGAAACCCTCATCAAGATGGAAAAATCAGAGCAATTCAAAAACAACTCAGTGAATTTCTTGTAGATGAGGTAGTAAATCCAGCGGGGGAGTTCCATAATGATGGATCAAATCTGCATCACCGTCAGGACTCGGGTTAAGAGTAGTTGATCCAAATGTTGAACTTCAAGTATTGCTACAATGTAATATTATTTATAAATGTCAATGCAGAAGATGTCTATATATTTAATATAATATCAAATGTAATATTATAGATAAATACAACTTTATATGTATTAGCGTATTGGAACTAGTAGACGTAAAGAAAATAAATATGAAATACTACTGTAGAATAAAGAAATAGAAAAGAATGAGAAAAGAAACATAAAAGAAAAAAGACATTTAGTACCGGTTGTTTATACCAACCGGTACTAAATTGGCCTCGCTCACGCGCAACATGGCAGCCAATTTAGTACCGGTTGGTATAAACAACCGGTACTAAAGGCCCCCTTTAGTATCAGTTATTTGACCTGGTATTAAAGATCCTCCTAGTACCGAAGTAGCAATACCGGTTGCACAATCAGAACTAAAGGGGGTTAGGCTGAAGGCGCTTTATGTGGCACGCTGGCTTTGCTCCTTTACCGGTATTGCATGTTTGGCCACAAAATAAATGAAAGTAAATGCATTTGGTTTCTCCATTATTAGTCTGTACAAGCTCATTAAACTGGTACTGTTAGTTCCGGACTCAACCACAACAGTTTAGAAATCTACTGAACGATGGCTTTAGGTTTTAGCTTCAAAACTATCGAGAAGCTGTCAGCTTTGGTTGTGTAACTGGTCAATATGTTTGTGTGAACTTATTACTGGTTTCTATATATGTTCGTCAAGGCTGTAGAAATTTCTGGATTCCTTTTCAAAAAAAGAAATTTCTGGATCCACCACTACACTCATGTACATATCTTTGCTCCACACTTACGAAGCCAATGAAAAAACATGCAACGCTTTGATTTACACCATGATTATTTAAATGTTACATCTAATAAATGACGCAAATGAACTAAAATTGCCAGGCATAAGTACACACTCCTCCGTCCTAAATTGTAGATCGTTTTGATTTTTTGCTATGCATCTAGATACAATGTATATCTAAAATCTACGTGCATAATTATATCTATGGATTAAAAACTAAAACGATCCATAGTTTGAAACGGAGGAGCATGAACTAGAATAATTCAGACGCTTGGGGCTCTGAACCACCCGAAATATCTATCATATCCTTCACTTCATAGCACACATATGAAGAAGAAATTTGGTGAAGAAAAAGATTCAGATACTTGAGGAGCCAGGGTGGTGGGACGAGATGATGAGAACTAAAGCTCTTTCTTAGAAGGATGGAAAACCTCATTGACCAACCTATCAAGGTTGACCCTAGAGGACCCACCTGGCTCCGAAGCCGCAGCTGCCCTCTCCTTCCATTCGGCAGCTCGCCGCCTCAGCTCCATCCCTTTCTCCCCTCTTCCCATCACATCCCTTACCAGCGCCTCCACCTCCGCTCTCTTGACATCGCCGCCGACCTCGACGCCGACGCGCCACTCCATGCAGGCGAACCGGCAGTTGGTCTGCTGATCCGCGCCAAAGGGCCAGCACAGCATGGGCACACCGGAACATATGCTCTCCAGCATCGAGTTCCACCCGCAGTGCGTCAGGAACGCGCCGACGGCCTCGTGCCGGAGCACCGCCACCTGCGGGCACCATCTCGTGACGTAGCACCTCCCCTTCGTCTCCTCGACGAACTTCGGCGTGATTCCGCCGCCGGAGGCGCCGTTTGCTTGGTCATCTCTGATTACCATCAAGAACTCGTAGCCGCTGTTGGCCAAACCCCACGCGAACTCCTCTATCTGCTGGGTTGTTAGCACGGCTATGCTCCCGAAGTTGGCGTACACCACGGAGCGGGGCCGCTTGGTTCCTAGCCATGCCAGGCACCCGTCGTCCTCCTTGGTGAGGCTAGCGGCCGGCGGCGCGTCGAGCGGCGGGGCCCCGCCGCCTGCAACGACGACTTGTTGAGCGAGCAAGGGGACCGGCCCAACGGCGTAGATGGGCGGGAGGAAGGCGGACATGGCTTCGACGACCTCGCCCTCGAGCTCGTCGAACGTGTTGAGCACCACGGCGGAGGCGACGGTCCGGACGCAGTCCGCGAGGCCGAGGACGCGGCGGAGCATGGCGTCGTCGGCGTCCGTCGTGCGGATGAAGCTTGGGAAGTCGCGCAGGCGCATGTCCGCCGGCATCCCGGGCACCCAGTCGATGACTGTGCTGTCAAGATAGCCATTGCTCAGCTGCGCTGCATCTGCATATAGGAGATTAATTATAACACTTAGTCGATTAATGGACATTTGGATGCTTTGAAAATAGCGGAACGAAGCCCTTGTCGATGAGCTGCTGGCACTGCTGCGACGCCATGAGCCCGCAGGCGCTCGGCGTCCAGAAGGCGACGGCCGGGACGCCGACCTCCCCGGCGGCGCGCAGGACGGACTCGACGTCGGAGACGACGCAGGTAGCCGGTGCGCCGGCGGCAGCCGCGTCGTCGAGCAGTTTCTTGAGGTGCGAACCGGCAGAGGTCTCGAGGGATGAAAGCAGGGCGACCATGTACTGCGGAGTGTCGCCGTCGTCGCCGCCTTCGCCAGACGGCGGCGGCAGGCCGTCCGGGACGGAGGCGAAAGCGAACCCCGGGGCGCCGGCGAGCGCGTCGGGTCCCCGCGAGCGGAGGACGCGGCGGCGGTTGCGGTCGGAGTGGACGAAGGTGACGCGGACGCCGCCCCGTTCATGGACGAGCTTGGCCAGGTGCAGCGCCGCCTTGACGTGTCCCTGCGCCGGGAACGGGAAGAAAACCGCGTGGGCGGCTGGCTTCCGCTTCTCCACGGAGGCGGCGTCAGGTGGAGCAGTAGCCGACATGGTCGAGGGTGAGGTCAGATCGATGGCGGTGGCAATGGACTTGGTTTTGCCTGCAACCAAGCGCCTGCTACGGCATAATACAAGTGCTGCTACGTGTACATCAGTGCTGAGACAGTGAAATAAATGGTCTGGCTTGCCATATGCCATAATGGTTGCATAGAACTGTGCCACCAAACGCATCAATTTGTATACTCCCTATAGATCATTTTAGGTCACTAGCTATGATTTATGACGGATGGCATATGTACGCTGTCATTGCACATGCATGGGAACATGTGACAGCAAGCCTGAATGTTCCGTGCAAGGCTCCTAGCACCGACAGCTACAAAAACACTCGTTGGATTATTTTGTGATTGTTTGGATCTCAAAAAATAGAGCAAGTTATGATAAAAACGAATTAAGAAGATTTTTAGAAAAAAATAGAGCAAGCCTGAATGATCTTTTAGCATGTTCTTTGAGAATTCTTTATTTATTTGGGTCACAAAAACTGAAAAAAAAAGAGTTTTACTAACACTGTTTAAAACTGGGCTTAAAGAACAACAGTGAAAAAGTGACCCAAGTTGATGTTGACGACCTCCGTTCTCGATGTAGCCTCCAGTTCTCCTGCCGCTCCAGCCTCTAATAGGATCCTCTTCTCTATCCAGTGCTAGAAATCTAACCAAGGCCAACGGACACTACTGGGAAACAACAACTTTGCCGAGTGCCTGGCACCTCGGCGAAGCCCCTAAAACACTCGGCAAAGTCTTTACCGAGTGTAACACTCTGCATATGACACTTGACGAAAATTCTGCCAGCAAACAGATATTTGCCGAGTGTCATATGTTGGGCACTCGGCAAACACTTTGCCGAGTGTTGGAATATACTCAGCAAAGTTTAACCCTCGGCAAAAAGGGGGCTGACGGCCGCTCACGGTGAGGGCTAGTTTGCTGAGTGTCACACGGTAGACACTCGGCAAAGTAATCAATACTTTGCCGAGTGTTATATCCTCGACACTTGGCAAAGCATTAATTACTTTGCCGAGTGTCAGAGCCCCGACACTTGGCAAATAAGCATCACCAGCCAGCCTTTTCAGGGCTCCTTTGCTGAGTGTTAGAGCCTTGACACTCGGCAAAGTATATAACCTTTGCCAAGTGTTTTGGCTTTAACACTCGGCAAACTTAAAGCACTCGGCAAAAAGGATCCAGAATAACAGAATCTGGCATCTTTGCAGAGTGTTAAAGAGATGTGTAGGATGTCTCACCGTATCTCTTTCGAACGGGAGACGCCTAACTAGGTTACGTGATATACGAACATCATACGGAAAGAGATGTGTAGGATGTCTCACCTTGCTATCCTACAAAGTGACGAGTCGTGGACGGTAACGTAGCCTCTCCTGCAAGAAAAGAAACATAGAAGTGTCAAGTCGTAATTTTGGCAGCACCTTCCCTGCACGAGGTTTCTAAAACCTGCATCAAATCAAACGGCACGATGGCAGTATTGATTCCGGAAAAAAAAATTGCCGATAGGTAGTTGGCAAAACGATGAATGGCCAACAGTTAAGATGTTGCCAATGGTTTCAAGTCAAGCTGTCGGTTTTTCTATCAAATGGCCTACGGTTCAAAATATGCCCAACTGCCAAACGTTGACTTGTTGGGCAATAGGATGAATGGCCGATAGCGCAAGGTATTTCCCAAGAGCCTTGCTATGAAACATGGCACAGCTGAGAGTTATGAGAATAACTGGCAGTTTACTATAAACACTGCTCTATTTGGTGAATCATTGCCGACGGTTACTTGTAGACCCATCAGCTTTGGTGCTGCACGGCCGATTGTTCAAACTTTTGTCCGATAGTTTAATCTAACATATGGTTATTTCCAACGAGATCAAATATGATGCTTGGCTAGAACATGTAGTGAAAGTGAATGATGGTTTAGTTTTTTTCGAGATCTTTGAAACTATAGTGATGACTCATACGTCTCTTGTCCTTTTAAATTTTATGTATGTGACACATAATTTTGTTTTTCAATAGCAGCAAATTTTCCACATAAATTTCCTTTAAAACTAAATTAGCTTGAAATTAAACATCTGTAAAACTAAAAAAAGTAAATTGTATTTTTCATCCTTTAAATATTGCAAAAGTTTTAATCTCATCCTATGTTGCAATAAGTGCGAATCAACCTTTTAACTAATTAAATTTGTACACTAATCATTCTTACCTCCGCTTAACAATAGTCTATTACCATCTTATAGTGCTTAGGCTATGTAATAGTCTAACTAATCGTCGTGCAGCTAGCTACATCAAAATGTTGAGTTCGGTGTGAACTGAGCAACTCTGGCAGACCCTCTAAACAGACTATTTGAAGGACGTGATTGCAACTAGAGGAACTAAATTGTTGCAATTTACTCTTTGGAGAATACAATAAGAAACAACGGTTTACTAGTGAATTTCCTTGCCTATTTGCTTTAATTTTTTTATTTGTAACACTATTTTTTCATGTGCCTCGTACGTGAGTTTATTTTAAAATTTAATGTGAAATTAAAGAATATTTGAAGTTACCTGTCATATGCATAATTATCAGTTTATCACACAAAAGTCTTAAGTTTTTTCACGTATTTTCAAAAAAGAAATCCGGTGCAGAAGTTTTGTTAAATATTTTCCTAAACAAGAAAACTTAGCACTCATGGACGGCCAAATTAATGGAAGATTATCCAGGAAACGGACAATGTGGATGGCGAGCCCACGAAATTTTAGCGCTCAACAAAAAGTTCTCGCGCCTAATCACGCTGCCACATAGTCTTTAAACCAATCCTCCACGATTGAAACAAACCGCTCCTTCTCGAAAAGTTTTTCCGCATCCAAAGTCCTATCCCCTTGATCCCCTTGATCCCATCTGTTTCTGGTCGGGAAGGATCTAAAAACTCGGCGTGGCAATGCCCGCTCCTGCAGCCGTAGGACCCGGTCAATCCGTGCTGCATCGGTCATTATCCCTGGGTGACGCCTAGTCTCCGTGGATCCTAGTCAATCAGCACCTGCGCCGTCTCCGAGCTCGGTAAGATGCAAATCACTACACCATCACCTGTTCTAACCAAATAGAGAACTCACCTTCCATCCAGCTTTTTTATCCCGATTGACTTTGGATCTAAGACTAAAGTACCTTTAATCCCGGATAAAAAATGAGCCACTGAAGACCACTGACGGGAGGAGCTTTACTCCTGGTTGCAAAGACCAACTGGGACTAAAGCCCCCATGTCCCGATTGAAACGGCTAAAAAAATTTGGCACTAACGGTGGGAGCTTTCGTCCCGGTGTCAAATTCCAACCGGAACCAAAGCCCCCCTTTAGTCCGAGTTTGTAATTCCAACCGGGACAAAAGATTTAATCCGCGTTGGAATTACCAATCGGGATATTAGGGGGGGCATTTGTCCCGGTTGGAATTTCATGTCACTGTAATTTAACAATAATTGTATTTCTTTGACCAATAATTTCTTTATCTCATGGTTATTGCAAGGACTAAATATTATGAACACATTTACTCTACTTTTCTCATATCTAATATTGATCAAGTTCTTTATCTAATACAAAGCCTTATGTTCATTTTTTATGTAATATGATGCAGATAGACTGGTAATGGATGTATCACCTCCGCTGCTCCAATCCTAGAGAATAGTATCTACACATGGCATGAATGTGCTTACACTATTCTCTAGTTTTGGAGTGGAGGTGACTCTCCATTCTCTGGTATTGGAGGAACATTCTAAAGAGCTGGTTCCTCCGCTCCTCCAATACTAGAGAACAGTGTCTGCACATGGCATGAATGTGCTTACACTATTCTCTGGTACTAGAGGAGTAGAGGTTGCTCTCGTAGAAGATTGAGTTATGTATAGAGATGGCTTGGATGATGAACATTCTATTATGTTGTACCATTATTTTAGTTTATATGATTAGTTTGTAAATATAATGTAGGTGTAAGAGATAGAATTTGGTCATTACTACAATTTTTTTTTGAAAGTTTGCATGTTAAATTAGAGTGACATGAAAATTACACCGGTCAACTTAATGCTACAATTGTGGAACAGGACAACAAAGATACAGTAATAAAAACTACGGACGCTCCATAGTGGACTTCACAGAGTCAAGAAATCCAAAAATAATGGTAGAAAAGAAGAACTTCATATCCACAAACTCAGGCTGAATATCATAAAAGAATCTTCTTTTGGAGTCACATTCTCATAATAGAAGTATGGTTGCCCAATAGCTTGTTCAGGTAGAGATCTGATCACTAACCTTGACCCATCAACTTTTGGTTGGTTTTGGCTTGCCAAAAAGGGCTATGCTCAGCGAACATATCTTTTGCCTGGACGGGCTATTGTGTGCCACCATACTTCTATTAGAATGTGCCACTTGCTCCAAAAGACGTTTGGACAATTATTTCAAGATTCCTTTATGATATTCAGCCCGAGTGTGTGGACTTGAAGATCTTCTATTGTACCATTATTTTCTAGTACTAGAGAAGCGGAGTTGACTCTCCATAGACTTCGTAGAAGATTGAGTCATGTGCAGACATGGCTTGGATAGCGAACATTCTATTATGTTATACTATTATTTTAGGATAATTGACTACATGAAGTTCACTATGGAGCATCTGTAATCTTTAGTGTATATGTATCTTTATTGTCTTGTTCCAGAATTATGGTATTTTTTTTTGTCGACCTAGTGAATGTTATGAATGTTGATTGGTGTATTTCATGTGAATTAGTTTTATCTTTATGAAGGTTGATTGTCTAAATTATCAATATCGATCAAGTTCTTTATATAATACGAAGACCTATATCCATTTCTCACGTAATACGATGCAGATGGATCGGCAATGGATGTATAATGTGGATAGGCAGTTTGTTGATGGCTTGCATTATTTTCTCGAAGTGGCCAAAGCCAACTAGCTAGAGAAGAGATTCATATATTGTTCATGCTGTCAATGCAGTAACAAGAAGGACTACTCTTCTTGGGGGACTGTTCACATACACTTGTTTAGATACTGTTTCATGCCTAACTAATTTTTTTGGACAAGCACAGCGAAAGAAGGGTTATAATGGAAGACGACGAAGAAGAGGAGGATGATAACAATATTCCGAAACTGGCTGCAGGCCAAGCTTTTGCGGATACTACAATGGGCGTGGCTGATGAAGAAGAGTTTGCAGAAGACGGTCCTACTGATGATCTTTGTCAGGTGCTACGGGATGCACGAACAGACTGTGAAAACTGATATGGAATCAGAAAAGTTGCAGCGCATGATGGATGATCAGAAAAAAATTGTTGTACCTAGATTACAAGCAGGGGCATAAAAAATTAGGTACCACACTAAAATTGCTGCAATGGAAGTAAAAAAATGGTGTGTTCGATAAGGCATTCAGGGGATATTGAGAACTGTAAAGAACATTCTTCCCAAGAATAATGAATTATCGTCCACAATATATGAAGCTAAACAGTTGGTTTGCCCTCTGCGATTGAAGGTTCAAAAGATACAAGCATGCCCTAATGATTGTATCCTCTATCGTGGTGATGAATATGAGAAATTTGATGCTTGTACTATATGCGAAGCGCTGCGGTATAAGATCAGACGAGATGATCCTAGTGATGTTGAGTGGCAGCCTCCTAAAAAGAGAGTTCCCGCGAAGGTGATGTGGTATTTCCCTATAATACCATGTTTGAAGCGTTTGTTCAGAAACAAGGCTAATGCTAAGTTGATGCGATGGCACAAAGAAGAATGTAAGCAAGATAAGATGCTGAGACACCCCACGGATGGGGCCTAGTAGAGATCAATTGATAGATGTTTCCCGGACTTTGAAAGTGATGCAAGGAACATAAGGTTTAGTTTAATTACTGATGGATTCAATCCATTCGGTGAGTTGAGTAGTGGTCATAGTACTTGGCCTGTGACCCTATGTATGTTCAACCTTCCTCCTTGGTCGTGCATGAAGTGGTAGGTCATTATGACGCCGGTGCTTATCCAAGGCCCAAAATAACCTGGCAACGACATTCACGTGTAACTAAGACTATTGGTTGATGAACTTTTACTGCTGTGGAAGGAAGAAGGTGTACGTGTGTGGGATGAGGATAAACAAGAGAGTTTTGACCTACAAGCATTGTTGTTCGTAACCATCAATGAATGACCTGCGTTGAGTAACCTTTCAGTACAGATAAACAAAGGATATTGGGCCTGCCATTTAGACGACACAGATAGCATGTATTTAAAATATTGTAGGAAGGTCGTGTATATGGGTCATCATTGATTTCTTCCTGCTAAGCACCCGTTAAGAAAGAAAGGGATGCATTTCAAAGGGGCGCCAGACCATCGTAAAAAACTTTTACACCATAATGGAAAGCGAGTATTCGAGATGATAAAGGATGTAAGGGTAGTCTTTGGAAAGTGTCTTTGTAGCGAACTTATTCCGAACGACGATAATGGATGATGCACCCATGTGGAAGAAGTCTATATTTTAGGAGCTACCTTAATGGGAAATCCTAGAGGTCCGCAACGCTATAGACGTGATGCACTTGACGAAGAATCTTTGTGTGAACGTGCTATGCTTCATGGGTTGTTATGAGAATTCAAAAGATACATTGGAAGCACGACAGGATTTGAATTGTATGAAGCAACAAGATGACATACATCTGGAAGTTCATTATGATGCCGGTCCTTATCCGAGGCCCAAAATAACCCGACAACGACATTGACGTGTACCTAAGACTGTTGGTTGATGAACTTTTACTGCTGTGGAAGGAAGGTGTACGTGTGTGGGATGAGGGTAAACAAGAGAGCTTTGACCTACGAGCATTGTTGTTCGTAACCATCAATGAATGGCCTGTGCTAAGTAACTTTTCAGGATAGACAAATAAGGGATATCGGGCCTGCTATTTAGATGACACAGATAGCATGTATTTGAAACACTGTAGGAAAGGTCATGTATATGAGCCATCATTGATTTCTTCCATCTAAACACCCGTTAAGAAAGAAAGGGATGCATTTCAAAGGGGTGCCAGACCATCATAAAAAACCAGCACACCGTAATGGAAAGCAAGTATTTGAGATGATAAAGGATGTAAGGTTAGTCTTTGGAAAGTGTCTTGGTAGCGAACCTGTTCCGAATGACGATAATGGATGATGTACCCATGTGGAAGAAGAAGTCTATATTTTGGGAGCAACCTTATTGGAAAATGCTAGAGGTCCGCAACACAATAGATGTGATGCACCTGACAAAGAATCTTTGCGTGAACGTGCTAGGCTTCATGGGTTGTTATGAGAATTCAAAAGATACATTGGAAGCATGATAGAACCTTAAATGTATGAAGCAATGAGACGACCTACATCTAGAAAAGAGAGATAAAGGACAACACTACCTACGTCCTGCCAGTTACACTCTCAGTAAGGAAGAGAAGGATAGCATGTTTGTATGCATGAATAGTATGAAGGTTCCGTTTGGGTACTCCTCAAATATAAAAGGAATATTATATGAAAGAAAAAAAGTTTACAAATCTAAAGGCCCATGACTGCCACATGTTGATGACTCAGTTGCTTCCGGTTGCACTGAGGGGTATTCTACCAGAGAATGTATGGTTGACGCTCGTAAAGCTATGCGCGTTTCTCAATGCGATTTCGCAGAAGGCAATCAATCCAACCAAGATACTACAGCTCCAAATTAATGGGTCTTCATTATATTTCATGTGTATATTTTCACAAGTATCTTTTGTACGTTCTATGATACAATTTTTAATTTAATGTATCTATGATAACATGTGTGTTTAACTAATGTCATTATTAGATGAGATGGGAGACGAAGTGGATTCAAGGTATATAATGGAGCAAATTATTGCTGGCAGTAGTGGCTCCAACATTCCAAGAACCTACACCGAGGAGGAGGGTAGCCAGGTGGACATGTTCCTCAACATGTCTAGTGATGGCAATGATGAGCCCGAGCACGGCATTGATGATAATGCAGAACAAAATCTTGCCGTGATGGAAGGTTCCGACCAGGTATATATCATTTTCATTGTTTTACCCCATCTATAATTTCATATTCATTATTACTATGTACTAATTAACCAATCTTGAACTTTTAGCCCTCTAGATCAATGTAGCGAAATAAGCCGAGAGGTCATACAAAGATAATGGAGGGAAGGCTTCACATCACCGAAGTGATAGAAGAGGGCCAGCCCATTGCTCCTGAAAATGTGGCTAGAAAGTTCAGGAGTCAATGCAGGGCTATTGTAAGGGATAGCGTGCCCATCAGCATTAGAGAATGGAAGGGTAAACAAAATGATTCGTGCGTGCTCCTGCAAACATAGAAGGATATGTTGTGGGCAGATGTCAAGAAACACTTCACACTTCCTGAAGGTGTTGAAGAAAAAATTGTGAAAGACTAGACACTGATGAAGATGGCAGCCCAATTCCAGACCTTCAAGAAGAATCTGGATGCCAACTTTATCAAGAAGGGCTGAACTCCAGATTTTAATGAGTGGCCAAAGTTAAGGGGTCACTGGAACTCATTTCTAGAATACAAGATGAGTGAAGGTAGTGCGAACAAATTTCGTGTCAACTCAACCAATGCCCAGAAGAAGGGTTACCATCATCGTCTAGGTTGATATGGTTACATGAGTGCAATTCCTAAATGGAGAAAGATGGAACAATACCTATCCGATCGAGGTATCGTACCAACAAATATTGACTGGCCCGATCGATTGAAGAATTGGTATTACGCTCATGGAGGGAACCTGAGCCAAGAGGATGTGACACTTATGTTCAACAAAACAATACGTCAGAAGGCTAAAAGGCTTATCTAAAACATTGAAGATGCTAAAGAAGGAAAGTTGAAGGTTGATAGAGAGAACGATGAGCTAACTTTGGCGCTCGGGAAACCCGAACACCCAGGACGTCGCTGAGTGTTGGATTTAGTAGCCTGGTAGTACACTAGGGGATTACCCAAGTGGTTGATTTGTAGGTAGAGAGGATCGCGAGGCTAAGAACTCAAAGGTGATCACAAGAACATGTGGATTTAGACAAGTTTAGACCTCTGGAGAATAATACCCTACGTCTTGTATGCTGGTGGTTTGTATTGCTTTGTGCTGGTGCATTGTTTACAGATTGGATCGGGTTGCCCTCAAGAGGCACCCTTGGCCATCTTATATAGGCTGACAACCTAGGGTTACAAGTCGGTTTGAATCTAGTCTAGTCAGTTGTTACATGGAAGGTAATCTGAGTTGGATTACAATATGTATCCCGCGATATCCAGGCTGATTTGAATCGCCCGACCTCCTTGGTCCACACATTTTGTTCAGGTGGGCCCACTTGTCAGAACTGGCTAGTATCCTAGTCGGTGGGGACCCATGGGGTACCCATATCCATTAAGCCTCCAAGCGATGTGTAGGCGAACAGGAACATGAGGTCATCGCAGCGAAGCTTGAAATGTAGTCGACTGAAGATGTGATGGCGTCATAGTGACGGAGAGGCTGGGAAGTGCTCAAAAAAGAAGAAAATCTGAGCGAGCACAGAGCCATACGCGCAGAGTAAAGTTGAGCACCGAGCTAATGGATGTCGGGTATCCAGCAGGTCAAAGCGAACGATATGGAGGGTGTCGCAAGACGCACTCCATAGGAGTAGCCCCCGAGCATTGAAGTGATTAGTATAATCGGTCCAATGGTCAAAAAGGAAGACAAAATTGATCCCTGAAACATGTCCTAGTGCCCAAGTACAAGGATAGGAAAAGCCACGGAGGCATGCCGATCTGAAGTAGGCGCCCAGCCCCCGAGGACGAGGACTGGTGGAGCCACGTCGAGTTGCTTCACGCCCGAAACCAGAGAGGTTGGCTGGGCGACGGAAGGCACGCTGAGTCGTCTGCGGCGCTCAGCCCCTGAGCCTGGGAGCTGGACGAGCCGCGGAAGTACGCTGAGTCGCCACCCGCCTCGAGGCAAAGAGGTTGGCCGGGCAACGAGAGGCACACCAAGTCATCTGTGGCGCCCAGCCCCCGAGTCTGGGAGCTGGACGAGTCACGGAAGTATGCTGAGTCATCTCCCACCCTAAGCCAAAGAGGTCGGCCGGACGACGGGAGGCACACCGAGTTGTCTGTGGCGCCCAGCCCCCGAGCTTGGGAGCCGGACGAGCCGCAGAAGTACACTGAGTCGCCTCCCGCCCCGAGCCAAAGAGGTTGGCCAGGCGACGGGAGGCATGCCGAGTAGTTTTTGAGCTGTAAAAGGACAATACAAACATTATGTAGCATAGTATAGATTGTTTAATAGTTGAACAATTTGGAAGTTTAATTCACTGTAGAAGTAAACTCTTGCGCATCCTGCTCTTGTAGACCAGGTAATTTTCCTAGGTAGTTGTAATAGCACTTAGCCCTGGTGACCATTGCTCACAAAGAGGACAGCTTATCTCAGGCTATAGCGTTGGTCTGACCTGATGCTCGCATATAGGAGATGCGCAGGATGAGTCAAGATTTCACGGATTAAGGCATGTGCTACCCAAGTACTTTAGCAACCGTTAAGAGGGACGGACAAGCCGCAAAGCAGTTGAAACTGTGCGAAAAAGCACCAGCATGAGCTGGGCACCCATGTAAAAATGGCAACGGGTAAAACCCGCGCGGATATACGAATCACAAACCCGCACCCGCGACAATATATCTGTGCCCGCGCCCGCGCCCGCCACCCGCCACGAGCAGCAATATGCGCCCACACCCGCTATCCGCGGGCATATTTTGCCCGCAGGCATGCCTGCATACCCGCCAGAAGTGTAAATGGATGAAGCATACCCGGCGACGGGAAAATAGGTGGGCGGCGGCGGGGCAGCGGGGGGAAGCTGCGCCGAGCAGGGGGAAGCGAGGGCGTCGAGCAGGGCGGGCCGTCGGGACTCGGGAGGACGGGCAGCGGTCGGAGGGAAGCTGCGCCGCTGGCCCACTGCGGAAGGCGAGGCCCGACTGCCCGAGGGACAGAGGGAGGGGCGGAGGCGCGGAGCGGAGGGCTGCGCCGCTGCGCCTGGCGCCTGCGCCGCTGCGCCTGCGGGCGGCGGGCCTGCGGGATAGCGGGAGCGGGATGGCGGGAGGCCGGATTGCGGCTGTGCCTGTGCGGGAGGCCGACGGGCGGGACTCGGCCACTCGGGAGGATAAGGAACCCTAGAAAATCCATTATATACATGTGTAGCAGGCCCACCTGTCATGCGGGTTTGCGGGTTTGCGGGCACGGGTAAAGTATTTTCATACCCGCAAATTTTTTACCTGCAGGCATAAAATCAAACCCACACCCATGCCCGTAGGTACAAAATGGTACCCATATCCTCACCCTAACGGGTTTTTACCCGCGGGCACGCGTGTAATCTGTACCCGTTGCCATCTATACACCCATGTGTAGCCCTCGACCGCCCATGTAGCGGACGGACCGAGCTATATAAGCAGTTGGAGTGCGACCAAAGTGGTCGGCAAAAGTGCGGCCAAAGTGGTCGGTGAAAGTCACGGAGATATAGAGGAGCCGAGGCGTATGTAGGTATACGGAAGCTGTAAAATATTTAATTGAGAATAGGACTTAGTTTAATTTGTGGCGAGTCAGCAGCGTGCTCGGGCAAGCAGCAGTTGGTGAACAGTGTTGAAGACGCCGATGTTGGGTCCGGGTGATCAAAGTGGTCGGCAGTGTGTTAGCGTTTGGACAGCAGTCCATGCTGCGGTGGTTGCGGCCATGGAGCGCTACCGCTGAGCGGTGAAGCTTTGATGCCGAGTTGTGACAATGCACGTATCTGCAACCGTCACCGTGATCCATGCGTGGCCATAGCTGCCAGATTTCTAAATCTGCTCACAAGGCATGCTTAGGAAAGAGTTAACGTAATCTTTGTTAGCTGTCAAGAATAAAGTGAAGAACATAATCAGGAAAAGAAAACGTATTATTGAATTGAAGATTTTTCTTGGAAGTTTCCGTATGCAGTTGTGGGCGCGTTTATGCCATCACACGTGAGCATCTCCTTGATCTTGCAGTGCAGGCGTGCAGCCTCCGATTCAACCGTGCATGCACGAATAGCTACGATTGCCGGTGGGAGCTGTTGCCTTCTTGACGTTGTTCCCATTGGTTGCGTATGGAGTTGCATCGTATGGCAGCCAGTACGGCAATACGACGATGCTGACATCCTTTGGCGATCCAGTGATGAACTCCTCGTCTCCCCATGCGGAAGTTGAAGATGGGCATGGTATACGATATACGGTAATGCTATATAGTTCGAGCGTCCGGACGCGTCGGATCGTTCCGCTCCAAAAATATCTTGCGCTTCCTATTTATCTATTCCCACCGTTCTTTTTCTTCCCCATCCCACTCCCATGACCTTTCTTCTTCAACCTTCCACCCGGCGTCCTCCTCGTCCACCCTGGTGGCGGCGCACTCCCCCACCCCGGCAGCCTCGTCCCCCACCCCGGCGGAGCCCCTCCCCCACTCCGACGTCCTCACCCACCGGGAGCGCCCAACGCTCGCGGATCCGGTGGCCCTCTCCCCGACCCCGGCGACATCCGAGCAAGCCCTAGACCCTCCTCTACCCCGGCCGGCGGCGCCCTCCCCAAATCCGGTAGCATCTCCTCTCCTTCGGCCGATGACGGGCAGGCTAGTCGTCGTGGATCTGAGTGGGCTCCGTCTCCTCTGCATGATGCTTGTCGTCGTAGCAAACCGGACAGCAGAAGCTCGCGACTACTGACAGCTCCATGTTGCAATAGGTACCTCCTGGTGTTGCAGTAGTTATTTTGGGATGTTGCAACAATGACTTTTGATGTTTCATCAGTTTTGCAACAGTCTGACTTGCCAGCAATCGGGTGTTGCAACAAATCGTTCATGATATTGCATATAGTTGTTTTCTTTGTTTCAGTCACTTATTCTTTCGTTGTTGCAATGTTGTAAGACATGCTTTTTTTGTTGTTGCAATGTTATTGCAATGTGTTTTTTGAATGTTGCACGAAGTGGTTCGAGATGTTTCATGCATGTAAAGGCGTTGCAATCCTTATGTTGCAAGTGTTAATTTTTGATGTTTCGATAATTATTGTTTAATGTTGCGACAAAGTGTGGATGTCCAGGCGCTAGTATGTACGTACAATATACTGTGATAGCGTAGACAGAAAACCATGCGCACATCAAGTTAGGAGATAAATTAAAACAATCTTTGTTTATCAATTAAGACCAAGCAGATTGAATCGGATGTATAGTATGGAAATAAGAAGAGAATCCTCCTTTATCCTTGAAGATGCAGCAGCGAGTACACGCTAATGCTTTTCGCATCCGTGTAACCAGCGATGACCATTGGATCTCTGTGGCCTTGCTCGCTCCCGCGGTGGTCGCCTGGTCGGGGCCCATAGCACGAGTGCATCCGCCGATGCCGCTGGTTAGGTTGGAGGGTGTGGCTGGGTCGGCGGAAGGAAATCCTTCATGCTCTCGAGAAGACAATGCTAGGGCAGGATGCCATCGAGCTCGCTGGGAAGGATCTCACAATCAGCCCTACCTGGCGAGCCAAATGTCGGATTTAGTTGCCTGGCAGTCCACCAAGGGATTACCCAAGTGGTTGATTTGTAGGCAGAGAGGATCGCGAGACCAAGAACTCGAATGTGATCATGAGAACATGAGGATTTAGACAGGTTTGAGCCTCCGGAGAGTAATACCATATGTCCTGTATGCTGGTGGTTTGTATTGCTTTATGCTGGTGCGTGGTTTACAAATTGGATTGGGTTGCCCTCGGGAGGTGCCCTTGGCCACCTTATATAGGCTGATGACCTAGAGTTACAAGTCGGTTTGAATCTAATCTAGTCAATTGTTACATGGAAGATAATCTGAGTCGGATTACAATACGTATCCCGTGATATCTGGGCTAATTTGAATCGCCCGACCTCCTTATCTTGTGGTCCAAGTATCTTCAAGTCCTTGGCGCACACGTTCTGATCGAGCAGGCCCACTTGTCAGAACTGGCTAGTATCCTGGTCGGTGGGGACCCATGGGGTACCCATATCCATTAAGCCTCCAAGCGATGTGTAGGCGAACAGGAACATGAGGTCATCGCAGCGAAGCTTGAAATGTAGTCGGCTGAAGATGTGATGGCGTCATAGTGACGGAGAGGCTGGGAAGTGCTCAAAAAAGAAGAAAATCTGAGCGAGCACAGAGCCATACGCGCAGAGTAAAGTTGAGCACTGAGCTAATGGATGTCGGGTATCCAGCAGGTCAAAGCGAACGATATGGAGGGTGTCGCAAGACGCACTCCATAGGAGTAGCCCCCGAGCATTGAAGTGATTAGTATAATCGGTCCAATGGTCAAAAAGGAAGACAAAATTGATCCCTGAAACATGTCCTAGTGCCCAAGTACAAGGATAGGAAAAGCCACGGAGGCATGCCGATCTGAAGTAGGCGCCCAGCCCCCGAGGACGAGGACTGGTGGAGCCACGTCGAGTTGCTTCACGCCCGGAACCAGAGAGGTTGGCTGGGCGACGGAAGGCACGCTGAGTCGTCTCCGGCGCTCAGCCCCTGAGCCTGGGAGCTGGATGAGCCGCGGAAGTACGCTGAGTCGCCTCCCGCCTCGAGGCAAAGAGGTTGGCCGGGCAACGAGAGGCACACCAAGTCATCTGTGGCGCCCCGCCCCCGAGTCTGGGAGCTGGACGAGTCACGGAAGTATGCTGAGTCATCTCCCACCCTAAGCCAAAGAGGTCGGCCGGACGACGGGAGGCACACCGAGTTGTCTGTGGCGCCCAGCCCCCGAGCTTGGGAGCCGGACGAGCCGCAGAAGTACACTGAGTCGCCTCCCGCCCCGAGCCAAAGAGGTTGGCCAGGCGACGGGAGGCATGCCGAGTAGTTTTTGAGCTGTAAAAGGACAATACAAACATTATGTAGCATAGTATAGATTGTTTAATAGTTGAACAATTTGGAAGTTTAATTCACTGTAGAAGTAAACTCTTGCGCATCCTGCTCTTGTAGACCAGGTAATTTTCCTAGGTAGTTGTAATAGCACTTAGCCCTGGTGACCATTGCTCACAAAGAGGACAGCTTATCTCAGGCTATAGCGTTGGTCTGACCTGATGCTCGCATATAGGAGATGCGCAGGATGAGTCAAGATTTCACGGATTAAGGCATGTGCTACCCAAGTACTTTAGCAACCGTTAAGAGGGACGGACAAGCCGCAAAGCAGTTGAAACTGTGCGAAAAAGCACCAGCATGAGCTGGGCACCCATGTAAAAATGGCAACGGGTAAAACCCGCGCGGATATACGAATCACAAACCCGCACCCGCGACAATATATCTGTGCCCGCGCCCGCGCCCGCCACCCGCCACGAGCAGCAATATGCGCCCACGCCCGCTATCCGCGGGCATATTTTGCCCGCAGGCATGCCCGCATACCCGCCAGAAGTGTAAATGGATGAAGCATACCCGGCGACGGGAAAATAGGTGGGCGGCGGCGGGGCAGCGGGGGGAAGCTGCGCCGAGCAGGGGGAAGCGAGGGCGTCGAGCAGGGCGGGCCGTCGGGACTCGGGAGGACGGGCAGCGGTCGGAGGGAAGCTGCGCCGCTGGCCCACTGCGGAAGGCGAGGCCCGACTGCCCGAGGGACAGAGGGAGGGGCGGAGGCGCGGAGCGGAGGGCTGCGCCGCTGCGCCTGCGGGCGGCTGGCGGCGGGCCTGCGGGATAGCGGGAGCGGGATGGCGGGAGGCCGGATTGCGGCTGTGCCTGTGCGGGAGGCCGACGGGCGGGACTCGGCCACTCGGGAGGATAAGGAACCCTAGAAAATCCATTATATACATGTGTAGCAGGCCCACCTGTCATGCGGGTTTGCGGGTTTGCGGGCACGGGTAAAGTATTTTCATACCCGCAAATTTTTTACCTGCAGGCATAAAATCAAACCCGCACCCATGCCCGTAGGTACAAAATGGTACCCATATCCTCACCCTAACGGGTTTTTACCCGCGGGCACGCGTGTAATCTGTACCCGTTGCCATCTATACACCCATGTGTAGCCCTCGACCGCCCATGTAGCGGACGGACCGAGCTATATAAGCAGTTGGAGTGCGACCAAAGTGGTCGGCAAAAGTGCGGCCAAAGTGGTCGGTGAAAGTCACGGAGATATAGAGGAGCCGAGGCGTATGTAGGTATACGGAAGCTGTAAAATATTTAATTGAGAATAGGACTTAGTTTAATTTGTGGCGAGTCAGCAGCGTGCTCGGGCAAGCAGCAGTTGGTGAACAGTGTTGAAGACGCCGATGTTGGGTCCGGGTGATCAAAGTGGTCGGCAGTGTGTTAGCGTTCGGACAGCAGTCCATGCTGCGGTGGTTGCGGCCATGGAGCGCTACCGCTGAGCGGTGAAGCTTTGATGCCGAGTTGTGACAATGCACGTATCTGCAACCGTCACCGTGATCCATGCGTGGCCATAGCTGCCAGATTTCTAAATCTGCTCACAAGGCATGCTTAGGAAAGAGTTAACGTAATCTTTGTTAGCTGTCAAGAATAAAGTGAAGAACATAATCAGGAAAAGAAAACGTATTATTGAATTGAAGATTTTTCTTGGAAGTTTCCGTATGCAGTTGTGGGCGCGTTTATGCCATCACACGTGAGCATCTCCTTGATCTTGCAGTGCAGGCGTGCAGCCTCCGATTCAACCGTGCATGCACGAATAGCTACGATTGCCGGTGGGAGCTGTTGCCTTCTTGACGTTGTTCCCATTGGTTGCGTATGGAGTTGCATCGTATGGCAGCCAGTACGGCAATACGACGATGCTGACATCCTTTGGCGATCCAGTGATGAACTCCTCGTCTCCCCATGCGGAAGTTGAAGATGGGCATGGTATACGATATACGGTAATGCTATATAGTTCGAGCGTCCGGACGCGTCGGATCGTTCCGCTCCAAAAATATCTTGCGCTTCCTATTTATCTATTCCCACCGTTCTTTTTCTTCCCCATCCCACTCCCATGACCTTTCTTCTTCAACCTTCCACCCGGCGTCCTCCTCGTCCACCCTGGTGGCGGCGCACTCCCCCACCCCGGCAGCCTCGTCCCCCACCCCGGCGGAGCCCCTCCCCCACTCCGACGTCCTCACCCACCGGGAGCGCCCAACGCTCGCGGATCCGGTGGCCCTCTCCCCGACCCCGGCGACATCCGAGCAAGCCCTAGACCCTCCTCTACCCCGGCCGGCGGCGCCCTCCCCAGATCCGGTAGCATCTCCTCTCCTTCGGCCGACGACGGGCAGGCTAGTCGTCGTGGATCTGAGTGGGCTCCGTCTCCTCCGCATGATGCTTGTCGTCGTAGCAAACCGGAGCAGCAGAAGCTCGCGCCTACTGACAGCTCCATGTTGCAATAGGTACCTCCTGGTGTTGCAGTAGTTATTTTGGGATGTTGCAACAATGACTTTTGATGTTTTATCAGTTTTGCAACAGTCTGACTTGCCAGCAATCGGGTGTTGCAACAAATCGTTCATGATGTTGCATATAGTTGTTTTCTTTGTTTCAGTCACTTATTCTTTCGTTGTTGCAATACTGTAAGACATGCTTTTTTTGTTGTTGCAATGTTGTTGCAATGTGTTTTTTGAATGTTGCACGAAGTGGTTCGAGATGTTTCATGAATGTAAAGGCGTTGCAATCCTTATGTTGCAAGTGTTAATTTTTGATGTTTCGATAATTATTGTTTAATGTTGGGACAAAGTGTGGATGTCCAGGCGCTAGTATGTATGTACAATATACTGTGATAGCGTAGACAGAAAACCATGCGCACATCAAGTTAGGAGATAAATTAAAACAATCTTTGTATATCAATTAAGACCAAGCAGATTGAATCGGATGTATAGTATGGAAATAAGAAGAGAATCCTCCTTTATCCTTGAAGATGCAGCAGCGAGTACACGCTAATGCTTTTCGCATCCGTGTAACCAGCGATGACCATTGGATCTCTGTGGCCTTGCTCGCTCCCGCGGTGGTCACCTGGTCGGGGCCCATAGCACGAGTGCATCCGCCGATGCCGCTGGTTAGGTTGGAGGGTGTGGCTGGGTCGGCGGAAGGAAATCCTTCATGCTCTCGAGAAGACAATGCTAGGGCAGGATGCCATCGAGCTCGCTGGGAAGGATCTCACAATCAGCCCTACCTGGCGAGCCAAATGTCGGATTTAGTTGCCTGGCAGTCCACCAAGGGATTACCCAAGTGGTTGATTTGTAGGCAGAGAGGATCGCGAGACCAAGAACTCGAATGTGATCATGAGAACATGAGGATTTAGACAGGTTTGAGCCTCCGGAGAGTAATACCATATGTCCTGTATGCTGGTGGTTTGTATTGCTTTATGCTGGTGCGTGGTTTACAAATTGGATTGGGTTGCCCTCGGGAGGTGCCCTTGGCCACCTTATATAGGCTGATGACCTAGAGTTACAAGTCGGTTTGAATCTAATCTAGTCAGTTGTTACATGGAAGATAATCTGAGTCGGATTACAATACGTATCCCGTGATATCTGGGCTAATTTGAATCGCCCGACCTCCTTATCTTGTGGTCCAAGTATCTTCAAGTCCTTGGCCCACACGTTCTGATCGAGTAGGCCCACTTGACCGGCCAGTATGGTCGATGGGGACCCATGGGGTACCCATATCCCTCACCGAGGCTTTGGGGTCGTTCCGTGGAAGTTTGCTTTCGTAGGGACATCGACACGTATAGAAGCCGGAAAAGAAGAAAGGAAAGGCAAGAGGAGAGCTGGCGGTGCATGTTAGAAGCTAAAGCAGGAAGAAATTAATCAACGACTGGCCCTAGCAGCTATTGAGATGGCTCAATCTAGAGCACTACTAAATCCTAACATCGTTGTCAGCCCTTCTCAACGTCGAAGCAGCTGTGCTTCCACACGGATCCCCAATGAGAACATGCCAAGATTACTCGTGGTTGCGTAGGACAACCAACGGTATCCTATGGATGACATCACTCAGCGCACCTCATGTAAGTTGTATAGACCATTTGGCAACATCACTATTAAGGCATACATATATATAAATTATGTAATTATCTCAATTGATCAATGCCTTGGGAGTTTAATAACTTCTTTATTTCTCCTATATGTACATGTGGCATACGGAAGTGCTTTACGAATCCTGCCAGGACAAACAAGCCATAGCATGAAGGTTCCACCTGGCTACTCCAGCACTAGCCTAGAGCAGATTTGTGATAGTCAATATGAAGGCCTAGAGCTCGACCTCCCAGGAGGTGGCGGGGAAAGAACACTAAGAGATGCACTTCACAGGATCATTCTATGGCGCAAACGCTACATCATCATCCTCGACAAGGAGGCATCATTGCTCCCCATAGATCCCTTGTAGCCACCATCTCTTCAGAACTCAAGACCGTCATCTCCAGTACATCCACCTCCAGGACCGTCGTCACCACCGGGACCGTGGCATCCTACTCGATCACCATCTCCATCTACATCGAATCCTGGTGGTCCGAGCGACGATGACCAAAACACCCCACCTCGATCACCGTCACCAGAACTAAACTCTGGTGCGAGCAAGGAACCTGCAACACCTCTCAAGAAGTCGTGACCACCACCTTTCAAGCCAAGGCAACCAAAGGTGAAAGAACCTGTTAAGAAAACAAAGAAGTCTGAACCTATTCAGAAGCTAGCAGGTGATATGACTCCTAAGGATTACAGGAGGCATCGCAAGCATATGTAAGGGAGTGGTTTGGAAAAAAAACCTGCAGAAAGAAAAGTAAAGGCGATAGAGCCTAAGCTAGTAGATCCAGCGAAATTAAAAAAATTTATTGGCATGAAAAAGAAGTAAAGAAGACTTTACTATCGAACTACGAGCGTTCATTAGTTAAGTTTTATGAGATGAGAAAACAAGGAGAGTCATATTCCAATCGTACTGTCCCTTAGCTCGGAGAGCAAGCAAATAAAAACGCTCAACCTATAGCAGCAATGCCCTTAGAATAACAAATCCAAGTCATTATGTTTATGGAAGATACAAGTGTGTCGCTTGCTGAACAAGTTGAACCGCCAACTCCAGAAAAGATTGTACCTAAATGGCCATTTGAGGTAGGCAAGCCTCTAGTAAGGCCTGAATTGGTACGGAAGCTGTCGACAAAGATGTACGAATTCCATCAATGGTATATGTAGCAGTCGGCCAAGGAAAGGCTCATGTTTGCACTTTGTGTTAAACCGATTGATTTTTTCAACGAACGTGAGAAACTCTTGTGGTTGCAATTCAAGGATATATATGAAGTGTACCAACAAGATGCCCTTGACGTCTCTCTCATCAACCCCTGGTTCTGTAAGTGTCTGGTTATCAAGATGTAAACTTTGGCTCAGATAATTATTTTGTGTGTATGCGTCACCCAACTTTGTCTTCTATTTTATGTAGGATGCTAATTCAGGGTGCCGCAAAGAATCTTACTTCAATGTTGGCTTTATGGATCCATCGCTCGTTAACCAAGTTCAGATACAGGATCAACCAAAGCCTACATTGGACGTAATATACAATTTCTTGGAGCAATAAAATTACAAGCAATACATACTACTACCATACAACTTTAAGTAAGTTTGGTTACCGTCTATTTTCATTTTCCTTTTCCTTACCTAGTTAATATTAGTTAGTTCTAATATGAACATTTATGTATGCAGCTTTCCACTGGATTCTCCTTATAATTATGATTGATAAAAGCAACGTTATTATGTTCGATTCATTGAGGAAACCACCAGCAGAGTACAAAGACATTCAAGACATGCTAAACTTGTAATAATTCTGGACCTTTATTTGTATGCAAAAGTTTGTTTCCTAAATTTTCACCAAACACTGTATCATTTATTATTTTAATAATATATGTATGACTTCCATACAATACGAGCGTCTACGTGTGGTGTACGCTAAGGATGTATGCTCATATATATGTAAAGCAACAATTAGCATTAATATGGAATTTTTTTAAAAAAATGGTCTTAAGGGGGTACGTGCATGCAGCTGCATGCGCATGCATGGACCCCTTTAGTCACAGACTAAGGGGTTCTTTAGTCCCAAGTGCCCCCTTTGGCGTGAAAAGTTAGTTCCGGATGGATTTTCGGGATCTATGATACTATCCAACCAGGAGTAAAGGTGGGTTTTCCACCAGTGTAAACATTATGTGCGCATGAGCAACGATTGGTTTATCATTATGTATGTGATTTCTGCACCAAATCCCTACTTCATCACCGTTCTAAGCATTCTGTGCGCTGTTTTAGTTTGCAGCAAATTTGATCTGAAATCAAGATGGCCATCTAGTAATTATTTAGGACCCTAGGTGTCGGTAGTGCTTGCAGATGATTGATCCGATTTAATTATTAAAAAACAAAGGAATCTGTTAAACAGTAGCGACAACGGCCGGTTCGTAGGATTTGATTCTGGTTAATATTTAATGAGATTTTTACTTGGTGGCTCCTTGGGGTTGGAACGGTTCCTCTAAATTTAATTATAAATTTGGATGTGTATGAAGCAGGGACCAGTAATTTGTTAGAATTAATCTTGTTGTTTTTACATTTGTGTGAGTTAGTGGTATCTAGGATTAGTTTGTGCTAGTTGTGTACGTGCTCATCATGCTGCATGGCGTAGTGGCCAGGAGTGGCAGCCATGATGTGAGTACAGGTATCCTTGCAGGTGTACGCGCGTGGCTAGGTGCTTGGTCGAGCCATGGAGTCGTGGGGCACGTTCGGGAGCAAGAAGTGGTCAGTCCGTTTGCATGGATGCATGCATTGTTGGTGGACTGGAGCTTGCCGCTGGACGTTTCCAGTTGTTAGTAGTGATTTGCATGTAGTGTTGGCCGATTCATGCGCAAGTTGTGGAGTTGTGTGTGAGAGCCGAGTGAGTGTGATTAGTTCCAACAATTGGTACCAGAGCCTAGGAGATGTCCGGCGATGGAGCATACATGCCGCCGAGCCGACGTCCTGGCAAAGGTGTTACGGGTGACGGTGACGGCGACGACGACGACGACAGCAAGCTGGTGGTGCAGCAAGTGAAGGAGGCGGGGGTGACACTACGTTACCCCATGCTCACGGAGAACAACTACGGCGTGTGGACTGTCAAGATGAAGATCTTCATGCGCGCACAAGGTGTGTGGGCGGCTGTGGAGAGCAAAGGTCCGGTTGATGAGAAGATGGACCAAATGGCTCTCGCCCATTGTCCAAGCTGTGCCGGAGGCTGTGGTGATGGTCATTTCTGAGGAGGAGACGGCGAAGAAGGCGTGGAAAGCTCTCGAGGAGATGCACGTTGGTGAAGAGCGTGTCAAGAAGGCTCGAGTACAAACCCTAAAGAGGGAGCTTGCTGGTATGTACATGGGCGATTCCGAGAAAATTAATGATTTTGCTTTGAAGGTCACCACAATCGTGAACGAGATTCGCTCTCTCGGCACGAAAGTGGAGGAGATCACAGTCATTGAGAAGCTCCTGCATTCTGTCCCCGACAAGTTCGGACCCCTCATCAGCACCATTAAGCAATGGGGGATGTGGAGGAGATGTCGGTGACCGAGACGATTGGGCGCTTGAGGGCGTTCTAGGAGTCCTCAAAAGGGTGGCGTCGTGATAAGGAGGTGGAGCAGCAGCTGTTGGCCGCATGTGTTGAGCCACGGCTCACGCGTGCGGAGTGGGAGGCCAAGGTCGCTCAAGAGAAAATGAGCAACAATTGCTCCAGCAGCAACGGCAACAAGACCAGTGAGAAGAAGTACCACGGCAAGTTCGACAAGTCCAAGATCGACTGCCGCAACTGTGGTGAGTTCGGACACTTCGCCGATGAGTGTCCTGTGGAGAAGAAAGTGCTAAAGGGTGTGGCGCAACTTGGCAGATGCCGACGATGAGCCCATACTACTGTGAAGCCCAACGTGGAGGTGCAGAATAAAGCCAACAAGATTAGGGGGTGATTGTTAGAATTAATCTTGTTGTTTTTACATTTGTGTGAGTTAGTGGTGTCTAGGATTAGTTTGTGCTAGTTGTATACGTGCTCATCATGCTGCATGGCGTAGTGGCCAGGAGTGGCAGCCATGATGTGAGTACAGGTATCCTTGCAGGTGTACGCGCGTGGCCAGGTGCTTGGTCGAGCTATGGAGTCGTGGGGCACGTTCGGGAGCAAGAAGTGGTCAGTCCGTTTGCATGGATGCATGCATTGTTGGTGGACTGGAGCTTGCCGTTGGACGTTTCCAGTTGTTAGTAGTGATTTGCATGTAGTGTTGGCCGATTCATGCGCAAGTTGTGGAGTTGTGTGTGAGAGCCGAGTGAGTGTGATTAGTTCCAACATAATTGAGTCGGCACTTCGACCTTGATACGTGTCACTCCCAGAGGATGACAGACCGGTGCCAACCATCAAGAGCAGGCTCTCGGCGAGTAAGCAAATTCATGGTTACATAGCATTCTTTTACTTCTCTATGCACGTCACTTGATACGACGATGTACTATATAACTATAAAAGATAATGCATGTTGCTTATCTCAGGTACGGTGTTAGCAGGCACTGCTGCTAAAGGTGGAATGGACCATTATGCATTACTTCAGGAAACTGCATTTTAATAATTTCAGTAATGCAGCATTGGTAGACGGGGCTATGGCCATTCTAGTGACAAGTATCATGGCAATGTTGTGGAGACTATGATGGCCATGAAGGCACCAAGATGACAGCCTTTGGCCGGTAGAGGATACATTTCTCTTTTGCTACTGGAGGTCATGTGCAATGAAATGAAGTGTGTGGTGCAACACTTTGGAGATAGATGACTGATGATGATGGCATTGTATACTCAAGTAGTTTCTCTCGAACACTGGTAACTATGTGGGAAGATGTTATGTTCCCACTTTCATAGTGTCGACTCTATTTTGTACTTCTTGAACAGAATGAACTTTGCAATACTGAAGTGCTCCTATAATTGTCTCTATGAAATATATATTGTGCATACCATTGATTCTCTTAAATCATATTATTTTCGAATGGCTATTAAAACCACTATTAACTAGTGGCGGATCTACGATTTTACCACAGGGTATGCCGAAAAAAAATCTTATGCAATTTGATAAAACCATTTACAATTCGATAAATTCAAAGATTAAGGGGGTGTTTGGATACAGGGGCTAAAGTTTAGCCCTGTCACATCAGATGATCGGATGCTAATTAGGAGGATTAAACATGAGCTAATTATAAAACTAATTGCAGAACACCTAGGCTAATTTGCGAGATGAATCTATTAAGCCTAATTAATCCATCATTAGCAAATGGGTACCATAGCACCACATTGTCAAATCATGGACTAATTAGGCTTAATAGATTCATCTCACGAATTAGACTCCATCTGTGTAATTAGTTTTGTAATTAGTCTATGTTTAATACTCCTAATTAGTATCTAAACATCCGATGTTACATGACTAAACTTTAGCCCCCCTTTAGCCAAACACCCCCTAAGCTAGAAACAATAACAAATCACAATATAAATAGTTCAAAATATATCACAAAAGATTAAACTTTCGAGTTGAAAACTTACAAATCACAGCCTCACAAAAGATTAAACTTTGAACTGAAATAAAAAAGCATCATACATAAATAAATTAAAATATTTAAGAATATAAGTTTTTTCAAATAAGAAAAAAAATAGAAGATAGATTCATCTTAAACCTCCTTGTGGACAATGAGAAGTTTTCCTTGTGGACGATAAGAAGTTTTCGCGCAATGGCACAAAGTCCCACGCGCAGACGCGCTGGCCGGCCTTGGTGGCCTGGTGCGGCGGCCGGCGGCATTGCCACGGAGGATGGGAGGAGTCGTGGCACTGTGGCGGTCTGACGTCTGGCGGTGGTGGGCAGAGGAGTCGTGTGCGGCGTGCCTAGTAGAGCCGCAGAGTGCAGAGGTAAGAGGACTAGGGTCCAGCCATCCAGGGGCTAGGGGAAATTACGGGAGGAAACAGGAAAGGAATCATCACAGCCTCACAGGAGGAAAGGAATCGTCAGTTTTGTGAATCGTCACAGTCGTCAGTCATGGGCTAGGCTCCTGCCTCCTAGCATCAGGGTCGAACCAGGCGGGCGATTCACGGATATGTAAGGTGCTGGGGCCCAAGGTGTGCCGAGGCCCACCCGGCATACCCTGTAGCTCTGCCCATGCTATTAATCCAACTGGTTGATGGGATGTCGGTGTCTTTATACCCGGCAACCTACCGAGGGGTATCCCGATGTAGTAGATTGCTTGATGGGGAATCATCAGACCTGGAACTCGAAGGTAAAAGCAAGTACACAAGACATGGATTTATACAGGTTCAGACCGCCAGAGTAGCATAATACCCTACATCCCATTTAGGGTGTTGTATATTGCGCCCTGCGCTTGGGTGTTGTTTTGTGTTGAGGATTTGGTCCTCTATTGTGGTTCTACAAGGTCTTCGCCTACCAATCTAGGGACCCCTGCCCTCCTTTATATACTCCAGGGGGCAGGATTACTAGTCGGTTACAAGGTAGGAGTCCTGGTAGGATTACATGGTATGAGTCCTTGTAGGATTACAGGGGAATCATAGTAGGAGTCCGTCTTCTTCCTTCTTTGCGGGGACTGGGCATCTATCCCCGTCAAGCCCCTGAGCGTTTCATAGTCAAATGCAGGAGCCTTTGAGTACTTTTCAGATCCTCGCCAAGTAGTTTTGGTGCTCTTCGAGAACTTTGTCTGGCTGAATCTTCAAAGTTCCTCCAAGATGCCATGAGGCTACAGTGTGCTGAAGCCCTTGATCGTCTTGATTTTCTAATCTTCATCTTTGGAATGTGATATGGATGCTGGCGGAAGTCGCACTCCATATGGAGTAGCCCCTAAGCCTTAGGTTGAATCGAAGAATCAGGCGAAGGGTCAATAAAATCTTGAATCTTCTTCTTTCGTCGTGAAAAAAAATCAACTGTTGGGTGTAGCTTATCAGCCCCCGAGCCTTGGAATGATTAAATAATCAATCCGAGGGTCTTTAGTCTTCATGCAAGTAATCATCCGAGTTGTATTCCGACGTCCAGCCCCGAGCTTATGCGCCAGGTGAGCCGTAGAAGCCACGTTGAGTAGTTATTTGGCGCTGAGCCCCCAAACTTGGAAGCTAGGTGAGCCATTAAAGATGTTCTGAGTAGTAATTGGCGCTTAGCCCCCAAGCCCGGGAGCTAGTGGAGCCATTGTAGGTACGCTGAGCGTCCTGGATAGTCGTCGTCGAAGCTTGACTTGCAAAAAGAGATGCATACATTATGTAGCATATTTGTATAATTTGAAACTACTCAAATTTATTCAGTGATGAATATAATGTAAATATTGTGTGTCATGCTCTTGTTTCGTCCATATTTTTCCCGAGTAGTTAGCCTGTTATGTTTAGGCTCCCAATCTCTGTTTAGCCATTGCCACTGCGTGTGAGATCTTTGTCTCGTGTACGTGTACTGGCACTGCTACTATGGAGATCTTTGTGTCGCGTCCTAGAGTTTGGGCATGACAGAAGATCTGAGGCTATCACAAATTAAGGCGCGTTCTGCTCAAGGAGATTAGTGACCGCTAAGAGAAGATATTTAAAATAAATAGTCGGCATTGTGACAAAAATTCTATGCGATTGCGCGTAAAGTAGTCATTCAGACTTTTCTACCTTTTGGCAAGGAGAGTGCGTGTTGCCACACTAAGGATTTGTGCCTCCTTAGGGTGTAGCCGCTGTTAGCCTCCAGCACTCAGTGCAGCATACCCGTGGCCATAGCCTCCCAAATATAATGTACCAAGCCTATTAGCGGAGCTTCCAGAACTTAGTGCACAAAACCCGTGGCTATAGCCTCCATAATTCGGTGTACTAAGCCCATGACTATCGGTTAATAAGCCCTAGGAATAATTGGCTAAGTGTAGCTCTGAAGGGTAATTTCCATCGAGAGACGTACACAGAAAAGTAGTCAGCGGATTCACCAACCATGCTGAAAACAAGCCAAAGAAAAATAATTATTAAAAAAGTAACTTAGCTTGATTCATGGACGATTGTCGATGAAGCCGTGATGGTTGTTGATGAAGCTGACTACTCGGAGTTGATCCAACTAGTTGTCGATGGTATGAGGCCCACCATCGACTAGTTATCTAGTCGAGACGAGTACTTGAAGTAGTCATTAGTGAGCCGGTGTAGACATCCTGCTCTTGCAGAAGTAGTCGATCGCATCGTAAGAGATTTTTCCTGTTGCCACGCAAGCTGAAGTCCTTCTGCTAGCTTTTTTGGTGTGCGCATAGTTGAATACACCATTGATTTCCAACGCAAGAGGGAACAGTGGCAGCTGTTTCTTTCTTTTGATGCTTGGCATGGTTTTCCATCTCCGACCAAGAAAGCTGGTCTCTGCTTCCGACTCGACTAAGAAAAGTGTTTCCCTATAGGATTCCATCTTGACGTCATCCAATTCTATTCCATCTCGATCTTGATGATTTGGTTTATCTCTTACATTTGCCTCGTTTAAAACATCTAGGTCCATGAAGCCGACGTCATACAATCCTATCCTCCGGCAATCTTGAATCTCCATCCTGCATGATACGAAATAGAATAGAAGATAAGACATCGCACAATGACTAGAGAAAGTATTTTGAAGTTAGAGCAAATTAAACACTTACAGAACCCAGGAACTCATGAGTGATTTATCAAGTGCGTCTTGATTGTAAAGGAAATAAAGTTCCTTGAGTGGCAGATTTATAATGGCATCACCATGGAAATAATGCTGATCTCCAACTCGAACTTCTAGCATGAGTAAACCGATGGTTGAAGCCTCCATGTTCCATTGGTGCAATTTGTACATCTTCGTTGGAAGAAGGTCCACAACCTGCGGCCACACAAGCTCTTTCCTAACTCAAATTTCCATTTACCAACCTTAGGGTGCTTTGGGATGTGATCCTCCCCTCAATTGAGCTGCGGTGAGATTTGTATCTTTGGCGAATAGAATCAGGTTCTTATCAAACTCTAAAGACCTGGAGCGGGGCAATCGATTGGTTGGATTGGGTTCTGAGTTGTGGAATACTTGACCCACTTTTCTTCTTCTTCCTCTGAAAAGCCTTTGTTATTGTGCGGTTGTAGTTAGATAGCGGTGGTTTCTCTAGCTGTTTCTTTTTTTCCAACTCTATGCCTTTAATGAAAGCTCAAACTTTAACCTTATCAAGTGGTGGATCTTTCTTCATGGGAGGCTTTGGTGTGAAGTGAGCTTTAACCTGAGAATCCACTACTGCGTTGAGTTTCGCATTAGTCAAATCATAAGATTTCTTAGGCTCTGGTTGCTTCTCCTTTGGCTTCTTCTGCTTCTTCTTTGTAGGCGCAGTAGGCGGAACTGAAGTCATCCTCCGCCGTGTATCCTTTCTCATAACAGGGGGAGGTGGACTCATGCTAGGATCCCTGTCGGCTGGTGAAGAGTGTGGACTCGTGCTAGGATCACTGTCAGCTAGTGGACTCATGCTAGGATCCCTGTCAGCTAGTGGAGAGGGTGCCCTGGTAGATAGCATAGGGATCTTTCCCTTGAGCCCTGAGGAGATGATCCCAAGGTTGGGGATTCGGTTGTGGAATCTTTATGTAGCACTTGGGCCATAGAATCCAACCGTAAATGGCTTCTTCTAGATTCTTTTCCCCGTCACATCTAGGTATCTCCAGTTCGAGGTCATCCAACCGTCGACCATTTGGTCCACCCCAAAGGTGTAACCACGATCTGGAATCTCCATGCCATAAATTTTTTGGCCTTCTGTCGGTTGTTCAGCCACACCTTAAGCCACCACGATGATCTTGTTTTTCACAGGACTAACAAGCTCACAAGGGCCGTCCTAGTGATGCCGTCTATGGGGTGGCATTGGTTGTCCTCAACCATGTCAAAATATCCTCCAGTTGGCGCTTTCGTGGAAGCGATGCTACTTCAATGCTGAGAGGGGCTTATGTCAATATTAGCCCCTGATGATGCAGCTGCTTGTTCACTGGCTTGTTTGCTAAGAGCTAGAGCCACATGCTTGTCGATTGCTTTCTCCATTCTTGCCTCTATCAAAGCTACATGTTCTTGCAACTCTCGCAGCTGTCGTGCGTGTTTGGCCTTAGTTCTTTGGCGACTTTTGTATGAATCAATGTGCTCACAAAAGGCAAACTTCCATGGAATTACTCCTTTGCCTCAACAACGTCTAGGGTATTCAAGATTACCTAGTGCCATAGTCATCTCATCCTTCTCTCGATCAGGCATGAAAGATCCTTCGGCCGTAGCCTTTATTAACTCAACAAGCCTCGTAGCCGTTTCTCTTAATTCTTGGCCGAACACAAATGATGCATCTTTAGGATTGAGCGTGCCGCCATGAGAATAATACCAATGCTTTGCTCGCTCTGGCCATTCAAGAGTCGTCGGTACTATTCCCTTAGCAATTATGTCATTTTCCATCCTCTGCCATTTGATGGTCCCCTTCTTGTAACCTCCTGGCCCAAGTATATCTTGTGACGAGCATTGTTGGTGTTGATTTTAGTTGTCTTAATTATCGCTCTTTTGTGACTGCTTGAACTGCATAAATGAATCCCAGTGATCCCTTAACTTCGGGTGCTTCGTGAAATCTTGTGTAAGGCCCTTGCTTATGTAGTCTTTGTTCAGGTTGTTCTTGTACATCTAAAAAGCAATTGCACCCTTTCGAAAGCCCCAATCTTTCACTTTTTCTTCATTTACACCTTTGAACGTGAAGTTTTCTTTTATCTGCTCCCATATCATTTCCTTCTCTCGCTCGGGGACCGTGCTTATGGGGACCGTGCTTTTAGGGACCATGCTATCATCAATTTTAGGGCTTTTCCAATTATGAAAGCTTATTTGGATATTATCCCTAACAAGAAATCCAATTTGATTCACCAATTTGGTCTTAGCATTGTCTGGAGCAGTTGGTTCACCCTCTTCATTAAGTTCTGTGATGATGATACGGCCCTCTAACTTCTTTGGGCCTCGTTTCCATTTAGGCCTGCTCGATCCAGATGGCTGAAAAATGAAAGAACTACTAATTCCCAATAATCTTGATAGGTAGAGAATTCAAATCAGGTTTACGCATAATAATTGCTATACCTTGCCTTGTTGCCCATCATTACCTTCCTTGGCAATTGGTTGCTCCTCATTGCCATCCCGAGACATGTTGAGGTAGATTTCAGTCTGGCTGTGATTGACCTCTTTATTTGGCGGATCGTTCATGCGACCTTGAGCAATCAAGTCCTTTAGGTATTGCTCGTCCAATCGGGTCTGCTCATCCTCTTATCATACCATTGTAACTAAAATAATATAAAAAGAATTATTCTAAGAATGACTATAACTTATACAAATTTTCAAACAATAAATGACTAAAAAAAGAATGAAACACTTATACAATTTTATACAATAAATGACTACAACAATATTTACCGTGAATTGCGAGTAAATGACAACAAAAAAAGAATTAAGCACTTATACTATTTGTTACAATAAATGACACAACATTATTTACTGTGAATTGTTAGTACATGACAAGAAAAAAATTAGACACTTATACAATTTGTTACAATAAATGACTACAACAATATTTACTGTGAATTGCTAGTAAATGACAACAAAAAAAAGAAGTAAACACTTATACAATTTGCTACAATAAATGACCACAACAATATTTACTGTGAATTGCTAGTAAATTACAACAAAAAAAGAATTAAACACTTATACAATTCGTTACAATAAATGACTACAACAATTTTTGTTTACTGTGAATTGCTAGTAAATGACAAAAAAAGATTGACTAAATAAAACTTATGCATTATGTAACAATAATTGACTACGGAATGAATGGCAAATATTTATACATTTTGTAACAATAATTGACTACAAAAACTAACACGATTTCAAAAATAATTTGGTAATTTCTAAAAGTATGAAAGTAATTTTCTAGTATTTCTAGACATTTCTAACAATTAACATGATTTTCTAACATGGCATGTTGTACAATTTACAATTAATAGGATTTCTAGCTAATTCAAGAATTTTTCTATATTTTCTAGCTAAGACAACATTTTTTCTACATTCTCTACGTAATTCAACATTTCTAGCATCCTCAGTGAAATCCAAGGCTTTTCCTTCCTTCACCAACTTCTTAATATCCTTGATCTTGGCATCCTCAAGCTGTCCTTTTCGTATCTCTTGTTCTAGAGTTGACTCCACTTCCATAGTTACTCCTTTAGTATGAGCAACTATACTCAAGTTAAGCTTCTCAAATTCCCTCATCAACTCTTCAGGCAACTGAAATGCTAAGGCCAGATTAGCATGACCCTTCTGACTCAAGGCATCTGCAACCAAATTTGCTTTCCCCGGATGGTAGTGAATTTCCATATCGTAGTCCTTAATCAGCTCCAACCAACGATGTTGTCTCAGATTAAGGTCCTTCTGGGTGAAAATGTATTTTAGACTCTTGTGATCGGTGTAGACTCAGCATTTAGTTCCAAGGACATAATGCCTCCAAATCTTCAAGGCATGCACAACTGCTGCTAACTCCAAATCGTGAGTAGGATAATTCTGCTCATGTTTCCTCAATTGTCGGGATGCATAGGCTATAACATGTCCCTCCTGCATAAGAACACAGTCTAGGCCTTGTTGAGAGGCATCACAATAGATATCAAAGTTCTTCTGTAGGTCAGGCATTACCAGCACTGGGGCTGTAGTCAATCTCTTCTTCAACTCTTCAAAGCTGACTCGACAGGCTTCAGTCCATTTGAATTCCCTTCCTTTCTCTAATAATGAAGTAAGAGGTTTTGCTATTTTAGAGAACCCCTCAATGAACCTGCGGTAGTAGATACATACTCGATTCTTTCCCCTTGTGGACTTGTAAGTAGCACCGATCCTTGAGCACATTGAACATCACCATCAAAAGTGCTCAACCACCCAATTCCAAGGGTGACATCGATGTTGGATGTTTCCAACACTACAAGGTCAGCTAGAAAATCTACCCCATTTATATTTATGTTGGCTCTTGGGCATATGTGCTTCGCTTTCAACAATTTCCCAGTGGAATCCACTAGCATGGGTTGTCTCAAAGGGACTGTGACTAACCCTTTATTTGCAACATACTATTTACTAACAAAATCATGTGATGCACCGGAATCAATGAGAGCTACTGCTGGAGTAGAGTTAACTAGGAATGTTCCAAGCACCACATCTGTAGAACTTCGAGCACTATCAATAGTTATATGGTTCACCTTGCCTTTCTCGTAGTTTGACTGTAGCCAATTTCCTGAAACAGGGACCTGATTGTCATTGCTTAAGAGAGTTTGCACTTGGGCTTTCTTCTGGTTATTCTTACCAAGTAGTTGTAAGAGCTTCTTTGGGCATTGTCCAATCAAATGACCTTCTTTCTTACAACAGAAACAAGCCTTCTTAGTTGGAGTTCTTGGGTCACCTGATATCATTTGGGAAGTCCCTGGGGTTGCTGGTCTTGGGGTTTGGAAATTAGGATGGGGCTCTTGAAACTCGGGTGGTTCAAGAGGATACTGCCCAGAGTTTCTATATTGATTGACCGGACAATCTTGTGGCCAAGGTTCTTGAATCAGACGAGGATGGCTATTGCTGCTGGATTGTATTTGGGAGTTGAACTTCCTCTTCTTCTCTTGGAGCTCGCGATGCTTATCCTCCACCAGAAGTGCCTTATCCACCAGGTGCTGAAAGTTAGAGAAAGTGTGGGCCACTAGCTGATACTGAATATGTCCATCTAAACCTTCCAAAAAATGATCTTGCTTCTTATCATCAGTAGCGACCTTTTCTGGTGCATAGCGGGATAGCTGGATGAACTTATCTCGATACTCATTCACAGACATCCCTTCCTGTTTGAGACTGAGAAACTCCTGCTTCTTAAGCTTAATCACACTAGCTGGAATGTGGTGTGCGCTGAAGTTGATCTTGAACTCCTGCCAAGTGATGGTAGATGAGTCTTCATGGGCACCTATGTAGGAATCCCACCAATCTGCAGCGGGTCCTTCCAATCTTCCTGAAGCATACAGAACCTTCTCCCTGTTATTACACTGTGTGATCTCGAGCTTCTTCTCTACATTCCTGAGCCAATCATCAGCTTGTAATGGATCCGTTGAGTGAGAGTAGGTAGGAGGTCGATGGCTCATGAACTCCCTGTGCTTGTCCCTAGGATGCACAAGTGGTGCTGGTGGTGTCTGGTTCACTTGAGCTTGCAAACTAGCCACCGAGTTGGCCAGGTTCTGCAACAGCTGAGTATGGGCAGCAAGGATCTGCTCCATCCCTCCCGATGGCGCTTTGTTCTGCTGAGGATTAAGGTTAGAATTGCTCCTTCGCTGACAAGGTTGTGCTGGTTGATCAACTTCAGATCTAGACTTGGTATTCACCATCTGATGAAAAAGAAAAGAAATGAGACTCAGATATTTGTAGTTATAGATGAATCAAGTAGGTAGGGCGATATAAATTCCAGATTACGGCAGACTCTGATTATTCCACTAACACCAGGTTTCTCTCCATCTGTAGATCCAAAAACCACGAAGCCTTTGCAGAAGTTAACCTATGAAATTCTGGTGCTAACCCAACTGGATTCGATATACGTCAAACAGTGCAGCTCTGTCGGATGGTGATGAGAACACTTTTTTTTTAGCAGCTCTAGGTTTGGATGGTAGATAGATGGATAGATAGATAAAAGATTGTGCTTGATTTAGTCCAATTGAGACGAGATAAAACCCCATCTACAACTCTACTACTAAACTGATGTCATTGTGGTCATCACTCCACAACACATCACAATCATTACAAAGAACCAACTCAAACAAGTTAACACAATGACAAGCATAACAAGCACACTAAACAAGACTGATCAAACGATTCGATTCTAACGTTTCACCACTGATAATAAGACCTCCTAAGTTTTCTTAAGGATTAGAGGATGCCCTGATCCTAGAGCTAGGAGAGCCATAGCGAACAATCTTGTGAGGCAGAGGGTCGGCTAGACACTTCTTCATCCAAATCTTCTCCCAACCCCTTTGGTAGGTTCTTATCTCCTTTTGATTTGTTTCCAGGATCTCATTCTTCCTCCTAGTTTCATCTAGATGCACTTGCTCTTTAGCTTGTTCCACTGCTTCATGCTCCTAAAGTTGGTGAGCATGCGAGATTGGTCCATTCTTGTGGGATATCGTCCTTTCTGTAGCCATCTAATGGTAGTACGAAACGAGTCTTTGAACAAACTAAAGATTTTAGAGCAAGGTAAGGTAGAAGTAGTAGACTTCTAAGCAACAAGGATGAGATAAATCATCAATGGGTGGGGAGTAGTAAGAAGATAGCAATAATAAAGAAAATATGGCTACTAAAGTATTATAATCCTTAAATTCGACCATTTTCAAACTAGGGTAACGTCCTACAGTCAACACGGCTCTGATACCACTTCTGTCACACCCGGTTTTAAAGGCAAAACCAGATGACTATCATATGTGTGCCAGGATCAAGTTTCACACATACGATGACTTCAGTAAATATCAAATACAGTGTTATAGCGTAAAGAGAGAATTACATAAATTATGTAACCAGAATTGAGATAGAAATCTCTAATATAGGCAGCGGATCTCCAAAAACTCCACAGGCTGCTGACTGGTGGACTCGCCTAGAACTCTTCCAAAAACTTCAGTAATCTTCAAAATTCTCCGGGTCTGAGCAGCAATCCGGACGTTGTAGATGCAATATATAAAACACAAGCGTGAGCACATGTCGTACTTAGCAAGAGAGAAATATATATGACATGCAAGGCTTTATATGGTAGAAGGCTGACAAGGTTAACTGCGATTAGCACTTTTAATTGGTCAAATTTTATTCATCATCTAATAACTAGCAAATGTAAGTTTATACCATCCCACAATTAATATAGAGCAATGATATACTATAAGCATGAACATAACATATAACACAGTTGTATCATCTTCAAGTAAATTAATCATGTGAGGGTCCAGACCGCTCTTGACCGTGAGCACGGCTGTTATAATAGTTTTACACTCTGCAGAGGTTGTACATCTTTACCCACAAGTCGCGTAAAAGTTCAGGTGAACTTTAGACCCAACCATGCTGTGCAAAAGTAGGCACAATACCACACTTTCGAGGTGTGATTGCATAGGGACACTACGAGGCCTTTACAAAGACTTCCCTAGTGTGTTCCAGTGCACGAGGTTCCGCGAGTCATGCCCCCCCTTAACACCAGTCCAACACTAGAGTCCTCTAATTAGTTAGCCAAGACCAGAGCCATTTAGTCCTTGTGGTTGTACTGTTTTCCTAGGTGGTCGCTCCATGTTCCGATTAAAATATATGATCTTGTAATTAAATCAACACATAGGAACATTGAGTAAATAGATAAATTAACCATGTTGTTTATTTACCAACCCAGTTGAGCAAGCTAAGCATAATCTACCCTCAAGATTAATTAAACAACTCGGCTGCAAGGTATGATCAAGAGAAACTAGGCATTGTCCTTAATAGGAACCAATCATGTTAATGCACGCGGTAAATAAATATTGTGAATCAATGCATGTCAATTAGGTATAAACGGGAATGACCAAGGACACTTGCCTTCCTCAAAGCCCTGCTGCTGCTCAGAGTCTTCAGTCTTCCTCTTCTTTGGATTCCTCGAACTACACTTCTTCTATACGCGTCACACGAGCACATACAAGCAAACAAATGCATTTAATTAAAAACAGTACACCAATCATCAAAAATATTACTTAAAAGCAGTACCAAAGTAATCTACTCATTAAGACGAACGCGTGAGCGAAAGAATCACTCAAAACGGAGCTAGAACAAAGAAGTTATGAGATAAACAAGGTGGTAGGGACCTAGACGCAATTAACCATAGATGGCAGGGGGTAGAAAGGAAGATTTGCAAGACTCAAGCAATAGTGCTTGCAAATAACAGAATTTATAGGGTTATATTTGCAAAAGATCTCGGGTAGGACTGGAACTTGAGAATCTAACTTTTCCAGGGTCCTTTTTGCAAAAACACAAGACACAAACTTTCCGTCGGAATTTCCTTTTTCTTCGGGGGCTAAAACGCAAAACCTCCTTCTTCTTCCTTGGTTGCATCTGGTCTGTCCGTGCGTTACCAGTGACCCAGGCAACTCGGTGGGCACGACCAGCCGGCGGCGAGCGGTGGCCGGTGGCAGCACCCACGGGGCAGGACGGCGACGGCGCAGCGCGCAGGTGGGGCGACGGTGCTGCGTGCAGGCAAGGAGGCGCGGCCAGACCTTGGCCCTGCCGTGGCCATGGCCGGTACAGGAACGGGAAGAAAGAAAAAAAAACGGAGAAAAAGGGAAACACCAAAAACGAAGTCCGATCTCGCGCATGAACGGCAAAACGGAACGAGATCGACGATACGAACGCAACGGTGTGCTCACCTTTGGCCGAGGACGAACGGATTTGCCGGATCTGCTCGTTGGAGTTTTGCGGGCGGCCGAACTTTGACTTCAGATCTACGGAACTTGGAGAGTCAACTCGCAAAAAGGATTTTAGATCTGAAATCCTCGTGTCGAGAGGAACGCGGTGATATATATATATATATAGGCCAGGTGGAGGTCGGAATTTATTTCCTTTTTTGAATTAATTTCGGATTTAAAAATAATTTCAGAAAATCCTGAAATCATAATTAAATCGCGAAAAATACTCCAAAAGCTTCAAAAAATTCAGGATAATTCTTGGAGATGATTTGGGACACACGGAACCCAACTAAAAGACTTGGAGCTCCGGAAAGGATTTATAGAAACCTTCAAAAATTGGATTAAGCTGAAAGAAAATGAGAATAAATCCCAGAAAAATCTGAAAAATTCTCAGAGGAAACTAAACATCGCCTAAACGCATTTTTAAACGTTTTCACACTCAAATAATAAGAAATCCAACCAGCATGCAATGCAACACACTTAAACCTATGGTGCATTGAGTTAATTTAAGAAAAAGATTTTAAGGCCTTAAACGAACTCAAACAACTTCTAATGAGATTCTAATTAATTTTTATTAAATTGAAAATGATGAAAATTAGGGTGTTACATGACGTCAGCCGGTCGCAGGCTTATGTTAGCAAAGAAGACGGAGCCTGCGGCCGGCTGGTTGCGCTTCATGGAGAACGGGTTAGGGGCGGCGCTGGCGGTGTCAAGGTGGCGGAGTGGGGGAGTGCCAACAGCCGAGTCGAGGGTGGCGCCGATGTCAGGGTGGCCGGCCGGCAGTGTGTCAACGGGAGGAGGCCGGAGTGGAGTGGAGGAGGTGGCACTTGTATAGTGGAGGAGGGGTGGCGGAGTGGAGGAGGCGCCGACGGCCGGGTCGGGCGGCGGCGCCGGTGTCGGGCGGGAGCCTGGTGGCAGCAGAGTGGAGACGGTGCCGGTACGGTGGAGGAGGCCGGGGCGGCAACGATAGAGGAGGGGGTGACACCGGTTGAGGAGGGGCTACGGCGGTCGAGGAGGGGTCGCACCAGCATGGAGGATGGGTGGCGTCGGCGTGGAGGTTGGGCACCAGCGGCGGGGAGCGACGGAGGGGCGCACACGACGGGAGGCGACGGGGGCGATGGGGGGCGCGCGGCGTCGAAGAAGGCGTTGGGGACATGACGTCGGCGTGCGGCGTGGAGGAGGGGCGGCGGTGAAGGATCCAGTGAGGAAGGGGATGACAACCGCGCCTAAGTGTTAGGGAGGAAGGGGATGGGGGTTTTATCCCCTCCCCCTTTAGTACTGGGCCTCACCCACACCTGGTACTAATGAATGCCTTTAGTACCGGGTAGTAGCTACACCTGGTACTAAAGGGGTTGCAGGCCACTGTTTCAGTTCCCGCCAAGACAAATGTTTTATTTCCTTTCTATTAAAATTCCTATTATATTTATTTATTGAGTAGTAAATCAAATAACATTCATAAAATTGCAAAAAGAAGTTTGTTATCCTGATGTTGATCAGATCTACACAATAAAAATATTGGATGCAGTTAAATATCAAACATAGTAAAATTAGTGATATTAAGTTAGTAATAGGTTATAAATTGTCATAATACTTATGTTAACCTGACCATGCAAAAATCTAGAAAAATAGTGCCTACCATGACTTAGTCATGTACTTGTTTAATTGTATCTAAATTTATTATTTAATATTTAATGGTGCTAAAAATCAAAATAATTAATATTTAAACCATGCAAAAATTAGTTTTTGTTTAATAACTCCATAGAACGTTATTAGATTACTTTGTCACTTAACCACAAAACTTTGTCACTTGATCAAAATACATTACATATTATTACAATGCGTTATTACATTAATTTGTCACTTGATCACAAAACATAACATAATGGTTCTGATATATTACACATCATCTAATGGAGCAGTAATAACCTTTCTCTTGATGAACATCCCTTGGTTGTCACCCCGGCGTAAGTATAGAGCGTCCTCTTTGGCTAACAGGATGCTTGGGTCAACCTTGACTGAAAATGGAGTAAGATCATGGAATTGATCATAATCTTCTAAACTGTCAGTTTTGTCCTTGTTGACGCCGGATTTTGACATGTGTTTGGAATCGGCATCAAAGGAGAAGGAAGGCGGCCCATGCGGCAACATAGAAGCTACAGTTGGGAATCGGCCGATTAGAGCTACAGTGTTTCGGCCGATTGGCGGATGGAGTCAATGGATGCTGGCCAATTGGGAGCCAGAAGTCTTGGCCGGTGTGGGCCTAAAGTGGGCCAGGGTGATGATTAGCTAAAGGAAGAGATTGGCCCGTGGAAAAATAGTAACCAACTCCAATACGAGTTGTGTTTGTAAATATTCGTTATCTTTTAAAATTAGAGATAGATCCAAGTACATTAGGAAATTGGTTGTAACAGGGTATAAATAGCTGCCTCATAAGGCTTGTAAAGGACAACACATGAATCAATACAACAAATCTATTTTTTCCGCATACTTTACCTTCAAGTCAGCGACTTCGCCAAAACCTTTTCTTTTCACGAGTTCGTACGGGTTGGCAGGGCTGCATCAACACGATCTTCGACCGATTTGTAAGTTCCGCTTATCGAGTAATATCTAAGCTTTAACTTCGGGCGCATCATTATTGTTTCATTTAGATTTATTCACCAGTTATCGATATTAACTAGAATTATAGGTTTTGTCTGTTGTTTTAGTTTTATCACTAGTTATCCGCTTGAGACATGAACTATTGGCTTTTTATCATTATTTTTATTTATCATCACATAGTCGATTAGATCTGTTCCAAGTATTGCTTTTTGTAGTGTTGTTTAGGTTGATCTAGTAGTTTCCTTTACAATTGCTACGTAGTTATCGGCTGTTCTATAGCCGGTCACTTACACAGTAAATCGACCGATTCGCTGATACGCTTTTCGAGACAGATCGGAATCTTAGCCGATCGAAACCCCTGGAATTTAATACTTTTCTTTCCTTGTCAATCAACATGTCAAATTGACTGGCACGCCGCGCGAACCGCACCAGGGCAATAACCCGAATATGAGTTAAGCAGATTCTCCCGGGTCGTGTGTCCGACGCTGAGAGTCATCGGCCAATTTTCAGCGCCAACACACTTTTGGCACGCCCAGTGGGACCAAAGATAGATCCAACATGTCAAAGGCTGCTGAGATCTCTGAAGATAACGTCATCGAGGTCACTAAAGCAGATCTCAAGGACGACCAGAAGGAATAGTTGACAAAGGCTTTGGAAGAATACAAGAAGACATGCTTACAATCCTTTAGTCGTACCAGAAGCGGGGAGACCGTCAGGAAAGCTCCTCTTCCAACTCCTCGCCGTATCACCGTCGCTGAGGACTCGGGAAAGATGTCTGAGATGATCCAACAGTCTGTTTATCAGGCTATGATCGACCAGTCCAAGGTGATGACCAACACTGTGTATAACGCTATCGTCAGCTCCATGATCAACGGCGCAGCTCAAGGGTATCAGGGACCAGCTTATGCCCCTCCCATCGTGGCACCAATCAGAGGCTTTTCAACAGTGCCAAATACGTCTCAGTCGGTTCCTCAGCCAATGCAGATGCAAAGTGGAGGGTACAACACTTCAATGCCTCTGGGATATAGCGATGCAACGTTTTATCAATCACAAGCGCCGTTTTATCCTGCACCAGTCCCCCCAGCACAACCGCCATTTTCAAACTCGGTGCCGTGGGGGACGGCAGCAACACCTGCCGATCTAGACCCATCCACTAGTTATGGAAATCTCCATTGCAGGCATTGTTCCAATCGGCCCCTCGGCCGACAGCCCCGCAATACCAGCAGACTACTTTAGAAATTGGCTGGGGGGTAGGCACTCCAGAACCGCTCAGAACTGCGACGCCGATAATATTGTACGATGAGGCAGCAGATGCACTATGTCAAGTTGACCCTATGAGACAGCAGCCATCTGCTCCTCAGCCGACAGCCCAGCCGCAAGATCTGCAACATGCACCAATCTATCACCCGATTGTGGTACCGCAAGTCCAACAGCACATGCCGATTCCTTAGCCGGTTCTGCATCAGCAACAGGTGGACTGGACCACAAGGATAGCTAACATAATTCAAGTTCAGTTCGGGCTAAAACCAAAAGTACAGACTTACACGTACAAGACGCCGTACCCACCTGCTTACAACCTATTGCCATTTCCTCATCGGTACAAAGTCCCCGACTTCACCAAGTTCTCGGGCCTGGTTGACACCTTAATAGTGGAGCATGTTAACAGATTCATCATCCAATGTGGGGAAGCTGCTGCGCAAGATGCTCTCAGGGTGCGCCTGTTCTTGTCATCCCTGTACGGGTCAGCTTTTCAATGGTTCACCACGTTGCCGCCCAACTCCATTGTCACTTGGGTCGATTTGGAAAAGCAATTACATAAATACTTCTATGCAGGGGTTCACGAGATGAAACTCTCAGATCTAACCAGCCTCAAACAAAGAAGCAACAAGTGTTACAATGCGGGGGTTCAGGGAAGTTAGGAACAAGTGTTACACCCTAGTCCTGACTAACGCCCAGTTGGCCGACATCGCTTTCCAAGGACTCCTGCCGCACATCAAAGAAAAATACGCTTCACAAGAGTTCGAGAGCTTGAGCGAAATCATCCACCGGCGATCCGGCCAGGAGGTGCGCCCCTTCGACCAATGAAGAAATTTTAGAAAAAGGTGGCGTACGTGGAAGGGTCCGAAATGAAGATGAGGCAGAAATCAGCCTAGCAGAGTGGGTAAAAGGGAAAAAGCCAATATCGTGTCCGTTCGGCAAAAAGGAATTGGAGATGTTTGGTTTCGACACATCCAAGGCTGACAAAATCTTCAACTTACTGCTCCAAGAAGGACAAATCAAACTTTCACCCTACCACACGATCCTGTCGGCTGAGCAACTCAAAAAGATGAAGTATTGCAAGTGGCACAATGCCACATCTCACGACACCAATGAGTGCAAGATCTTCCGCCAACAGATACAGTCAGCTATCGAGCAAGGGAGACTCAAATTCAAGGTCCCGGCAAAGCGAGCAAAGCCGATGAAGATTGACCAGCACCCCTTCCTTGCCAACATTGTCGAGGTGGGAAGGAACACGCTCCAAACCAAAGTGCTGACGTCAGAATCGGCCAGGAGAAGCGGCGCGATAGACCCCAGAAACCAAGCCTTGGCCGAAGACGTTAAAGGGAAAGGTTGGATGGAAACCGAAGGCGAAAGCTTAGAGAGGCCACGTCGGCCACTCACGTCCTAGGACCTACTCAGATAATACCAGAGGCAGCGGGAGGACACAAGACGTCGTGAAGAGATGATGCACCGACACAAAGATCACTGGAGATGCCCGTTCTTCATTCACTGTTGGGAAAACAACCTCAGGCTTCCATGGGCAGATAACTGCCCTGAGTGCAACGGCCAGTATCGCAACAACTGCCCGTCCAAGAGATCATGCTTCGGGGATCAAGGACTAGAACCGATCAGCAGAAACAGGCATGAGCAAGGAGATTGATGTGTTTCAGTGCGTGATCGGCTGGGGGGCAGAATAGACCAGCATAATCTGCTGGGGGCAGAACCAGTGCACATGATCGGTTGGGAGAGATGGCCGACGCAAGAGTCTTCGACGAAAATCCTCTGGGGCGGGAGCCAGACTGGGAGTGCGCTAAACCCCCAAGCAAACCGGCGAACCCCAGGTAGTGCCTAGACGGTCTGACTAAGTCCCAAAAAAGGAGGGTCCAATGTTTGCGCTAATGGGACCAACAAGAAGAGGAACAAAGGCAAGCTCGAGTGCTATCCGTCTCGCCTGACTCTGTCCGCCTCGCCCGAGGGCTCGGCTGTGTCTTTTTCTTTTGACCGAGGGTATCTGTGTAAAATTCCGAGGGCTTCTTTGTGTTAAATCTGAGGATCCCAGTGTAGTTATTCCTTAAGTCTAAGGGTCAGATCGTAAGTTTTTCCTGGTCCGACTCTTTTAACTTGTTTTAAATCGATAGAAGCTTGGAAGTTTCATCTTAAATCGAGGAAAAATTGGAAAAATGTGAAATCACTTGGGTTGGAATCCTCGTTTTGAGTAGAATCCAATAAAGTGGGTTCCGCACCTTTTCCTGTAGTTTTGCTACAGTTTTTGGGTTAAATCCTTGCAACCCCTATTGGAATCACCGTCTAAGTGTCTTAGCCTTGCATTGCATTTCGTGTAGAGCTGAACCTCGCCGACGGCACGTACGAGCTTTACCCGGCGCCGGAAGACGAAGCTGTAGCAGAGCGGCCGCCTGCAGGAGTCGAGCCCGTGCACGCCGAGGACCAGTTTGCTACCGCCCCGCTTGAAGGCAAGCCCCGGAGCATCACCCAGTCTTTCTAAACTTGTGCATGTCCTCTATTGTTTTGTGTGCGCTTTTACGTGTCAGGAGTTGTTTGAAATCGTAGATGCATGACTTAGTTTCCCTTTGATCTGAACACTACTATGATAGGCCGAGTAGTTGCAATGCTTACACAGGACTCGATAAAAGTCGAGTGATTTCCTGTCACCCGCGAGTTATAGGAGTTGCTTGCTCTCCTTTTTGTTACAACTATAAGGACGATGGACGAGGCAGGCTCTGTGAACTATTTTGGTGGTCGGTGGATTGCCCTGTCTGTCTACATGAAATTTGTTTAAGGTCGAAAGGTGATGGTGTTCGTGATCAAGTGTTTGAAAGTACTAATCTCATACCTAGTATGGGATAGGGAAGCCTAATACCTGATTGAACTGGGGCGTGGCTTATACCCCTAGTGTCCCTGGAACGAGGTTCCCATGGTGCATCATGTGGGTGCAAGTGTGGTCACAGTGCAACAATGGCCAGGACTGTGGAGGAGGTTTGGACCTGACACGCGCCTAGGAATTGATGGGGACGGCTGACAAATGAAGCGACCCTTTGTGGTGCGCAGATGTCGTGAGATTAGGTTCACGATGCATGGTTAAGAAATTCAAATCGATTCGTCTGCCTCTCACAGTTTGGGACTGCTTGATCGCTATGCTACATTGAGTAAGAATGGAAGATGATGGTGATCTAAATATTGTTACTTGCTTAATTGCTTGGAAACCATTGCTTGTTTAGTATAGCTTCTAACCTAGAATGGTAAACAACAATAGAACTTGTGGCTAAAATGTTGAAAGTAAGGATCTACTGTACTTGCTTTTGGCAAAACAAACCCCTTAGCCAAAAAGCCTTGCATGTCTAGAAGTTGGTGAATTAGAACCACCCGTCGTTTTAAGTCTTGTTGAGCATAGTTGCTCATCCTTGCTTGTGGCACATCTTTCAGGTGATGTTTAAGCCCCTGAGTTTGCTGCCTGTGGCACTTGGCCTCCCCAGCTTCCTCCTGGGTGGACAGTCGAGTGGGATCCCTCCTCGGACAGCGAGGACAGGGATCGTTGATGTCATGATCAGCCTCATCATGACGTCTGACTTTGCTGTTAGCTTCGTTTTGTTTATTTCCGCTGCTTAAAAACTCTGCAAACTTTGTTTGAATTTCGAACCTGGTGTTGTAATAAATTAATGTACTTGTTTAATTTGGATGATCTATTATATTCTCTAGAACCACTCAACTTTGTGTGAGCTCTGCTTTCTCGGTCCTGTGTAGTGGTTTATCGGATGAAATCCGACGGACTGCCGAGTTAACTTGATCAAAGCATATGATCGCGTGTCAGACGACTTAATTGTGTTTTAGCTAAGTTAATTAGGGCAGTTCCGCCAGAGCTGGTACTAGAGCCAGGTTAGCAGGACAGAGAAGATAATAGATCTTAAACACCTCTTTATGAATAAAACATGCAAGAAACATATTTGAAAATTTCCGTACGATCGTTAAGGATGAACTTAGTGCGAGAGGCCCTAGGGGACTTTTGGGTTATTTTAAGGTGGCTAGTAACTATTGGTTATTTACTGACTTCCAGCACTTGTCACCACGTTTATCATACGTGTGCAGAGTTCCGCATTGCGAGTATGCGAAGGGTGATGGGAATTTGATTCCAACGAGCCTATCATCACGGTTGTTTTCGCCCACGTCTATTATACGTGCGCAGGTTCCGTATGTTAACTCATGCAAAGGATGGTATGGTTCGATTCCAATGAGCCTATCATCACGGTTGTTCGCCCACGTCTATTATACGTGTGCAAGATTCCGCATCACGAGAATGCGAAGGGTTATATGGTTCTATTCAAAGGAACCTATTTCCACGGTTGTTGCGCTGTCCATGCAGCGTTGAACGCATGGGTGCCATTTCTATAGTGAACGGTAATGATTGTGGATGCTTTCGTGGGTGCTGGCATGAAAGGTTCAGGTGGTTGTGTTTTTCTTCAGGTACACTAACCACGTTTATGTACGAAACGATGCTTAGCAACTCGACTAGTTATTATAGTGAGAGTTGTATGGTTACATTGCCACCGGCACTAACTACATAAGTCCAAAGCTTTTTGGTGATTGTTTGGGTTGTGAGGACGACTAGGACATGCATGCATTGGAAAATATAAATTACAACCTAAGGAAATAAAACCGAGCTCATGTATGTCATAAAAGCAATACACCGCGATAAGGATTTTCTAGCTGTCCTTTTCCGCCAAGCAAGTTTTGATAAAATCTTTCAGGTTGTTCCAAATGATAACTCCAGAAACTTTATATAAGAAAGTTGTATTAAATATCCTAAATAACTTGCTGTAAAATTTTCAAAAAATGCTACCTCCTAGGTTAGAAGTTAGGATCAGCTTTGTAACCCCCTGTTTGGCTGATAACACTGAGTGTACACCAGTTGGAGTGTTACTGTTTCGACCACCTTAAGGACTTTTCTGCTAGGAGTCCCTTAAGCAAAGTTTCTCAAAACTTAATAAAGAACTTGGTGGTAAAATTTCAGCTTCATTAGGTCTCTGGTTTTGAAGTTATGATCAGTTTCCTTTAGCTCGGTTTGAAAAATTCCAGCATGTACCACCTAATAGAAATCTGAGCTTATCACCTTGTTAGTTCTGTTTTAGCTTACCTTTGAATACCAAACTTGTCACACACTACCTAAACAACATGCTGGTAAAGTTTGAGGAATGTTGGATAAATGCTTGCTGAGTTATGAGTTTTTCTCTAACCGTCAGAAATCTGTTTTGATTTCCAAGCATTGATTCCGTTCCTCAGCTATCCTTTTGTTACAGATGGCTCACCCCGTGTACATTGCGGTTGGTGTAGATGGCACCACCCACTCGAGGTGCCTCCACTACGAGGGTTTTCCGGCCATACTGTGGGACACTTTGCGCTCGTTTGGGTACCCATCGCCACCTGTTTACGTGGGACGCGCATACCAGGACCACGGGATTCCTCAGAGTTGCGTGCATGTAAAGGTGCCCCCACTCCCGGACCAGCCTCAGTGGCCACTGTTGGAGGTCGTGGCTGAGGGACACACCTTGCAAGACACGTGGGAGTTTACAGCTTTACAGGCACTGACCCAGTTTGTAAGGCGCACCCCCTGGAGATTGTGTTAGACCCGATTGGGTTGTTTCCTGCCAGAGATAGGAGAGATCCGGATTGGTTGGACCGCATGGAGCACATGGACTTGCTGGGTGTTATGGACCCCCAGCGTACGATCTTCGTTTTAGCTCGCTGCATGAATGTGTTCGACCGGATGATTGAGATGCAGAGTAGGGCGATGACCACTGTGATTGGGATGGCCGTGGCCAACCAGATTGCCCTCACTACCATGCAGAATGGCATGGTGGACTTGTCTCTTGAGTTGGTACAGAAGGATGTTCAGATAGCAGATATGTAGAACCGGATTTTTGATTTAGAGGAGGAGATAGTAGAGATGGAGCACGACATTGAGATGTTGGCCGACCAATTCTATGACGTGAACATGGAGCTGGCAAATACCAACGAGCACCTACAGGAGCATCACGCTAAGCTCGATGCTATCCACGCCTTAGAGGTGCAGCTGGATGACTATGGCTCAGGAGGAGGAGGAGCCCAAGGAGATCGAGGGATTTTCAAGTATGGACTTTGAGGAGACTGCTCCGCAGCCTCAAGTTGGCAATGCACACTCTCCTGCACTTAGTTTTGCCTCCGTAGGCAACTTGGACGATTTTTAGATGTATCGACTTTTTGAGAGCAGTTTCTTTTGTTGTACTCCTCAGCAACCTATATTTTTGGATGGTGATGTAATACGTTAGCTAGAGTGAGTATTAGAGTGTTCGAAAAACTGATTCCATGTATGGTTTGCCATGGCTACCAACCAGTTGCATTGTCTGAAAATATGTGGCACAATTTTAGTAGCTGTTCTCCTCAGTTTTACCTTCTCTCCACTCATTTTTGATCCAAGGATTGAATACCAAAGCTGTGCGGAAACATGTGTTCTAACTGCTCATCAAATTTCAGCTCCTTTGGATCTGTCAAACTTGCGTTAGAACCAAAACACCGCAGCTCAGCTTGCTAAAAATCAGCCCAAAACAAAAACGGTGACCTCCGCCGACTTGGCCCGTCCCCTGGGTCACAGGGTCGGACGTGCCCGACTCCTTGCAGTAGGTCTCTGTCTCGCCCGACCCCGGACGCTACGGGTCGGACGTATCAGGACCCACAGGACAGAGCTTCGCATCGCCCAAGGACGTGTGCGGACCAGCCGACGAAGACACGGATCTTGTGGGCCCCACCGATCTCGCCATAAATGCAACCGATGGGACCCAACGGCAACCATCCGAGCCTTACACAAAGAAAACAAAAATACTTGCCGGAATCTTGGCCGTGATTTTTGACACTGACAGTTGGCGCGCCAGGAGCCATCTAATTGCTGACTGAAATGGCCAAAAAAGGGAAATATGCACCTACTCAATAAAAGATATGATTGTTGTGTTTGCACTATCGGCAAGATTAGCATTTAAAGATTCAGCACTAATGGAAAGATGACTCTTGCAGATGGCGCACCGCACCCGTTCCGGCTCTATTCCCAGTGGCGGCGAGAAGAGGCAGGTGCCTCCACCGCCTCCGCCTCCGCCCACTCTAGAGGCGATCTTGGCCGCTCAAACTGAGCTGCTGAGACACATTGCCCAGGGGCAGTAGCAGCAACCCCAGGGAGGAAGAGCTCATCAGCAACCTCATGTTGCTCGTTATGAGGACTTTCTGGGAACACAACCTCCTCTATTCCACAAGACAGCGGACCCACTCGACGCCGACGCCTGGATTCGTGCCATCGAATCCAAGTTCTTCCTCCTCACCGCCCATTGCCCGGATGAGAACAAGGCTCAGTTTGCCGTGCAGCAACTACGTGGTTCTGCCCTCCTATGGTGGGATCACTACCACGCCATGCAGCCGTCTGACCACATCGTTAGCTGGGAGGAGTTCAAGACAGCGTTCAGGGGCCATCATATCCCTGAGGGTCTCTTGGAGCGCAAGCTCAATGAGTTCCTAGCTCTCACCTAGGGAGGCCGCGACGTCCTGCAATATGCGCAGGTTTTCAATGACCTGTGTCATTACGCAGGCTACCATGCGGACTCTGATGAGAAGAAGAGAGACCGCTTCCACAGAGGCTTGAGTCTAAGCTCAAGGAAAGGCTGAATCCCATCATGGTGGATTCCTTAAATGAACTGGTGAATCTGGCAATTTCCCAGGAAGATTACATGAAGGCCCTCAAGGCTGACCTGAAACAGAAGGCTCCAATGCTGGCACCCAGCTCACTTGCACAGAGATACAGGATGGTTCCCCCACAAGTGCCCTGCAGGCCACAGCAGTCGGGAAGATAGGTTGCTCGACCCCCACCGCAGGCAGCACCTCGTTTCCCTGGATTCCAGCCACAAGGGCCCCAGCCTGCTCTTCCAATGCCGCCGCGCTGTGCTATTGGAAACCGCTGTTTCACCTGAGGAAATACGGGGCACTTTGCCAAAGACTGCCCCCACAACCAGAATCAGTGCCCAGGTCAGAGCAATGCGATGATCAAAAAGGGGAAGAAGCCCAAGGTGCCGATTTGCCAGGGTCGGCTGAACTTCACCAATGCAACAGAGCTTCCCGAAGGTGCACCAGTGATGACCGGTACCTTTCTTATCCACAGTCACTCAGCTTTGATTTTGTTTGACTCAGGAGCATCACATAGTTTTATTGGAAGAAAAACTAGTGACAAATATGGGTTGAAAGAATGCCAAACAAAAGGGTCTTTTATGATATCTACCCCGGGTGGGAAAATCACGTCAGATAAGATGAATGTCAATGTGCCTATTAAGCTAGGCAAAACCCTCTTTAAGGAAAATCTCATTATCCTCGGTCTAGAAGGGATTGATGTTATCTTGGGTATGGATTGGATGACTAGACACCAAGTCATGGTAGACGTCTCAACCCGAACTGTCCACATTAACTCACCTCACCAGGGCAACTCTATTGTCCAATTGCCTCGCCAAGAATGTGTAAATTCTTATGTGTATCCCGCAGTTGAGACACGGCTAGAGGACATCCTTGTAGTCTGTGAGTATCCCAATGTGTTTCCAGATGACTTGTCGGGCATGCCGCCGACAGAGATGTGGAGTTTTCTATAGAGCTGATCTCCGGCACAGCCCCTATTTCCAAGAGACCTTATAGAATGCCACCGGCAGAGCTGGCTGAGTTAAAAACCCAATTGCATGAGTTGTTGGAGAAAGGTTTCATCCGCCCAAGTACATCACCTTGGGGTTGTCCAGCCTTGTTTGTGAAAAAGAAGGATGAGAGTCTCCGTATGTGTGTGGACTACCGACCTCTCAATGCGGTGATGATAAAGAACAAGTACCCTCTACCCCGCATTGATGTTCTATTCGATCAGCTTGCTGGAGCTAGAGTGTTTTCCAAGATTGATCTTCGTCCCGGCTATCATCAAATCAAGATCCGACCATGTGATGTTTCAAAAACTGCCTTCTCTACATGGTATGGACTCTACGAGTACCTAGTCATGTCGTTTGGGCTTACTAATGCGCCGGCTTATTTCATGTATCTCATGAATTCGGTGTTCATGCCCGAACTTGACAAATTTGTCATGGTATTCATCGAGGTTATCCTGGTGTACTCGAAGAATGAGGAAGAACATGCAGAGCACCTTCATACTGTGCTCCAACGCTTAAGAGATCACAAACTCTATGCCAAGTTCTCCAAGTATGACTTTTGGCTGGATAGTGTTAAATTCTTAGGGCACACTATATCCAGCGACGGCATAGCAGTAGACCCAAGCAAAGTTCAAGAAGTAATGGACTGGAAGCCGTCCACTTCAGTTCATCAAATTCAAAGTTTTCTCGGTTTAGCAGGATACTACCATCGATTCATCCCCGACCTCTCAAAAATAGCTAAGCCAATGACTGAACGACTGAAGAAAGGAGCTAAGTTTGTGTGGAGCGACAAATGTGAAGAAGCTTTCCATACCTTGAAACAATTGCTGATTTCTGCACTGGTTTTAGCGCAACCAGACACCACTAGGCCGTTCGATGTTTATTGCGATGCCTCTGGCACTGGACTTGGGTGTGTTCTTATGCAAGACAACGGAGTCATTGCCTATGCCTCGCGAGCGCTATGGCCACATGAGCTAAATTATCCTACCCATGATCTTGAGTTAGCCGCAGTCGTTCACGCTCTGAAAATGTAGAGACATTATCCTATGGGGACTCGTTGCAATATCTATACGGATCATAAGAGTCTCAAGTATATGTTCACTCAAGCCGACCTCAACATGCAACAGAGGAGATGGTTAGAATTGATCAAGGACTATGACTTAGAAGTGCATTATCACCTAGGTAAAGCCAATGTAGTTGTAGATGCTCTCCGCCGCAAAAGCCATTGTAACTGCTTGTCTGCAACCAACTATGCTGAGACCTTATGTCATGAGATGGCTAAGCTTAAATTGGAAATTGTTTCCCATGGCACCTTAAGTCATATTTCTCTTGAGCCTACCCTGGAGGACCAGATTGTGTTAGCACAATTGGAAGATAAAGAGAAACTTATCAAGGAGAAACTCGCACAGAAAGATAAGGGATATAAACACTTCCGACAGGATTGGAAGGGAGCTGTACATTATGAAGCTCAACTGGTTGTTCCGAATGATCCTGATCTTAAGAAATGGATTATGGATGAAGCCCACCTTTCCAAGTTTTCAATTCACCCTAGTAGTACCAAGATGTACCACGATCTCCAACAAAATTTCTAGTGGAGTGGGATGAAACCAGATATTGCACAATATGTTTCAGAATGTGATACTTGTCAACGAGTTAAAGCAAGCCACTTGAAGGTAGCTGGCACCTTGCAACCACTACCTATTCCCTCGTGGAAGTGGGAGGACATAAGCATGGACTTCATAGTCGGATACCCAATACCTCTCGCAAGCACGATTCCATATGGGTTATAGTGGATCGAATTACCAAAACAGCGCATTTCCTTCCGGTACACACTACCCACACTATACAGAAATATGCAGAGTTGTATCTTGACTGAATTGTTTCCTTCCATGGTGTGCCAAAAATGATCATCTCTGATCGAGGTAGTCAGTTTGTAGCACACTTCTGGGAACAATTGCAGTCTTCACTTGGTACTAAGCTGATTTGTAGCTCCACATACCACCCTCAAACTGATGGACAAACTGAAAGAGTCAACCAGATATTGGAAGATATGCTACGCGCTTGTGTCATTCATTATGACAAGAATTGGGATAAATGTTCGCCATTAGTAGAATTCTCATACAACAATAGCTACCAGGCCAGCTTAAAAATGGCACCTTTTGAAGCTTTGTATGGACGTAGATGCTGAACCCCGCTAAGTTGGTCGCAACCAGGAGAACGAACGGTGTATGGGCCTGACTTGGTCATGGAGGCCGAAGAAAAAGTGAGGATTATCCGAGAAAATCTTAAGGCCGCCCAGTCATGACAAAAGAGCTATTCCGATCAGAGGAGAAGACCTATCCAATTTGAAGTTGGAGATTTTGTATACCTTCAAGTATCACCGACTAAGGGCGTACAAAAATTTGGAGTGAAAGGAAAGTTGGATCCACGCTATGTTGGTCCATATGAGGTTGTGGAAATTTGTGGACCTGTAGCGTACCGAGTTAAACTCCCGAAGAAGATTGCTACATTACACGATGTTTTCCATGTTTCGCAACTCAAGAAGTGTGTTCGAGTTCCGACCGAAATTCTTGCACTGGAAGAATTGGAAATCAAACCCGATTTATCGTACAAGGAATATCCTGTCAAGATCCTCGACCAGAAAGAAAGACATACTCGTAGACAAATGGTGAAAATGTACAAAATTCAGTGCAGTAACCATACAGAAGATGAAGCAACGTGGGAGATAGAAGAGTATCTCAATGCTAACTTCCACAGTTTTCTTTTCGATCAGGGAGGTACGTTGCACCAGCCACACTAGTTCCTTTCTGCACTTGAATCTCGGGACGAGATTCCCTTAAGGGGGGTAGATTGTACCAACTCTGCCTTAATTAGGTGTACATAAACCTAAACCAGTTGTTAGTCGCTAAGCAAAAGAGGTAAAATGTTCTTTTGACCCTAAAAAGCTCTTTTTGGAGTTAAATTTTAAAACTTGAGTTTTTATATACAAACTTAAATCTTTTGCCCAGATAAGAGTTGTAAAACTTTTAATTTCAGATAACTTTTGTTAAAAGACCCTTTGGCTAATTCGGAGTGCCCCCCCCCAAAGTTGATAGTGTGCACTGCCCGATCTTGCCTCGACGCCAGCCCGCCCAGGCATGTTCGCCCGCGCGTCGCCCGCCGCGTGGCCGCCGTCCACCGGCAGCTCGCCAGCGCCCTATCCCCGACGAGGAAGTGACGGGACGGGAGCCTCGACGCCCAACCCGCGCCCACGACAACACAGGGCGAGCGCCGTGCTGGCCAATTGCCGGCCGAACACATCCTTCACCCCTGCCGCGCATCCACGCTCGCCAACCGGAGCTTTCCCCGCTCACCAGAAAAGCCACCACGCCGCCGTCGTCCCACGCCTTCGCCCGCTCGCCCAACCAGCGCCCGCGTCTTCCTTTCCCTCGCACGCCATGCCACTACCGCACACCGACCGAGCCGCCGCACCCAATCGTGCACTTGACGCGACCAGACACACGCTCGACCTTGCCATTCCTTCCGCCCGGCAAAACCGCGCTTGCCTAAAGCTATCTCCCTTGCCCAATGCTCGGAGGATCCTGTCCCCGGAGCTCCGCTTCTCTGGCCAATGGAGGCGCCGACCAATCGCCGCCGCGACAGAGCACTTCCTTCATCCTCGATCTTATCCTCTCGCCCACTCGAGCTCGTTTCTTCCTCCGAACACTTCCGCGCATCTATAAAAAGGTTCCAAAGCCTCTTACCGGAGTCCCCTTCACCATCCCTGCCTTTGCTGCAATACCTGCTCTATTCTTCTCCACCGCACTCGCCGTCGCACACTCCTTTGCTTCCTGCTCAAGCACTCGCCGCCACTTGAACTCTCTATGGAACTCCCCTTTCCGCCCAACCCCGCGCTTGGCCGACACCACCAACCGCTTCACCCTCCTCTCGCATAGCTCTAGAGCTTACTGGTTGTCCACAAGAAGCACCACCGCCGCCGGAGCACCGCCGGACCTCGCCGCCGCCCGAAGCTTACCGCCTTTCGCCGTTCTTCTTTGGCTTGTTTCTTCCCGACCCCAAGACCTTGTCCGTAGGACCGGAGGTGAGCTGCCGATCCTGTCCACCTCGCCCGAGTGCTGTCCGTCTCACCCGACCCTGTCCGCCTCGCCCGAGTGTGTCCGTCTCGCCCGACCCTGTCCGCCTCGCCCTAGTGGTGTCCGTCTCGCCCGACCCTGTCTGCCTCGCTCGAGTGCTGTCCGTCTCGCCCAACCCTGTCCACCTCGCCCGAGTGCTGTCCGCCTCGCCCGAGGGCTCGGCTGTGTCTTTTTCTTTTGACCGAGGGTATCTGTGTAAAATTCCGAGGACTTCTCTGTGTTAAATCTGAGGATCCCGGTTCAGTTATTCCTTAAGTCTAAGGGTCAGATCGTAAGTTTTTCCCAGTCCAACTCTTTTAACTCATTTTAAATCGACAGAAGCTTGGAAGTTTCATCTTAAATCAAGGAAAAATCGAGAAAATGTGAAATACCTTGGGTTGGAATCCTCGTTCTGAGTAGAATGAAATAAAGTGGGTTCCACACCTTTTCCTATAGTTTTGCTACAGTTTTTGGGTTAAATCCTTGCAACCGCTATTGGAATCACTGTCTAAGTGTCTTACCCGTGCATTGCATTTCGTGTAGAGCTAAACCTCGCCGACGGCATGTACGAGCTTCACCCAGCGCTAGAAGACAAAGCCGTAGTAGAGCCGGAGCCTGCAGGAGTCGAGCCCGTGCACGCCGAGGACCAGTTCTCTACTGCCCCGTTTGAAGGCAAGCCCCGGAGCATCACCCAGTCTTTCTAAACTTGTGCATGCCCTATATTGTTTTGTGTGTGCAGTTACCTTTCAGTAGTTGTTTGAAACCGTAGATGCATGACTTAGTTTCCCTTTGATTTGAACACTAGTATGATAGGCCGAGTAGTTACAATGCTTACACAGGACTCGGTAAAAGTTGAGTGATTTCCTGTCACCCACGAGTTATAGGAGTTGCTTGCTCTCCTTTTTGTTACAACTATAAGGACGATGGATGGGGCAGGGCTCTGTGAACTATTTTGGTGGTCGGTGGATTGCCCCGTCTGTCTACATGAAATTGGTTTAAGGTCGAAAGGTGATGGTATTCGTGATCAAGTGTTTGAAAGTACTAATCTCATACCTAGTATGGGATAGGGAAGCCTAGTACCTTATTGAACAGGGGCGTGGCTTATACCCCTGTTGTCCCTAGAACGAGGTTCCCATGGTGCATCATGTGGGTGCAAGTGCGGTCACAGTACGGCAATAGGCCGGGATTGTGGAGCATTGCATGCCAAGGAAAGTTTAACCTGACACGCGCCTGGGAATTGATGGGGATGGCTGACAAATGAAGCGACCCTTCGTGGTGTGCAGATGTCATGAGATTAGGTTCACCATGCATGGTTAAGAAATTCGAATTGATTCGTCTGCCTCTCACAGTTTGGGACTGCTTGATCGCTATGCTACACTGAGTAAGAATGGAAGATGATGGTGATCTAAATATTGTTACTTGCTTAATTGCTTGGAAACCATTGCTTGTTTAGTATAGCTGCTAACCTAGAATGGTAAACAACAATAGAACTTGTGGCTAAAATGTTGAAAGTAAGGATCTACTGTAGTCGCTTTTGGCAAAACAAACCCCTCAGCCAAAAAGCCTTGCATGTCTAGAAGTTGGTGGATTAGAACCACCCGTCGGTTAAGTCTTGTTAAGCATAGTTGCTCAGCCTTGCTTGTGGCACATCTTTCAGGTGATGTTGAAGCCCCTGAGTTTGCTACCTGTGGCACTTGGCCTCCCCAGCTTCCTCCTGGGTGGACGGTCGAGTGGGATCCCTCCTCGGACGGTGAGGACAGGGATCATTGATGTCATGATCAGCCTCATCGCGACGTCCAACTTCGGCGTTAGCTTCCTTTTGTTTATTTCCGCTGCTTAAGAACTCTGCAAACTTTGTTTGAATTTCGAACCTGATGTTGTAATAAATTAATGTACTTGTTTAATTTGGATGATCTATTATATTCTCTGGAACCACTCACCTTCGTGTGAGCTCTGCTTTCTCAGTCCTGTGTAGTGGTTTATCGGATGAAATCCGACAGACTGCCGAGTTAACTTGATTAAGGCATATGATCGCGTGTCAGGCAACTTAATTGTGCTTTAGCTAAGTTAATTAGGGCGGTTCCACCACAGCTGGTACTAGAGCCAGGTTAGCAGGACAGAGAAGACAATAGATCTTAAACACCTCTTTATGAATAAAACATGCAAGAAACATATTTGAAAATTTCCATACGATCGTTAAGGATGAACTTAGTGCGAGAGGCCCTAGGAGAATTTTTGGGTTATTTTAAGGTGGCTAGTAACTATTGGTTATTTACTGACTTCCAGCACTTGTCGCCACGTTTATCATATGTGTGCAGAGTTCCGCATCGCGAGTATGCGAAGGGTGATGGGAATTCGATTCCAACGAGCCTATCATCACGGTTGCTTTCGCCCACATTTATTATACATGTGCAGGTTCCGTATGTTAACTCATGCGAAGGATGGTATGGTTCAGAATGTATGATCTCGATAGCCCGCTCGAGACCAGGGCTGAGCTGGGTTGGCTAGAGAAACAATGAAAAGCATTAACATTTTAGAGAAGCGTTCAAAGGGTATTCAATGTTTAGTAAATTCATCCAAGGAGGGCATTAATGGCCACAATCACCCACTGGCGGATTTGATCTGCCAAATCTAATACTCGTTGGTTGTCATCGGCCAATCCGGGAACTTCTGGCATGTTGCGGTGGAGTCAGATGGCCTCGTGGGCAAGAGTTTGCCTCTCCTATTTCAAATCGGCGATGACGGCTGGGAGATCTTGGAGTTTCGTTTCTTCAACGGCGATGACCTTGGTGAGTTCTGCCCTACGCTGTTTGAGATGATCTATGGTACCGACGATGCTTAGGCAAGAGTTTTCAAGGGCGCCAATTCGGTGATGTACTTCTTAAGCTCGGTGTGTGTAGGATTCTTCCTCTTCGCATGCCTTTGCCAGCTTGGCACGATCGCCCATATGCCGCAGAGCTATGAACACTGGGATTTGCATTGATTCAATATATGCCGCAGGTGCAAGAGCTTCTTCTGCGTCTTCTGGGACTTGGCCTTTGATTTCGTTGGAGATTTGCCGAATCGGCGAAGCATCTTCCACCAATCAGCCGATGTCGTCCTGGAGGAGGGTTCGTATACTCTGGAGCTTCACACGGATTTCTTCAGGAATTGAGCCCAAAGCCACTTGACAGGAGGCAACCTCCTCATCATCAGAGACGGCAACCACGAAGGAAAAGAGGCTATTGTTGGGTGTGTCTTGTTCCTGAGAAAGCAGAGAAGAAAAGTGTTTTAGCCAACAGAAGTAGGTAATTGGCCGATAAAATATTAAAGGTTCTTACCTCCTTGAAGCGGATTTCCTCTACTTGCATTGGTGCGAGTGCTACCTATGTCTCAGGAATCAGCGCGGTTAGCTTGTCAGAACAAGAAGATTCAACAACGATTGGCAGAGTGTTTGGACCAGCTTCCTAGAGAATGATAGGAAAAATCTCTATGAGTATGAGGGAATAATTGGATCTGAAAATGGGTGTCAGTTATCTTACCTCTGCAAATCGCGCGGCCGATGGCTACTGGAAAGGTACAATCGATGTGTTCAGGATGGCCTGCACCAGGAAACAGTCAGTTTTAATTAAGGATCGAGAAATTCAAGTAAAATGTACATTCTTTACTTCGGCTGGAAGGCTTGCTGTGGTTCGGTCTCTGCTTGAGGGTCGGCCGATTGACGCATAGTTCACTCCGGAAGAATTTGCGCAACCTAATAAGAAGTGGAATTTAATATTGATAGTATACTTAGAAGGGTGTGCAGCATATAGGGTTACTTGAACAGCTTTTACCAGCAAGGATGCAGCCGCCGATCCGGCCTTTGAGACTGCTTGGGGGTCAACCTCCTGAATGACTGGCAAAGTCAGCACAGTTGAGGGCTCAGCTGGCAGCGTCACCGATTGATCGGCCGATTTCGTACGAGTGCGTACCCGACAACTTGTTTTCTTCGAAGAATATATCTTCAGTTTTTGCTTCAGTCGGCCGGTGGCTATGTCTTCGAACGACAAGGTGTCAAAGCCAATAATCGGGAATGATGTATAAGGATGGCGATTCTCTATCGGCCTTCCACTTCGGCTGTGCGTTGGAGGAGGCTGGTTTTCGGTCTGTGCAAAAAGGGAAATAAGTAACAACCCTGTAGCGTAAAGAAGACAGTATGAAATCGGCCGAGAAGATTCATACCTCTGCGTTGGGATCAATATTAGCGGGGTCCAGCTCGTTGCAATATATTGCAGGAGACGCGCAGAAAAGGTGTTGTTATCACTCATCCCACCATAACTTGAATTGTTGAACGGAGAAGGGTGCTACTAACCAATTGGTCAAGTCAACGGTGCTGGAATCTGGTGTCAAGCTATACAGTCGATTGTATTCGAGCCCTTTTGAAAGCCACTCCCGGAACTTCACACGGCCGACAAAGTAAATTCCAATCGGCATCTATCCTAGGGCAAATTGCTGAGCTGCCACTGATGGATTGTAGAATTCATAAGTTGGGGAGTCCTTTCTAGAAAAGAAGTTTGCTGGCAGGATCCCGGGCTTGATCAAGATATCCATGAGCCCATCTTTAAAGGAGCTGGTGCTCGAGTCAAAGAGTGGCTCGTCTCTCTGGTATGGATACCAGCTTGTGGTTTCTTTAGTAAAGCCGACATAGAAACATCTAAAATATTTGGCAGTTCTTGTAGGGCTAAATCTGCTGCCAGGAAAAGATGACACGGCCTCGCCAAAAGAAGTGCAACACCGTCGTGATGACGGGTCATCCTTTGATTCAATATTGGGGAAAGTCTTGGACTCGACTCGCTCTCTGGAGATCTTGCTCATGTATAAGTTAAGCCAGAGGGTGATAAACCACCAGGGACCACCAGGGTTCCCAATGGGCTCTCCGGATGACAACTTTATGGCGATTTGATGCATCATGTAATAAGTCGATCCCAGCAAATGATTTCCCAGAGGAATAACAGAACCTCTTGCTAAGGCTTCGACCAAAGCTTGTGTGTTGAAGGAGGGATCGACTACTCTGCCACAGAAGAAGTGTTTCTCCAGCCACATCATTAAAAAGGCCGTGTACTCTCTATCACCGATAGGCCCAGTCTTCATGTTTTTCTCAATGAATCCCTTCCACCCGCCAATTCCTTTTGTTTCGAGACGATGAGTGGGCTTGATCAGGAAGTCAAAAGACAAGTCAGGTGAGGAGATGTCAAGAATGGTCAGCATCAAGACATCGGCCAAAGTGGGGGTCATGGGCCCGTGGCCAAAATGGAACGCATTGAGGGCGTCAGACCAAAAATAAGACGCCGCAATGACCAAGGAATCGTTCCTCTCCATTTGAGATAGAGATTAGTTTATGCAGTGGCCAATTTTTATTTCGTCCCAAAGAACTCTCTTGGAATTAGACATCCTCTGAAACCATTCCCTCCAGCTAGGGGTCTCATTCGGCCAAGACCTAAATGTGTGTGCCCAGTGGTTCAGATCCATGGTCGATTGCTTTAAGGGGATCCTGTGAGTTTCCAAGTTGATCAATTTAGTTGGATTTGGATTCCCCATGGGGGCAAGACCGATGAGGCCAGGTGCATCAGATGTAGGAATGGTGATCCTCTGCCTAAGCTCCTGAAAGGATATGAAGGGAAAGCTAAGAACAGATCTAAAGATGCGCAAAATGGTGAAAAGGGAAAAAATTTCTGGGTATTTACCTCTAGGATGAAAGCCATGGTTGCTGATGGAATCGCCATTGGAGAAACCGGAGCAGAATTATCAGAAGATGAACGAAGAGTTGCCGGAGGAATGCAGCTGGAAGCTGAAAGGGCACTGGAGTGCATTGGGAGATGATCCGCCGGAGAAGAAAGGCTTCTAAGCTCGGGAAGAAGAAGCGGCGGAGGAGGCGAGTACTTAAGGATGGTTCGAGAGAAGGGTAAAGGCAGGATTTTTACCGCGCCGTCTGCATGAATTTCAGGAAGAGCGGTTGGCTGCGAGCGCTTCGTTCGAAAAATCGCAATCATCAGAGAGAAGACTGCGGAACGAAAAGGAGCTTTTGCCGCGTTTACTGTTGTGTTTTCTTTGGGGAAAGAGTCAGAGTTGAACAATTTTTGGAGCAAAAGATATGTTTTACTCCAAAACTGGGGGGGCATGTGTTGACGCTGGATTTTGACACGTGTTTGGAATCGGCATCAAAGGAGAAGGAAGGTGGCCGATGCGGCAAAATAGAAGCTACAATTGGGAATCGGCCGATTAGAGCTACAGTGTTTCGGCCGATTGGCGGACGGAGTCAATGGATGCTGGCTGATTAGGAGCCAGAACGGCTTGGCCGATGTAGGCCTAAAGTGGGCTAGGGTGATGATTAGCTAAAAAAAGAGATTGGCCTGTGGAAAAATAGTAACCAACTCCGATACGAGTTTTGTTTCTAAATATTCGTTATCTTTTAAAATTAGAGGTAGATCCTAGTTGGTTAGGAAATTGGTTGTAACAGGGTATAAATAGCTGCCTCATAAGGCTTGTAAAGGACAACACATGAATCAATACAACAAATCTACTTTTTCCTTGTACTTTACGTTCAAGTCGGCGACTTCGCCAAAACCTTTTCTTTTCATGAGTTCGTACAGGTTGGCAGCGCTGCATCAACATGATCTTCGACCGATTTGTAAGTTCCGCTTATCGAGTAATATCTAAGTTTTAACTTCAGGCGCATCACTATTGTTTTGTTTAAATTTATTCACTAGTTATCGATATTAACTAGAATTATAGGTTTTGTCTGTTGTTTTAGTTTTATCACCAATTATCTAGCTGAGACATGAACTGTCGGCTTTTTATCATTATTTTTATTTATCATCACATAGCCGATTAGATCTGTTCCAAGTATTACTTTTTGTAGCGTTGTTTAGGTTTCTCTAGTAGTTTCTTTACAATTTCTATGTAGTTATCGGCTGTTCTATAGACGGTCACTTACACAGTAAATCGGCTGATTTGCTAATACGCTTTTCGAGACAGATCGGAATCTTAGCCGATCGAAGCCCCTGGAATTTAATACTTTTCTTTCCTTGTCAATCAATAGGTCAGATTGACTGGCACGTCGCGCGAACCGCACCAGGGCAATAACCCGAACAGGAGTTAAGCAGATTCTCCGGGGTCGTGTGTGTGACGTTGAGAGTCATCGGCCGATTTTCAGCGCGAACAGTCCTCAACTCCAATGATTTATCTTTTCCCTGGAAGAACTATGTGGCGCTTTGGCTGGTTATCTAACTTATTAGCACCTTTCTGTGTTGGTTTGTTTGACATGTCCTTCACATCATTGGCTAGGATGAATGGTTCATCTCTGTATCCAATCTTTTTGATGTCCACTATTGTCATCCCAAAGTTGTATGTCGTTACGCCTCCTCCAGTAAGTTTCACCCATTGGCACTGAAAAAGAGGGATTTTCAAAGGTCCATAGTCGAGTTCCTATATCTCCTCAATGACACCAGAGTATGAGTCTTTTTTTCTATTATTATCTATTGCATCTATACGGACACCACTATTTTGATTTGTGCTCTTTTGGTCTTGGGCTGTCATGTAAAATGTGTCCATTTATCTTGTATCCTTGAAATGTCAATACTCAGATAGATGGACCCCTAGCCAATCATGCTAGTTGCTCTTCAATCATGTCATCACCCATCAGTCATTGCCGCAATCAAGAGGCGAAGTGTTAATGTGATGATATGTTATCCAGGCCTTAGTCTTCCCTTGGTTTGAGGACCGTACAATGGTCTTGTGCTCCTCCAAGTATGGAGCCACTAGGGATGATTGTTCAAGGACCATGAAGTGTGCTTTAAGAAATGTACTCTCATCGATGTCCATCATAGGTTTCCTCCCTATTGTGCCCTTTCCCTTGTGTCTCCGCTCATGACGTGATATAGGGACTCCAATAAAACTCTGGTCATCAATAAAGACAATACAAAACTCAATGGTCTCCTCTGTTCCATATCCCTTTGCGATGCTTCCTTCTGGACGGGCACGATTACAAACATACTCCTTCAGAACTGCCATAAACCTCTCAAAAGGGAACATATTGTGTAGAAATACAGGATCGAGAACAAAAATCTCTTCAACAAGGTAGACTAGAAGGTGGGTCATGATATTAAAGAACAAAGGTGGAAAGACCATCTCAAAGCTGACAAGGTATTGCACCACGTCATTCTGCAACTTTAGTAGATTGTTTGGATGGATTGCCTTCTGAGAAATCATGTTGATGAATGCACATAGCTTCACGATTGTCATTCTCACATTCTCTGGTAGAATACCCCTCCGTGCAACACGCAATAATTGTGTCATCAGGATGTGGCAGTCATGGGCCTTTAGGTTTATGAATTTCTTCTCTTAAATATTTATTATTCCCTATATATTGAAGGAGTAGCCCGATGGGACCTTGATACTATTCAAGCACTCAAACATACTTTCCTTATCTTCCTTGCTGAGAGTGTAACTGGAAAGATGCAAGTAACATCCATCATCTCTTGTTTCCGAATGTAGGCCATCTCGTTGTTTCATACGTTTCAGGTCTTGACGTGCTTCAATTGTATCCTTTGCCTTTTCATATGTACATAGGAAGCCAAGCACGTTCATGCAAAGATTTTTCATCAGATGTATCACATCGATTGCATTACAGACCTCAAGGACTTCCCAATAAGGTAGCTCACAAAATATAGACTTTTTCTTCCACATGGGTGTATGTCCGTCCTCATCGTTCGGAACAGGTTGGCTACCAGTGCCCTTGCCAAAGACTACTATCACATCCTTTATCATAGAAAATACACGTTTACCATTATGATGACTGGGCTCAGTACATTTTTCTTCCTCCCCTTAAAAATGCTTCCCTTTCTTCCTACGATTTCTTGTAATCCTCACCACGATAGAGGATACAGTCATTAGGATATGCATGTATCTTTTGTACCTCCAAACCCAAAGTGCAAACAAACTTTTTCGGTTTGTACGTTGAGGATGGCAATTCGTTCCCTCGGGAAGCATGTTCTTTATGATTTTCATTAACTCATCAAAACCCTTATTAGAAACTCCATTTTTTGCCTTTCATTGCAGCATTTTCAGCGTGGTTCCCAACTTTTTGTGCCCCTATTTGCAATATGGGTACAACAATTTCTTATGATCATGCATCTAACATACGCTTGAACTTCTTTGACTCCTTCATATTCTTGCAATCTTCCTTTGCATCTCGCAATATCTGACCTAGATCATCGATAGGACCTTCTTCTACAACCATCTCCAAACAAAATAGTTAGGCATGAACCCCGAACTGTATATGTGAGTGTGAACCCGAACTGTATATGTGGGTGTGAATAGTGTTTCTTGATGAGTAATCCTTCTCATTTTTGCAAATTCAGCATGGACAACAAATAAAACCAGACGGCGGCTTGTTGGACTCTGCCAGATCGAGAACGCAAGCCATTAATGTACTCCATGGAACATTTGTTCGCACTGTACATCCATTGCCGATGCATCTACAAAGTATTACCGAACCAAAGATAATTTTGACCATCCATAAAATTATACATGAAACATAACAAACATGATACAAATACCATTAAACTGAAATGTTGCTGAAAATTTAGATAGAAATACACAAATTTAAATTTCAGACACAAACAATATGATACACTATGACAAACTCAAATGTTGCTGAAAGTTTAGATAGAAATACACAAATTTAAATTTCAGAGCCAAACAATATGATACACTACGACAAACCATCCACTAAGTACTATCTAGAAGGACTTTAAGCATCCTTGGGTGGCGAAGATGAAGGTTTCGCTGACCCAGCCTCATCCTGTGGTTTATTTGTGCCTCCTACGATTGTAGTACTTAGTGGATCTGAAATACCTGGGACTAGCAGTGGAGCATAACGACCACCAAAAGGAGGTTACTAACCCGCCGCAATAGCATCTTCATGACATCTTTCCAAATAACGAAGCATTATTCTCTCCCACATGCTCATTTATTTAGCTTATCATGAGGGCCAACTATGGCTTTCCCCTTGCTGCGAGAGGAACGACGATTACCCCCACCATAGCCACTACCTCCAGCATCAGTGGTCATCTCTATGTACCATAATTTATTTAGCTCATATTTGCAAATGACTAAACTATGAACAAATTATATTTTTTCTCCACAATTTATTTATCTCAAACATAACATATAAATGAAAAGCTTCTCCATTGTAGCTTATTCTAAAAATGACTAATTACATACATCTATTTCATCTTATTATCTCTATGTACCACAAGTTATCTCGCTCATATTTGCAAATGACTAAAATATCAACATATTACATTTTCCCCATAATTTATTTAGCTCATATTTGTAAAGGACTAAATTATGTAATTATTACTCTAACCTCATCAATTTCTTTGACTAATACGAAACATATCATCCAAAAAAATGTATCTTATTCTAAAAATCACAAATATGAGCTCTAAATAACACATGCATATAAATGAAAAATTTATTCATTGTACTTTATTCTTAAAATCACAAATTACTCTAGCTCTAAAGCATAAAACTTAGTATACTAACCATGTATCATGGGAGGATGAACTTCCTAACCTTTAGAACAATTGAATGAGTGAAATCCCCACGAAATGGTCAAAGTCCCGGCAGCACCTCCCCTATTTCTCCATGAATGGTTGAAGCCCGAGCTGGAGGAAATTGCTTGGGCAGGAGGAAGAAGATGCATGATTTATAGGAGGGAAGTTAGTACCGGTTGGGGGTTCCAACTGGTACTAAAGGTCACCTATTAGTACCGGGTGGAGGCTCCACCTGGTATTAATGGGTGACTTTAAGTACCGGATGGAGCCCCCAATCGGTACTAAGGGGGTTACGCGAGGCTGCTTGGGAACTAGCCATTAGACCTGGTACTAATGCTCACATTAGTACTGGGTCAAAAACCAACCGATACTAAGCCTCGTGATGAATGCTGAGTTTTCTAGTAGTATGTGGCTGTTCTCTATTGCAATTAGTTGAACTAAATTTGTATTGTTCATGTTATGTATGTATTCCGAGTATATGTTGCTATAAATATATATTATACTTATGCTTTTAAAAATTTCACGTGACTTGTTTGAATACATTGTGTTTTTCTAAAAAAGTAACAAAATAGTATACAAAGATCAAATTATACTTCATCACCCTGAGTTATGTGCCCATACGCGAATTAAATATTACACTAACAGCCTAACAGACGAGCTATTGTATAAGTTGTTTGTTTTGTTATCTGTGTACGATCTCCAAAGCACTTGCAGACGGTAGCCGTCTAAACTATTGATCATGCCGTGAAGCTAGCTTCGACAGCCAACTTATACAATTACTTGTCTCTCGCCAAAGATCATAAAAATTCATTTTTATTAATGCGGACCCCACATGCAGCCTATTTTTTACTGCATCACCCAACCACCTAGGCATCTTATCTCTTTCCTCATCCTTGCTGGCCCTGCTAGCACCTTGCTGGCCCTGTCCCATACAACAGACCAACGCAATCAAAGCGTCAAGGACGACACGACATCGAGACACCAACGCTGCCTGAATCGATGAATGTCAAGAAGGTTTTTACCGGAGAACCCAATGAGGCAGGAGGAACAACAGGATCGACGACACAAGTTATCTAGACTTTTACACGGAGAATCCAATGAGGTAGGAGGAAGTGGAACAGGGTCGACACAATAATGAAGTTATATAGATAAAATAATGCCTCCGAGGGTAACACACCCAAAGACTGGCAGAGCGAGGAGGAAGGACACATGGCAGTCCAAGTAGAATGGCGCAGAGCCGCACATTGGATCTAGGCGGAGTGTGTCAAGGGATTTTTCTCATGTTTATCGCAATTAACGTATTCCCCTCCATCTACTACATATACTGGTTGAGTGATCAATTTCACAAGTTGAGATACTAATTGCCCTGACTTGGGCAGAAACTTTGCAAAATTGAACTAATAAGCCACCAACAGTCGCTAACCCTAAGCCCTAGTAGTTACTTATTAAATACGAAGTTAATCTAATTTTGATTTTGATTTGCATCCTTAGGCATGCATTAATAACTAATCAAAACTAAGATCTAATTCGGCCTAATTTGATTAAGTGATTAGAATTTGAACTAATCAGAAACTAATCCGAACATTAATTAGGCCAACTTTATCAATGACGAGGTGCAGCGGTTCTGTCCATTCCTATGCCACGCCACGCTCTGAGCTAGTCTGATTCCATCTCATCGCTTCCACCGCGTGTGATTCTATTATTTTCGTGCCTACACCCCCGTATCCCGTGCTACCTCCCAAGTCCCAATCCGCTGTTCGGAAAAATGCTTCATAAATGAGACGTTGGAGATTGATCAGTTTTTCTGTTTGTTTTGTGGAGCTGCTGTGCGTGTTTTACTTCCGAGTCTTTACTCTTTAGTCTGTTCCAGCTCGTTCTTCTCGTGCGGGTCTCGGCTCGCTCTCTTCGCACAATTTGAGAGTTTTGCGTCGTCCATGAAGGCTGGTTGTCTATTGTGTCTGTTTGCTCCTGCGGCGAGGTCAGTTCAGATGCATTGCCGTCAGCCCATCCCCGATGGTTAGCTCACTCTCCCCTTCCCGTCTCTAGTATTTTGTCAGGGGGACGTTGGTTTTGGTAATGGATGATCCATGTTCTTGGAATTTTTTGTTGGCGGTGATTAGGGAGATGATTAGGTATTGGATTAGATAGCCAGCAGCACTGGAAAACATCAATTACTTAGACTTTTGGAGCACTGTTTATTGATTTATGAATAAATTTTTTGTACTATTACGTACTTTGTCTCAGATATGTGCTATGCTGACGATAGGATCATAGGAATCATCAACATATGCACCTGATGCTTACTGACGAGATTCAACAACCTGATATGTTGATGCTTACTGGCCATGGTAATGAATGTTCAGCTACCTAATCAGAGGGACCGGTTTATATGGGGTTTACATCAAAATGGGATGTTTACTGTTCACTCTATGTACAGTTCCCTTTTACTAACCCTAGCTCTACCTTTTAATAATGTGATTTGGAAGCTGAAAATCCCCCTTAAAATAGAAGTGTTCGTGTGGTATTTGATTAAAGGGTTAGTCTCAACTAAGGATAATTTGGTTCGCAAACAATGGAAACATGTCCTGCTCCTTTTGCTCACACGTAGCGAGACCATTCAACATTTGTTTAGGGAAACCCGTGTAGGCTACTCTAGCAATAGCAATTACATCTATCAATTCACCCAAGAAACTTGCGAGTAGAGAAGTCATGGATCGTTACCACTAGACGCGTAGCGCAGCGGAAGAAGAGTTGGAGCAGCCGGTCCAACATAGATGCGCGTCAGTGTAGAGGAAGTTGTCGATCAGATTGTCTCCTCCTCGTCCTCCCTCAACAGCAGCCTTGCACCACCGTAGCCGATCAACACAATAGCAGTGTCTTCACGGAGTTCACACGTGCGGGGAAGGAATGCCATGCGCCAGTGTGCTAGCACCGCGCTCGCGGCTAGGGTCTTGGGTTCAGGCCGAGGGGAAGTGGCGGCTAGGGTTGCGGCGTGGTGGAATGGTGTGCCCCTAGCCCCACCCCTCATATTTAAAGAGCACACTAATGGGCTTCCTAGCTGAAAGCCCATTAGTTACCCTGATCCATCATTGGGCAATTATCCTATGGGCCTTTAGTTTGATTTTTTTATGATTGCTTCTATGGCACATCACCAACATTCTCCCACTTGCACTAGAGAAAATCATATAGCCAAGCCTTTCCAATATTCAAACCCCTTAAATGTGTGACCCATTAGGTTCATGTGCAAACAGTCGTGAACGGAAACCATTTCCGAATCACAAGTCAGCAGTGGTACCTAGCAGGACATACTGACTCCCGAATGTACATAAAGATCTTATCGGCCGAACCTAGGTACATTCATTTACATACTAATCCCTCTGCCACACGATACCAATCGAGCTCAATGAGAGATACGTGCCACCCTTGTGATAGCTCAACCATTCACTCGATCAAATAGTGGATTCAATTCATGACTAACCTTGAATCATTGTGATTAACTCCTTAATCATATAAGCATGGCCATGCACTTCCCAATCCAACTATCTCGAGGGGCCCAGAGATATCTCTCCTATTATTTAGGAGAGGCAGATTCCATCTTGATCCGATCACATCCCATTCCATGTTTCATGATACATCCGAAGATTACTGTTATGACTACCCAATTATGGAGTAGTATTTGGAAGTCCCAAAGTGCACCACTACACATAGTGAGAACCAATGGCGATCTCAGGTCTAAGGATCTAGCAGGTCTACCACTCGAGACCAACTGATGGTACATACAGAATAACAATCCCACCAGTGTCTCGAGGTGGGTCAGTCCAACACCATGTTCACTAACATGTGTTCACATTATTAATCTGATATATCAATATCTATGATCCGTGAAACGTGATCATCAATTAATACATGTGCTAGTCTATGTCATTATTGTCCCACATAATAATATAGACTAGGGATCATTTAGAATAACATCATAATCAACAAAGAGTTCCACAAACCAAGTCACATACTTGTTAATCAATGTAAATGACAGTTACTCAAGGAATGAATAACACATTATTCAATGGTATATAAACATGGTCATGACTCAAGTCACCCACATACACTAGGATCACTGGTGTAAGTAACTAATACCCATAGATCTGGTGTGCACCTCATGCTTTGGTTATGGAAGAGGCTTTGTCATTGGATCAGCAACATTCAAATCCGTGTGCACCTTGCAAATCCTCACATCACCTCGATCAATAATCTCGCAGATGAGGTGGTAACACCGCAGTATATGTTTGGACTTTTGGTGTGATCTAGGCTCGTTAGCCTGTGCAATGGCTCCACTATTATCACAATGGACATCCACTGGACTGGACGCACTAGGTACAACACCCAACTCAGAAACAAATTTTCTGATCCAAACAACTTCCTTTGCATCTTCGGAAGCCTCATCTCTTGCTTGGAACTTTTCCAGCTCACTACCCCTCCATTGAGGCAAGACACAAAACCGGACTGTGATTTGGAATCATCCTTATCTATTTGGAAGCTAGCATCGGTGTAACCTGTTATAATGAGATCCTCTTCACCTCCAAACACTAGGAACGCATCTTTAGTTCTTTTGAAGTACTTAAGGATGCTTTTTACAACTATCCAATGAGCCTCACTATAATCTGATTGATATCTGCTTGTTACACTTAGAGAATAGGAGACATCTAAGCGCATGCATAGCATGGCATACAGGATGGATCCAATAGCCGAAGCATAAGGAATCGCTCTCATCCTCTCTTGCTCATCAAGTGTCGAAGGATACTGATCCTTGCTAAGAGTAATGCCATGTGACATTGGCAAGAAACCTTTCTTAGAATCTTGCATATTGAACCAATTCAATATCTTGTTAATGTACGTGTCTTGGCTTAATCCAATTAGCCTTTTTGATCTATCCCTATAGATCTTTATACCCAAAATATATGCTGCCTCTCCTAAATGTTTCATTGAGAAACACTTTCTTAATCAAGATTTAACGGCCTCAAGCATTGGAACATGATTTTCAATCAGCAATATGTCATCTACATATAGGACCAGAAAAATAAGTGCGCTCCTACTAACCTTCCTATAAATACAAGGTTCTTCTATGTTCTTGATGAAATCAAACCCTTTGACCACTTCATCAAAATGAAGATTCCAACTCCGAGATGCTTGCTTCAATCCATAAATAGACTTTTGAAGTATGGATATCTTCTTAGCATTTTTAGGATTGACAAAACCTTCAGGCTATGTCATGTACTCATCCTCATTTAGGTTTCCATTAAGGAAAGTCGTTTTGTCATCCATTTGCCATATCTCATAATTGAAATATGCAGCAATTGCTAAGAGAATCCAAATAGACTTTAGCGCTTTGCTCCTAGTCACTAAGTAGTGCTATTCTGTCCGACGGTGGACTCCATCAATCTAAGGTTCTTTCTCTCACGTAATTTCGCCCGCCTGTTCAACTTCTGTGCTGGGGGAAATGGGATTCAAACCTATGATACAATCTTCTTGTATGTCAATTTAGCAAGCCAATGCCTTAAGCCACTCAACCATACCTCCAAGTTGTTGATCGGAATTGGATGTGCCAGGTTGGTTGCCCGAAGATCCATGCATAAGCCGTAGCGCGCGTATTCTACTTTACTGAGCAAAAAAGACTCTATCTAGATCTATGGATCTCCCCAGCTGTCAGCTAGGCACCCCTAGGCCCACTAGAAGACTTATACGGACCTACTCAGGGGAACGTACCCAAAACCTACTCGGACATGAAGACCACTCTGTAAGGCGCGTAGGCTTTATGGACTCCCCGAAGACTAGTCGGGTCAAAAGGAAACTACTCTACCGAGTTAGAGTAGGACTCTGTAACGTACTCGACTAGGACTCATACACAATCTGCCCTGTAACCCTGCTCCCCCGACTATATAAGGGCGGGTGGGGACCCCCTCCAAGCAATGAACAACTCGACGCAATTTCAATACAATCAGCACACAAGACGTACGGTATTACGCGATCTAGCAGCCCGAACCTGTCTAAATCGTGTTCCTTGCGTCATTATCGACTCCTTGATTCTCGACGACACCCACCGCATAGAAGACCACCTTGGGTACTCCCTAGGTAGGTTGCCGGTCTAAAACACCGACAGCTAGCGTGCCAGGTAGGGGGAGTCGCCGAGTTTCTCCGCGCGAGATCGATAGCACCGATCATCATCAAGCCTACGTTCGCCTACGAGGTGGGGGCAACTTTCATCTTTGGTTCCTAGCTTTGCATCGCCGATCGCATTGCATCCTTTCAACACTGCATCATCAGCAACCAGGGAAAGAAGCATCTTGATGAAAACTTTCTTCATCAAGGAGTAGAGAATCTCGTCGAGAAAATCCAAAATTTCAACGTCAACAACATTGAGTTTGACTATGGCTCGGAATCGACCTCGATTCGGATTAGCCCGCACAGGCTGACGTTGAAGTCATCCCAAAAGTCGACTTCAACTCGAAGTCGATTCCTGCTCAGACTCTGCAACGCAGCCATGGTCCACCAAGAACTCCTTACTCGAGTCCAATCCGAACTCAAGTTAGTCGAGGACTGCGACTACAATTCGGACTCCGTCCAAGAGATCCCTTTATCAGGCCCAGCTCAAGGCTTGGTAATTACTTCAACTCCGCAAGGCATATTCGTTTATTGGCCTGGGATGAAGCCATCATTCCTTGCCCAAGATTATGAGTGACGCCTTGTCGCTCACATAGACAACCTCCCGTATCAAGAGGGTATCCTGCTTACTTCAACCCGCGAAGAAGGAAGCACTACGAAGATTGTGACATCAAGCTCTGGAAGCTACTACCCGGACAGAGAAATCTTCATCATCACGTCACCAAACAACGACGCGGGTGCCAGCCACCAAAGAACTCCTCGATGGGTTACTCAACTCGATGACGCTTCACAAGATGAATCGTCAGCTAACGCCCCGCAAGACGAAACCTCTGAACAGAGAAATCAAAGAAGGGCACACAATGCTACCCAAGCAGATCGTCGCTGACTACTAGCTACAAACACTCCTATCGTGAACCTCGAAGAGCATTCGACACTGTACAAGCTCGAGAGCACAACACTCCACTCGCAGCAATTGCCTCGATCAATCTCATATCAACTCTCATACCTCACGACAGAGATAACGAGTTAATAGCACAACTCGCAGAACAAGCTTACAAACTACTCGACAAGGAATTGCCAATCCCATCTATCCCTCGCAACTCAGCCCACCAGGAAGGCAGTAGAGACGTTGCAGTCTACAGTGGCAATCGCGAGGCTCCAAGAAACAACAACGAAGTAGTCAACCAGCCAAAGCAGCATAGCCAAAGGCAAAATAGAGATGAACGCGAGGCCCCAAGGCGAAACAGGGAAGCAGGGGAGGCTAGCTACACCAATTCTGCAAAGAGCACTTGCCACTGCAAAGCTTATCGCGAAGCCTCAATCTTTAGTGACCTAAGATAGGTAATCAATAACAACCATCACCGCGAACGCGAACGTGAAGCCAATGACTACGATCACTTCCCTGCCTTCACCACACGAGTAATGAAGACTAAACTACCTGAGAAATTAAAGACGACGGGGATCACCAAGTATGATGGCAAGCAAGATCCAGTCCAATGGCTACGATGCTACTCACTAGCAGTTCAAGCAGCTGGGGTAATGATGATACAAAGGTCATTCACTTCCCCATATGCATGGTACCCACAACGTTAACATGGTTCGAGTCACTCAAGCCCAAGTCGATCGATTCCTGGAAAGACTTGATGAAGACTTTCACTAATAATTACGCGGGCTCCATGTCTCGCCCAGGCAACAAAATTGACCTAAGCCAAGTCAAACAGAAAGAAAGAGAAACACTTGGTGACTACCTATGCCATTTCTTTGAAAAGAAGGCTACAAAAGTCGACATTTTAGAAGTAGACATCATCGAGTGCTTTCAAAATGGCCTCTATGATCGTCGAACATACCAAGACTTTGGTAGACATCGTCCAACCACCGTCAAAGATCTCAAAATCATGGTGCAACAATGGGCAGATGAAGAAGACAAAGAGCATGAGAGATTCAACTCTCATCGCAACCGTGGTCGCGACAACAATAACAACAATCAGGAACAAGATAGAAACCGCAACAATGATACTCGAAACAAATACTCGGGTAATCAGAACTGTAAGCGCAAACCCAATAACACTGTCGCTGCTATGACCAACTCAAGCAAAAAAGGGCCACACAAACGTAATGGCCGCCCCTCCTTCATCGAGTTACTCAAGAAACAATGCCCATGGAATCCAAACAACAAACACTCGGCAATTGATTGCTACAACATGCACCAAATAATGCAAGAATTACCCGCACCACCACCTCCTGAAGACATTGGTTAGAACAAAGACAAGGGCAAAGGCAAGATCGACATAGATGACGAAGGTGAAGTCGAGTTCCAAACTACCTCTAAAACGGTCAACGCCATTTTTGGTGGAATCCCCGGTACCGCGTCCAAGCGGTCCAATAAGCTAGTACTTAGAGAGATGATGGCTATTGAACCAGCACCTCCTACACCACTCAAATGGTCCAAGGTACCCATAACTTTCAGCAGAAAGGACCAATGGACAAGTTTCTCAGAACCAGGCTGATTCCCTCTAGTACTCGACCTTGTCGTCGCTCGCTCAAGACTTACCAAAGTACTCATCGATGGCGGAAGCGGACTCAACATCATTTTCGCCAAGACACTAAGGAAAATGTGCCTCAACATCACAAACATACTTACTCCAACAAACTAACCATTTTATGGAATTGTCCCAGGAAATGCTGCCATACCTTTAGGACAAGTTATCCTACCAGTCACTTTCGGCACCAAGGAACATTACCGAACCGAGTAAATCAGGTTTGAGGTTGCTGACTTCGAAACTTCTTGCCACACCATACTTGAAAGACCAGCCCTAGCCAAGTTTATGGCCATACCACACTACGTGTACCTGGTACGCAAGATGACAGGACATAAAGGCGAGTTGACACTACGTGGAGACCTGAGGCGATCATACGAGTGCAACATGGAAGCTGTCAAAATTGCAGCAACTTCTCAAGCTCCTAATCCCATGCAACAAGTCTTCACAGCATCAAAGAAACTCAGCCCCACAGAACTCGAAATCCTAGAAAACAAGTCGGGATCAAATAAGGTGAAACCAGCAAGCGAGAAGGACTTCAAAACTGTCGATCTCCAAATTGGTGACTCATTAAAGACAGCCTTGATTGGAACAGGGCTAGACCCTAAATAGGAAAATGCGCTCGTCAGTTTTCTTCGGGCTAACCACGACATCTTTGCTTGGAAGCCAGCTGACATGCCTGGTGTGCCCAAGGAACTGATTGAGCACTCATTAAATGTCGACCCCAAAGCTACCCCAAAAAGACAATGACTACGAAGGTTCGCCCAAGACAGAAGAGATGCAATCAAAAAAGAGCTAGCCAAACTACTCGCGGTAGGATTTATCAAGGAGGTTTTCCACCCTAATTGGCTAGCCAACCCTGTACTCGTTCGAAAGAAGAACAATGAATGGAGGATGTGCGTCGACTACACAGATCTCAACAAGCATTGCCCAAAGGACCCCTTTAGACTACCCAGGATTGACCTAGTAGTCGACTCCACAGCTGGGTGTGCTTTGCTCTGCTTTCTTGACTGCTACTCAGGCTATCATCAAATAGCCCTCAAAGAAGAAGATCAAGCCAAAACGGCTTTCATCACCCCGTTTGGAGCATTTTGCTACAAAATAATGTCTTTCGGGTTAAAAAATGCAGGTGCGACCTATCAATGAGCCATTCAGATGTGTTTCAAGAAGCAACTACACCGCAACATAGAAGCTTACGTAGATGACATAGTTGTCAAAACAAGAAATCCAGATGATCTATTCGCAGACTTAGAAGAAACTTTTGCAAGCCTACGAGCATTCTAGTGGAAACTCATCCTACGGAATGCGTTTTTGGTGTACCCTCGGGAAAATTACTTGGGTTCATCGTTATCCACCGTGGCATTGAGGCCAACCCAGAGAAAATCTCTGCCATCATAAATATGCAAGCTCGAGCTGGCATCAAGGATGTGCAGAAGCTTACTGGCTGCATGGCAGCCCTCAATCGATTCAGCTCAAGACTTGGAGAATGCAGATTACCCTTCTTTAAGCTACTCCAATGACAGGACAAGTTTCAATGGACAGAGGGGGTAGACAGAGCCTTGACACAGCTCAAGGACTTTCTATCAAAACCACCAATCCTCACGGCTCCATCTCCAAACGAAGACTTCCTCCTATACATAGCTGCTACTACTCATGTTGTTAGTACAGCAGTAGTAGTCGAAAGGTCTGAACCAGGCCATGTCTACAAAGTCCAAAGACCCATCTACTTCATCAGTGAAGTACTCTCGGACTCCAAAACTCAGTACCCACCGGTGCAGAAGCTACTCTATGCAATCCTGCTTACCTCATGGAAGCTGCGACACTACTTTCAAGAACATAGCATATCCGTCATCACCAACTTCCCGCTCAGTGAAATCCTTCATAACAGGGATGCAATGCGTAGAATCTCCAAGTGGGCGGTAGAACTCAGAGCTCTATCCCTAGACTTCAAACCCAGAACAGCTATCAAATCCCAAGCTTTGGTCAACTTCATGGCAGAGTGGAGGGAAAACCAAGTACCAACACCAGTTGAAAGGCCAGAACATTGGGTTATGTACTTCGACGGCTCCCTCAAGCTTGAAGGCACCAGCGCAGGAGTACTCCTGATTTCTCGAAAAGGTGAACAACTCAAATACGTTCTCTAAATCAAATCTGCCACTCGTTGGGTGAGGCCTTGCTTTCTATGAACACCTCACCACTAAATGAGAAACTTAGCCTCTGACCCGACCAAGAAAGAAGACAGGGTCAAGTCGATGCCGCCCTTCCTCACCTCCTTGAATGGAATGAAGGGAAAAAGCCTGGCGGGGAACTGGACCGGGACTCTTCTAAACCATTACATGACGGAGAAGTCCATTCTCGTCACGATCGATCCACGTCCTACCATAGTGCCCGGAGAACCAGGCTTGCTTAGCTTACCAAGCTAGCTTACTAAGCTAAGCGCGAAGGAATTTTTCTAAGATGGCAGAGCTAGCCAAAAGGTAGCCAAGCTTGCGTCTAGAAGATTCTATAGTGATCCACAGGAATCGACCATAGGTGAGGCCTCCCTAGTAATCAAAAGATTTCATCCCTCGGTCACTAAGGAGCAAGAAAATGGATGTGCGTTAGCGACATAGCTTTCGCGCTAGTTGCTCAATCCCTTCTTGTTTGGAACAAGAGTTTTCATAAAAAGGATGGTTCTTTTATGCAATTATGAAGGCAGGCCTCTTGTGGATTCCTCCAACTCCATGAATGAAGGGGGCAGTATGAGGAAGGTCGATTTTCTTTCTATATGAAGATGAAAAAAAGATCAGGGTCAAACATTCCTGACTTTTGTTGAGTATGATTGAATGAGGAAGAGCTCCTTATGTGATATCACTTTGCCACCATCTGAAATGCGCGAAACTCCGGTTGGTGGAAGCCAATCCATGAAGATTCTTCCTTCTCTTACGTGAAATTTCCCTCTTTCGGTAAGCATCCAGTATCTCATCAAATGAACATTTCTCTAAGCTTATCATGTAGCTTATACGTCGTTTGAAAGCTGCTCCCAGGATCCAACGAATAGCTAAGGTTTGTTGACAATCCCTGGCTACAATCCCAGGAACATTATAAATAGTACCTGCGACTCCTACTTTGACCACTTCGCATATTAGCTTTATATTATCTACGGTGTCAACCATAATTGTGTTCAGTTCGAGCTATGCAGTGAAAAGTTTAATAAACAGTAGCATGACCTCTCGTTCTTTTACCATCGATCATGGGAAAGTTTACCAATTTATTGATCAATTCTTTTTGCTCACCATCAAATTCCCCCATATAGCTGAGAATTTCTGAGCAATTGGAAGCCACTTTCGATGACGAGGCTGATAAATTGATATTACGCGATCGTTACTGTCCATCTTTTTTCAGCTCTGCTCCTGAAAAGAGAAAGGAGACTGATCTTGATGTCGGCGTTGGTTTTTCCAACGTAAAACAAGAACATTCTTTCCTTTCACGAACTTCCAAAATGAAATGCTAGTTGCCCTGTAAGGTATATGTGGAGCATTGTCCATCCCATCGACGAAGGCCAATGAGATTATGTGTTTTTAGAGGAGCAACAAGATGGCCATCAAATATTAGCAAAGCTATATTCAACATAGGAGAGAGAGAGAGTAGTCAACGTTGCACTAGGATTACCAGAAAGCCTTGCTTTATGCCTTTCTATTACTTGACTTCCAAGCAAGGACTTTACTACTTTGTTTGCGTGACTTCCACTCCACAAATAGATTAAGAACCTGAAAAGAACTCTATATGATAATAGACTAAAACACACTCGATAAGAATAGGCAGAAATGATAGTAACAATGTTGAACAAACAGAACTTGATATTTCGGGTGACGAAATGGATGGCAGCTACTACTCAAATAAAGCACTCTCCCTCAGAAAATCTTGTTGGCTTAAGTTCACTAGTAGACCCGAGGAAAGGCAATTCTTGCACCCATTATGCTGTGATTGAAGTTCCATACACTCCCTACGGGGGGTTAATAATCCCAGGAGGAACTGATTTACCTAAGGTTGTAGGCTAGTGTGGGATTTGGGGAAGATCAGGGGAATGCATCCAAACACAAAGAAAGAATCATCAGCGGGTGTCAGGCGCAGATGTTTAGCCTAGCCCATATACCCAGAATCCAAATTGCCTGATGGAAATTCCATGCTGGTATGAGCTAGAAGGGCGGATTTTTTATTTTTACTAAGAACAAAGCCCTTACCTTACAAGATGGCTTACTGGGTCTAGATAGAGTGTGAAAATAAAAAAGACTGAATCTCATGCAAAAAGGTATTGGCCAATCGGTTCGGTTTGAGCCCTAGCGAACCACCTTCTGAGGCTAATCCACTACCCAGTCCTCTAGTCAATGTTAGGGGCTTGTGTTAAAGCCACTTCTACGCTCTCCAAAGAAGCTTCTTTCAGCATAGAAGGAAGCTAGGGAAAGAAAGTTTGAGATGGCATCGAAGAGAGGGTAACAGAACATTTGCATTTCCTTTCTTTGATTGAGAGAAGGATAAAGCAGAAAAAAAAGACTTTACTGAAATTCAATTTGCTTTTCCTTTTTCCTGGGATATGGAATGTGATAAATTAAGCAGATGAGATGCCAAATATAGGCAGGAGTTATTTCGCCAAGCAAAGTTGTGTGTTCTGAAGGTAAAGAAAGATGGTAAAGCCCATTTAAAGGAGTGCCATGCAGAAGCATGGAAGCAGAAGTTATCGAAACTCAGAACATGTTCAATCTTTTTTTAGTGGTTTCCCCAGAGATCTTTCTCATTAACGCAACCTTCATTTTGCTCATTCATGGAATTGTATTTAGTACCTCTAAGAAAGATGATTATCCACCGTTAGTTAGTAATGTGGGTTGGCTTGGATTACTTATTGTTGCGCACCTAGGAGGGCAGCGTGCTTGGGATGCAGAGGAGCTATTATCGCCCAGCTCCCTAACCTAATGCGGCCGGACCGAAGGGAACCTTAGCATGGGGAACACCCTAATCCTTTTGCTGCTGCAAGGCTGGCTAATTGTACGCAGCAGGAGCAAGGGAACTCCCCTGGTTCAGAAAGGCACATGAGTCCGAATGCTATTATGAATGTGAGACCGACACTACACTACGTAGGTACCTGTGCATGCAGGTGAGGCGTCGGTCGGTCCTAGAAACAGCGGCAGCTAGCGAGGAGTTAACGACCGGACGTGCTGCAACCTAGGGATCACCAGGCAGCTCTTTCACTCTATAGGGATATTGGGGGGCGGGGGGTGGGGCATAGCACAATTCTTCTTGGAGGAGGGTTGGTTTGCCCAGGTGACTGATCATAATATACTCCCGCCAATTCTATTGCACTGGCAACCAAAGTCGAACATACATACGACGATCTTCATGCTGAAGGGATGGGAGAAAAGAAAGGGCGGTAGATGATAATGTGAAAGGGCACCACGTCTGGGTGGGCGGGCTGAATGGATGAGCGAAAGATGCCATGGAGTGGGGAATATGCCCAGTCTAAAGTTATACAACTAAATGCACTTCAAGGTGCTGCCGAGAAACTACGGGACCTTCTCGAGCACAGGATAGGCAATTGAGAGATAGAGTTAGCCTATTCGTTATGGGGAATCAATGCTCCGAACTGAATAGTTACCTCCTTTTCTTTCTCTGACACATATTAGCTTAGCAGCACTCAAAAGGTCCAGGTTGGTTTGTTTGGCTTCCTCCCTTAGGCCACTTTCCTTACCTTACTCCCGCAACACTCCCACTCCAAGCTACGCCTGCTGAGCAAGATGCATTGCGATTTCCTCTTGTATGGACGCACCTTCACCTCACCATGACCTTGGACGGGAAGAGAAAGACTTTGATTTTTCCGGCAGGCTTGATAGTAAAGCCAAAGAAAGATGCCCCATGACAAGGTACAACTGTTGGGTAGGGGGCATGATCAATAGAACCCGGCTGGATGCGGGGCTGGGATAGTGGCGCCCATTCCTAACCAGTTCAGAAAAGGTTCACTCATGCTGGAGGTACTGACCACTTAGTGATCGGTCCACTAGTTCACGCAAATCCGAAGAAGTTATCACGGACGAGCCACATGCAGGGAAACTTGAACGTGTGGTTCTGGGCGGGCTTTCCTTCGGTATCTAGTAACCTTGCTTCTGCTCGCCGCTGGCACACCTCTCCTAACTATTGCCCATTTATTCTGGAACCATTTTTTAGGAGGGACAATTTTACATATTTTTGCCAAATCCTTCTATTACTAAGTACGGCTGGTACCATTTCAATGTGTTTCGATTCTTTCAAAAAAGAGAGGTTTGATGCTTTTGAATTCATTGTATTAATTCCACTTCCTACTCGTAGTATGCTCTTAATGATCCCAGCTCATGATTTAATTGCCATGTATTTAGCTATTGAGCTTCAAAGTTTATGTTTTTATGTGATCGCAGCATCAAAAAGAAATTCTGAATTTTCCATGGAAGCCAGCTCAAAATATTTGATCTTAGGTGCATTTCTCTCTGGAATATTATTGTTCGGGTGCGACCGGACTAGTACCGATCAATTTCTGGAAACTTCTTTATAGACTTGTAGAGACCCTCTATGTAGTTGTAATTCTTGGGCAATCGATCTACTTTCCCCATAGCCCTAAGGCTGTGTCTCGATCTCCTACGTGCGAAAGATAAGATACGGGAGATGGGGTCCTATGGTATGGGTCTTCGACCCTTGGTCTAATTCCGCGACGGAGAGTCGGCATGGCGTAAAGTGAAGATTGGAGGGAATAGAGTGAAATCCCCGTCTGGGGTATTCCGAAGGTGTAACCTAGGCAATGAAAAAGGGGCCCAATACTTCAACTAAAGGAGCGACTTGTTGGTTCACCAAACCCCGACGCAGTGTCTCATGTTCTCCAGGTCCGAAGGGATCCAGTGCCCAACTACCGACTCCTCCTGGAATTGCGTTATTGGAGCCGAGCCAGGAATAGCCATAGTGGACACCTACCACTTTTCACCGGTTAGAGAGGCCCTCTTTAATAAATTAAGAAAATATGTTCACAGGGGCCAGAAAGACTCGGTCATAGGAACTTAAACCACCTACACGCTGGTAAACGGAAACCACCTCGACCAGATCTACCAAATGAAGAAGGCTGCCCCGTCAAAAGAATTAACACGCCAAAAGGACCACCAGCTTCCCCCAAAAAAAGGGGAGATTCGTTCCTTACTGCTCATAGAAACATCCGACCTTATCGTCAAGTTGTCCGCCTATCTTTCTGATCTCATTCATTTTCCAATCGCATAAAAAGATAAATAAATAAATAATATGAGAATAGAATGTAGTTACAGATGTGAAAAAAGTCAATATCTCTCTGTCTTTTCTCTGGATCATTCATTTACAAAGTTCTTTGAAAGAAGAAAACCGATTGACCATTCTCCGCGGAAGATAGGTAAACATTTGATGAGCAAAAAAAACACGTGAGAAAGACCAAAAAACCCATTCTCCCTAAATGGTTTACCTATACGACATCGGAAGATTTTCCAGAATATGAGCAAGGGTAAAGGATTCATCACTTGCTGGGCTTTTAGGGAGTAATAGGAGGGGTTGGGAATTGATCGTTGAAATCATCCCACCAGAGCATATGAACTTGAGGTGGGGGTTCAATCTCGTCAGTCTCTCGGATTCCGGTCATGTCTCTACCATCGGTTTCTCCCTTTTCTCCAGCTGGCGTAATAAGGAGGGAGTCAGAGACTACCAACTCGACAATGTTGGCTCGATCATGTTTATATTGGAAGGAGGAAGTACAGAATGAGTTGGTAGGGGATTAGTAGTGACATTAGGACGGTTTGCCCTTGGTGGCTCAATTTTCCCTGAATCAATAAGGTCTTGGATGTCATGTTTAAGCCTTAAACACTTTTGGCCTTTTGTCTGATGGTACTTGCAGTAGGCATTGACTTTGTACCTAGGAGGAAGAGGATCTAGTGGCAGAGATGGGGGAAAAGGCGTCAGTACACCATGCTTCTTAAGCTTATTTTCCAAGGCGCAACTAAGAGTTATGCCAAACGGAGTGAAAGTTCTGAGTGTCTTTGGTTTTCCGTCAGACAAGATATTCACTTCACTATTCTTGCTTGTTCCCCCCAGGGCTATCTTCTTTCCTTTTGGATCTACCTCTTTGACCTATGATCCATGAGTCCCATTGTAGATAGCATCTTCAATACGAGTGGCTGCTTCAATCAAAGAGTCATAAGTGCTCATGGCTTGGAAATTGAAATAGTCATGGTATTGCCTACTCATGTTATTCATCATTATCCGAACTTGGGCTGCTTTGGCCTTCCAAATGGCCAGGAAATTGGTCACAATCATAAAAGACCTGAACCGGAGGTGCTTGAGGTGCAGTAGAAGGAACAGACTTTGATTAATGAGAGATTTTGGATAAGAGTTCATAAAAGGCGCTAGCCTGTTTCATGGTCAGGAAGGGAAAGGAAAGAGCTCGTTTTCTAACAAAAAAGGAAACGTTTCCTTTTTTTGTTAGAAAACAAGCTTCTGGCAAAGCATCGGGAGGGAGTGTCATTGATCCATTCCTACTGCTTCTTTGATTCATCAATTCCCATCTATGAATTATGGATCCAATTCGGTATCTTGCATAGGAATTCATGTTGTCAACGAGGATCTTAGCCCCTTCTTGTTGTTTTCCCAGCCAACTGTCAAATGCAAATCCAGAAAAAGGAATGCCTTTGAGAGAAGAATGTAGGAATGAAGCTTCTCGGAGTCCTTTTCCTCCGTGAACAAACCAGATTTCATCAAAGATGATGAGACTTCAGTTTCCGGCGAGGCCCAGTCAGAGCCAAAGGAAGATTCACGAGAACAACAAAAGCATTAACGGAATTGGGTTTGGTAATCGACCGGGTTGAAATGCTCCATATTCCTGGAAATAGGATGGATGACATCATTGATTATATGGTGGATATATGGGATATAGACAAAAAAGCTGATTCAACAAGTAAAATAAACTCTTTAGTGGGTTCGTTAGAGCACTTTGAAGAACTCAAAAATTGGCTTGTTGCCGACGCTTCGGCATGTACAGAAGAGGAAGTCCAAGAACTTCTTCAACAATTTCAGAATACGGACCAGGCCGCCAGTGACTTTCTTATTGCTAGGTATGGTATTGGCACAAGGTCGAGTCAACTGCACAGCATAAATCTCTCTTTGATGATGAACGAAGTCAAAACACGAATGGAGGTGGACCTTGAAAACCACCAAGAAGTGTTTTCCCAACCTTTTCTAAATTGTTTTCAAAAAGCAACTGACTGAATGAAGTAGGCTCTACGATCTTCAACCAAATAAAGTGACCAAAAGACACAATTGCATCGGTCCAATGAGACATGGAAGCACCAGTAGATATTGAAAGAAATATTATTGATCGGTATTATTGTTGTAGTTCTTTGTTCCTATCGTCTATGAAAGTACAACTACCTATTTTCCACACTTTTTCATATCTTAAGTCAGCGAATTACCCGCGGTGAGGAAGAGAGATTAGAACTCCTGGATTGACAGAAGTGTTTCTTCTCCTTGCTAATTGCCTACTCAACATTGGTGTGTTTCACATTCCACTCTTTCTAGCCAAATATCATATCTAGTCCAATGCTTTTCCTCATCGTAGTGAAGTGAGGGAAAGAATTATGCCCTAGCCCCAAACAAAAGTACTTGTTTTGACTGACCTATTACGAGCCTAAAGTAGTACACACAAGAGTGAAGTCAGGGCAAAATCCCTACTTACTTGACTGGTTTCCGGGTCTCAGAAACATAGAAAGGATTTAACGAATAGGATAGTCTAATGTCCAGTGAGGACATCTCCTTTCTTGCTTTTTTCAGTGACTGATTCTAGTGGCTAGCCCAGTGAGAGAATTACCAGTGTCTGTCATTAGACTTGATCTTTCCAGGGCGAACTCCTTTGTTATAGAAAATCGGCTGGCTGGATTGACCTTTGGGATTGAGTCACTCGAACATTGAATCAGAGTATTTTGTATAACTCTTACTTAACAGACTTAGTGGACTGATTGATTGTTTCTTAGTTAGGATTTTCAATTCCTCCTAGCTTGCGAACTCTGCACTTGCTTGCTGCTTTAATAAGAAGTAGTAGATGGGAGTAAGGGCTCGGCTGGTGAGTAGTAGGAGTAAGGGCCCAGCTAGTGAGAACTAGCTTATACTATCTTTCCACTGTAAGAGCGTCTCGCTTATACTTTAGGAGATCTCTCTCGTAATTCGTAGAGAGCCCCGCCTAATCTAGAAAAGGGTTTTAGGAGGAGCCATAAGTCAAAATAATAAGTCAAAATTCCGCAAGAGCTTGACAAGCAATCCTTCCTACACAAGAAAACATGACTTTGATTTTTCCCTTATTTATATAACTCATATAATACTGCTGCCCTTTCACTTGCTTCTGCCTTTTCACTAGAATTAGGATAGTGTCCTCCCTGAATTGAGAAAGAAGAGAGAATACCTATGTGCTGCTATGCCTATGGTCCAAAATTGCTATCCGTACGACCTTGGTCTTTGATTGTATAAACAAATACATACTAAGCAAGTAAGCCTGCCTAAAAGCATTTCTTTTTTACACCTCTTCTCTCAATTTGAAGAGATTACACATCACTGCGAACGAACTTATTCACTCCATAGCACATGTTTTCTACTAACTTATTCACTCCATAGCACATGTTTTCTACTAACAACTTGAGGCTTTGACGTCTCTGCCACAGTGAACTAGGTGGGGAAATAGAGGTATATACACCGCTGATCTGTAATAAGGGAAAGGGAGAGAAGAGCTAGGGCCGAGCAGCTACCAGGGCACATTCAAGCTATTTCCAAGCCAGTGGCCATTTGCAATGCGATTAAACAAATAGAGGCAACAATAGTTTTTTTTTATGATCATGAGGCGCATTCTCTACCTCCTTTACCTTCTGCATTTTTATTGCACTTACATTTCGCGTTTACCTTTCCTAAAATGGCCATGTGTAATTTATAGGATTGGAACCTACGATGCAAAACTCTTTTGCAGTACAGATAGCAACACATAGAAAAACCTTGTACACACCTAGATAGAAATTGGAATAGGTTTTTATATGTGCTTGGAGCCTTAGTTTTTAGAACACCCAATTCACTCCTCCTTTTAGGGTGCCACGTCCCCTTCAATTTGTATAAGCGTCGGTGGCTCATTTTTGGAACCTTGGCTTCACCGCCATTGAGAAAAATGCCATCCGAAGAGGTTAGGAGTGATCTCGGTAGGCCTCCACACTTTGATGGCACTAATTTCTGCTATTGGTATGTTTGCATGTCATGTTTTCTAGAGGCGAAAGGCTTAAGTTCTTGGAGAGTGATGAAAGAAGGGATGAAACCCTAGCTCAGCCAAACAACCCCACCAAGGCCGATGAAAAAGAGTTGCACATCATTGCTATTGCTCGGAATTCAATTTTTGAATCTCTTAGCATTGGTGTGTTCAATAAAGTCTATGAGCTTCAAAGTGCACACAAAATTTGGACCACGCTCATAGAGGTCCACGACAGCACGAGTGACATTAAGGAACAAAAGTATAGCTTGGTCAAAGGAGCTTTTGATTATTTTTAATTGTTTCCTAATGAATTAGCTAATGACATACACTCACATTTAAATGATATTGTCAATGAGCTAAATGCAATAGGTTTGACTAAACTAATCGATGCAGACGTTACAAGAAAGATCATCCATGTTCTTCGCAAAGAGAAGTACGCATTCATTGTCACCTACTTCGATTATTTTGAAGACATGAACAAATTGAAGCCAACCAAAATCTTAGACAATATTATTGCTCATGAGCTATCCATGAAGATTAGCAAAAACCCTTCTCACTCAAGTCAAGATTTTGGTACATCAAGCAAAGAAGAGAAGGAGAAGGAGAGGAAAATAAATGTGAACATAAGCAAGTATCTTCTACATCAAGCAAGAAAGCTCAAGAGCAAGAATCAAGTTTAAGCTCAAGCTCAAGTGAAGCTTTGAGTTCAAGTGATGATGAGGCAGAAGATGAAGAAGATCATCAAGGAAGTAGTAGCAACTCCTTCGAAGATGAAGAAATCAAGCAACTTGTGAAAGGAATGAACAAGTTACTAAAGAAGATCAACTCCAACGGTATTCTTGGGTCTAATTAATTATGCATGATGATGATTAACTATTCACCCAATCAGTAAGATGCTTTTGTCTCATGAACTAGGTTAAAGGTAAGGAATTGACCTTTTTTATATGGTATGAATCCTAAAAATGCACTCTTTTGTGGGGAAAAAATACGAACTCCTAAAGAGCACTTATTTCGGGACAGAGGGAGTAGACATGTAGGAGGTTTTTGATCGAATATGCCATTTCCAAGTTGTAAGGTGCTAAATAGAAATGTTTTGATACATGGCTTGGAGGATGGAGATATATGAAGTTTTGAAATGTAGATTTGAAATTTTTTAAGTTTAGTGTACAAAGTTTTGATATGTGGTTTGATAGGGATATGTTGGAAGTTTTGAATGAATATGGAATTTCAAAGTTTTGTAATCAAATACGAAGTGTTTAAGATACAAGTAATAGCCAAATTTGTAAGATGTCCAGCATCAGGCCTTATCGATCCTTCCCGTCCAGCGCCTCCATTGGCCCATAGTCTAGCTCCTCTTTCCCTTGCTAGTGTTTGGGTCTCCTCCCACACGGTCCCACCTAGAAATAAAAGCGAGATGGGAAAACTCCCAATCGACCGCTACCATATACCGATTTTTCCCGTTCGTTACCTACTTTTTTGGGCATTATCCGAAATCAGTCAGAATACGGGATAAAAATCCAAAATCCAGGTTGAAATCAGGGGGAGTGTTTCCCCGCCCATTTTCTCGGTTTCCCATATTAAGCTGGGAAATTTCCATCGGTTATTCCTATATATGGGCCAGCCATTAGCAATCCCCCACCAGCCCACCTTCCATTGACCCAGCCCATCCCTTCATCCCCCGCTCAGCCGCTCCCCTTAGCTTGCGTATATAAAGTGAAAAACCTAACCCTCTCTCACTCACTCCCTAGGCCGCAGTCCCTCGATGCCCCGCGTGCCTTCCTCTTTGGCTGGCGGCCACCACCCCATCTGGCACTCATCGTGCCACCACCCTATCTGCCACTACGCCATCCCATCCTCCACTCTGCACCACCAGCCCACCACCCGCCGTGCCGCCACCTGGTCCACCACTCCGCTAGCCCGCAACCCCATCTGTGACTCTTACCTCTACGGCACCAGCTCGCCACCCCATCCGTGGCTTCTCTCCTGCGGCACACTGGACGCTGCCACCCGGCTACTTCCTCGGCAAGAGACGGCGGCGCATGGCTGAGCAAGGATGCCTCCGCCCGGAGGAGCTCCTTCTGCCTCTGGCTCGGGCACTAACATTCGCCTCTTCCTGGAGCCACCATCAGTGCCGCTAGCAACATCTTCACCACCAAATGTCAATGCCAGCACCCTTGCTCCGACTGCAACTCCAGGTATGTACATCAGTACATGTAGTTCAGTAGGTTTGTAGATCTAGACATGCAGTGATGTAGGATTGTAGGCAGTAGATCTGTTGTTCATCAATGATTCAATGGGAATGTTTTGTTGTAGTTAGAAAAATGGGTTCTTTGTTGTGCTAGATCAATGCCTCAGTCACAATCAGCGGTACTGTTTTGTTCAAGATTAGAGAAATAGACTCTTTTTATTGGAAATTTTGTTGCAATTACTAGTTTAGTTTTTGTTAATTAGGCTTTTGTGATGGATACAACAGTATACACATTCCATTCATTGGCTTAAATTTAAATGGAACCTCTTCATACTTGTGATTAGAGAAAGGGACTTTTTTCAATGCTTGTTAGAATGGAAGCAATGTCTAGTTACTACATTGATATCAATGCCTCTTATTCTAATGTTGAACAAATTTGTCTCTTCGCAGGAATGGCAGGATGTAAAAGGTCTTGGTCTGTAAGTGGAAGCCCTAGTTAGGGTTTAGTTGTGTTGTCTACAAGTGCAACACCAACACCTGCATCAAGTCCAACAACTTGTGGTTCTATGCAAGGTCAAGCTTATGGGATGCCAACTATGGTTGTGACTGGTGGCAGTGGTGTTTGTGCAAGTGGCAGGAGTGCTGGTGCTGTGGCAGGTTGCAGTGGTACTGGTGTTGTTGTAGGTGGCATGGTGCTGGTGGAACGCAAGTGCAGGTTGTGCCTTTGCTAGGAGATAATACTGCAAATGCTATCATTAATGGGGGTGATGATGCTAAGCCAATTGGAGAAGGTGCTGATGAACCCTGTGCAAAGATCAGAAGAAGTGCACTTTAGATGTTTGGCAATACTTCACCAAGAAGAAGATTCATGAGGAAAAAGGTAGGATATATGTGCAAGTCTAGGGCCATTGCAACTGGCCTGATTGTAGGCGCAAGTATAGAGCTGAGAGCAACTATAGGACAACTGGATTTTGGACCCACTTGAAGCCTTCACATAGTATTGTGAAGGGGCAGCAGCAGCTCAAAGCAGAAAAGGATCATGGAAAGGATCTCACTGTTATTGAACCATACAGGTATGATGAAGAAGCTAGTTTGATAAAGTTTTACTTGGCAATTGTGATGCATGAATACCCTTTCAACATAGTTGAGCATGAATATTTTGTCGAGTTCACCAAATCTCTGCGTCCTAGATTTCCTATAAAGTCACATGTTACAATCAGGAAAGAAATTATGAATACGTACTTGAAAGAAAAGGAGAAGTTGTATGGATATTTCAAAACTGTCCAGTGCCATTTTAGTGCCACTATGGATATGTGGAATTCTAACCAAAACAAGGGATACATGTGTGTCATGGTGCATTGGATAGATGATGAGTGGTGCATTCAGAAAAGGATTGTCAATTTCTTCCATGTTGAAGGGCGACATACTTGTGCTAGGTTGTCTAAGATTTTTACTGAGGTCATGGTTAAATTGTACATTGAGAAGAGATTGTTTGCCTTGACTTTGGACAATGCAGCAGCAAATGAAGTAGCAATCAAACATATCATTGCTGATGCCAAGATGGATGGTAATGCATCACTAGTATGTGATGGTTTGTTCTTTCATGTGAGATGTGCTTGTCATATTCTAAACTTGGTTGCTAGGGATGGTTTGAATGTAATTGCACATACAATTGACAACATTAGAGCACTTGTTCTAGCTGTTAAAGGATCCCCCTTGCAGTAGGAGGAACTCATGAAGAGAGCTACTGAGTGTGGGTTGGATACAACTAAGGGCCTCTCTCTTGATGCTGCAACAAGATGGAATTCAACCTATTTGATGTTGCGTGATGCCTTATACTACAAGGCAACATTCATAAGGCTTAAGTCATTAGATCGTCGGAGGTATGAAAAGATCTCTCCATCTTCTAGTGAATGGGCCAAGGCATACAAACTTTTTCAATGCCTTAAGAAATTCTATGACCTCACAGAACTGTTCTCTGGTACTTTATATCCAACTGCAAATTTAGTCTATAGAGGGTTTTGTGATATAAAGCTTTTGCTAGATGATTGGTGCACTAGTCTAGATCTGACTATTATGAAATGGCATCTTCTATGAGTAAGAAGTTTCAAAAATATTGGAAGAAGTCCTCTACTACCCTTGCTGTTGCATACTTCCTAGATCCTAACTACAAAAAAGTCTTGTAGAATTCTACTTGAAGAAGTTTCATGGTTTTGGATATCGAGTCCATCTTGATGAATTTTATGATGCCCTTAAGAAATTGTATCAATTCTATGTTACTTCTGCACCATCTTCTTCAAAAACTAAGAGTGCAGTAGATCAGCCTACAAAACCTAGTGATATATCATATTTGCTAGTGGACCATGAAGATGATGAACTAGAAAATTTCTTGTATGAATCAAGTGGATTTGATATTGATAACTTAAATGATCTGGGCAAGTACATGGCTGATCCACCTTTGAGGATTAGTGGAAAGTTTGATATTTTGTCATGGTGGAAGAACCAGAAAGATGAGTATCCTGTCCTTTCCCAAATTGCACGGGACCTGCTGGCAGTTCAAGTCTCTATTGTTGCTTCTAAATCCGCATTTAGTGCTTGTGGTCATGTAATTGATCCGTTCCGAAGCCGTCTTGATCTAGAAATAGTTGAAACTTTGATACGCACCGAGGACTGGGTCGCTGCTTCAAGAAATGGTACATTTATCTTGTTGTCCTGAATTTTCTGTAACAAAATTGATCATATGTCTTGACTGTGCTAATATATGTCTTGTTGTCCTTCAATTTCAAATAGGAGAGTTGGTTCCATTATGGGTGCCCTGGAAGTTCTTGATGCCATTGCTACAAAATTGGCATGTGAGGTACATATTTGCAAGTTCTATTATTGTAAAATGAGTTCATATTATTTTTTTCAAAAGATTTTGTCATTACAACTTCACTAGTTAATTGTTTTGCCTCATTGTCTATCTTGTTGACTAGGAGGATGAAGTTGCTGATAGTGATGAGGAGGTGAAGGGGTTCAATTGAAGGGATTTGGAGTTTGAATTGCAAGACATGTAGGTAGTTGTTCTTGGTGAATTGTTGTGACTTGTGACTAATGCAATTGGAGTCGGGACCTTTCTTTTGGCTGCCTACTTGAATTGAAGTTATGTATGGACCTACGGAGTTGATGTATGGACCATGTATCACTGTATCAGACTATGTTATGTTGGCTGCTACTATTAGCCGATCATTTAGTTATGGACCTTGGTTTTATGTCGTCATGTCGATTTATGAACTTGAACGGTTGAACCTGAACTATCGTATGATTTATGAATGTCATGTATGAACTGTTGTGTTGTTTATATCTGTTGTCTGGTTATGATTGGATATGCCTCATTGTATGGGGGCATGCTTCATGTATCTGTATCGTTTATGTTGAGCTAAGTGTTTCGAGTGGTTACAAGGATCGATGTTCCCGGTCCGTATTATTGGTTTCCCGATTGTTATCGACATGTTCCCATTCGAATTACTTTGTTTCTGACATCTTGAATTACCCGTTATCATTTTCCGGACCAGCTTTCCGATTTCGTTTTCGATTTCGTATAAAAAATCTAATATCAAAACTGGTTAGAGGGTTTTCTCATCCGTTCCCGATTGTTTTAGTCACACCTTATTGAGAGATTTCATTGTTTGAGTCCCAATCTGCATGTCTTTTGTTATTTGATACCCAATTTGCAAACCTTTTGAAATTTAACACTACGATATGAGAATTCTTAATTTCAGATGTTTCTTCTCATTTTCCTTCTTTTCCTTCCCTTTAATTTATCTTTTCCTATCCATGTCCGCCTCTCCTGCCTGCGTCCTCCAAGGGTAGTCCAATCAAGATCCGATTACCACGGCTTCCTCTCCCCTATAAATTGGACAGGATCGAGAGACCAATCTGCGAACCGACGAGACCGATCCTGTGCAGTCAAGCCGCCCTAGCTCGCTCGAGTGTCTGCAGAGACCGCATCGAGCCGAAGCGCGGCGATGGGATCCGTGCTGTCCTCCACCTACGCCGCGCTGTGTTCCTTCGTCGGCGCGCTGCTTGACAAGGTGGAGATGTGGCGGATGATGGCTGCTTACCCGCATCTGCGCGCCGAGGAGCGGGAGAATCTTCTGCGTTGGTTCAGGGACCAAGACGCGGAGCAAGACGCGCGTGACGCTGCTGCCAGGTACTTACCTATCGTCTTCTTCTCTGATTAGGAGTGCAATTGCTTGCAAAGCTAGTGAAGCTTAGTATGTTTATTATGGTAATACGAACACGTTTTGATTGATATCCTCTCTATATTCAGGTTGAGAGGTCGTGATCTGAGGGTGACCCGGCGCTGCAATTACAAGCATCCGTGCTATAGGGTTGATGCTGACAAGAACAAGGTGGCAAAAAATGTTTAATTGAGGGGAGATAGACATATTATATTAGCTGCAAGTGTTTTTGTTCGTGTGATCTGTGTTCCTATCGTACCATGAATTAAAACATTAGTTTGATGTTGCCTTTTTTTTCTTTAATTTCTTCTGTTCCTAGGCTTCGGGCCTCTATCATTTGTACATCATATTTTCCACACATCTATAGGAGTCTGAAATCAATCTTGATCTCGCTGGCAACCACCTTTTGGGTTCGTATTGTCGGCTTGTATTTTGCCAAGTGATTGGCAAAAAAAATAGCAAAGAGTTAGAACTATGTTTCCTGCCATACCAATCCTTATCAACCCCTATGCAACCGAACAAGGCCGGAAGATCGCAAGATCGGCGGAAGATGCGGGAACGGAGCAGCAAGAATATTTCTTCTATAAACAAAATAGTAGATGGATCCCAACAACAGCAGTATTGTAGCTGAATGCAAGTATATCACTGTATGGGTGTATGTGTTCTTCTCACGAAAATATTAGTATTAGTATTGCCAAGAACAGCAGTAACCTAAGATAAGAGAAAGTACTCACCACAGGAGTAAACAATCCAAATTGATCTCTCAAACAAAATGAGAGGGTAGCAGGATAATATAGAGGACTTACCGAAGTAGTAATCCAGAGCAAGCACCCAGAAGAGCAGTCTGTTCATGAGGCTTGCTTGGATCATGGCATTTGGCTGGCCTAGAGAATTCAAAACTACTTGTTTCCCTATTTTCCCTTTGTGCATAATCAACATAAATGTGTGTATATATATATATTTCTTCTATCTGCAATGAAATCCACCCACGCCATGAAAAGTGCAGTCTACTATGATCGAACAGGGATCTGTATTAAGCTGGATGAACATTATACTACTTCAACAGAGTTACAGAGCAAGCTGTTAGACAATAAAGTTATCTCAAGAAGCTAGTACTTAACAGAATGTGATCACAATTTACAAAAGAATCAATTATCTCAGGAAGCAGTAGTTAAGAGAATGTGATCACAATTCACAAAAGAATCAATGTACCAAGTCGGGACTTTACATCAGTTTTCAGACAAGGGAGCAGCGCAGCTACAGATCATCCTATTGGCACCAGCAGTTTGTGCCATCAGAAGAAGTATACACAAGTATACGCCTATCTATCTCGTCAGTGTATGCCTAATTCTCCATCTACCTCTTTCACTTAGTAATGCTCATCATACTCACAGGCAGCAGTCGGACTCAGTTTCCCCGCGCAGTGTGTTGATTTGGGTTCTCACTTCTCACCTGATTTCTCACCACTGCAGCTACCTCCCTTGTCTTGACTTGGACTCTTAATGGTCAGGCTCTCTACCTCTTGTTAGAAGTCGCTGTCTGGGACTATAGCTGACCCCGGCGGTGCTCTGGCCTGCATGTCGCAACTCATTGTCCAACAGAAAAATGTCTTGCTGCCTAGGTTTGAAGAACCTGTCAAGCTCACGGCATCTTATCCACGTCATAAGCTTCCTCTCCAATGTGACCATACTATGGGTGACATAGGCTGAGACACTCTGCTCTTCCCTTTTCTTCTTCCTGCGTAACTTACGCAGTTCAACAGGTTCTGATATCAAAGGCAGGTAAAACTCATCTAATGCTGGAAATGATATCCATCTGAGAGGACCATCTTCAGCGTGATTGTCCATAACTCGTATGTGCAGTTCTTCCCTTCGAGAGTCATACTTGTAGGCAAAACACACAACAACGTGGTAGTCGCCAGAACCAGGGAACCTATACTCCTTTGGTGTTCCTCTATAAACAATGTCACCAGTGGTTCTGTCATAATCACCAAATGCTGCCCATAGTGTTCCAATTACGGGACCATGGGCACAGATAAGCCGCATTAACTGATAACCACCAATATCATCCAAATAATGACAAACACTAATTGGAAGCTTGATTTTATTAGGCAAGCGTTCAGTTAGTACGCCCCCTTTCCGTGCAATAGCATTCAGAACCTCATGAATATGAGCCTCATCTTCGCTGCTCCAAATTCCACCCTTGTAGCAAGCCTTTTTAAGTTCTGAAGGAACCTTTGCTTTGAAAGTAAAAGATCCGCTGCCATTTACCCTCTCAAAAGCAAGCCTGTGCTGTGCCTCAATGCACATCGTGCATGCTGCAATTGAGCAGCTTCCTGACACGTAGAAACAATGCATTTGTTCAGTCATTGGTCATGTATCTAAGAGCGACATCAAGATGGGGTTAACTGGAAACAAAAGCAAGTTTAGTGGAACTTACCATCCTTTAAGGATTGGCTTTCCCATTACAGATATCCAACTAAATTCAGAAGGGGGCGTTGGCCGTTGTCGTTTGCCAAAGCAGCCTGCAATCCAGCTGAGAACTGAATTGCGGACAGATAGGAAACCCAGCCAGCCAATTCTTACTGCAGCACAGATGGTAGATGAAATAGATCCATCCCGAGGAGGTGGGAGCTCTAGAGCCTGTACTGCTTTGGCCTTAACGCTTCTCTTAAACTCCAAGAATGGCAAGCAAACAAAGAATTTGAAATTTAATTGAATCAGCGGGACAAATGTAACCAAAGTCAAATAAATGCAACGGTCTAATCAGTGGCTAGACGTGGACTCTCATAAGTTGGACTCTGTACCTTTGCTTTCTCCTGATTAAAGTTCTCAATAATAGCATCCGGGCTGGGGTAGATGATGTTGTAGTGCAGGTTCGTGTATAGCATGGTCACACGAGGAACTTTGTGATCAGGGGGTAGTTGATGATGACGACGTGGCGAACACGTGCTTCTTGGCATAGTGTCTTGGGAGCCTTCGCCAGTGTAGAGGTCTTGACCAAATTCTTGAAACAGATACTCCACCCCAGCGGCACCCGAAGTGCGTTGACAAGTGCTGTTATCTGAATATGATCTGTGAGGACCCTCGACTGTATAACTTCGACAAAGCACCACTGTTTTTAAAGAGGTAATGTCAGGTTTTCTCAAACAGATGCATTAGCAATTCAGATTCAGAACGAAGTAGTGCAAGAACCCAAGGGAAAGTAGTGGCGATTTCTGGATAAGTCTTGGCTTCCTTGTGGGGTTGCTGGACAGTAGGTACTGCTGTCCTTGTTGACTGGAGGAGGACAGTGGGGCTGTAGGTACTGCTGGTCCTTGTTGACTGGAGGAGAACAGTGGGGCTACAGCATATGCTTGCTGCAGCACCACTTTTGTTGACTACTTTTAGGGTAGGACAGTCCTAGGCATCTTAGACTAGATAGGACAGCATCAAAAAGGCATCTTAGACTAGCATATGCCTTGATGCTTGGCTGGTTGTCTGCTTGGCCAGCTATAAATATGTATCCCCAACCCTTGGTTGGACATGGTATTGTGGAAAGAAAACCCAGAAAATTGCCCCAACTCTTCCTAGTGCCATCCTCTCGATGAGAGTTACAGTTCAGATCCTAATAACTGGTATCAGAGCCGTACTATCCTGTAGCTTAAATATCTCCTGCTCACAACCCTCCCCAGCCACCTTTCATCCCCAGCCGGTAGCAGAGGCACCGGCTGTCCCTGCTCTCTCCTCTCCCTCTACGCAGACGAGCGACAGCTCGTCGGAAGCAGCCTCTTCCCCACGCAGCCCCCCGGTGGCGCGCTATGTCCGCAGGACAGTCTCAGCACTTGGTCGCCTCGAGCGCACGACGTCGGCAGGAGGCCGAGCTCGCTGCGGTAGAGGAGCGTACCCGAGTGGCGGCGGAGACCGCTGCGGCGGCGGCAAGGGCGTCGAGGCTGGCAGTGGCGGAGCTGACTGCAGCAAGGGCGGAGGCAGAAGCGGCGACGGCGGCAGATGCCGCACGTGCGGCGGCAGCGGAGCTCGAGACTCTACGTGGCGGTAGCATCAGCAGCGCTACCTCTGCTGATGGCGGTACCGACGTAGAGCTCGTGCAAGCAAGGGAGGCGGCGCAGGAACGGGCGGCGCAGTGGGCAGCCGAGCACCCCCGCGGGCGCGGCGGCGGCAGCCCCGACGGGCGTGCACGCGCCGGCAGCGCTCCAGGCGGGGGCGCGCGTGACGACCGTGTTCCTGACGGACATGGTGACCGCGACTTCCAGGGTGACCCGCACATCGAATTCACACTGGAGGTCCAGCGATTGCGGGAGAGGGCTGGCCAGCTGGAGGTGGAGATGGAGTTTGCTCGGCGGCACGGCGGCCGGGTCGACGGAGAGCGCGGCCCTTACAGGCAGCGTGGCTCTCCCTCCCCGGACCGCCGTCATGGCCGCCACGGGGCCCATGCTGTTGTCAGGGAAGTTGGCCCCGGTGGTGGGTGGCCTACCCTCACCAAGACCAACTACGTCGAGCGGGCCGCGGTGATGAGGGTGAGGCTCCAGGTGCGGCACATGTGGGAGGCAGTCCGGTACGGCGACGTCGACTATGATGAGGATCGACGGGCGCTGGACGCCCTCATCGCTGCAGTCCTGCCCGAGATGCAGTTCTCGCTTTCCCAGAAGCGGACTGCCAAGGAGGCTTGGGACGCCGTCGCTGCGGCACGCATCGGCAGCGATCGCGCCCACAAGTTCACACTGCAAGCACTTCGCAAGGAGTGGGAGAACCTGGCCTTCAAGCCAGGTGAGGACGTTGATGACTTTGCTCTCCGTCTCAACACTCTGTTGCAGAAGATGGTGCAGTACGGCGATGACACCTACGGTGAGGAGAGAGCTGTCAAGAAGCTCCTCCGCTGCGTACCCGAGAAGTACAAGCAGATCGCTCGCTCGATCGAGTCTCTACTGGACCTCTCCAGGATGTTGATCAAGGAGGCGATAGGTCGCCTCAAGGTCGTCGACAGCGACGAGTCACAGCCTCCCTCAGGGCCTGTCATCATTGGCGGGAAGCTCCATTTCACTCAGGAGCAGTGGGAGGCCCGCCAGGGTGATCGGAAGAAGGTGGAGCTGTAGGGATACGAGGTAGGCTACACTAGCGCAAATCAAAATTTCTACCGCGTAAAACCAGGAAGAACTGCCGTATAAGGATCACGGGATTACCACTCGACGCACTACTGGTGCGGAAAATGTAGATATGCGTCGATGCAGTGAAGACGATCACGTAGTTGTACGTAGGCGATCAACGTAGTCGTACGTAGTCGATCACGTCAACGTCCAGCAGCTCCTCAGCAGCTCGTCCACGTGCAGCAAGATCGCCCCCGGTGCCGCGGCTCGTCGGCGGCTCGTCGGCGGCTCGTCCAAGTGCTGCAGGCGCAACACCTCCAAGGTATCCACACGTGCAGGGAGGAAGCGTCGCAAGCCGGACTGCTAGATCCGCGAGTTGCAACAGGCGAGGGCGTGGGAGGCGCGGCAGGTGTGTTTCGCCAAAAGGTGTAAACCCTAGGGCGCCCCCACCCCTCTATTTATAGAGGTTCCTGACGGGCCTCTGGGTCCGAGGCCCATTAGTACTTCTAAACCTAATCCAACTCGGATTAGATCCGAATTGGGCTTCCAGCCCCTTAAGTGTGTGACCCTATGGGTTCGAATACGTATAGACATGGCCCGAGTACTCCTACTCGGCCCAATAGTCGGTAGCGGCCTCTAGCAAGACGTGCCAACTCCTATACGCACACGAAGATCATATCAGACGAACCATCATAACATAATATACATGCTATTCCCTTTGCCTCATGATATTTGGTCTAGCTTCAAGCCGACCGCTCTTTCTCGATCCTGTGATTCGGAATCCCTTTGTAGGTTAACTCTTAACCGTACGTAGCATGGCCATGCATTTTCGGATCCGATCACTCGAGGGGCCCAGAGATATCTCTCTCAATCAGAGAGGGGCAAATCCCATCTTGATTGACCATGTCTCATAGCATGCTTCTTGACAAACCCGAAAGCTACCTTTATAACTACCCTGTTACGGCGTAGCGTTTGATAGCCCCTAAGTAGGTCGATCCACATCTAGAATACATGCGACAATCTCAGGTCTAAGGACAAAGCGTATATTTTGTTTAAAGAGAGAACTACTTCTCGTGTTGGGTCAGTCCTAGCACATGTCTCCACATGTATCCACACTATTAGTTCAACATCTCCATGTCCATGACTTGTGAAACATCAACTAATACATGTGCTAGTCTAATATTCATGTGTGTCCTCACATGAACTCTGACTAGGGACAACTTTAGAATAACCATACAAGTAAAGAGTTTCACATACAATTCACATAATTGCAAATCAATTCAAGTAGCCTTTAATGGATATTCAATGAACACAATATACAAATCATGGATACAAATGGAATATCATCATCTCTATGATTGCCTCTAGGGCATACCTTCAACAGGAGCCTTCTTCCTCGATAGGCGGCCGCAGGCGCGGCAAGCCACGCAAGGCACCCAAGGCTCGACGAGGTGCCGAGGGCGGCGCGCGAGGAGGCGCCCAGGGTGGTGCTGGCGGCGCGCGAGGAGGCGCCCAGGGTGGTGCCGCCGGCGAGCATAGGCCGCCACGAGACGACACGTGCCGCAACTGTGGCAGGCTTGGCCATTGGGCCAAGGACTGTCGACAGCCAAGACCTGGCCAGGCTCACGTCCCACTAGCGGAGGAGGAGGAGCCGGCTCTGCTCCTGGCACATGCAAGCATCGAGCTAACTCCAGCGGCATCGGCCGCAGCGGTTCTCCTCCACCTTGACGAGCCGAGGGCACACGCCTTCCTCGGCGACGGCTCCAGCAACGATAGGACTGAGGGGTGGTGCCTCGACACCAGTGCTACCCAGCACATGACCGGTCGGCGAGAGTTCTTCACCGAGCTTGACTCTAGCGTCCGAGGCACCGTCAAGTTTGGGGATGCCTCCGGCGTAGAGATCAAGGGCGTCGGCTCCGTCATCTTCACCGCCGAGTCTGGAGAGCACAGGCTGCTCACCGGAGTGTACTACATCCCCGCGCTGAGGAACTCTATCATCAGCCTGGGACAGCTGGAAAGAGAACGGTTCGCGCATGGTGATCGATGATGGAGTCATGAGGATTTGGGACCGCCGTCATCGCCTTCTTGCCAAGGTAACCAGAGGCGCAAATCGCCTCTACATCCTTAATGTGCAGGTGGCACAACCCTTCTGCCTCGCTGCTCGTCGGGACGACAAGGCGTGGCAGTGGCACGAGCGCTTCGGGCACCTTCATTTTGAGGCCCTGAAGCGGCTCAGTGCCAAGGAGATGGTGCAAGGCCTACCATGTCTTGATCACGTGGAGCAGTTCTGCGATGTCTGTGTGTTGACAAAGCAGAGGCGGCTCCCCTTTCCCCAGCAGGCGAGCTTCCGAGCCAAGGAGCGGCTCGAGCTCGTGCACGGGGACTTGTGTGGCCCGATGACACCAGCCACACCCGGAGGACGACGCTACTTCTTGCTGCTCGTCGACGACCTCTCCTGCTACATGTGGGTGATGGTCCTCGGCAGCAAGGGGGAGGCTGCGAACGCCATCAGGCGCACGCAGGCTGCTGCGGAGGTGGAGTGTGGCCGCAAGCTGTGCGTGCTGCGCACCGACAACGGCGGCGAATTCACGACGGTTGAGTTCGCGTCGTACTGCGCTGATGAGGGCATTCAGCGCCACTACTCCGTGCCGTACAGCCCGCAGCAGAACGGCGTCGTTGAGCGGCGCAACCAGACGGTTGTGGGGATGACTCGGGCCCTCCTCAAGCAGAGGGGGATGCCGGCTGTTGTCTGGGGAGAGGCGGTGGTGACGTCTGTCTATATCCTCAACCGCTCGCCCACCAAGGCACTCGACGGCAGGACGCCATACGAGGCTTGGCATGGGCGCAAGCCGGCGGTGTCCCACCTGCGGGTCTTCGGCTGCCTCGCGTATGCCAAGGAGCTTTGCCACATCGGCAAGCTTGACAACAGGAGCACTCCAGGAGTGTTCATCGGCTACGCGGAGGGCTCGAAGGCCTACCGCATTCTCGACCCGGAGACACAGCGTGTGCGCACAGCGCGCGATGTTGTGTTCGACGAAGGGCGAGGATGGGCGTGGGACAAGGCGGTGGATGACGGTTCGACTCCAACGTACGACGGCTTCGCTATCGAGTACGTCCACTTCGAGGGAGCTGGGGGAGTAGGCAGCTCTTCTTCATCGAGCGTGCCTACCCCGGTCCCCGAACCTCCACCGACTCCGACGCCTGCTACTCCGGCAGTGCCACGCTCTCCAGCCGCGACTTCAGCTGCGACGAGCTTCTCGCCGGCACCACCACAGCCGGCGACGCCATGTACTCCAGCACCGACGGCCACTCCTCCGGGCACGTCTACTCCGACACCAGCTCATGTCGAGCACAGCCCGGTGGAGTTCGCTACTCCGCTCTCTCACGACGAGGAGCATCGACGCGTACCACGACGGCGAGCAGTTGCGGTACCGTACGATGGAAGACCTCCTCGGCGATCAGACGGTGCCGAGACTGGTGCCTCGCGACCTGGAGGAACAGTTGCACCTTGCATGCGACGATGGCGAACCTCGGTCTTTCGCGGAGGCCGAGAGACACGCGGCATGGCGCGCTGCGATGCAGTCGGAGATGGACGCGGTTGAGAAGAACCGCACCTGGGAGCTTGCTGACCTCCCTTGTGGTCACCGCGCGACACCCTTAAGTGGGTGTTCAAGCTGAAGAGGGATGAAGCTGGTGCCATTGTCAAGCACAACGCTCGCTTGGTGGCACGCGGGTTCGTGCAGCAAGAGGGGATCGACTTCGACGATGCTTTCGCCCCCGTGGCACGGATGGAGTCCGTGCGACTCCTCCTTGCGCTGGCCGCCCAGGAAGGCTGGCGCGTTCATCACATGGATGTCAAGTCGGTGTTTCTTAACGGCGATTTGAAGGAGGAGGTCTACGTACACCAGCCGCCGGGTTTTGCGATCCCCGGCAAGGAGGGCAAGGTGTTGCGCTTGCGCAAGGCCCTCTATGGCCTGCGGCAGGCTCCGAGGGCGTGGAATGCCAAGTTGGATTCCACGCTCAAAGGGATGGGCTTCGAGCAAAGCCCACACGAGGCGGCCATCTACCGGCAGGGCAATGGAGAAAATGCCCTGCTGGTGGGTGTCTACGTCGACGACTTGGTGATCACCGGCACTAAGGACGCGGAGGTGGCGACGTTCAAGGAAGAAATGAAGGCCACCTTCCAGATGAGTGACCTAGGGCCTCTCTCCTTCTACCTGGGGATCGAGGTGCACCAGGATGACTCCGGGATCACGCTTCGACAGACCGCCTACGCCAAGCGCGTCGTGGAGCTAGCCGGGCTCACCGACTGCAACCCAGCTCTCACTCCGATGGAGGAGAGGCTGAAGCTGAGCCGCGACAACACAACGGAGGAGGTAGACGCTACGCAGTACCGGCGTCTTGTGGGGAGCCTTCGCTACCTCGCCCACACACGACCGGACTTGGCTTTCTTCGTCGGCTATGTCAGTCGGTTCATGCAGCGACCGACGATGGAGCACCAGCAGGCCGTGAAGAGGATCGTCCGCTACGTTGCGGGGACTCTCGACCACGGTCTCTTCTACCCGAGGTGTCCCGGGGCGGCACACTTCGTTGGGTACAGCGATAGCGACCACGCCGGCGACATCGACACCAGCAAGAGCATGAGCGGGATTCTCTTCTTCCTCGGCAAGTGCCTCGTTAGCTGGCAGTCGGTCAAGCAGCAGGTGGTGGCGCTGTCCAGTTGCGAGGCCGAGTACATCGCGGCCTCCACTCCTTCGACTCAGGCGCTTTGGCTTGCCCGACTGCTCGGTGATCTCCTTGGCAGAGACACTAGAGCAGTGGAGCTCCGGGTGGACAGCAAGTCCGCTCTGGCCCTGGCAAAGAATCCTGTTTTCCATGAGCGGAGCAAGCACATCCGGGTGAGGTACCACTTCATCCGAGGCTGCTTGGAGGAAGGAAGTATCAAGGCGAGCTACATCAACACCAAGGATCAGCTTGCGGACCTACTCACCAAGCCCCTTGGGAGGATCAAGTTCCTTGAGCTCTATTCCCGGACCAGGATGGTCCAATGTTCCCACAAGACGACGCACAAGGCTTAGGGGGAGAATGCTGGATAAGTCTTGGCTTCCTTGTGGGGTTGCTGGACAGTAGGTACTGCTGTCCTTGTTGACTGGAGGAGGACAGTGGGGCTGTAGGTACTGCTGGTCCTTGTTGACTGGAGGAGGACAGTGGGGCTGCAGCATATGCTTGCTGCAGCACCACTTTTGTTGACTACTTTTAGGGTAGGACAGTCCTAGGCATCTTAGACTAGATAGGACAGCATCAAAAAGGCATCTTAGACTAGCATATGCCTTGATGCTTGGCTGGTTGGCTGCTTGTCCAGCTATAAATATGTATCCCCAACCCTTGGTTAGACATGGTATTGTGGAAAGAAAATCCAGAAAATTGCCCCAACTCTTCCTAGTGCCATCCTCTCGATGAGAGTTACAGTTCAGATCCTAACAGCGATACTTACATCTGTGAGAGTGTAGCCTTCGTTGACCTCACGGATAAGTGGTTCGAACTCTTCACTGTGCGAGCATATCCAGATAGCTGCTACCAATCTGAGGAAAGCGTAGACTGACCAACAAAATGTGATGTGTTGGAATATTGAGTTAGGATAGAAGTGGAGGAAGGAAATCTTGGTACACAGGGGGGAGGGGCTTTTTACTCACTGTCGTTCGTCTTGTCATAGCTGTTGAAGTACTGAAGAAGTTTCTTTTTGCGGTAGCTGAAAAAGGGCAAATGTTCAGTTAACTACGTGAAATTCATTGGCAGAAAAACTCTGATGGAATTGCAAAAAACAAAACATATTAGAACCTGTTAGTTCTTCGTACGTGCTTCCATCTGCTGTGTTTGTTCTTCCATCTCATTACTTTCTTTATCAGCTTCTTAAATTCCTAAAAGAATCAGATAATCAGATAAACCCTATATATTGCAATAATACTTGCACAATACGGACCGTTTATAGCAAGGTATGAACAGATATGAACATCATAAGACTCATCTGTGAAGCTTCTACCAGTAAACAACAACTGTTAAGATATTAGTCGAGAAAGACAAGATTATATAAGAAAGTAGGTAAAATTAAACATTTATGATCTGATGATCAGATGACCACACAAAGCAGCCCTTTAATGTCCCTAATTTTATCTCATTATTGCTGTTATGTGAAAGTAAACTTATCTCAACATGTATTCCTATTAGCATTAGATTGTTACATCTTCAATAAATTTAAATTCGAAGATATGTCAACAGGGTGTAAAATGCTGATGGCATGCAACTATGCCACTACTGTGAAACAATGGTGCACATCCTGCAAATGATGAAAGAAAAAAAAAGGAAAGTGAGAGGCCAGATCCAGCTTGCAGCTTGATGTAACTTGAAGAAAATCATCTGTTAACATGTTTATCTCAGAAATAACAAATGTGAAGAAACGCAAGCTTACTTTGTGGCTTCTGGAAAATTCGGAGGCCCACCCAAGGCGTGCATGTTGCCTAGCCACTTCTTTAACAGCAACAACAAGACCATGTGTATCCTGCCTATCAAGAACTTGCTCCTGTTTTTCAGTGACACAAACCGGAAACTGAATTCAGTAGCATTTGCCCATGCTTTTATCTCTACCCTCTGATCCTACACCATTTTGTACATGATTTCTTGCCACAATTAACTTTATCATCTCAAGATTTCATATTGGAAGACAGAGAGATCCCAACACCACATCTCAAACACAAATTGTCACAAGACTGCTCGCACCAGCCACCAATTACAGGTAAAAATGTAAGAAATCTACAGTCATATAATACCTTTCTCCAGATCGATCCCTTGTAATAATTTTCAGGCCATATTGTTGCTGACTTCACCTGTTCCAGAATTAACATCGAAGTCAAATATTCCAACAAGGGAGCAGAAATAAGAAAACCAAAACTTATCCAGTCTTGTCAACTATTCACATGATTATGCTTTGGGGTTTCGATGCCAGTTTCAGACATTAAACTAAACAGAGTAAGAAGAGTGGAATACAACAGCGCAAGAACGCGCACCTACATGATCACTGAAAGATCGTTGCTAGTGCAAGAAGAACAGAAAGACAAAGTCCCCAATCTCGGATGCCACACAATTTCTTGGCTCCAGCCACTAAATCCTTCCCAAGGTCCTCAAGAACGGTAGGATTCGATTTCCCAAATCATAAGCAAGCAGGAATCACTCAAGAACGCAGTCGAAAGATCCAAGAAACCGCACCTACTCCTGTTGCATCGCCGTTCCCTCCGGCTCGTCTTTCTGGTCCATCTCCGCGATCGCCTTGCTCTCCTTCAACAGCTCGTCGAACACCTCCTACATATACATTCGCCCTTCCCTCATATCCTTCCACTTAGCCTTCACCTCCATGCCGCTCTTCACCACCTCCGCGTCGGACATCGGCTTCTTGCCTTTCGATTTCGAGGCGCGGACGGCGCGGGGCGGGAGTGGGGGCTTGCCGCCCGCGTAGCGCCGCCGGGAAGGAGCCCCGATCTCCGTGGCTTTCCGCTGGGCCGCAGCCGCTGCCTCCGCGGTGGTGGCGGCGGAGGAATTCCGGCCTCCGACTTCTGGTGACCCATGGGCACGTTCTTGGAGGCGCTCGGAGGGCGGAGCGGGAGGAGGCGGCTCGGCGGCGGCGGTGGCGGTGGCGGCGTTGGACTCCTCGCTCTCGACCGGTTCTTTGGTTTGGTTGCCGTCTTGGTTCTTTCCTGAACCGGAGGCCATCCTGGCTGGAAAAGCCTGACAAAAGTCGGGGCGGAGGGACTGCTTCGCGAATTCTGGGAGAACGAAGGGGGCGGAGTGGGAATACGTGGAGGGCGTCGTTATTAATTCAGGAGAGTCTGGGAGCTGTTTATGAGGATGGAAATTAGCTGCAGTCGGTGGACGTGCAACGGAGGGTGAAGGATGGCATGGTTTTCCGTTTTTGGCTGTTTCGTGGTCGGATAATTACGCTTGTTGTGAAAAAGAAAATATAGGTGAAATGTAGTGCTCATTGGTGTTCTCGCGGTACAAAGTTTCTTTTAAGTAAAATACACTCCAGTGCTACAGCCTATACGATGGGTACATATAAATTATCAATAAATATGTCATATAAATCAATGTGTAAGTTGTTAGATGATGTAGAAGGTAGAAAAAAAATCCGCACTACACGTGCAACATACGTGCAACATACTCTCTGACGATACATGATCACATGAAATGACAGAGTTAACAACTCCGCTATCTTTCTGATCTCTTTTTGAAAAACAATTACTAACAACGCACTTCAGTTGTTGTGTTGTGCATGGGGGAAAGCAAGTGTTAGGACTGGGCTCACTTTTTCCGTTGATCTTTTGTGCATATACGAATGTACTCAGACAAATTTCATGGCCAAGAAGAGAACTATAAATCTGGCAGAGGTTATATCCTTTATGGTAAAATTGCACAAGATTTCTTTCTTCATACTTCTTGTGGTGAAATGTTTACTCCTTGTTTAAAATATAAGTCAATTTAGGAATTTTAGGATGTAACGCCGGTAAGAGGTAAATGACCTTGTTTGTCACTTTGTCCCTATTTACTAAGTCATATTTGGTGCTAAGCTGCATGCACGTGCAATACTAAATAGGGTAATAATTACTTGTTTTTTTAGACATATTTGAATTCTAGAATAACTTTTTTTTGGATGGAGGGAGTTTTTTAAGTCATAGTTTCAAAGTAAATAATTTTAGATTTGTTATTCAGAATTTTAGAGTGTAGGAAATTTTTAGTGTGTGTGTGTGTATATACATACATACATATATATATATATATATATATATATGAAAAGCTCAAATTTAAGGTACAGATAAGTGATTTAAAAGCTGAAGATGTGATATGAAATTATTTTACTCCTGAGCACATATATTTTGTAATTTGACTAGAAAGTTAGAGACTCATGCCATATTTGGCATGGCTCTAATTTGACTAGAAAGTTAGAGACTTATGCCATATTTGGCATGGTTCCAACTCCATGATTCATGCTCCAACTTTAAGCTCCTTGTGGAGCTTGCTTTGAGTGGAGTTGGACTGTCAAGACAGGGTGTTTGGCTAGAAGGGTGCCTCCATCTCAAAAAAGGATATTTTTAGGATGAATTGCCACTATTGACCTCAACTGATGGCCCCACTTGTGATCCTCTCATACCCTATCTTCTTCCTTATGAGGCCCAAGGTTCTAACATGGGACGAACTGTGGTGGCACTCGATGGTGGCGTGTAGGATGGGGCTCTGGCAGCGAAGGCTAGCACGTGCAAGACAGTGGCATTGCAGGGGCTAGCTCAGTTCTTGTTGTAGGCGAACCGCACCACTGGTCCCCAGTAGCTGCAGGCGAGCGCTGCATGGTCAGTCCCATGTAGCCGCTTTGACTGTAGGCAGTGGGGGATGCGGCGGGGAGATGGAAGGTTGGGGGACGATGATGGTGAATGGCCTCCTGGCTGGAAGGGGAGGCAGTGGTGGCCACCCGCAAGGGCGGCAAACCCACATAGGCAGCGGGGCGGAGGTGGAAGGAGGTAGCGGGGAGGAGGTGGAGGGAAGGGCCGCGTGGGTGGGTGGACCTCGCTTCGCCACTCCGCCATAGACCACCTGCGATGACGGACACCCCCGGAGCGATGGGGAGGAGGTGGGATTGGAGATGGGGACCACAGGGTAGAGGTGGAGGGAGGAGGTGGCGTAGGCGGGGAGGAGGCCACCCGCAGTGGCGGTCCCCACGGGGACGGCAGGGTGGAGGCTACTATTGGTGTTCGTTATTGTCAGCATTTAGTGCTATATTAAGTGGTGTTTTTGGATCAATTTTTATACTAACTCGCCATTTGGTATCTAAAATAACCCCATATTCGCATGTGTATTGTATTTTGGATCATATTGAAGACAGTGCCGGTCCTGAGATTTGGGAGGCTCAGGGCGAAAGTAAAACTCAGGGTCTTTTAATATAAACATTATAACAAATATATATGAAATGTTACCAATAAATACTTAAATGTATCTAAAAGAAATATTCATATTAAATTATTTATACATATTACCCTTACCCTAAGAATTGCCCTTACCCTAAGAATTGCCCTTACCTTTTTCTGGGCCCCCACCTTAATGCTATTTGGAACATAAGCATTGCCCTTACCCTAAGAATTGCGTGTAGGGATACGAGGTAGGCTACGCTAGCGCAAAACAAAATTTTTCTACCGCGTAAACTAGGAATAACTGCTGTTATAGATCACGGGATTACCACTCGAAGCACAGGTGCGGAAGTTGTAGATACACGTCGGGGCAGCGAAGTTGATCACACGTCGACGCAGTGTAGTCGAAAACGTCGACGTTGAGTAGCTCCTCAGTAGCTCGTCCACGTGCAACGACTCCCTCCTCGTGCCGCGGCTCGTCAGGCTCGTCGTCGGCTCGTCAGGTTCTTCGTCGGAGCTCTCGTGCGGCAGCTTGTCCAAGTGCTACAGATGCAACACCTCCAAGGTATCCACACGTGCGGGGAGGAAGCGTCGTAAGCTGGACTGCTAGGTCTGCAAGTTGCAACAAGGCGAGGGTGTGGGAGGCACGACTACTGCTTGTCCGAAAAATTAAACCCTAGGGCGCCCCCACCCCTCAATATATAGGGGTTCCTAACGGGCCTCTGGGTCCGAGGCCCATTAGTACTCCTAAACCTGGTCCAATTCAGATCACATCCGAATTGGGCTTCCAGCCCTTTAAGTGTGTGACCCTATAGGTTCATATACGTATAGACATGGCCCGAGTACTCCTACTCAGCCAATAGTTAGTAGCAGCCTCTAGCAAGACATACTAACTCTTATACGCACACAAAGATCATATCAGACGAACCATCACAACATCACGTACATGCTATTCCCTTTGCCTCACGATATTCGGTCTAGCTCCAAGCCGACCACTCTTTCTCAATGCTGTGATTCGGAATCCCTTTCTAGGTTAACTCTTAACCTCACATAGCATGGCCATGCATTTTCAGATCTGATCACTCGAGGGGCCCAAAGATATCTATCTCAAATAGAGAGGGGCAAATTCCATCTTGACTGACCATACCTCACAGCATGCTTCTTGACAAACCCGAAAGCTACCTTTATAACTACCCAGTTACGGTGTAGCGTTTGATAGCCCCTAAGTAAGTCGATCCACATCTTGAGTAGATGCGACAGTCTCAGGTCTAAGGACAAAGTGTACACATTGTGTAAAGAGAGAACTATGTAACTCGTGTTGGATCAGTCCTAGCACATGTCTCTACATGTGCCCACATTATTAGTTTGACATCTCCATGTCCATGACTTATAAAACATAGTCATCAACTAATACATATGCTAGTCTAATATTCATATGTGTCCTCACATGAACTCCGACTAGGGATAACTTTTAGAATAACCATACAAGTAAAGAGTTTCACACACAATTCACATAATTGCAAATCAATTCAAGTAGTCTTTAATGGATATTCAAGGAACACAATATAAATCATGGATACAATGGAATATCATCTCTATGATTGCCTCTAGGGCATACCTCCAATATTGTGTTACCGTTACTATGCCCCTGGGATTTGGGGGCCCAAGGCAGCCGCACACCCTACCACCCCCCAGGGCTGGCCCTGATTGCAGATGATAGGAAATACATGCCAAATTGGATGAGTTGCACAAAGCCCACCTATAAGCACAATCCCAGAGGAATCGAGTCCAATTGAGGAAGCTCAGGCTACCACTTAATGGACCATGTGTGCTTTTACAGGCCAACCCATGGTCCTAAGATGTCCACATTCAATCAATCTCAGGCTAAGGAGACTTAAGCATGGAAAGTTATCCCTGAGATCAAGTCAACCCAAGAGATATTCGCGTAGCCCAAGACAACATGATCTTTTTCTTCAGATTTGAAGACCTAAACAGCCTCTAATGAAGAAAGTTTGACTACCAAAGTTTTATCCATCGTCGTGAGCTTCAATTTGAACATATGGAAAGCATAATTTGGATTATGAAAGTAGGAGATATGGCCCCCGAAATGCATGGTGCGCATAGAAGCCCGAAATCAGATAGATTATCTTGCGTCACTATTTTGGGGACCTTAACTTTATTTCCAGCTAATGTCATGAATACCAAAGTTGAAGATCTTTTCATGATACACAATTTAGGCACTGGAGTTGCCCTATTTGTTGTCCAGACGTGGAAGATATGATGTCAGAAAAGAAGGGCTGCGTAAAAGGAAATTCTGGGCGAGTCAGATTTTATGGAATCAAGTTTGGTTAACTCACAAGCAAGGAACTCGTGCAAGGGAAGGTGGAGCATGCCCTAAGTCTCCCCAAGGGTATAAATATGACCCCCTAGGTGCCCTCAATCTGTATCCATTCACCACAAGTCGGCGAAACAAAGGGACACACACCATAGGGAGCTGAGGGCCGCCGCTAGTCTTCAAAGTTGTCTAGAAGATGGCTTAGGCTAAACCCGAACCGCCATGGCCTCCCTACGTGGTTGTGCCATGACGGAGTTTAGGAGCTAGTAGGATATCATCGATGGTATGTACTAAGAGGTGATGATCTAATAATATTTTGTGAGCAATGTTCTTCATGTCATCTGATCTGTTAGCGACTCGATGCTCTTTTATACTTTCTACTATCATGAATATGATTTTTCCTTTGTCTAATGCATGGTTAGGCTATATATATGCTTTATGTAATCATTGTGATTAGATCTAGTATGTCGACCCTTCATGATATCTAGACACATTCACTTGTGGTCGTGCACTTAAGCTGCCTGCGCCGATAGGGGCGATCTCTTCTTCAATCACGCTCGTTACTCCGGGTCAGGATCCCGACGATGGGATTTGTGCTGTCCTCTACCCACACGGCGCTATGCTCGCTCGTGAACGTGCAACTTGACAAGGCAGAGATGAGCTGGCTGCTGGCGTGCTACCCGAACCTACACGACGTATACGCAGAGGAGCGGGATGACAAGTTGCGGTGGTTGATGGGCAAGGAAGAGCGCGAGTATCCTCCCCTGGACCCCCATGCTACTACCATATACGCAATTTCTTCTTCTGTTGATCAGAGTATAATCACTGCATGTTCAGCAATTCCCTTGCAAATCTCGCCAGTTAACTCACATGGGATTCCACTTGGATTAGGTTGCGGCGGCGTGGCCCTTGCAGATACTATGCAAGGAGTAAGCAACGATGTGGGCCACCAGTTGAAGCCCAGGAAGATGGAACAGAGATACGAAATGAGATGAACAACAACATTTGGCCTAAGGGCCTCAATTTAGATACGAGATGTGTAGATTACATTCATAGGTCTTGGGTGATCAAACACATCAAACAAAGGTTAAGAGGACATGTACAAGACCCTAGTGTAAGGAAAATGGCTCTAGGCCATAATGATTTTGGTGGTTAATGACAACATAGTCATTGGGACTAATGTGTGTGCAAGGTGTACCTTTGTAGGTGTTTCATAGGTCCCAAGGATGAACTACAAAACCATCAAAATGAGAAGAAAAAGAAAGACTTAGAAGAATTCTATGGCATCCAAATGATGGTAATGAAGCTGGGACAAAGACACGCAAAGAATTGAAGTGAATCCTCCTGGAAATGTGCACCAACACATTCCACCGATTTATACGGTGACAATTGACAAATGTCACCGAATCAGTCGGTGACCATAGATATTAGTAGGGCTAAGATAGCGTGCACTGTTACAACCAACCTATTCGGTGTCAACAGTGATTCACCATCGAATCAGTCGGTGTGATCGCTCAGCTCAGATTCAGCTCTGGAAGATTTGGAGTTTAATTCAAGCATCACCAGTTCATACTGTGGCTACAAGACTAGTGCAGCGAATCGGTCGATGACTAAAGAAGGCAGCAGCTTAGAAGAACCATCGATTTATATGGTGAACATCAAGAAGGATCACCAGATCAGTCGGTGACATGGCCCGGGCATCGATGGCTCAATGGCTACCTGGAGGCAGACCACCTACTCATTCGGTGATGCATTGCTGGGTGCACCGAATCAGTTGGTGATCAAAGTTTCTGTGAGCATTGGAGCAACAGCTAGTTTCTTGGCTTGGGGCTATTTATACCTCTTTGCCTGGCCATTTCAAGTGTGTTACAACTTGAAGAAGCTATGGCTTCGTTTCCACATTCACACAAGTGATCTATCCACCAAAGTGCTAAAGAGAAGATTAAGACAATTAGCATAAGGCTTAGGGTCTTGATTTGTGCTAGTTTAGGCCTATTTGTGCATTGTTTTAGGGTTTAGCCTAAAGTTAGGTGAGGTTTGCACACCTCCTTGTATTGGTGCTTGCGCGCACAAAGAGTTGTAAATTCGGTGCTTGTAAGTCTTGCGAGACCCTCCAACCGTGTTTGTGGAGTGGCCATCGGTGCTTGTGATAGGGAAGAGAGGCCCTAGGTGTTTTGCTGAAGCTCTACCAAGTGAAGAGCAGTAAGGAGCATCCAGGAGAGGCTAGGCAGAGACACATTAGCGCATGGGGAAGGCCCGTCAGCTATCCTACGGAGTTACTTGACCAAGGAGTTTATGCCCTTGCGCGAGCATTCACTTTGAGAGGGGCTCCAACAACGAGGACTAGTGGAAAGCTTTGCTTTCCGATACCTTGGTAAAAATCGCCATGTAGCCGTGAAGGGAGTTTTCCTTCTCTACCTCATTTACCTTCCACATTTCTTATTGCACTTACATTCTGCATTTACTTTTCCTAAAATTGCCGTTTGTAGTTTCTAGGATTGGAACCTAGGGTGCAAAACTCTTTTGCGGTAGAGATAGCAACACATAGAAAAACCTAGTACCCATCTAGATAGAAATTTGAATAGGTTTTTATATGTGCTTGGAGCCTTAGTTTTTAGAACACCCAATTCACGCCCCCCCTCTTAGGGTGTCATGGTCCCTTCACCTAGAAGACCTCAAGCAACCCAAGACATCATAAAAGAGAAGTCGGGACAAACACACACGAAGAAATGAAGCAAAATAGTGAAGATTCCTCACAGTTGCATATCACAGTATGATATGGTGATCACAGTTACAATATCAGAGTATCAATCAGTGATCATATGCTGATACGATGATGGCCATGAAGGGAGCACAGGATGAATTGGTGATTAGCTCGATTTGAAGTTAACATGCATCATAGGACGATATGGTGATGGTCCTGAAAGGCATATGATGAATCGGTGACCAGCAAGGTTTGAAATTAACATGCATCATAGGATATGATATGGTGATTGCAGTCACAATCATAGGATGAATCAGTGTGATTGGCTCGACTCAATATCGGCTCAAATTCAGCTCTGAAAGTTTTTATACATACACCAAATGATAAGGTGACTAGAGCAACTGGAGCATAGGATAAATTGGTGATCACATTATGATGTGGTGATGGCTATGAAGTGGTCATAGTATATGTCAGTGATTATTGTTTGTGTGATCGTTGGAGCAATGACTAGTTTATTGGCTTAAGGCTATAAATACCCCTTTGCTCAGCCATTTCAAGGGTGTTAGAACTTGGAGAAGCTATAGGCTTGGCTTCCACACATAAACAAGTGCTCTATCCACCAAAGTGCTAAAGAGAAGATTAAGGCAATTAGCATAAGGCTTAGGTCTTGATTAGTTCTAGTTTAGGCCTATTAACGCATTGCTTTAGGGATTAGCCTGGAGTTAGGTGAGGTTTGCACACCTCCTTGCTATCAGTGCATGCGCACACCAAGATTGCTTTTTCATGGTACCGGTATGGATACATAGAAAGCACATTCAATAGTTGTATTAGATAGTTTAGATGTAGTGACCCACTAGTTTGAGATACACTGACCTTGGACATTGCCTGCTAACTACGGTCTTTATATGTAAATTCGGATCGCACACCGGAAGCAAAGCAAAGATCAGGGGATTGCCAACTTGAATTAATGTAATCTGGTTACGGTTACAGTGTAGGGGAGATTTGTCCAATAGGGACATAACTAGTTGCTAAGCCCAGTCAGTCCAGTATGTATGGTATGTCCAGTAAGGCTAGTGAAGTAAAGAAAGTAAGGAAAGGCAAGTCAAACCTGACTCTAGAATATGTGTCAAGAGATTGAATATAGGGAGGAATGAATCGGGCATCAAGTAAACTAAGGCATCAAGGAAAGTAAGACTTGAGGATGGAAGGAAGGAAGGAGCCAATAAGCCACCATCAGTGTACCAGTCATTAGGACAGGTGTTGTGTGTTTGGTCTACTTGCCTTTAGTACGACCCGGATGAAAAGATGTTGACGAGTATTAAAGGTTAGGCCAAATGATTCTAAGCTTGAGGACCCACTCTATACGGGCCTAAATGCTGTAGTTTGAGAATGAAGTCTAGTTCTTATTGACTTTCTTAGAAGGCTTCCTATATGCTTAACACATTGATGTCTAAGGCTAAGCTTTCTTTCTAATGGTAAGCCGGGGATCTAATAGTACACTTCACCCTAGCTCTCTTTATGTCAACATAGGTTGCTTTTTTTATGACTAGTCCCATATAGACAGTAGGCCTTATTTTCTACCTCCTCTACCTAGTCTCACTTTTACTAAGGAGGAGTGAAGTTCCTCTAGAGTATCTAGCGCTCGTCCCTCTAGCGATGGCATTTCTCTATCGTAGTCATACCAATTCGTGGGGAGTACCGCGCCTAGCATATTGGAACCAGGGCCTCTATCTACCGGGTAACGGTCGAAATAGCCGAGTAGCGACAGGAAGCTTTCTATGTATTCAAAAGGTTCTCTTCTCTTAGTGGCGTGTCACTCAATCTTGGTTGTCCTTTTTGGAGTGTACTGGTCGATTGTCTTCGAAGCTTGCTTGGTCAGCTTCTCTTAACCGCTTATTTCACCTTCTTTGCTAGGATATTCCTCTTCTTGCCTAGGATACTTCTCCTGCTTGTAGAATTTGTCTTTCTTGAAAGTTTATGCCTTGCATGAGCACTATAGCCCGCCTCCCTCATGGGTACTCGTTATGTGGGTCTTCTAGCTCTTAAGTGCCCATCTCTCAGACAGAGGAATTTAGAACATTTTTATGGGAGAGGAAGTACATGTACTCCAAGAAGTTCTTCGTTTCAGAGCCTTGATGATCAGAAAGTTTAAGATTACTTGCATTTTGACATGAGTGTGTGAAAATTTGTCCATCTAATGCATATTCCTATCTTTTATCGTCAATTGATGGAATGGCATTTGATTTGTTTTTTCTGATTCCATTTGATTTCAGTTTATCGATTTTCTTCAACATAATCAATTCCACTGAATTGATGTTTAGAGATTTGACAAATGAAAGATAAGTTCAATCTATCTTTTTACTTCAAAGCAAGGCTATCCATTTAGCTTGTGATGATTGTTAGAATACTGGAAATCTTAACCGGTAGGAAAGTGCCTTAGCCAATTATGTTTTTTTTCTTGTTCTGTTCTTGGCAAGATTAATATGAATTCAACTCAACCCATTTCCCAAACAAGAGCTTTAACTGATTTACCTATTTACTACCTTTTCTTGGAATTGAAGGTAAATACTAAAATCGAGGGGCGGTTCTAGTTCGTACTAGCTAACGTATATTTGGTTTTCCACTTTGAGATAGAAACATATGCAAGCCTATCTGAACTTGCGATATAGAGCACAAGAACATGACCCATTTTAGGCGCTATACGGCTACTTTTCCTAGATTTTAATGGATCGGACGAAGCCCTTTTCGTGCGATAGATCACAGATTTCTGGCCTTTCTGACCAGTTCTATGGACCAGGACTGGATTGTCCCTTCTCGATTTATCATAGAATGGCTCCTGAACCTTTTGACGCAATAGGAGTTGTTCCCAGTACTACTTGGTTGTTCTGAAGCATCCTTTCTTTCAAAAGACATGTGAATGAACTACGCATTCGACCCTTATCAACTAGGTCATCACTTGTACCAGGTCTTAGAAAGGCAGCTGCCACACGTCTTCTCTGTGACGTTAGGGCAAGACTACCTCTCCTGCAATGATTAGTGCGGTAAGGATAATTGGATGTGAACTAGCTTGCGGAGAAAAACCAACCAAAAGACGATGGAACCCTCAGAAAACTTCTAATATTGCCCCGGGCAGTATTGGCCATAGACTTGAGCGCAAAGGACAAAATGGCAGAAGCTGGTAGACAATTCAGCACAAATGCTAGGTGCACGAATGCTATCGAGTACTGTGGGAAGGTACTCACGCTAAACAGACAGTGACGCTGGCTCCGTACCGGATAATGATTGATATAGCAAGGCAATTTTCATTGGTACCAGAGTAATATTTCACAGTGGTTAGTGAAGCTTTCGGAGGCCTTATTTGCATAGTGCTTGCTAAAGATACAACCAAGAATGTTACGCACGTGGGTATACTGAATAATTGCATCCTAAAAAAGGGGGAAAACTCCAAATAAAAAGAATTTATCCAGAATACAACTGTTCCATCCTATTTTTTAAGGGAATAGGCAGTCTTTGTTCTTTCTTTATCTGGAACTACTAATAAATTATGCTTGCATGTTTGTTTCATGACATTTCCTGACAAGTACCAATTTGACCACCTTGGGCGCCCTATTCCCAGGTGCCAGTTCTCGAAATGTGTATCGTGATCCTAGTATCGGGCTAGGATTAGCTCCGGTCTCAAACAAGCTTGACCGAAGAGTCATCCTTAAGGAAGGCAGGACTAGATACTGATTCATTCCTCTCTATCAATCTAGTTGAAAACTTTACTTCTTGCCTATTAGGACAGAAATAGCTGAATCAGTGAAATCAGTATTTCTAAGCCCTAGTTCAATCTACAGGCCATCACGAAGGGATCCCTCGGGTCAACAAGCAAGGGATGAGCGCTTTGTTGCTAAAGCGCATACGTTTTCTTGCTGGGTAATTATTAATAAAGTTTTTGTTGTGTTGATTCCTATTCCTAGGTGTTGTGCTTTTTCCCCTATGCGGCCTATTGGTACTAGTGGAGTAGGATTGGCCTGTAATACAGAACCTATAGGTGGTGTAACCTTTCGCTCAATACTCAAATCTACAATTGAAGCATCTGAGGCTACATCAATCAAGGATACATGACATAACGAATTGTTAGATCTTCAAACCTCACCTTCACCAAGCGTGGGTTTCTTTTACTAATTTGGTTTGGTTCTCTCTATGCGAACCCGCCCCTCTTTCTCGAAAGACTAGGGTGTAGGGCTAAAGAAAACAAGATAAAAGAGTCAACTCGCACCATCTCTAAATGCCCTTTTTTCTCCAGAGGTTGTCGGAATTATTCGAAAAAAATATTGGCTACGAAGAGGTCTTATCAAGAAAATTTTCATTTATACGGGATCTAGGCATAATTAGCAACCCATTCTATATAGAATGATTGATTTTCATTACTTCACAAAATAACATAAAAACAAACAAATTTGATTCTTATAAATATAATTCTCATAAATAGATCCATATGTTCTAAATGGATAAGAGAGATATGGGCTTTCCGCCCAGCTCAAATTGTCTCCTTTTCCTTCTGTTTGGACAAAGAGAGATATGAAATATTTGAATCAGATTGGATTTCATAGTATACCAATGAGCCAAACTATTACTATTTCATCAAACTATTCTGATAACTCGAGAAGTTTTGATTTGGTTATGATCCAAAGAGAAACAAAAAAGGTTTAACAAGCCATGAGAAAATAGAGTAAAGTAACCATACGTTCTGTTTGCAGAACGTGTATACACCACGCCATACAATTGAAATAGAAACATGGGATTTCCAGAATTTTGAATAGATCCGTGGGGTGAAAGAAGTTGTTGTTGAGAAATATTAAATTTGAAAGGAAGTCAAACTCCCTATGGAACCCGTGATCGGTTGTACCTATACTTGCAGGGATACGAAAACTCGCTATTCACTCAGTTTCTTGTCAATAATAAGATTATGTAGGAGAGATGGCTGAGTGGTTCAAGGCGTAGCATTGGAACTGCTATGTAGGCTTTTGTTTACCGAGGGTTTGAATCCCTCTCTTTCCGTTTCTGTTAATTCACCAACATTACCGACCACAATCTATCAAGTCAAATAGATTTCCACAATAATACCTTTATTTGATAGAAATTCCAAATTAATTACTTTGGTACGTAAAATACAAATGAGCAAAAAAATCAAAAAACCTACTGTAGATAGAAATACAAATGAGCAAAAAATCAAAAAATCCTACTGGACGTAGATCCATTTGTGATACATGAATGAGAAAATACGGACTAAGGTCCTTCCACGAAAAAGGGATAAAATTCTATGAACCTTTCTTATTTTCGTTAGGTTCAAATGTGACAATAAAGAGAGAATCCCATTCTACATGTCAATACGGACAACAATGAAATTTATAGTATTCACTAAGGTTGATCCGTCGACTTTATAAATTGTGAGGGTTCAAGTCAAGTCCCTCTATCCCCAATAAAAAGCCCATTTTACTTCCTAACTATTGTACCAACCTCTATTTTTCATTAATAAACAAGATTCACTATCTTTCTTATTCTACTCTTTCACAAACGGATCCGAACTTACTTCCTTGGATCTTATCCTATTCATACAAATGAACATATTATAGTATAGGCAAGTAATCCCTATTATTAAGTAAGTCATTCACAATCCATATCATTTTCCTGACATTTACTAAGTCCAATTTTAGAATACTTTTTTCTTTTTTAGTCCCTTTAATCGACATAGATACAAGTACTCTACTAGGATGATGCACAATAAATAGTCAGGATAGCTCAGTTGGTAGAGCAGAGGACTGAAAATCCCCGTGTCACCAGTTCAAATCTGGTTCCTAGCACAGAAAAAAGGATCTACCGAATAGGTATTGATGCAAATTACTCGAGATGGATTGGGATACATATTCTATAATAATATAGAAGGAGTATGATTTTTTCATCTAAGTAGATAAATCTCTAAATAGAGACACTTCTTTTTCTTTAGGGTCAAAATCTCGGGTTCTTTTCTTTATGGTACAGAAGGAGGTGGGATTAGGCTCCCTTTTCTTCTTTTTTTCATTTCTTATTCTGCCCGAATATTTTTATATTCTTGCTTATCTTACTTTCCTAGTTGTTCTAAGTAATACGCGCGGTACAAAGTTGTTATAAGTAATGCGCGCGGTACAAAGTTCGTGGTAGGGAACTTCTTTGAGTCATCGTATTTTTCTATTTATACGAAGGAAATGAATATGTGATTTTCCAAATTGGAGAATCGAAATGAAGCCCTTTTTTGCTCAGTCTATCTGGACCCTTTTGTATAATAGGAATTCATTCTAATATAATAGGTATTCCATTTCGTCTAGGAACAGAACTTAAAAATATTCCTTGACTTGAATAAAATCTGGAGTTGTGTTGTATAAGTGAGCATCAATTTATTATCATTCAATAAGCATCTTGTATTTCATAGAAATTGGGGGTTATATAGTCCTTACGTAAGGGCCAGTCTATCCAACTTTCAGGCATTGGGATATGTTTAAGGCGTGGATGATTATCATAAGAGATTCCCACCATATCATAAGATTCGTTCTTGAAAATCGGCACTTCTCCAATTCCAGAAGACAGACGGGATTCTAGGATTATCCTTTTGGGGAAAGACTTTTATGCTGCATACTTCTTCTTTTCTATCGGTACCATACGTATTCTCCTAAGATGATACACGCTAGCTAAAGATCCACCAGGTGCTACGTCATAAGCACATTGGGAACGTAAATAATTGTAACCATATACATATAAAATGACAGCAATGGAATCCCAATCCCCTGCTTTTATTTGTAAAGTCTCTATTCCTCGGTCATCGAAGCCCAAAGATCTATGAACCACCTCATGTTTGACTAGCCAATTAGATAACCAACCCTGCTGCATTGTCTTGATCTCCCCCTTTGTATAAATATTTCACATTTTGAATGCAAGTTTGAAACATTGCCCTGCTCTTTCTTTTTCAGCTCAAAAGAGCCCTTCCTAATTCACTAATTTATAGGAAGATACTGGACTTTTGGATTTGAACAAAGTTTCAGAAGATATGTCTAAAGTAGATGGTGATTGATAGAGCAATTCTTGCTCGTAAGTTCCAGTATGAGTACTGCACCGAACATAAAGCTTGTGACGACTGGTAGTAAAACATCGATTTCTCTTCTGAGATAGAGTTTGATCCTCAACTATTTCTCGTGATTTCTCTCCGGTTTAGGTGTACATCCTGACAAGTAGACATCCACATGAATTAACTTATCAACTCCTCGAACAGTACTATAGGAATCCGTATTGAACATTCCCCCAGTAATACTACAAGCTCCCACAGCAATGACGTATTTTGATTCAGGCATTTGCTCATATAATCTCACTAAAGAAGGAGCCATTTTCATTGTTACCGTACCAGCTGTTAAAATTAGGTCCGCTTGCCTAGGACTTGATCTTCTTGGTACCAATCCATAACGATCAAAGTCAAATCACGAGCCTGAAGCAAATTCAATGAAACAACAACAGGTACCATATAGAATAGAATAGAATAGAATAGAAGGGCCACCAATTCGAAAGATCATTGGGTGTAGTTGAAATAATGGAATTGGAATCGATCAAGTATAGGAAATTAATATAAGAATGAATAACTTTCTTAATGGTTTATTTTTATTATTTTATTTATCTTAATATTCATTACATTCAGGCCATTCCAATGCTCGCAAGCAAGCACGAAAAAAGCTTCTATTTCTAAACGGAAACGCTCAATACATCGAAACTCATTACCCATGGATAAAGCCAGTCGAGAAAAAAAAAGAAAACAAACATGGTTTAGCGGATTCGGAATTGTAACCAAGCATCCTGGGTTCTATACCCGATTCAACACTAGAGCATGCAGCCGATCCTGGATACAGAACTATAGAAAGTGTGCAGTGAGGGATTTTTATTGGTAGCCAGTCTTTCACTTCCGCCTCTCCACTCCCTTGCCTTTCTTGGTCGGACCAACCCAGCCGGCGATTTCCGACAAGTCTTTCTGCTTAGAGCAAGAAGCGGAACAAAAATCAAGATTTCTTTATTTCCATTTATGGATAACCAATCCATTTTCCAATATAGTTGGGAGATTTTACCCAAGAAATGGGAACATAAAATGAAAAGATCGGAACATGGGAATAGATCTTATACCAATACTTACTACCCATTTCCATTGTTGTGCTTTCTAAAAATGGCATACCTATACAAGGGTTCAAGTTTCAATCGATATTTGCGGAGTGGATCATCCCTCTCGAAAACGAAAATTTGAAGTTGTCCATAATTTACTGAGTACTCGGTATAACTCACGCATTCGTGTACAAACAAGTGCGACGAAGTAACACGAATATCTCCGGTAGTCAGTCTATTTCCATCAGCCGGCCGGTGGGAGCGAGAAGTATGGGATATGCCTGGTGTTTCTTCCATCAATCATCTGGATTTACGTCGTATATCAACTGATTATGGTTTTGAGGGTCATCCATTACGAAAAGACTTTCCTCTGAGTAGATATGTGGAAGTACGCTATGATGATCCAGAGAAACGTGTGGTTTCTGAACCCATTGAGATGACCCAAGAATTTCGCTACTTCGATTTTGCTAGTCCTTGGGAACAGCGTAGCGATGGATAATTCCAAATCTACATAGGTCTAGTCCAGGGGACAAATCAATAGGAAATGCTATTTCCTTCTTAAGAAGAACTTTTTTGAAATGAAAGAGCGGGTGTCGGATATCATTTCTTCAAATAAGCAAGAAGTGTTATTGAAGGATTTCCTTCCATTCTTCCTAGTATGGAAGAAGTCAAGAAAAAGTACTGCATCTTGATCTATACGAAAGGGCACTGGTTTTTTCTTTTGGTTTCATTGATAGCGGAAGAGTACGCTAGCTAGCGGAGTCTGAAACTGTTGGGATACGAGGTAGGCTACGCTAGCGCAAATCAAAATATTCTACCGCGTATAACCAGGAAGAACTGCCGTATAAGGATCACGGGATTACCACTCGACGCACTACTGGTGCGGAAGATGTAGATATGCGTCGGTGCAGAGAAGACGATCACGTAGTCGTACGTAGTCGATCAACGTAGTCGTACGTAGTCGATCACGTCCAGCAGCTCCTCAGCAGCTCGTCCACGTGCACAGCAAGATCGCCTCCGGTGCCGCGGCTCGTCGTCGGCTCGTCGTGGCTCGTCGGCGGCTCGTCGATGGCTCGTCCAAGTGCTGCAGGCGCAACACCTCCAAGGTATCCACACGTGCAGGGAAGAAGCGTCGCAAGCCGGACTGCTAGATCCGCGAGTTGCAACAGGCGAGGGCGTGGGAGGCGCGGCAAGTGTGTTCAGCCAAAAGGTGTCAAACCCTAGGGCGCCCCCACCCCTCTATTTATAGGGGTTCCTGATGGGCCTCTGGATCCGAGGCCCATTAGTACTCCTAAACCTAATCCAACTCGGATCAGATCCGAATTGGGCTTCCAGCCCCTTAAGTGTGTGACCCTATGGGTTCGGATACGTATAGACATGGCCCGAGTACTCCTACTCGGCCCAATAGTCGGTAGCGGCCTCTAGCAAGACGTGCCAACTCCTATACGCATACGAAGATCATATCAGACGAACCATCACAACATAATATACATGCTATTCCCTTTGCCTCACGATATTTGGTCTAGCTTCAAGCCGACCGCTCTTTCTCGATCCTGTGATTCGGAATCCCTTTGTAGGTTAACTCTTAACCGTACGTAGCATGGCCATGCATTTTCGGATCCGATCACTCGAGGGGCCCAGAGATATCACTCTCAATCAGAGAGGGGCAAATCCCATCTTGATTGACCATGTCTCATAGCATGCTTCTTGACAAACCCGAAAGCTACCTTTATAACTACCCTGTTACGGCGTAGCGTTTGATAGCCCCTAAGTAGGTCAATCCACATCTAGAATACATGCGACAATCTCAGGTCTAAGGACAAAGCGTATATGTTGTTTAAAGAGAGAACTACTTCTCGTGTTGGGTCAGTCCTAACACATGTCTCCACATGTGTCCACATTATTAGTTCAACATCTCCATGTCCATGACTTGTGAAACATAGTCATCAACTAATACATGTGCTAGTCTAATATTCATGTGTGTCCTCACATGAACTCCGACTAGGGACAACTTTAGAATAACCATACAAGTAAAGAGTTTCACATACAATTCACATAATTGCAAATCAATTCAAGTAGCCTTTAATGGATATTCAATGAACATAATATATACAAATCATGGATACAAATGGAATATCATCATCTCCATGATTGCCTCTAGGGCATACCTCCAATAGTCTCCCACTTGCACTAGAGTCAATCTAGAAGGCACCTAATACCCATAGCTCTTACATGCGCATCATGCTTAGCCTGCGGGAGTGGTTTTGTCAACGGATCAGAAATGTTCAGATCCGTGTGTATTTTGCATATCTTGATCTCACCCCGGTTAACGAAGTCTCGAATGAGATGAAATCGCCGCATTACGTGTTTGTTCTTCTGGTGGTTCCTTGGCTCCTTTGCTTGCGCAATTGCCCCATTGTTATCACAGTAGAGATTCAATGGGCTGGACGCATTCGGGAACACACCAAGCTCAATGAGGAAATTCCTTATCCAAACACCTTCCTTCGCGGCTTCCGAAGCCGCGATGTACTCGGCTTCTGTCATAGAATCGGCCACCGTCTCCTGCTTGGAACTCTTCCAACTAACAGCACCACCATTCAGCGTGAACACAAATCCTGATTGTGACTTTGAATCATCTCTGTCGGTTTGGAAACTAGCATCGGTGTAACCTGTTACAACGAGCTCCTCCTGACCTCCATAGATGAGGAACATATCTTTAGTCCTTCTCAAGTACTTAAGAATGTTTTTCACCGCTGTCCAGTGACTCTCACCTGGATCAGATTGGTGTCTGCTTGTCATACTTAGCGCATATGAAACATCTGGGCGAGTACTTATCATTGCATACATGATAGATCCAATAGCCGAGGCATATGGCACTCTACTCATGCGATCCCGCTCATCAGCAGTCGAAGGACACTGAGTCTTGCTGAGATGTATGCCATGTGACATAGGCAAGAACCCTTTCTTTGCCTCTTCCATGCTGAACCGCTTCAACACTTTGTCAATGTAAGTATCTTGGCTTAAACCTATAAGCCTTCTCGATCTATCTCTATAGATCTTAATGCCCAGAATATATGACGCCTCCCCTAAGTCCTTCATCGAAAAACTATTTTTCAGTGAAGTCTTTACGGACTCAAGCATAGGAATGTTATTTCCAATCAGTAATATGTCATCCACATATAAGATTAGAAATACTACAGAGCTCCCACTAACCTTCTTGTAAACACAAGACTCTTCTTCGTTCTTGGTGAAGTCAAACCCTTTGACCACTTCATCAAAACGAATGTTCCAACTCCTAGATGCTTGCTTCAATCCATAAATGGATCTCTGAAGCTTGCATACCTTTCCAGCATTTTTCGGATCGACAAAACCCTCGGGCTGTATCATATACACGTCCTCAGCTAGGTTTCCATTCAGGAAAGCTGTCTTGACATCCATCTGCCATATCTCATAATCGAAATATGCAGCTATAGCTAGAATAATCCGAATGGACTTAAGCATCACTACGGGCGAGAAGGTCTCGTCGTAGTCAACTCCTTGAACTTGTCGAAAACCTTTTGCGACAAGTCGTGCTTTGTAGATGTGAACATTTCCATCCATGTCCTTTTTCTTCTTATAGATCCACTTGCACTCTATGGCTTTAACACCATCAGGCGGGTCAACCAAGTTCCAAACTTGATTGTCTCCCATGGACTCTATTTCGGATTGCATGGCACTCTGCCATTTTTCGGAGTCTGGGTCCATCATTGCTTCTGCATATGTCGCAGGCTCATCATTGTCCAACAATAATATTTCTCGCATTTCGCGGAGCCTTGCCGACCTTCGTGGTTGTGGCGGTGCTTCTCTTGCCATGGGTATCTCAACTTGTTCTGCTACGTTAGCATCACTCATTGATTCTTGCCCGATTGGCTCATCTTGAACTTCTTCAAGATGCACTGTCTTTCCACTCTTTTCTCCTTTGAGAAACTCTTTCTCTAGGAAAACCCCGTTCCGAGCGACAAACACTTTGCCTTCTGATCGGTTGTAGAAATAATATCCCAAAGTTTCCTTTGGATATCCCACGAAAATGCACTTATCCGACTTGGGTGTGATCTTGTCCGACTGAAGTCGCTTGACAAACACTTCACATCCCCAAATCTTTAGAAAAGACAAACTAGGAACCTTTCCAGTCCATATCTCATATGGTGTCTTAACTACGGATTTAGATGGTACCCTATTTAGTGTGAAAGCTGCTGTTTCTAGAGCGTATCCCCAAAATGACAACGGTAGGTCCGACTGGCTCATCATTGATCGAACCATGTCTAACAAAGTTCGATTACGTCGCTCGGACACACCGTTTCTCTGAGGTGTTCCAGGCGGCGTAAGTTGTGGAACAATTCCGCAACTCTTTAGATGATTGCTAAACTCATGGCTCAAATACTCGCCTCCACGATCAGATCGCAAGGCCTTAATTTTCTTGCCACGCTGATTTTCAACTTCATTCTGAAATTCCTTGAACTTTTCAAAGGTTTCAGACTTGTGCCTCATCAAGTAGACATAGCCATATCTACTAAAATCATCAGTGAAAGTTATGAAGTATTGGAATCCTCCTCTAGCCGTCGTGCTCATTGGTCCGCATACATCACTATGTACGAGTTCCAACAAGTCTACTGCCCTCTCAGGAAATCCTGTGAAAGGCGTCTTAGTCATCTTGCCTAGCAAGCAAGCCTCACATGTCTCGTATGATTCAAAATCAAACGAAGTTAGAAGTCCATCAGAATGGAGCTTCTTCATGCGCTTTTCACTTATATGACCCAAACGACAATGCCACAAGTAGGTAGGACTCAAATCATTAGGCCGAGGCCTTTTAGCACTTACATTACAGACAGGTGAACCATCAAGATTTAAAACAAATAATCCATTCATAATGGGTGCAAAAGCCATAAACATATTATTCTTAGAGATCACACAACCATTGTTTTCACTCGCAAATGAATAACCATCCTTCATCAAACATGAAGGAGATAAAATGTTTCGACTTAAACTAGGAACAAAATAACAATTATTCAACTCCATAATAAATCCTGACGGGAGGTGGAGTTGCATCGTCCCGACGGTCAAAGCAGCAACTCTTGCATTATTGCCCACGCGGAAATCAACTTCTCCTCTTTCCACGCTTCTACTTCTTATCATTCCCTGCATCGAATTGCAAATATGAGCAACCGATCCGGTATCAAATACCCAAGAATTAATAACTGTATCAGCGAGAAATATGTTGTCTATAACATTAACAACAAGCGTACCTGAGGTAGAAGTACTCTTACTTCCGCCGTTCTTCAACGAAGCTAGGTACTGCTTGCAGTTTCTCTTCCAGTGACCAAGTTCATGACAGTAAAAGCACTCTTTATCTGGAGCAGGTCCAGCTTTAGCCTTGGGCGGTGGGTTTGGCTTGGACGTTCCAGCCTTGCCCTTCTTCTTCCAAGAATTGCCCTTCTTCTTAAAAGTAGGCTTGTTCTGTACAGCCATCACATGGCTGGTACTAGCGCTTTTCTTAATGTCTACCTCTGCTGTCTTGAGCATACCACACAGCTCATTCAGACCCTTCTCCGTCCCATGCATATGGTAGTTCGAGATGAAGTTCCCATAGCTAGGCGGAAGAGATGAGAGAATGAAGTCAGTGGCCAACTCTTTGCCCATTGGGAAGCCCAGCTTCTCCAATCGCTGAGTGTAACCAACCATCTTGATTACATGTGGTCCTACTGCTGCACCTTCTGCTAACTTGCACTCCAGAAAGGCTTTGGACACATTGAACCTTTCGGTCCTAGCCTGTGTCTGGAACATGTCCTTGAGCGCCACGATCATATCGTAAGCCTCATGATTTGTTTCGAACTGCATCTGCAGCTCGGGTTCCATGCAAGCAAGCATAAGGCAGCTTACCTCAAGATTAGCATCAAATGCCTTCTTGTAAGCAGCCTTAACGGCAGCAGATGCATCATCAGCAGGTACTGGTGGTAGTGGGGTGTCTAGAACATCTTCCTTTTTCTCAGCCCTGAGAACAATTCTCAGGTTACGGATCCAATCCGAGTAGTTTGTTCCATTCAACTTGTCCTTCTCAAGGACCGAACGCAAAGCAAACGATGCGGTGGTGTTGCTAGGTGCCATTTAATCTACAACAAAAGTAATGCAAAATACACTAAGACAAACGTATCCATGATAGAGCAAATTACATTAAACTATTTTAACAGAATCTACTCCCACTAAAATCAATATCCCTCTATTGAAACTTAGTGATTCAGGATCCACAACTAACAAGTCTACTAGTGAGCTTTAGCATCACCGCTAGCAAACGAGGTAGATCGGTAAGCAACTTTTGCTAATCATATCACATATGACTCCTGTTGTTGGGTGACATCTCTATGTCTCGGCGCCCAACCTTTATGCCCCAAGGTCCTTAACCGTTAAGATAACCTCGTTAAGCAAACCAACCCTTATGCGTGTAAGTGTCCGACACAAACCCGTCTAGTCAAGGAAAACTAGTGGCACCCTAATTTCATAGACCCACCACTAATTGTACAAGACATGGGACGGTGCAAGTTTTAGTTGGGAGGGCATACTAACTTAAACTTTGTGAGGGATCGTTCTACTTCTAACATCACAGCATGCAGAAAGTAAAACATAAAACAGAATAGCATTCACACAGCTTGTGACACAGTATGGCCCGTTTTCATATGGTGATCTCCATCTCCATAGAACCTGTTCACCATGGTGATCTCCATCTCCATGTTCCATGTGCGCCATCCTTCTGGTGATGAGTCCTCCAAGAACTAGAGCATGCTATTACGCCTAATAGCTAGTCTAGTAAAGAATCTAGTAATGAAGATTACATAGTTGCTTGGATCATCATAGATTGGTACGCAGACCATTAAATACAATAAAGTGACAACACATATGGCTCCTGCCGTGTTGCCGTACGCGCGACACGCAGGTCACGAATGAGTTACACACATGCATCACATACACAAGGGGGCCATACTGATCACAAGATACATACATACATCCTGCAAAACAGAGTTAGGCGTCCTAACGTTCCAAACTTGGGAGGCCCGAAACTCCATCTTCCAAGCCGAATTTGGGAAATCTAATTTCGCCGAAAACGGCAAAGCCGTTGAAATTCACGTGTAACTTTTTCTGTAGATCAATTTTCGTATAGAAATCGCCCCGATCCGAGATCGTACCGAAAAGTTACGGCTGATTTACCGAAGCATGCGCATACGGCAAAATCCCGACCCCGGCAGTAGATCCCATCTACCATTGCACATATAATGCGCCTGGCGTATGACCCTGGATCTCGATTCGACCAATCATATTGATCTTCCCTCACTGCAACTGGGTTTACGTGTATCACTTAACTCCGATGGCGGAAACCGACCGGTAGGAGTATGTCGTTACACTACCATTGCAGCAAGGGCACGAAATCAGGACATAGATCAAACAGAGAACTCGCATATCTCCATATGCACACATCCCGAATCTAAAACTAAGCAGCTACGACTCTGATACCACTGTTGGGATACGAGGTAGGCTACGCTAGCGCAAATCAAAATATTCTACCGCGTATAACCAGGAAGAACTGCCGTATAAGGATCACGGGATTACCACTCGACGCACTACTGGTGCGGAAGATGTAGATATGCGTCGGTGCAGAGAAGACGATCACGTAGTCGTACGTAGTCGATCAACGTAGTCGTACGTAGTCGATCACGTCCAGCAGCTCCTCAGCAGCTCGTCCACGTGCACAGCAAGATCGCCTCCGGTGCCGCGGCTCGTCGTCGGCTCGTCGTGGCTCGTCGGCGGCTCGTCGATGGCTCGTCCAAGTGCTGCAGGCGCAACACCTCCAAGGTATCCACACGTGCAGGGAAGAAGCGTCGCAAGCCGGACTGCTAGATCCGCGAGTTGCAACAGGCGAGGGCGTGGGAGGCGCGGCAAGTGTGTTCAGCCAAAAGGTGTCAAACCCTAGGGCGCCCCCACCCCTCTATTTATAGGGGTTCCTGATGGGCCTCTGGATCCGAGGCCCATTAGTACTCCTAAACCTAATCCAACTCGGATCAGATCCGAATTGGGCTTCCAGCCCCTTAAGTGTGTGACCCTATGGGTTCGGATACGTATAGACATGGCCCGAGTACTCCTACTCGGCCCAATAGTCGGTAGCGGCCTCTAGCAAGACGTGCCAACTCCTATACGCATACGAAGATCATATCAGACGAACCATCACAACATAATATACATGCTATTCCCTTTGCCTCACGATATTTGGTCTAGCTTCAAGCCGACCGCTCTTTCTCGATCCTGTGATTCGGAATCCCTTTGTAGGTTAACTCTTAACCGTACGTAGCATGGCCATGCATTTTCGGATCCGATCACTCGAGGGGCCCAGAGATATCACTCTCAATCAGAGAGGGGCAAATCCCATCTTGATTGACCATGTCTCATAGCATGCTTCTTGACAAACCCGAAAGCTACCTTTATAACTACCCTGTTACGGCGTAGCGTTTGATAGCCCCTAAGTAGGTCAATCCACATCTAGAATACATGCGACAATCTCAGGTCTAAGGACAAAGCGTATATGTTGTTTAAAGAGAGAACTACTTCTCGTGTTGGGTCAGTCCTAACACATGTCTCCACATGTGTCCACATTATTAGTTCAACATCTCCATGTCCATGACTTGTGAAACATAGTCATCAACTAATACATGTGCTAGTCTAATATTCATGTGTGTCCTCACATGAACTCCGACTAGGGACAACTTTAGAATAACCATACAAGTAAAGAGTTTCACATACAATTCACATAATTGCAAATCAATTCAAGTAGCCTTTAATGGATATTCAATGAACATAATATATACAAATCATGGATACAAATGGAATATCATCATCTCCATGATTGCCTCTAGGGCATACCTCCAATAGAAACCGCTTGCTTGTGCCCCACCCCTACGGAAACTATTGCCTATGCTTGCAGCTCGCTCAGTGTTAGTAGAAGGGAAGAAAAGATGGTCACTCCTTTTAGGTTTAGGAACATGGCGAGCCTTACTTACGACTGTTGCACTTCACTCGCTGCTCGTACATTCACTTGCTCATGAATTGGCTGCTTCGCTAGAAGCGACTAGTCGCCTCCTTTCCTCCGTCGAAAGATGCTTAGCCAGAAGTGACGAAGGAGGGGAGCTGGGGAAGGCCGGCGATGGCAATGAGGGGGAAGCTGTCATAGAAGCTTTGCCCCTTGCTTTACAGAAATTGTTATGAACTTACTAAAAGACCTTATTTATTCTCCCAGAATGCTAGCAAATCTAATAGTTCCATATGCTCTTCTTAACTTAAGAACCAAGGCCGCCATATATCCTTCTTATTCAGGAACCCTTTGTTTGAGGAGGGCGTATCCCCGGGAAGGGAAGAGTGGCCGAGTGGTCAAAAGCAACAGACTGTAAATCTGTTGAAGGTTTTCTACGTAGGTTCGAATCCTGCCTATCCCACTTGTTGTAGACTTAAGAGAAGAGAAAGTAGGCGGAAGCCTAGGAGGGCCAACCAAGCGAAGCTCTTTCTTTTTTTGGCTGTGTCATGAAGTGCAATTTTCTCGTATGCATTTTAGAGAGGTTGTCGAAAAAAGACAATCTATAGAGATTCCCCATCTATATCTAATAGAGAATAGAAGTGAGTCACTTTTGGCATCGGCTTGTAGTCCTACAGTCGGCACACGCACGCCGCCCACCATCATGCCTCCTTGGTTCAGGACGAAGCCAGGCAAGACATACGATAGATGAAGGAAGCTCCCACCTAGCTGGAGGGCTAAAACCTATAGTTTTGAAGTTGCAAACTCCAGCTTCGAAGCGTGAGTGCTTTAGCCCTTTAGTTTTGAAGCAAGAATCACCATCATGAGCGCGGAAGGCGCTCAAGAACAAGGGATGAGCGCTTTGTTGCGCTTGCGGATACGTTTTCTTGCTGGGGAAGGCTAGTTTGATCGAGGATTGGAGAGGAGAGGTGGAATAAAAACCTCGGGATGGATTTTGGAGTCTTTGTGCAAGCCATATGCGGTGAGAGTCGCATATACGGTAAGGAGTAGGGTTCGCGTCTATACGTGTAGTGTGGTGGTTGGGCCTACCCACCCTATTTGTTCGCGTCTACTGGAGCTACCCACTTTGATCAATTAGCTAAGATTTTGACCAGATATGAAATCACTGGTGCTCGATCTAGTGGTATTTTTATGGGGATTCTTTTTATAGCTGTAGGATCCCTATTCAAGATTACTGCAGTTCCTTTTCGGGTGGCTGTAGGAAAGACGGTCCCCTATAGGTAGTAGGGTAGGATGTGTGGTACCGCTCAGATAGCGGCCAATCCTCCTAACTGCGCGCGGGTCGGGCTTAGAGCACGTGAAACTCATCACTACCTTGTAAGGGCGTTGAGACCATAGCATGTTACACAAAAGCACCACTTTCTCTAAAGTGTTGTCACACAGCTGCCCAACTAGAAGAGCTACTTGCTCTGTAGTGTTGTCACACAAGATACCATAGCATGTTACACAAAAGCACCACTTTCTCTGAAGTGTTGTCACACAGCTGCCCAACTAGAAGAGCTACTTGCTCTGTAGTGTTGTCACACAAGATAAGCATGCCACCCGCCTGCTGGCTAGGCGAATCGAAGTTATCTTCCGGTCAACTGTCCGCCCAGTCAAGTGCAAAAAACACAGTGGAATCACACAACGCATGCAGCTGGTGTGCTTGCTGCCCACGAGGAAAGAAGAGCGACAAGGTTCAGATTTGACTGTTTGCGGCATGGGAGCTGATTACCCAAAAAATCCCTGGAAAAAAAGAAAAGATATCTCGGTAACGAAAACCATAGGAGGCTGTATTGGTGAGATCCAAGGGTTCACAGAAGTCCAAAAGAAAAACTGCCTGGAAGTCCAAGGACCTTTAGTACCGTACCGAACCATCAGCCTTCGCGCCAAGCGACGACCGCCCTTGTCCCTTTCCTTTTTCCATTCAGCATACTTCTTAGCTTTGTTCCGTCAGTCTAAGGCAAAGTCCGTGACGAAGATCTTTCTATCACTAGATAGGAATGAGTGTTTGTTATAGGGGATAGGATCCATCTGCTCTCTCTCTATTTTCTTGCAATTTAGAGAGAAAGAGCAGTGCGAACTAAAAAAAAGATAATCCGGAGATGACTAAAAAAAGATACATAGACATCTAAAGTAAAGTGATGTATATATTATTCCTATATATATCATCGATCTATGAAAAAGGTAAACAGAGTTCGTTTTTGGGTTCTCCGAAGCCCGAATGGATTGGATTGTTTCTGCTTCTGCCAACGAAATGAAGGCCTAGCCCCTTCCGAATGCTTCTCCGATCCTGAAGTTCCACGAAGAGAATAAGATGCAGCTCCCCCTCCCTCTATATTTTTCCGCTTTGCTAATCTTCCTCTCTAACACGGGCTGGGCTTAGGCGGGTGCGGGAGGAAGAAAGAAAGTAAAAGAGCGTCTTCTCCTTTGTCCTTCTATCAGTGCCACACAGCAAACCACCCTCTTTTTGTAATCTCTGCAGCTTCCCAGAAGCTTTTTTTTGTATTGAACGCATGGCGTAGCTAGGACCCGCCAATCATGTTTGAGCCTATGTTCACCCGGTGCTCAAAAAGGATAATTCCAGAATGCCTGCTGACGTTCAGATAAGGTGCATATCCTTTACCACTAAAGGAAAGGCTCGACGAAGGGGGGATATTTTCAGCATAAGGAAAACGCTTTCGGAGATTGAGATGTTGATTTGTTTTTCATCGAAAAGGAAGAAGACCGAGGGGATAGAAGCCTTCCTTCGGGCTTTGCCTGCCGACGTTCTAATAAAGAATTCCGGCTCAGCCTGGGAAAGCGCTGGCAACAACATAAAGAAAGGGGTCCATGTAGCTGCTGCGCCCGCCCACTGAGCAACAGGTTCGGCATCTACTACAAAAGAAAAGAGAGAATCCACTTCAAATAACCACGTCTCTGCTAGGCAGCGTGTGGAATGGCCGAGAGCGGACCAAATGGATATATAATCCAAGCTGAACAGCTGTCTGATGGAAAACAACTTTCATGTTCAGTTCAGGGAGCACTTTTTTCGTTGAGAATAAGTCATTCCCTTTTGTGTGAATTCCCCAGCGGTGAATTAACAACTTGTGGGGCCCTATCTATTTAATCTCTCGAGCCCCAAGAAAACCCCCCTCCCTCGGACTCCATCTCTCTTTTGACTCTATATATGTGGGCACCTGATATCTACGAGGGTTCACCCACCCTGGTGACAACATTCCTTTCTATTGCGCCTAAAATCTCTATTTCTAAAAATATGTCACGTGTTTCTATTGTTGCTTCCTATGGGGGTACATTACAACAAATCTTCATTTTCTGCAGCATTGCTTCTATGGTCTTAGGAGAACTGGCCGCCATGGCCCAAATGAAAGTAAAAAGACCTCTAGCTCATAGTTCAATTGGACATGTAGGTTATATTTGTACTGGTTTCTCATGTGATACCATAGAAGGAATTCAATCACTACTAATTGGTATATTTATTTATGCATCAATGACGATAGATGCATTCGCCATAGTTCCTGCATTATGGCAAACCCGTGTCAAATATATAGCAGATTTGGGCACTCTAGCCAAAACAAATCCTATTTTGGCTATGACCTTCTCCATTACAATGTTCTCATACGCAGGAATACCCCCGTTAGCCAGCTTTTGTAGCAAATTCTATTTGTTCTTCGCTGCTTTGGGTTGTGGGGTTACTTCCTAGCCCCAGTGGGAGTAGTGACTAGAGTTATAGGTCGTTGGGCAGCCGGAAGGTTGCCATGAGTAAGGTTGGGAGACCAAAGGCTGTTTTCTGTGCACCGGACACGTAGCTTACCGAATCAGATGCAGCACAGATGGGAATGCATGCTACAAAAGATAGGGTCGAGTCTGATACATCAACCGTCAACTCCATATCCTTGTACAAGTCCACAATCACTACACGAGGTGAAACTGGGTTTGGTGAATGGAAGTTGGCCTTAGGTGTAATAGGAGTCCCAGTTACTGCATGCGATCGTATACTGAGATGCTCCCCGTTGGTTGTTGGAATGACGCGAGCCGGGCTGGGCCTCGATTCCTTTCATAAAGATGAAGGGACAGAGGTGACTAATTCCCCATCTCATTTGGGGTGGAAAATGAATCGACATCTCGATGTGATACAGACCTTTCCATTTTCATTGGGAAAGAACGGCGAAGTCCATCCGAACCCTCCAATGAAGAAATAAGAGGAGAGCAAAGTGCCAATGGCACGCAAAGCGCATGTGGAAGGGGCACGGAGAAATAAAGAAGTGTGGAGGAGAAGCAGTCGAGCTCATTCCCTTCGCTTCCTGGGCCCAAAGCAGTGCTTTGTTTCCTGGCCAAATCAAGGATTTGGGGCTGATTGCAAAAGATATCGAAAGATAGGTCCATCCATCTATCCAGATATCTAAAAAAATCTATTTTGATTTCATGAAACCTTTGATTCAAAGAACTGTGCTTAGGCACCCCCCCCCACACACACACACCTCATGAAACGGCTCTGCTGCAATGGATGGCAGAGGGTCCGTAGTACCCAAATCACTGGAGTGATCCAGTAGCTAGGAAGGGGCCTAGAAGTGCCTACTACTACACCACACTACACTTGGCTCTACACATTTATAGAGCTTACCCCTGTCCAGTGTCTGGTAGAACGTTGGGGGATTCAATCGTCGACTCGTTATCCCCATCTCAGCCCAGGCTAACGGAGCTTGACTTATTCAGGGGAGAGAGTGGAGCCTATCGAAGCACTCTTGAGAGTAAGATCCTTGGCTCCTCTTCATTCTCTACAGGGGTCTCTGCCCACATGGAAGCGGGGCAGAGATGGATAAGATCAAACACAGGAATAAGAAGCAATGCCTTTTTGTTCATTTTTATAGAGGGGAATGGATAAAGTGGGCAAAACAGACTCACATTTTTCAATCGAAAAGATGGGTTCCTTTTTCGTCTCGACAAAGAAAGAATCATCTTGAAAACACTCCTAACCCCTTCGTAGGGCCTTGTATAGTAAGTGATCCGAACCTGCCCAGAGCGAGCTTCCCTTAGAGGCAAGTGAAGTTGGTGAGCCGTATGATGGGCAACTATCTCCTGCGGTTCGGAGAGGGCTCAGGTGTTAGAAGGTACCCCCTTGGTTTCAGGGTGGACCCTTTCACTCTATTTTATTATATACGCTTAGCGAAAAGAATGTTTTTTGATAGACCTAGGACATGGATTCCATATGAACCAATGGATCGTGACAAGTCGTTACTACTAGCAATGACTTCCTCTTTCATTACTTCATCCTTTCCATATCCCTTTCCCTTGTTCGATCTTACTCATCAAATGGCAGTCAGTTCATATCTGTAAATTCGATCATTTACAAGATTCAAAGAAAGGGTGGACTGCAGGTAAGCACTAATTCTCTACATTTCTGTGATTCAAAAACAAGGGCATACATAGCCCATTGTAGATTCCAGCCGAGAAGATTAAGGAATTGTGACTGCAACCATGTTACTTGCTAAATTGTGCCTATATCTACTCCAAAACTGGAGGCATTCATCTATTCATTCAAATACTACATATAGTGAGGTTAGCCATGTTATACGCTGCTTACTAAAAGGAGGTTACACCTTCTCTCACGGGCGTTGGTCAATACGGGATCCTACCAAGCCAGATAAATTATGGTCGATAGGCGCTTTGGATGTTGTCATAGTCGAGGCAATGGCCCGCTTGCTTTGTTTGGAAATGGACTCGATATGCCATCTAAATTCCAAAGAGTATTAGGTAGCGAGGGGTGCTAGGTCTTTCTTCGCAAGCGTTTCCCGATGGGCTCAGATGGCTTGGATGGTGAAATTTCAATCGTTGAGAGCAGATCAGGGATAGATCACCACCTACTGGGTAATTTTTATTAGAGAGCATCTTGGTGAGGAAAAACTCTGGGTTTGTGGATTTGGTTCAGAGATTTTTGGTGCGGGGAAAAAAATACAGATGCCAATCTATAGGTATACTGCAAGGCACCTCTATCTCTCAAGTTCTAATCCAATGTTATCTTCACCAGCTTGACAAGATCTTAAAAGAGGTGTGGTACTTCTCCCAAGAGGGAAAACAGTCTTTGAAGGTGTACTATGCTAGGCATGCGGACACAATCTTGTTAGGCATTCCACGAATTCAAAATTTCTTTAATGCTGCTAGAGCTAAAGAGCATGTGCGAACCATACTCAAAAATTATTGCGATAAGTTAGACCTCGATGTCATCTGGGAGGAGATTACCTCTGAGAAACTTCTCATTTTTCTTGGTGGGAAAAAAAAGTTTGACGTCAGGGTTGCTTGTCTCTTTTACAGATATATAGTGGGGGCATCAAAGTTAGGATTCCTTTAAAGATTTGGGGGAAAAGTATTAGTACTGGTAGACTGGTCCAGGAGTTTAGGGGTGGCCTTAACCGTCTCACAATGGAAAACTTCCTCAAGCTACTCAATGAACACGTTGTGGCCTACCCACGCACTTCTTTCCAATATCCTGTATCTCAAAATCAAGTCGTTACGCTTTTCCGCTTCTTTCATAGGCTGGTCATTTCAAGAAGCCGCAACTTTGTTCGGCTGACTGGATGTTCGGAAAGTGGGGTACCTGGACTAAACATTAGCCAAGTCCAGGAAAATTAGATTCACTCACTCATAGACAAATTCCAAAGAATCGAGAAATAGTGAATTCAGGAGGGCTCTCGAGAAGGAAAGACAGAGTAAACATCTGAGCCCGCCGGCCAAATCAATAGGAAATGCTTGTCAAGTTCTGTTATTTAAAGAATAGGAAGGAAAAGCATGAGGCTGTTAAAAGACACCGGGCCGAAGCAAAAGAAGCAAACGACCTACAAGATTATCTTTCGACTATTAAAAAATTTGACTCTGGAACAATTAAACACAGAGATAAAAATCCTTGAGATAAAAATCTTTAAAGAAAAGAACACTTGTGGTTTTTTTGCAATAAGAAGTTTGGCGTTCAAATGCCACTTTTAGAACAAACAACTAACCTCGTTACCAAAGGAGGTGAACAGGCCTGTGTCCACTACTTAGTTGGGACAATTCTACAAAGCCAAAATAAGGCTTTCCCTATTGAGAACCTATGGGTTCTAAAAAAAGATTTAGAAAAAAGGATAAACGCGAGGCCATCCTAAACCGGGCGTTCCCCGAAGATTGAAAGAAAAATTACCACGAGGGAGTCCGTCTTAGATGTAGCCACTAACATGGTGAACCGGGTGACCAAAAGTGGCAACAAGATGGAAATCTTTGCTTCAAGCGCTAGTTCAATTCTGGCTCGCTACTAAAAAGGATTGGATTGATACGATAGGATTGACCTGAGCGGAAGAGCGAGGGGAAGGGTTGCCGAGCATTAGCGATGGGCAACAGAGAATGAAGAGACTGGTCGAGCGTTAGCGATGGGCCACTGTTTCCGACCAATAGGCAAACAAGCATGGGACGGATGGAGTAGGCATGGAGAAAGCAAGGGTTAGGATTGAGTAGGATTGAGAAAGCAAGCACAAGCCGACCCAAGGGGCAAAGCAACTCATGGACTGGCGAACATCTCTATTCTGGACTAGTGCAAATGAATACCTCTTTCTCAAGGGTTGAGCCTCTTTTGGCTGGAAGAAAACTCTCGGAGCGAAGCGTCCAGGTGGTGAAAAAAAATGTCTGAGCTCAGGAATGAAGATAGAGCAAGTCTGTCGACCGGAGTGGAATCGAGTCCAGATAGTACGGACTTGGGGAAGAGTGGTGAAGCAACTATTGGTTGGGCCGGAGAGAATTGAGTTGAAGACCCAGGACAAAGCAATTTAGTACTATAAAAATAAGAAAAGAAACAAGGCGCGGAGCGTTGAGGCTGCAGGTCGCTAGAAAGGCGGTACAAAACTGATAAAGATGTGGTGGCCAGTCCAGAACGGGATTTGCGCGATGCCATCTCTATGGTCTTGTGTTCTTTCCTCACATTGGGAGTGCCACCCTGATCCCAAAAGAAATTTGTTTGTGCTTAAGCCGTTTCACAGCTCATAAGAAAGAAGAAAAGTAAGGGCCAGTTTGGTAGGGCTCCGGCTCCTCTGGAAATGGCTCCGGCTCTGACTTCTCTAGTTGAGTGGCTTCTCCGGCTCTGGCTCCTCCTTTTGAAAAAACGTTTGGCAAAACGGCTCTTCCTGTGGGCCCTTCCCAAGGAAGAGGAGGAGGAGCCGGAGGAGCCACTATTTTTGGCTCCTCCTCGGCAGTAAAAAAGGGCTCCGGCTTCGTAGGTGCTCCACTCGCGGAGCCGTTTGTGACGCTGCCCTCTGGTAGGGCTCCAGCAGAAGCCGCGATTGGAGCCGGAGCTGGAGCCCCACCAAACGAGCCCTAAATCAGAAAAGGTTTTGAGTCTTTCCCTAGAAACATGAGAAGGTACATTTTGACCAACAAGCCAGAAACGGATCTCGCTGTTGTCATCACACGAGCAAAGCAGCTCAGTTCTCTTGGGGTGGAAATCCAACGAGGTGACTTGATTGAGAGCTGTGACCCACGAAAGTTTGTATAAAGCCACCCCTCTACAATTGGAAATGAATAAAAATAAATGAATACATAACTAAATAATAAGCCTAGGTGGCAGGTTCCATAAATGCTATCTGGTAAGGTTTTTCTACAAAAGCCGCTAAAGTGGATTACTGGTAAAAGCACAGATCATTTGGTATTGCTGTTGGCCTTTTTTTCACTGCGCGCCTGGATTTGGCTATTCCTAAACCCAGAGCGTGGGAAACCCAAGCTACTTGACGCGCATACACGAATTAGGAAGGAGTTTTTTTTTTAAGCAGGATCATCATAAGTCTCTGGTGTGCTAGGCCCGGTATAAGGCTGCAAGATGAAAAGGATAATGCATTCTTTCATTCTTTGAGTATGTAAAAAAGATGAGTGAGGCAAACTTCTTCCCGCGCTATCTCTATTTTGAGTGAGGCAAACGTGAAAAGGAAGCAGATGCACGGGGTACCAACAATAGAAAGTCATATCCTTTCTATTTTGCTTCGCACCCTTTTTCTTTTCTTCTTTTCATGCTTAAAATAATATCTTTCAGACAGCATGCTCTTCGTTCTCGAGTGAATAAATTTCTCGGAACTTAGCCACCGGAATTCTTATCGACCAGAAAGAAGGAGGCCGAAGGTTGAAAGAGACCTATAATTTTTAGGGAAACGAATCTTCAATTTTTATCAGATATAATGAAATGAATCGCTTCACGCCTAGAAGAGATCCTCGGTATCTAAGGGAGTCGATAAGTATACATTGTAAGTAGTTGAATTTTCGCTACACTAGGATATTCAGTCAAATAATAATCTAAAAGAGAGTGTAGATTGGTCATAGCTACCAACGTGATCTCCGTACTTGGGAGTAAGCCTTCTTTCTGTTGTTTTGTCTTTCGTTTATTATTCCTGTCTGGTGTACTAGTCGGCCACTATGTATACGTGGACTGTTCACCGTTTATATATTCCATGGGTGTACAGGGGAAATAGTAAAAGGCAGGGAATCGGTCATCAATGGACTGCAGAAAAAAGCCTTTGGTCCCGTTTGTTTCCGCTTATAAGCGGCTTATCGGTGGAAATAAGCAAGAATCCTACCAAACGCTTTGTTTATTTCCACTGATTCTCGCTTATGTGGTAAGCCGCTTCAGAGATTTGAACTGCGAGAAGTGAAAAGCGAGAAGCGAGAAAATCTTCGCTTAGATTATAATCCAAGCGTGGCTAGGAGAAGTGTATCCAAACAGGACCTTTATCGATGTTAAATAATCTTCTGATAAAAGAAGTGGTATAGTTCCGGCTCATTCCTTCTCTACCAAATATCAGTTAGAAGACCCTGTGTTAAGTTCAATGTAAGTAAAAGTACCTTGGGCAAGTCTTTTACTACAAGAAGACTAAATGCATAAAGTTCAGGGCCCGAAAGTGAAGTTGGTTGAAGCCCTACCTTGCCCAGTTCCAATCATGGTTGAGTGTGGTTAGGTGCCGCTTATGCTGAACAATCAACTAAAACTCGGGTCAAAATCTTCTAATCGGGAAAAGGAGTAGTGTTCCTTCCGGTCAATCTCATGTGAGACCAACCCTGTTAGATTGCCATAGGTCTTATTTCTTCCGGTTGTGGGCTAGGGTAGTTCAAACCTTTCAATCTTAAACAAAATTTTAAATTCTTTAGTCAATCTAAAAATAAAAGCGGCGAGTGCCCCATACAAAAATTTCTTTCTTGCCTGACACCTGTTGACCCAAAAAATCGGACAGTGGACCTGACTCTTGCGTCGAGCACACGACCCGAGAGAATCTGCTTAGCTCCTGTTCGGGTTATCGCCCTGGTGCGGTTCACGCGACGTGCCAGTCAATCTGACCTATTGATTGACAAGGAAGAACAGATATCAAATTTTAGAGATTCGAACGGCTGGAATTCTGATCTACTCTAAAAAAACGTATCAGTGGATTGGCCGATGTAGTGTAAGGATGATCGGCTATGAAACAGCCGATAATCGCGTAACAAATGTAAAAGGAACTGCTAGAGTAACCTAAACAATGCTACAGAGACACACCTGAAATAGATCTAATCGACTGTATGATAACAAATAATGTATTGGTATAGCCGATAGTTCATGCCTCAAGCTGGATAACTGATGATAAAGACTAAAATAATAGGAAAAACCTATAATTCTAGCAAATACCGATAACTAGTGAATAAATCTAAATGAAACAACAGCGATGCGCCCGAAGTTAAAGCTTAGATATTACTCGAAACGCGGAACTTACAAATTGGCCGGAGATCACGTTGATGCAGCTCTGCCAACTCGCACGAACTCGTGAAAAGAAAAGGGTTTGGCGAAGTCGCCGACTTAAAAATAAAGTTGCGTGAAAAAAGTAGATTTGTATTGATGTTTGCTAATGTTTTTGCCAGCCTCACGGGGCACCTATTTATACCCTGTTACAACTCATTTCCTAACCGACTACGACTCAATATTCTATTTCTTATTCAAAGCAAAAAATATTACATATGGATACAACTCGCATCGGAGTCGAACACCATCCAATCCTCTATGGGCCAATCTTGTCTTCATCTTGTTACTGCCTTGGCCCATTCAGGCCCATATCGGCCGAGTTGTTCTGGCTTCTAATCGGCTAGTCCCCATCGATCTCATCGGCTAATCAACCGAATCACTGTAGCTTTACTAGCCGATTTCTCTAGCCATAGCCTCTTGTTTAATCGCATCAGACACTTTCTTCTCCTCTTGACGCTGACCCTGACACGTGTCAAAAACCAGCATCAATGCATGCCCCCCAGTTTCGGAGTGAAACATATCTTTTGCTCCAAAATTTTCTCAACTCCGATTCCTTCCTCCGGAAGAGACGCAACAATAAATGCAGCAAAATCCTCTTTGCTCCCAAAATCTTCTCCTTGATGATTGCATTCTTCAAACAGAGCGCCCGTAGGCAACCGCTCTTTTCAAAATTAGCACAGACGGCATGGTAAAAATTCCATATTTACCCTTCTCCTGAGTCATCCCACAGATACTCATCTCTTCCGCCGCTTCTTCTTCCTCCGAGCGAAAAGGGTTTCCTTTCCGGCGAATCATCCCCTGGTGCACCCCGGCGACCTTGCTCGTGCCGCTTCTAGGCGCATCCTCATGCGCTCTGGTGACTTGCTCGCGTCCTCCACCGACCGCCCCAGGGAATAATAATTTGTTTCCTTATATACATAAATATGTTATGTTTATTATTTTGCCAACCGGATCGGAAATGAAATGAATAAATTTATTTGTTAGGCTCGATTGGTTAAATTTATGTTTGCCTTAGGTGGGCTTAGCCCACATGTAATTGGGCCAAAAGTCAATTTCATTCATAAATCAGGACTAAAAGGGTCGCAAATAATTTGCACAACTTTTGGACTCAACCCAACAAAACATGGGCCTACTGGAATCAATTTTGGGCTATCTGAACTGCATTATCCTATGGGAACAAATTTGAGCTCGACCGAATAACAAATGGGCCTACCGGAATCAATTTTGGGCTATCTGAACAACAATGGCATGTGGGAATAATTTTAGGCTTGACCCAAGAACAAATGGACCAAATTCATTTTATGACAAAAAATTTATCACAATTGTCATGCTACATCAGATTCTGTCCATCGTGGCAAAATAGTAGGGATCAATTTATGACATTTTTGTTTGACGATCCGTAGACGTCATAATATTAGTGACGTAGCGAAATAAGAAATGTCACTAGTCACGGTTTATGATCCTCGACTAATGACGAAGAGTTTCCATCTCTCCCGCGTCATAAATCACAGTTTATGACACAAAAAAATGTGTTTATGACACTTTTTGGTTCGTCATAGGTCAGAAGATTTCTTGTCGTGATTGTTCGAGATTTATGGTAGTGTATGTGACCGTCCATGTGAAGCGAAAGAGAGTGCACTCATCCATGCTCTAGCTTATATTGATGAAGTTCTAGGCTTTACGATTGGAGACCTTAACTATGTTCCATATCTAAGGAAGCGAAGTAAAGTAGTATGAAATTTGAATTAATGCATGGATGTACCTCTACCCTTTTCTTATGGATTTGAACTTGTTCTCTCTAAGACCTTAAGTATTGATGTATATATTTCATTGCATATACAATCTTCTCTGAGTGTTAATGATTTGAATGGGTTGATATATTAATGTAATATTATTAGTAAAAGCTCGATCAGATACAAATACGAATTATAAAACAAAAGAAAAATGAAAGGGAAAAAATGAATAGAAGTTTAGTACCGGTACTAAACTGTCATCCGCAACAGTGCGATGTGGCTCGCAATTTAGTACAGGTTGGTATCACCGACTGGTACTAAATGGTGCATTTAGTATCGGTTGAGCTGACCAGGTACTAAAGGGGGTTACTGACCGGTACTTAGAGGTCGATCGTCCAGTAGTGGTGGGTCTTTGGTTTGTGAAATTGGTTTTTGGAGGCAATGATCCCATTGGATTCAATAGCAAATATTTAGGAGAGGTGGTTGGCCATGAGGATAGCGCGTGTGTTGGTGTTTTTCGGTTTCTGTTAGACTAAGGCGTTGGCACGTTCAAACATCATGTCACAACCCAAAGTTGCAAAACAAGTTTAACATGTTAACATGAGCATCACGAGCATCATGGCCAAGCATTTGTTTAAGTTCACATAATTGTTGTTTATTGTTAAAATTCAAACTTGTGAAGCAACTCCAATTTCTACTATGCAACTATGCCTTCTATTATTTTATTTAAATACTAGATGCAATTTAGTGATTTTATAGTATTTTTACTTAATTTTTTCATGATGTTTCTTGTGTTAAAAATTTATTTAATTTTCAGTTTTAGCTGTTTTCTTTTGTCAACTGTGTGAAAACCTGAGCAGTTCTTGAGGTGATTCTTATGGCATTGTGTTCTTTGCGTTTTTATCTATCAAATGAGTATTTTTGGGAGATTTTTGGATGCCTGTAGCTGGGTCATTTGAGTAGGGAAAGTTGAACGGTTTGAAAATCGGCTAGGCCCACGCGTCAGCGTCTCCTTCTCCTTCCTCCCAGCCTCTCGTTGGGCAAGGTAGACCTCGCCAGCCACGTCGCCACCGCACACCGGCCAGCGAGGCTTCGACCACGTGAAAACCCCCTCCTACCCTCACCCCGGTACTCCTTTATAAGCTGCACCAGCGCTTCCCGAAACCCTAACCACCTCCATCCACCATTGCCGCTGCCACCTCCAAGCGCCGTCGCCTCCGCCGGAATCCCACTGCCGACAGTGAGTCTCCGGTCGATTCCTTGCCGTTGGAGCTCCCTTGCGACGTTGCGCATCCGTTTTGCCGCTTACCGGCTGCTCTCCTCCGCCGTGCAGGTCCCCTCACCGGCGCCACTGTCCGCCACCTGCCGACGCCTCCTGGAATTTCTGCGTCGCCACCTCCTCATTGTTGTGCCGCCGCCGGTGATCACCGCCGCCTTGGGGCAAGGCACCGCCGCTCTTCCCGCCGTCGCGCGTTTCCCCTGCCACCGCCGGCCATGACCATGCGCCGTGCCGTGCCGTGCCGAGACTGAGCTCCTGTGTGTGCGTGAGGGATGTGTTGTAGGAAGAAGAAAGAAAACGAGAGGGTCATGGGGAAATTTCATGAACCTTTTTGCATGGAATCAATTGATCTGAGGGTTGATTTACAAGATGACCTCAGTTTTGTTTTATTTCCTAGATTTAAATAGCTGCAAACTTCAAAAATGCATAGAAATGTGTAGAAAAATGCTAAAAATGTGAATCTTATTTTTTTGAGTTCCTGATGATATCTAGTTTATTTCAAAAATGTTTATGTGCATCTTCCTATTCTGTATATGGTGCTATGATTTATTTTCTCTAAGAGTTGTTAAATGCTTTGTAGAGCATGTGGTGGTCCAAAAATTATGAAACCAATTTTTTTAGCTTCCTTTTATCATGTATGATCCAGATCTGCAACTTGTGTTAGTGGAATCTATGGTTTTTATGCTGTTTTAAATCTAATGTTTGTTTGCTGTCCTAATTTTTTTATTTGCCTGATAATTAGTCGAAAATTAAAAAAATGTTGAAACCACTTCTGTTAGCCTTTTTTTCCACATAATTAGTGGAAAACAATAAAAAATATTGAAAATGATGTTGATGCTTTTCTAGTTGATTTACAAGCCTTTTTAGATTTAATGTGCTTAATTGTAGTTTATCTTGTTTATTTTATATCTCCACATTAAAAATCGATTTTTATGTGAATCCAATTCTCATGATTTTGTATTGGTGTCTTCTGTTAGTGCAAATTACTTCATAATTTTTTCTGAACAGATGATTATAATCTTGCAATTTCATGCTTGCTTTTGGCTTATCGTGCAAAATAGTTTCTCTCATCGTTCTTGTATGATTTTGTATTATTTTTTAGCTAGATTGTTCTGTTAACAATTGATTTCTTACTGTTTCTTTTATTTTCCATGCGTTTCATGAGCATTTGCACTACAATCATCTCTAATGCATACACACATTTTATTCTTTTAGAGAGCGATTTGCCGGAGAACGTGACCTTTGAGCCCGAAGCCGAGGCTGGCGTAGAAGTCAAGTTTGAGCCCGAGGAAAACCAAGGCAAGTAGCTAAGCATATTTGTCTCCTACTTTTTGAAATAAAATTGTTACTATGAATCGCTATGGGTTGCATGTGGGTTATCTTATTGCATTATTAGAACCTATGTTTTTGTTATTATGGCCTCTCTTGTTTTGTTATCTTGTACCTTGTCGCTCGAGTAGTATGGGTTATAATGAATTAATCTTGTAATTGCTTAGCCATACTTAGTCATAGAATGATCATTTGGTAAGGGAAATGGTTATAGGTTAATCAACACTGTTTCTAATGAGGTTCTTTAATGTTGTTGAACAAATGAACATGATGGTTAATTTTGGATACGAGATTTGAGCGGTATGTAGGGTCACGAGAATGGAGTCTCGGTGACATAGGCCGCTCGAGTCGATTAAGGATCGTCCATTGTTGACGTCGGTTTGAGCACCTTTTTCGTGCTACCACATATTCCCATATGGGAGAACAAGCCTAATACCTTACTTGACTCGCTCTATGAGGCACGGTCTTAGATGTGTGGTCCTTGGACTATGTAGAGGAGCCTAGGAGTGTCCTCGGTGGACCTAGGTCGTCCTCCACATAAGCTAGACGTGTTTTACTCATAGTTTGAGGCGGTTTGAAAAAGGTTGGCATGAGTACCCCGTTGCGCAGCATTGATCGGGTGCATGAGCCGCAAGGTCCTCGAGTCGTGTGGGTAAAGAGTACACCCTTGCAAGGATAAATCAATTTGAATTGCTGCGCTCTCGGTTATGAGCAAGCTCAAGTCCTATGAATTCATCATAGAGTCACCGGATGCTTATAATACTTGTTCATATATTTATGCTCTATGTTACCATGTTGATGCAATTGTTTCCAACTCAAAGTTGAAGTGGGTTTGGGCAAGATTAATAAAACTTGCTAGCTGTCCACAGGGTATTATTCACATGCTTATGATCAAAAATTAAGGATAGGATGAGATAGACCTTAAAGCCTTACTCTTTGTTCAACCCTATGCATGATCCTTGTTATATAATTGTGTAAGACTTGCGAGTACCATTTTGTACTCATGTTACTATCGCACACTAAAGTTGTAGGCGAACCGGAGGCCGTGTTTGGTCACTTTGACCCCGCCGATCCGAGGATGGGTGATGAGTGACTAGAGCGGTCGTTTGTTTGTTGCTTCGATGGTGTTCTTGGACAACTACACCATCATGTCTTTTGCATTTATCTATCATCTCCGCTGCGTAGTAGTGCTCTTTTTATGGGTTTAGATGTTGGGAAAATCTAAATCTTAAAATTTAATTTCATGTTATTGTCATGAGTCCAAGACTTGTATTTTGGAGCTCATTGAATTAAATTTCAGATTTGAACCTAATGAACTTGTAACCTTAATTATTAAACTTGTGTAATGATTAAAAATGCTCTTTTATGGTTCATGTGGTGATGTGCAATTTGTACGGTTGGTGTTGCTCGATCTTGGGCATGTTGTGAAACACCTATCGAGACTACCGGATTTGTCTCTTGTTAAGTTGAATTGCACCGAGTCTTGCATCTCTAGGTGTGGGTTATCACTTGACACATCGCAAGATGCGTAAGTGTTGGCTCTCATCCTATTGGCATGACCGTCAATTCACTTAATTCGAGATCAAATTGGACGGTTCTCACACGTCATGCTCGGTAATCTCGTAGCTTAGTTGGGTCGTGGGTGTGTAGGCTCGACTGAAAGCTTGAAACGCGCGAGCTGGCTTGGCTCGGTCGTAGCTTGGCTCGGCTTAGTGGTTTTTTAACGAATCGAACTGCTGTTTTTACTCGTCTTGTTAAATAACTAGGGCTTGAGCAACCTCGCGAGCTGCTCACGAGCCAATTAAGTTAGAAGTTAAAAATTCAAATTGGGATACGGAGCCTCCGTATACAAAACTGAGGTCAAAACAACAAGAGTGCAGCCTTTAGTTGTTTTCTTTAAGCTATATATGTGTGATGTTGTACTTATGGCTGAGTTGAAATTTCATGTTCTGTGATTTTATCATTGTGTCAAATTAAAGTTAGTACTGATGTAGTCAATAAATTGCTCATGCACGATGGATTTTGGATGTTGAGACGAGCTTATGTTTTGTGCATGCTCCATGATGAATTTTGAATGTTTATACACTACTTCACATATAACCATCACCGTCTGTCCCAAAACAGCCATCACCGTCAATTTTGGAAAGTGGTGGATTTAGGTCTGCGGTGATGCCTATAGGTATCACCACTAGCCTCCCACCCGATTACCCAACAGTGATGCCATTTTTCAGAAAAAAAAAAGATAAAACCTACCGTTCTACCCGTCGCGGCGCCGCTATCGCCGCTGTCGTGCTTGTTTGTCACCCTGCTGCGCCGCCGGTCCTTGCCTGCCGTCGGAGCCAAAACGGACCATGGGCAGTACACACCACCGCGTCTCGCCACCGTTGGAGCCCCACTTCGCTACACCGTGCTGCCGGAGACCCACCTTGCCGTTCCGAGCCGCCGGAGCCCCACCTCGCCACGCGCACCGTCAGATGCCCACCTCGGAGCGGCTGTGGCGGCTGTGACGGTGATGACGGGGCTGGCGATAGGGACGAGATACCCGACATGGCGCCTGTCCCTCTCAGACAGAGTGCCTTGGCTTGCTTCTTGCTTGGAGGAGGCAGCGGCGGTACGTTTTTTTTTCTTTGTGAGTTTGATTTCTGGAGGCGATGATCCCGTTGGATTCACGAGCAAATAATATGTAGGAGAGGTGGTTAGGTTATACGAGGATAGCGCATGTGTTGGTCGATTTCTATTAGGCTGAGAGCCCGTTTGGTTACTTTTGCTTATTTTTAGCACGTGTCACATCGAATGTTTAGATACTAATTAGGAGTATTAAACGTAGACTATTTACAAAACTCATTACATAAGTGGAGGCTAAACGGCGAGATGAATCTATTAAGCCTAATTAATCCATCATTAGCAAATATTTACTGTAGCAACACATTGTCAAATCATGGACTAATTAGGCTTAATAGATTCGTCTCGCCGTTTAGCCTCCACTTATGTAATCGGTTTTGTAAATAGTCTACGTTTAATACTCCTAATTAGTATCTAAACATTCGATGTGACGGGTGCTTAAATTTAAGTCAGTGAACTAAACCAGGCCTGAGACCGTGAGGCGTTCGCACGTTCACGTCATGCCCGGTAATCTCGTTGCTTAGTTGGGGTGGGGTTGTGCCGTCGTGGGAAGGGTTGGCGCCAAAAGATGGATCCGTGAATATTTCAAACAAAATTCAACGATAGTCTCGTTAAGACTTAGGTCCTGTTTGGATACACCCTCCTAAAGATTAGGAGTCCACTTTTAGAACACTTTTAGGACTTATACATCCAAACATGGGTCCTAAAAGTGCACTCCTAAACTTTAGGATGATCATTTTCATTAGGAGGGCCAGGGGTACTAATGGATCCTATTTCTCCTAAAAGTGGTCCCCAAGTTCCCATTTACCCCTACTGCCCTCGCATGCATTAATGACGTGAACAATGCAGGGTAGTTTAGAGGAGTAATTGGGGGTAAAAATGATATTTTCCCTCTAAGGTCCTAAACATTATATGTACTAAACTTTAGGACTAGCAATTTGAGGGTCCTAAACTTTAGTACACTACTAAACTTTAGGAGTTTGTATCCAAACAGGGCCTTAGTGAGAGTCTCTTCTTCAACAAACAAATTCAATGATGGTCAAACGATATTGCAATTTGTTTGAATAATTTTGGATTTATCTAGTGAAGAGTGATAATGTAGCATTCAAATCTCACTCTAATTGAAAGCATATTTCAAAACCAAATTTAGTTCCTTCGTCACTCTCCCTGGGCCACATCTCCCTTTCCGGCTCAGCCCTCCCTCTCCTTCTCCTTTCCTTCTCCTTCTTCCTTCGTCCAAAACCAGCCCAACCCCCTCTCCCTTGCTATTGCCAAGCAGCAGAACACGGGCCGCGCCCCCATGCACATGAGGCATGACACACACGATGCAACGCCAGCCAGTCCCACACCAATTGACTATTTTCCTCTCTCTGCTCCGTCTTGTCCGTCACCACTTGCATTCCGTACCACCACCAGGCACCAGCCTTGCCGCGTGACAGCAGCAATAGCAACAAAAAGATGACAAAGATGAAGGCACACCCAGTAGGTTAGAACTTACCTCTGCAAAGTCTCATGGTGTTACCATTGGTCATTGGAGTCTGGAAGGAAAAGAAACTCTGTTTCTTGGTTGTTATTTAATTTCCTCTCTGTTATCCGTTGTGAGTTGTTGGTGTAGCTTGCGCCGAGCGCCCGAGACTTTATCCTGTTGCTTTCATTGTTTTGCTGTGTGTGATCCTCTACAAGTTCAGTAAATGACCTCATAGTCCATTATTGCCCGTAGGGGAAATTTTAATAAGTGATACTTGCCCCAACGCTTACTTGATGAATTTTTTCCAAGAAAAATATATTTCTAGTTACCAATTGCTTGGTTTGTTGAAAATAAGTCAGAAAGTTGTTGTTTACTGTCACGAAAATTTGTGACCATTTTGATCACAAGTGACAATTTATAAATCACAGAAACCTGGACAGGTAAAGGACAATGATGAATAAAATCGTATATATGACCACCTTGCCTGCACTACTCCAACTTACACAAACTTTACAACAATACGAAACTTCTCATCTATCCCTATAATATCTTCCCAAGTTGCAGCAGTATCCAAACGTGATCATTGCCATTTCCCAGGAAAGTTAGCAGAGCTGAGAAGGTTTATGATTGCACTGTTAGCAGAGCTGAGAAGGGTTCTGAAGGGTTCTGATTGCGCTATGGTGACGTTTGGTTCGGCGATTTTTCGGCGTTATCCGATTACGTCGCGATCGGAACCCGTTAGATGTGTTTGTTTTACGAACTCTGTAATCCGTTTCCGCGGTATCCAATACCAGGCCTATTTGTTAGTACTCCTGCCGGCTGCCAGTCCTCTACCAAATTTCGTGATTTTGCTTTCACGCAATTTGTTAGTCCGGCAGCTCTTCCTCGAGAGGATTAGTTCAGATTGATTTTTCTGACAGGGTAGCCAAATACCGTTACATGGTGAAAACAAACAAAGAACATGATCATTTCTTGTAACTGATTCCCCTGTGATATGTTATCATTGACGTTTACGTTACCACTCCACCAACCAAACACCACGTATCATCCTCACGGCAGGTAGTTCATGGTTCCTTGGTAATGTGCATTCCTCAAACTCCCCTGTGTTTAATCTGCAAAGCCTAACGCTATCGCGATTATACCGTCAATCTCAAACACTCTCTCCAGTGGCATGTCCTTTGTTTTTAACTTTCTCAAAACCTCAACAAATTCCTGCAATATCGGTGCCGTCTCCAGCCCGCACCTGCCTTCCTCCCCCTGAACGGCATGGTAAATCAGACCAACCGCAGTTTGGATGCCGCTTGAGGTGACATACCCTACTCCATGCTTGGTGATGACTTTCATCAAAACTACAACACTTGAAGCTATCCAATCTCGAACAAAATCACGATGTGAAGTACGCTCAAGCAGAAGCAAGCTCTCGTCAGTGACCACACCATCTGAAAGGCACTCCACCAGCGATTCATTAGGCACATGGCTCAGTGCTGTACCGTCATCTGTGCAGAGCGCGAGAATTGCAGCACTCGCCTCATTCCTTACCAGGGCATCCTTTGAACCAAGCAGCAAACCAAGCATCTCGATTCCACCTATCTCAACAATCTTTCTCCTGAAAGTGTTATACTCTGACAGGATGGTGACTACAGAAGATACCTTGGCCTTTACTGTTAATGGATATCCAAGCTTACATGCCCTTTTAATTGTTTTCATCAGTGCGTCTGGAAGTTTCTCTTGCTTAGCGAGGATCTCCCGGTTCGGACTGTAGAGAGACAGGTTCAGCATTATTGTCAGCCTCTTTTCCTCCAGGTCCTTGGTCCACGTTGACTTCCACTTCTTGTGTAGACCCATCAGCTTAGGAAGCAGATCCTGCCACTGATCAAGGCAGGGATTGACGCCTTTGGAGAACGTTGATAATAGCTGGATCTTGTTTAGACCCTCCTGCTGCTGTACTGAATGCACAGAGAGGTTCTCAAGGAGCAGCTGCATTTCTTCCTCTGAAGGTGGTGCCTCTTCAGTGGCAACTGAGGTAGAAGTAGCGGATGGAGGAGGAATTGCATGATCAAGGCACCATGCCGTTATGACATCATGGAGGAGGTGATTTGGAACTGTGAGTAAACGTTGGCCAGCATGCGTAGAGGACAACTGGTGGGAGAATCTGTGTCAACAGACTACAATAAAAGAAACGGAAACTTCAGCGACATCATCAATTCAATTGGTAACTACTGGAACAGAAATTTAGCATGGTATATTACACAACGAAGATGGCCATTTGCTCAACAATACAAGCAATGACATATAATATACATATTGCCTGGTAAATATGAACTGTTCATTGTATATAATATAACCAAAGTTCATTAAAACCAAACATTACAAATCCGGAGATTCTGTCAACAGTGAGACTAGTACATCCTAAGAATAATTAGCAGTTTCAGAGGTCACTGGTAATGGAACAAAATACATGTGGAAACCGTCCATTTGTGGCTTAATTACGACACAATGTATTAAAGAATCCAAAAGAACAACCAAAGTGGTGGATAGCAGTTTTAACAGCTTCAGAAAAAACTGATATCCAAAAAAGGTGGACGAATGTTGAGATGTAAAAGATTATAAAAGGACATATATAGCATTAGCATATTGGCGGAATGAAAGGTTTTCAATGACAGAAACAGTATACAACCAGATTGGCAACAGAAATGGAAAAGTAGCTGACGCTAGTAATATGACCAAAACAAAGCGAAGTATCAGCAAGAAATTGACAACAAAAACAATAAAACTGAGCACGGTGCTTACATGTCCAGATGTCAGGATGTGCGGATCAGCAATAATATCCATCTGCGACCAACTTTCCTGGAAACAAATAATTGTTGTGAGATGATTTATTTCGATGTAAAGAACATGAGGTCTGGAACTAAAGCAATAATCAGATGAAACTCCAAAAAGGGAACTACAACCAACACAAGCAAATGTGCCTTCTTTCACGAACTATTTTATTAGGAGCACAAAGGATTTGAAACGAACTATGAGTATCTCGAACTATTGGTACAAGGAAAAGCAATTAGTCTGTCCGTAAATTCCAGTCATCAAGAAGCCAAAAAAAACACGGCACCAAGCAACCGAAAATCTGAAATTGATCAATATACCAAGAAAGACAAAGCAGAACCCCATGAAGGCATGAACGAAAGACAAAGCAGAACACCATGAACCCAGGACAAGGAGCCAGAGCATTCCATGATACTTACACTACCACGAGACCATTTGGACACGAACTCCGCAGGCACCACGGGATCCTTCGCTTTGAATGAGACATCCATGAGGCCCTTCAACGCCTGCTCCATCTCAGCGAACACCTCGGCCTCGCCAGCATCGCCGACCTGGATTCTCGCCAGCGCGGATTTCATCATCGCCGCATAGACAGGCTTCTCCAGAGCAGCGGCTTGCTCCACCTGCTCGCCGTCTCCCTCGCCGCTTGCTTCCGACAGTTGCCTGTGCACGGAGCTAGAGACCCCGGCGGGGACGCCGGCACCCTTCTTGGCGCGCTCGCGCTCGTCTTGCTTCGTTCCTGGCCGCGCCACGCTCTTGGAGGCAGCGGGGCCATTCTTGATCTGCTTGATCGCCTTCCCGAACAGCCGCCTCCACGGCGAGAGGTTGGCGGCACGCTTGGCCTCGTAGATCCTCTCTATTGCCCTCTCAACAGCGCCGACCAGCTTCTCCTCTTTGGACGACGGCACCCTCGGGGACGGAGGTGGCCGTGCCTGGGCCGGCGGCGAGGAAGATTCGCCCGACATGGCGCCTGTCCCTCTCGGCGCCTTGTCTCACCTCTTGCTTCAGGGGAGGAGGAGGCGGTGGACTGGAGGTGGGTTCTTGGTTTGCGAGTTTGTTTCTGGAGGGAAGAGGCGATGATGATGCTGGGTTCAGGGCGATTTATAGGAGAGGCGGAGGCTTGGCCGATAGGGTGGCGTGGTGTGGCGCGGTCGCGCAGACATTTCGTCAAACACATGAGGTCCCGGCCTTCATCAACTGTCAGGCGCCGCCAACACAACTGCGCAGGCGCCATATCCGCGTTCGGGGCAGCAAGCGAAGTTCTCCACTCGCCGGGGATGGGCAATTGCACGTCCTCGGCTCGCTGCGTACGGGCAATTGCGCGTCCTCTGTCACCGGCGGTAAGGCACGCCGGTGGCAAGGCACGCCGGCGGCAGATGGAAGGCTTGCGCCAGGGGAGGGGGCCAAGGCGTGCGAGTGGCGACATATTGGGTCAAGACTCAAGAGTACAGTAGTGACGGGTGTTCAGTTACAATTCGTTTATCTTTTCCTTTCTTCACTCCAGGATATCACCCTAAATTACTAATCCCGGAAACCTTTTCCGAACATCTTTTGAAATATTTGAAACAATTCTGAAATTTCTCAAGAAAACTTAATTTTTTTGAGTAATTCTAAATTTGTAAGGTGAGGAAAATGGCAAAGTGTTAATCAGGCTTTGATCGAGTGTGCACTCGAACAAGGTTAGCTCGGTAATGAGATTTGAAGAAAGAGGTTATCACGTCTATTTCGTCATATACTCAAATCTAATAAAAATTGATAAAATGTTTGTAAAACTTTTAAGGTATGATATTTTCACAAGATTTAAAAGTTTTGCAAGTATTTTATAAATTTTACTCTCAACAAAATATCAATACCAAATTCAACTTAAGTAAAAAAATAAAAGATAAATTCTATGTAATTAATAATAAACATCTTTGGTAAAACCATACATTTGAGACTGAAACATTTAAATTGAAAACTGCATATTATATATTTTATTAATTTGGTTTTACTGGAATTTGTGATCCCATGTGAAAAAGAAATGCGGAGCAAAATTAGAATCCTCAATCTATGATGTATTACAAACAAGCTGTTTCATCTACTTTTACAAATGCAGGTGTGATGGGTGTATCTTTCAAGGATTTTTAGTGAAATAAAGAGCCATCAAATGCCGTTATGGCAAAACATATGATTCCACTATCTGTGTTGTTCCACAATTTATGTTTTGGCGCTTTTTCATGGCAGTGATTGTCCACTGCACATTGTTTTTCTTTAACGAATAGCACAAAACGGTGCGAGTTTCTATTGATATAGTAGAAAAATACAAGACTAGGAGGTCATAGGCAGGAAAATGAAAAAGAAAAGAAAAAAGTAGCCTATACTCGCCCAGTTGGATTGGGACATCGACACGGGTAACACTCAACTCAAAACCGCCAAATACGACCAGTTGGATTGGGACCTCAACGCGGCCGCACAACTCCACTTGACAACGGTAGCCGTACCAAAAGCCTTATCGCAGTACTCTCCAACAATCTCACTCTCATGTAGTCACCGGATCCTAGCTCCCATCGTGATCCCGCATTGATAGGGACATAAGAGAAAATAGACCGCACCGCACCAAGAAGGCTACCGCCATGCAGGACCCTTCGTCGTAGTGCCGCTACAACACCACACTCCATCTGATAGAGTGATACTACCAGATCCGGACCTCGCAAGCTGCCTCGCAGTCGCTACCACGAAAACACAAACGCGTGGGGGCCTCGCCACGCCCGCCGTTGGACTTCACCTTGCTCTCGTCGTCGAAGAAAATACCACGGACGGGGGCCTCGCCACGTCCGTCACAGTACTTCATATCACGGATTCGTTCTATTGTCACCGTCAGAATGGAGGGCAAAGCTGCCCCACTTCCCAAGGTCCCCGTCGAACAGCCAAATCGTCGCCGCAGGCCGACTTCACCTCGTTGCTCCACACGCGCACATAGCCTTCGCCGCCGAGGCAGTAGCCGAAGAAGTTGCTTACGCCGTCTTCCGATGATGTACCACATCGGAGTAGCCCAGCAATGCTGAGCCACCCGTCGTAGTCCGCTGCAAGCCTAGTCATCCCACAGTGTCGTTGCTGCAAGCGCCGTCCTCCGACGCAGTCCCACGCCGCACTAACAGTTGCCAAGCAACACCAGCCGCCACGGTCCGCTACAAGCAGCCAACCCGACAACAATGCGATAACCCCTGACCACCGCCAGAATTGCGATCGCCTCCACGTGAGCTTAGCAACCACCATCAAGCTCGCCATCCTGCACCATACCGCCTTGCGCCGCCACCGGCTACGGCTTCCCCTGGTCATCGTCACCAGCAACGCCATGGGCCGAGTTGGGTCTCTAGAGATGACGCCTCCAACACCAGTGGCGCTGTTGTCGCTCGTCCAGAATCTAGACAGTGTTTTCACCTAGAGAAACCCGTGCAGTAGGGATGGAGCTCCAAGATGGCACCCCCAACAGGGAGAACGACGCCCTAGGGCGCCGTCCTATCACCACCAGCAAGATCGCCGGCAAAGGCTTTCGCCCGGAGCATCCCATCCCAACCACTGCACGTCCCTAGCCCGGCATTCCCAGGACCACAGCCATGGAAGCCCTCCCGAGGCGGCGGCACCACCCTGCCACCTCGCACTACGCGTAGACCCCTTGCGCGACCACGACACCACACCGCATCGTCGGCGCACACGCGGCTGCTGCCACGCACGGTCATCACCACCCGCAGCACTTATCCCCGCCGGGCTGCCGTCTCGCTCCCTGCCACCGTCCCATGGCCACCACATCGCTCACTGTAACGCCCGTAAAATTTACCAACCCAAATCACTCGCTAAAAACTCATTTCAAAATTTTTCCAACCATCGAGCTCCTGAGAAACCTTTTCCTTCCAGCCGGCCCCGCCGTTCCGGCAGCCGACGTCATCAACCCTCTTTTTCCGTTCCCCGCAAATTTCACCGCATGCACGTCAAATCCGTCACGCGCGCCGTCCGTTCCCGCAACTTTCGCCGAACTGCCCCTCCCTTTTTCCTTTTCTTTTTCCCTTTTTCTTTTTCCACTTTTCCTTTCTTCTTCTTCCTTCTTCCTTCTTCCTCCTTTCTCCCTCTCCTTCCTTTTTCCCCCGCCACCCCTCTTTTCCCCCTGGCGCTTAGCGCCTGGCGCCTGGCGCCCGACCCCTGCCTCCTGGCCTCCTGGCCGCGCTGGCCGTGCCCGGCCCCACCAGCGCGCAGGCCGCGCTGACCAGCACCCGCTCCCGGCCACCCGTGCTCGGCCGCCCACACGCGCTCGCGCGCGCCCGACCACCCGCGCCAGGCCACCGCTCACCCGCACGCGCCGCCCGAGCGCCTGAGCGCGCACACCCGCTCGGCTTCGCCGCCTGATCCCGCGCGCGTGCCGCGCCGTGCGCCGCCGGCCGCGCCGGACCGCCCGACGTCCGACCTCCACCCGTCCCCTCCCGGCGCGCCTCCCCACGACGTCGTCGCCCCCTGTGCCTCCTCGTCAACCGAGCCACCACGCCATCCACGAGCACGCCCACTCCGGCACGCCACCGACCAGAAAAGTCCCGGCCACCATCATCACCTCCGGCCGCTACCCGTCCCTCCCACCGACCTATAAAAAGGGACAACGCCCCAGCCACCACCGCCACATCCCGCCCCCTCTCCCGGAGCTCTAGCCCCTCACCTCCCTGCGCATCCCGCCGCCGCCCGTGCGCCGCCATCTCCCTGTCCACCACCGGCCGCACTCCCCTATCTCCAACTTCCCAAGGTAAGGGGCAAAATGGGACCCCCTCCACTTCCTCCACCTCCTCCACCCCACGGCTCGCCGCCGGCGAGGTCCGGCCGGCCGCCACCCCCCCCCCCCCCCCCCCACCGGCTTCCTCTCCTTCCTCCACTTCCTGTCACGATTCAAGGAAGAAGAAGGGATAAATCCCCTCCCATTTCGATCTAACCCCCTAGTATCTTCTATTTACAAACCAGCCCTCCCACCTCTCTCAGAAAAGTTTCGCGAATATGCCCTTCCACCTTTCAGAAATAATTATAAATAAATCCCCGGTTCTCGTGGTTTAGTCCTAAACCTTGTTTTAAACCCCTAACACTCCTTTAACTCATCATTTCATGCGCCAAACTTCCTCCAATTGATCCCAAATTTGACCACGGACTCCTCCCATATATTTCCACTGAGGTATATCCAAATTTCATGAAAATACCCCTCCCACCTATTTTCCATTCACATTCTCTGTTCGGAGCTCAACGGGTAAAATCTTATTTCCTTTTTATTTATTGTGTGCTCGTTTGTGTGTGCCGTAGATCGCGGAGTACCCGAGGTGGAGCACGAGGAGGAGTTCGACCGTGAGCTCGAGCCTGAAGACCAGTACCGCGAGCAGGAGCTCCCAGAGGGCTTTGAGAACGGCAAGTCCAATCTCACCCTTTGATGCATATTTAATTCCTAGTTTTTCAAACACAACCTATTGGCCTGTGTTATAAAATGCATATTATTTTATTGCAAGACATGGTTGGATAGCCACCCCTTGATTGTTGTGATTATTCCTTGTTGTCCTATATTTATCTCTAAATATAATGTGCTCTGTTTAGATGATAAATACTGCTAGAATGCTTAGGAACTCGTTACTCAACTTCAATCATGATTACAATGGTTTATTTAGTGAATAAATATGTGAGTGTTTTCAAATGAGAAAATGGATTTTCGGGTGTAAAGAGAGGGAATGCACAGATGAGATGGATGGGTGTTTCTTGTGTGAAATATCAAATTGTTGGGCTCGTACCTTAGTGGTTGAGCAAGGTTGGGAGTTATCCATCTTGTCATGGTTAAGGACCGAGTTGATGTGTCATCTTGCCTAATTCAACCGTCGTGCAACCACTCGGAGCATAAATCCCACTAGCTAAACTGCTAGTCTTCAGGTGAGCTGGTGAGCAACGGGAGCCCATGAAAAAGGAGTAAGATCTTTGTGACTTAGGTCCCGGTTGCAGCCTTGTGGATAGGTCGTTGATCCCTTGGGTGCTTCCGTGTTGACTAGTCAATCTTAGTTAAGGTAGGTAATGGCTTTGTTAGGATCCGCACCAGCACTAAGGTGATCGTGCTGCGGTACCCTACTTGTGGGAAAAGTGTACAACCTCTGTAGAGTTAAAACCTATCCAGGTAGCCGTGTCCACGGCATTGGACGAGTTACAGCTTGGTCACATAACTAGTATTTGGAGATGGTTGGTTTTTATGGTGTGTGTTGGATTTTGGAAGTGTCCGACAGTTGTGCCGTGAGCTATGGCGAACGGGGAGTCCGGTAGCGATAAAACTTGGATCCTTTGTGTAGGATCAACCCCAATCAATGTTTCAGTTACTAAAGAAAATACTTTGCAAAAATTCTTTTGAAAATGAACCTTTGCATGTGTTAAAATTCTAGCTTTATTGCAAATGAACCTTGACCTCATCCTTGTTATATCATGTGCATATTCTTGTTGTATCCCCCTCCATGGATGGGGTTGGACTTGTTGAGTACTTTCGTACTCACCCCTGTTTTGTTGCTTCAGAGGAGGACCCGTACTACGTCGACGAGGATCTCGAGTAGGAGGTTGCGTCTGCACCCAACGCTGCCTGTGGTGTTGGCCTTTTGCAGGATGCTTCCGCTGACGCATAGTTCCGATTGCAGCCCGGAGTCCGACTGGACTGCAACTTGGATTTGTATTGTTATCGGTTTAGTTTTACTTTGGGTGTGGCTTGCCCGCCCGCTCCTTCGGGAGCTGTACGGTTTCTGAACTATTTGTTGAATAAATATGTTATCAGCCTCCTGGGACTGATAATTGGATCACATTTAGTCTCTACTTATGTGGGGATGCTTCAGGTGGTATCAGAGCCATCGTTGGCTATAGGACGTGACCATTAGGATCGGAAAAGCCTTTTTGACCAAAATAAATGATTTACAAAATTTCTTGCTTCCTCTGCTCAATTGCAAAACTGATTTACACCCCGATTCTTTCTAGATGGCCGAAGAAGGATGGGTCAACAGCCATTGCCTGGAGGAGCCCGGTTTTCCCAGGTTGCTGTTCTCCTGCATGAACCGCCTCGGGATTTATGAGCGCCCGGAGTACACTAGCCGGGAGTATGAAGACCGTGGGACTCTCCGGTGTGAGATGACCATCTACGTTGGCAGGAGCAGTCGCTACCCCGGCATTCAGCCATGGAATGTGTCTGCCATTGGTTTCCGGCGGAAAGACACTTACTAGGTGGTAGCTCGGAAAGCCCTGCGCTACCTATGCCAGATTTATGAGAGGCACATCGGCCGCACACCGATGAGGTTTTACCCGCCTGTCAAGAAGAACCGCCCGGTTTGGCTGGCCCGGTGAGGACTTTGGAAGGATGTGGACAGCGCGAGGATGACCCCACCGTGCTCCACATGGCTGCCTACCTCCTCACCTTGGATGAGCTCTACGATGAGCGGACCGCACATCTGAAGCAGCATATTCGTAGAGCCGAGGACACAGAGGTTATGGTGAGGGGGCTCCAGGTGAGATTGGCAGCAGCTGAGGCACGAGCCGCGGCCGCCCAAAGCAATGAGGCTGTCGCCATCGAGGCCCTCAAGGAGGCCGAGGATTGGCACTCTCGAGCATTGAAGGAGGCCCATCACACGAACCGCGCAAGAAGGAAGATGCGGGTCATGGAGGACGATGAGGCCCCAGTCTTGGATGGAGTCCCTGTTGCCTAGGGGTCCGGAAAGCTGAAGAGCCCTAATGCACCACCAGCACCACCTCCTTCGAAAAGGGACTCTGAGGTGGCCAATGGAGAAGCATCGGAGCCCCCTCCCGCAGGTGAGACCCTAAAGGATGAGGTGCTGGCCCTCCTTATTCCGCCAGAAGACCACTCTGTTCAGGGTGAAGATTCATCTCGCAAGTAGAATGCCCCACCTAGAGTTGTACCCAAGAAGCCGTCCTGAGTCTAGACTTGTACCCCCAGTCGTGTTGTTGTACCGGCCGTGTAGTGCGTGTTTTGGCCTCACCCCAAGTGTTGTAACCGCCCCAGCAAAATAATAAAATCATTTGTGCTTGTTGTTTGTTAGTCTGTGTGCTTGTTGATAGGAGGTGGATTCTGTCTTTTCGAAAACCCGAACTAATTAACTAAACATCACTTTAAAATCCAAATCCAAGTCTCATGAAAGTTCACTCAATCTGCAGATGCCTCCCAAGCGTGCTGCCAGGACCTCCCTGAGCCAAGCCCGTGCCACCCCTAGTGCGGAAAGACAGCTGGAAAGACAAGAACCACCACCAGTAGTGTACCATGAGGAGCAGGAAGTGAATCAGCCCGAGGGCAGGGGAGAAAGTCAAGTGGGAGTACAGCAGCCACCACCCCCACCGGTTATTGATCTGGTACAAGTAATGAACAACCAGACCCTTCTGCTGGAAGCCTTGGCCAATGCCATCACTCGCCAAAGGCCCCGTGGACAGGGCATGAATGAGAAGTTGACAGACTTTCTCCGGACCAAGCCACCCACTTTTGGTGGGTCCATCAACCCTCTGGACATAGATGACTGGTTGCGGGTCATCCAGAGGAAGCTAGAGCCATTTGGTTGTGAGAGCAGGGACAAGGTCCTCCTAGCTGCCCACCAACTCACTGGGACTGCTCTAGCTTGGTAGGAGAACTAATGCACCGCCACCCAGGATGCCTCCACTATCACCTGGGATGAGTTTGTGATCGAATTCTGCCGCTATCACATTCCTGCGGCCACCATGAAGCGCAAGGCGGATGAGTTCCGTGAACTGCACCAAAGCAACAAGTCTGTGGAAGAGTACACCTATCAGTTCATGGAGCTGGCCTGCTATGCTCCAGAAGAAATGGACAAGGACGAGAAGAAACAGGACATGTTCAAGAAGGGTTTGAGCACAGAACTGAGGACCCTGCTTACTCCTCAGATCTACCCTGACTTCAACACTCTGATGAACATGGCCATCCTGAGTAAGAGAACCAAAGCAGATGAACGGAGGGACAACTAGCATCGGTTCCTGGAAAGCAAGGCTCACCAGCAGGACATGTTCCAGAAACCGAGAAGCCTTGGTCACCCATTGCCCAGGTCCCAAGCTCCCATGCAGTACCGGACCCAGTCTCAAGCTTCCGGTTCCCATCAGCCCAATGCCCCGTTCAGGAGCATGAACCCTGTCAAGGCCCCACAGAACAGTGCCAGTCAAGTCACCAACAACAGCAGGGCATGCTTCAACTGCCGTGAGCCAGGGCATTTCATCGCCAACTGCCCATACGCCAACAAGCCAGCCGCATCAGCCTTCTCCAACGCAGTAACTGGGCCAAGGGCAGCAATGTCAGGAGCCAACCGTGTTCCAGTCCGTAGCAGCAACAACCCCGGCAACAACAACAGCCAGCAGATGAGGCTGCCCCAGCAGTCGTTCGGACGAGCCCGCGTCAACCACATCAGCATGCAAGAGGCTCAAAAAGCTCAGGGCATGGTACTCGGTGAGTTTCTAGTCAGCTCAATCTTGGCAACAATACTCTTCGATTCTGGAGCATCACATTCATTTATATCATCAAGCTTTGTGGATAAGCACCACATACCTGCAGTACTACTAAAGGTATCCCTATTAACCCGGACGTCTGGAGCCGACATCCAGTGTCGACTAGGTTGTTCCCGGGTAAGGATCAATTTAAGTAGGGTAGAATTCTTAGCAGATTTAGTAGTACTTGAGTCTAAGGGGATAGATGTGATCCTTGGAATGGATTGGTTAAGCCTACATGATGGTCACATAGATGTGCAGATAAGGTAGTACGCCTGGTTAATCAGGACGGTGTACAAGTGACTTGTCACACTCAAGGAAGTGGACCCGACCCAATGGTTTTTAGCATGGAGGCCAAGGCCATAGAAGGAGTCCCAGTAGTAAGCGAATACCCTGATGTCTTTCCTGAAGAACTACCTGGAATGCCCCCAGACAGGGATATAGAGTTTGTAATCGACCTTATCCCTGGAACCTCCCCTATAGCCAAGAGACCCTATAGAATGGCAGCATCTGAGTTGGCAGAGCTGAAGAAACAGTTAGGTGAACTGCAACAGAGTGGCTTTATCAGACCTAGCTCATCCCCGTGGGGAGCCCCAGTGCTCTTTGTCAAGAAGAAAGACGGGAGCATGAGGATGTGCGTGGATTATCGCGCATTGAATGAAGTCACCATCAACAATAAATATCCTCTCCCCAGAATAGATGATCTATTTGACCAGTTGAAAGGAGCCAAGTATTTCTCCAAAATAGATTTGAGGTCAGGGTACCATCAGCTCAAGATCAAGAAAAGTGACATCCCGAAGACAGCTTTTGTCACCCGCTGTGGCCAGTTTGAATTCACAATGATGTCCTTTGGACTGACCAATGCCCCTGCTTAATTCATGAACCTCATGAACAAGGTGTTTATGGAGGAGTTAGATAAGTTTGTCGTGGTCTTTATCGACGACATACTTATTTACTCCAAGAGTGTCCAAGAACATGAACAGCATCTATGAGTAGTGTTGGAGAAATTGAGAGCCCACTCCCTCTCTGCTAAATTTAGCAAATGTGAGTTTTGGCTCGAGAAAGTGGCATTTCTTGGTCATATTTTGACCGTAGAAGGAGTAGCAGATAATCCTGAGAAAGTTGAAGCCGTCTCCAACTGGCAGTAACCCACCAATGTTAGTGAAATCAGGAGTTTTCTTGGTCTAGCTGGGTACTATCGGAGGTTTATTGAAGGATTCTCTAAAATAGCCTAGCCCATGACGGAACTACTTAGGAAGGATAAGAAATTTATTTGGATAGAGTCATGTGAGAGGAGTTTTCAAGAACTGAAGAAAAGATTGACGACCGCCCCAGTATTAACCCTACCGGATATCCAGCGGGACTTCATCATTTATTGTGATGCTTCCCGACAAGGGTTAGGGTGTGTCCTTATGAAGGATGAGAAAGTAGTGGCATATGCTTCCCGCCAGCTTAAGCCCCATGAACAAAATTACCCAACCCATGATTTGGAATTTGCAGCAGTAGTGCATGCTCTCAAGATTTGGAGGCACTATCTAATTGGTAACAAGTGTGAGATTTACACGGACCACAAGAGTCTAAAATACATCTTCACCCAACCAGATCTGAATTTAAGACAAAGAAGGTGGTTGGAGTTAGTCAAGGATTATAATCTGGAAATCCACTACCACCCCGGTAAGGCTAATGTGGTAGCTGATGCCTTAAGTAGGAAATCCTATGGACAGATCGGACCTAAGGACACCCACTTGCAAGAGGAAATGGCCCGATTAAATGTACACATTATTCCCCAGAATACCAGCCGCAAGTTAAGTGTTCAGCCCACTTTGGAGGATAGAATCCGAAAAGCCCAAGTTTCGGATCAGGACTTGTTAAGGATTCGCAAGAAAACCGGAGAGAATAAAGCCCCAGACTTCAGAGTGGATGACAAAGGAACCTTATGGTAGAAGGATAGGATTTGTGTGCCCAACGAAGGTGATTTCCGGCAAACCATCATGGATGAGGCCCATAACTCCGCATACTCCATCCACCCAGGATCCACCAAGATGTACATGGACCTAAAACAGAAGTACTGGTCGAATGGGATGAAAGCGGACATAGCCCAGTTCGTCGCCCATTGCGATATTTGCCAAAGGGTTAAGGCCGAACATCAGAAGCCAGCCGGCTTACTACAACCACTACCCATACCAGTTTGGAAATGGGACGAGATTGGCATGGATTTTCTAGTGGGTTTACCCAAGACTCAGAAAGGAAATGACTCCATATGGGTAATAGTGGATCGACTCACTAAAGTTGCTCACTACCTACCTGTACGGACCACTTATGGTGGAGAAAGGCTAGCTCGGCTCTATGTGGACAACATAGTGAAGTTGCATTGTGTGCCTAGAAGAATTGTTTCGGATAGAGGGACCCAATTTACCTCTAGATTCTGGAAAAGTTTGCATAAAGCCATGGGCACCAAATTGGATTTCAGTTCAGCCTATCACCCCCCGACCGATGGCCAAACAGAAAGAGTGAATCAAATTATGGAAGATATGTTGAGAGCATGTGTCCTTACCTATGGCAAGGACTGGGAACAGAGTCTACCCTATGCAGAGTTCTCATACAACAACAGTTACCAAACCAGCTTAGGCATGTCACTGTTTGACGCTCTCTACGGAAGGAAGTGCAGGACCCCGTTGATGTGGTTGGAAGTAGGAGAGCGTACTCTAGTGGGACCCGCCTTTATCAAAGAAGCAGAAGATCGAGTAGCCGAAATACGAGAGAAGCTAAAGGCAGCACAGTCTAGACAGAAGAGTTACTCTAATAAAAGAAGACGAGAGTTGATCTTCAATGAAGGGGACTTCGTCTACCTCAATGTCTCCTCGATTCGAGGTACCCGAAGGTTCCAAGTGCAAGGAAAATTAGCCCCTCGGTATATTGGACCATACCAGGTGTTAAAAAGAGTTGGAGCTGTAGCATACCGTATTAAGCTGCCCGAAGAGATGTCGGATATACACCCAGTGTTCCATGTTTCCCAGCTAAGAAAATGCCTGAGAGTACCAGAAGAGCAAGTACCAGTGGAGACAATAGATTTGCAAAAGGATTTGCGGTATCACGAGGTACCTGTCAAGATTCTAGACACTATCACTAGAAGGACGAGGAATTCAGTAGTACGGATTTGCAGAGTCGAATGGAGTAGGCATGGTGAAGAAGAAGCTACTTGGGAATATGAGGATGCGTTAAAGAAGGAGTTTCCCCATCTTTTCAGAATTCAGCCGAATCTCGAGGATGAGATTCAATTTAAGTGGGGTAGGTTTGTAACGCCCGTAAAATTTACCAACTCAAATCACTCGCTAAAAACTCATTTCAAAAATTTTCCGATCGTCGAGCTCCTGAGAAATATTTTCCTTCCTACCGACCCCGCCGTTCCGGCACCCGACGTCGTCAACCCTCTTTTTCCGTTCCCCGCAAATTTCGCCGCGTGCACGTCAAATCCGTCACGCGCGCCGTCCGTTCCCGCAACTTTAGCCGAACTACCCCTCCCTTTTTCCTTTTCTTTTTCCCTTTTTCTTTTTCCTCTTTTCCTTTCTTCTTCTTCCTTCTTCCTTCTTCCTCCTTTCTCCTTTCTCTCTCTCCTTCCTTTTTCCCCTGCCGCCCCTCTTTTCCCCCTAGCGCTTAGCGCCTGGCGCCTGGCACCCGACCCCCGCCTCCTGGCCTCCTGGCCGCGCTGGCCGTGCCCGGCCCCACCAGCGCGCAGGCCGCGCTGACCAGCGCCCGCTCCCGGCCGCCCTGTGGCGGAACACCTTGGATTAACTTAGCTAAAGCACGGTCAAGTCGCCTAACGCATGATTCACATACTTTAACCAAGTTAACTCGATGAGCCGTCAGATTTCATCCGATGAAACCACTTAGACAGGACCGAGTTAGCATAGCTCACATGAAAGTGAGTGGTTCCAGAGAATACAACAGATCAACTAAGTTTAACAAGTTCAACAATTTATTTCAACATTGGTTCGAAATTCAGAGTTTTACAAGATTCAAAAGCAGCGGAAAAAGGTAAATATAGCGGAAGCTAGCGCCGGGGGTCGGATATCCCTGGTGAGACCAAACAAGACATCAGTGATCCCGCTCCTCGCCGTCCGAAGAGGGATCCCACTCGACCGTCCATCCAAGAGGAAGCTGGGGCGGCCAAGTGCCATCAGCAGCAAACTCGGAAGCTTCAACTTCACCTGAAAGAGATGCCACAAGCAAGGCTGAGCTGCTAAGCTCAACAAGACTTAACCGACTAGTGGGGAACTACTCCACCAACATCTAGACATGCAAGGCTCTTTGGCTAATGGGTTTGTTTTGCTAAAAGCAACTACAGTGGGTCCTTACTTTCAATATTTTAGCTCAGATTCTAAGTTCATTAACCAGTCTACATTGGCAACTTATGCTAAACAAACATAGTTTCCAACAACAATGTGTATATAGCTCAACATCAAGTTCATATCATCATCATGTTCCATCTTTACTCAGTGTAGCATAGCGATCAAGCAGTCTCAAACTGTGAGAGGCAGACGAATCGATTCGAGTTCCTTAACCATGCATGGCGAACCTAACCTCACGACATCCGTGCACCACCGAGGGTCGCTTCCTGTGTCGGCCGTCCCCATCAATTCCCTGACCCGTGTCGGGCCCACCTCTCTTGGTGCAAGGTTCCACAGACCCGGCCTCCGCCGTTTCGTGACCACACTTGCCACCACATGCGGCCGCAGGGGAAACTCTGTTCCAGAGACAGTGGATCGAACCGCTCACGTCCAGGTTCAATCAGGTACTAGGCTTCCCCATCCCATAATGGGTATGAGATTAGTACTTTCAAACACTTGATCACGAACACCACCACTGTCGGACCTTAAACAGATTCAAGTAACAGACGGGGCGATCCACCGACCACCAAAAGAGTTCACCAGGCCCTGCCCCGTCCATCGTCCTTATAGTTGTAACCAGAAGGAAAACAACCAACTCCTATAACTCGCGAGTGACAGGAAATCACTCGACTTCTACCGAACCTTATTAAGCATTGCAACTACTCGGACTCAACAGACTAGTGTTCATATCAAGGGAACTAAGTCATGCATCTATGGTTTCAAACAACTCCTGCAACGTAAATGCACATACAAACGAAGGAAGGCATGTGCAAGTTCAGAAAATTGGGGTCATGCTCTGGGGCTTGCCTTCGAGCGGGGTGGAGGCGAACTGGTCCTCTGAGGGTTCTGCTTCAGCTCCTGCGGTCGGTGGCTCAGCTACTGCTCCGTCTTCTGGCACCGGATGCAGTTCGTATGTGTCGTCGGCGAGATTTAGCTCTACACGGAAGTGCAAATGCAGGGGTTAACACTTAGACGGTTACTTCAACAACACTTGCAAGCTTTAGCCCAGAAACTTGTAGCAAAGCTACAGGAAAAACTGTGGAGGTTCAAGCTTTAGTTGATAGAGAACAAGACAAAAGGGTCGGGTTGTGAGAAACTTCTGATCTGACCCTCGGACCTAAGGAATAACTGTACCGGGGTCCTCAGACTTAACACAAAGGAGTCCTCGAAATTTTACACAGATACCCTCGGGTCAAAGAAAAAGATACAGCCGAGTCCTTGGGCGAGGCGGACAAGGGTCGGCGAAACAGATAGGGTCGGGCGAGACGGAAAAGGGGTCGGGCGAGACGGAAAAAGGGGTCGGGCGAACCAGAAAGGGTCGGGCGAGATGGAAAAAGGGGTTGGGCGAACCGGGAAGGGGGTCAGCAGTTTACCTTTTAGGCCTACTGGTGAAGTCTTGGGGTCGGGAAGGAATAGACTCAGGCGGAGTGATGAAAGGTGCTAAGGCTTGGGCGGCGGCGAGGTCCGGCGGTGCTCCGGCGGCGGCGGTGCTTCTTGTTGACACAAGTAAGCTCTAGCACCATCTGGAAGAAAAAAGCGGCTGGTGGGTTGGGAAAGGCAGGTGTTGAGTGGAGAGGGGAGTTCCTCAAGAGCTTAAGTGGCAGCGCTTGAGCATGAAACAGAGGAAGATGCGGCAAGGCAACGATGGCAAAGGGAACTCCGGTAGGGGCTCTGGTACTCCCTTTTATAGCTGTGCGAAAGAGAGGGAGTCCGGGCAGCGCGAGGATCAGGTCGAACAGGATGGAGTGCTCTGCCGTGGCGGCGATTGGTCGACGCCTCCATTGGCCGGTGAAGCGGAGCTTTGGGGATAGGGTCTTCGGTCATTGGGTACTGAAGACAGAGCTTGTGCAGGTGCGGTTTTGCCGGAGAGAAGGATTGGTGAGGGCGAGCGCGGGTCTGGTCGCATCAAGCGGCGGATTGGGTGCGGCGGCTCGGCTAGCGTGTGGCAGGAAGGAAGGGGGCACTACAAGCGAGGTGACAGGGCAAGCGGCGACGCTAGCAGGCGCCGAACCAGCGGCTCTGCCGGGGCACGCTACTGGCGAGGCGGGAAAAGGAGTTGTCACTGCTGGATCCATGGTTGGCGAAGGCGGCATCGTCGCGGGGCGCGCGCGTGGGCAGCGCAACAGAGGGGGCGGCGGAAAAGCCGGAAGGTATTGGGGGGTGCGGCCGGGGATCCGGATGAGATGATGAGCGCGGGAGGCGAGGTGGTCTGGTGCGGCAGCGGCCAATCTCTGGTCACAGCGGCGACAGGGCGCCTGGCGCGGCCGGCGAGGGTGCGAGCGAGACGAGGCGAGGCAAAGAGTCTGCAGGGCGCTTCCGCGCGCGATTGGGAAGGAGGCGCGCTGATCTGTCTGGTCGTGGCCGGTAACTGGGCGAGGCGGGGCTCGTCGGGGAGGTTAAGCCACGCGGCGGAGAGACTCTAAAGCAGGGTGCACGCTGGCTCTGGTGTGTTTGACTCGAGAGATCCGGGGGATCTGGTTGTGGGTCCACCATCCAGTCTCTGGCTCTCCCACAGCTCTAAGATTTTGGAGGAACACTTGTTTTTGGGACTTAGAGAGAACCGGCGGTTTGGCTAGGTTTCAGGGGTTGGGGCTAATAACTAGACTCTAGGCGATCAAGCTCAAGAAAGGCAGAGTCAACTAGATTAGGGACTCGTCTTAAGATTAACTCAGCTGATTTAAATCTGGGTCGTTACACGCCCACACGCGCTCGCGCGTGCCCAGCCACCCGCGCCAGGCCGCCGCTCACCCGCACACGCCGCCCGAGCGCATACGCCTGCACGCCTGCTCAACTCCGCCGCCTGGCCCCGTGCGCCTGCGCCGCGCATGCCCGACCCCACGTCGCACCCGCCCGTGCGCGCCCAGGCCGCATGTGCCGCGCCGTGCGCCGCCGGCCACGCCGGACCGCCCGTCGTCCGGCCTCCACCCGTCCTCCCGGCGCGCCTCCCCACGACGTCGTCGCCCCCTGTGCCTCCTCGTCGACCGAGCCACCACGCCATCCACGAGCACGCCCACTCCGGCACGCCACCGACCAGAAAAGTCCCGGCCACCATCATCACCTCCGGCCGCTACCCGTCCCTCCCACTGGCCTATAAAAAGGGACAACACCCCAGCCACCACCGCCACATCCCGCCCCCTCTCCCGGAGCTCTAGCCCCTCACCTCCCTGCGCATCCCACCGCCGCCCGTGCGCCGCCATCTCCCTGTCCACCACCGGCCGCACTCCCCTATCTCCAACTTCCCAAGGTAAGGGGCAAAATGGGACCCCCTCCACTTCCTCCACCTCCTCCGCCCCACGGCTCACCGCCGGCGAGGTCCGGCCGGCCGGCCCCCCCACCGGCTTCCTCTCCTTCCTCCACTTCCTGTCACGATTCAAGGAAGAAGAAGGGATAAATCCCCTCCCATTTCGATCTAACCCCCTAGTATCTTCTATTTACAAACCGGCCCTCCCACCTCTCTCAGAAAAGTTTCGCGAATATGCCCTTCCACCTTTCAGAAATAATTACAAATAGATCCCCGGTTCTCGCGGTTTAGTCCTAAACCTTGTTTTAAACCCCTAACACTCCTTTAACTCATCATTTCATGCGCCAAACTTCCTCCAATTGATCCCAAATTTGACCACGGACTCCTCCCATATATTTCCACTGAGGCATATCCAAATTTCATGAAAATACCCCTCCCACCTATTTTCCATTCGCATTCTCTGTTCGGAGCTCAACGGGTAAAATCTTATTTCCTTTTTATTTATTGTGTGCTCGTTTGTGTGTGCCGTAGATCGCGGAGTACCCGAGGTGGAGCACGAGGAGGAGTTCGACCGTGAGCTCAAGCCTGAGGATCAGTACCGCGAGCAGGAGCTCCCGGAGGTCTTTGAGAACGGCAAGTCCAATCTCACCCTTTGATGCATATTTAATTCCTAGTTTTTCAAACACAACCTATTGGCCTGTTTTATAAAATGCATATTGTTTTATTGCAAGACATGGTTGGATAGCCACCCCTTGATTGTTGTGATTATTCCTTGTTGTCCTATATTTATCTCTAAATATAATGTGCTCTGTTTAGATGATAAATACTGCTAGAATGCTTAGGAACTCGTTACTCAACTTCAATCATGATTACAATGGTTTATTTAGTGAATAAATATGTGAGTGTTTTCAAATGAGAAAATGGATTTTCGGGTGTAAAGAGAGGGAATGCACAGATGAGATGGATGGGTGTTTCTTGTGTGAAATACCAAATTGTTGGGCTCGTACCTTAGTGGTTGAGCAAGGTTGGGAGTTATCCATCTTGTCATGGTTAAGGACCGAGTTGATGTGTCATCTTGCCTAATTCAACCATCGTGCAACCACTCGACCGTTGTATGGGCAACGGCTTAGCATAAATCCCACTAGCTAAACTGCTAGTCTTCAGGTGAGCTGGTGAGCAACGGGAGCCCATGAAAAAGGAGTAAGATCTTTGTGACTTAGGTCCCGGTTGCGGCCTTGTGGATAGGTCGTTGATCCCTTGGGTGCTTCCGTGTTGACTAGTCAATCTTTGTTAAGGTAGGTAATGGCTTTGTTAGGATCCGCACCAGCACTAAGGTGATCGTGCTGCGGTACCCTACTTGTGGGAAAAGTGTACAACCTCTGTAGAGTTAAAACCTATCCAGGTAGCCGTGTCCACGGCATTGGACGAGTTACAGCTTGGTCACATAACTAGTATTTGGAGATGGTTGGTTTTTATGGTGTGTGTTGGATTTTGGAAGTGTCCGACAGTTGTGCCGTGAGCTATGGCGAACGGGGAGTCCGGTAGCGATAAAACTTGGATCCTTTGTGTAGGATCAACCCCAATAAATGTTTCGGTTACTAAAGAAAATACTTTGCAAAAATTCTTTTGAAAATGAACCTTTGCATGTGTTAAAATTCTAGCTTTATTGCAAATGAACCTTAACCTCATCCTTGTTATATCCTGTGCATATTCTTGTTGTATCCCCCTCCATGGATGGGGTTGGACTTGTTGAGTACTTTCGTACTCACCCCTGTTTTGTTGCTTCAGAGGAGGACCCGGACTACGTCGACGAGGATCTCGAGTAGGAGGTTGCGTCTGCACCCAACTGCCTGTGGTGTTGGCCTTTTGCAGGATGCTTCCGCTGACGCATAGTTCCGATTGCAGCCCGGAGTCCGACTGGACTGCAACTTGGATTTGTATTGTTATCGGTTTAGTTTTACTTTGGGTGTGGCTTGCCCGCCCGCTCCTTCGGGAGCTGTACGGTTTCTGAACTATCTGTTGAATAAATGTGTTATCAGTCCGTCTCTACTTATGTGGGGACGCTTCACTCACCCAGTCGTCAACGCACCCGCCGCACACGAGGCCTGGCCACCCCAACGTAGCACCGCGTCCCAAGGGCAGCCTGGTTGGCGCCCTCGCTAGAACACCACCAGCCTGGTCACCTCCACTGCCGCACACGCGCCCGGGACGCACGACCACTGGATTCGGTCGTAGCAGCACAGGATCCATGGCCTCCCGCCCATCGTCACCGCAGCAGGCTGCCCGCGCCGGCCCTCGCTGGACCGCCACCGGCCTGGTCGCCTCCACTGCCGCACACACGCGCTCAAGACGCGCGGCCACCGGATCCGGCCAAAGCAGCGCCAGATCTGTGGCCTCCCACATCGTCACCGCAGAAGGCCGCCTCGTGCCAGCGAGCTTCCTTAGGTGGCTGGGGTGGCTGCGCCCTCCGCAAGATCCCCAAGGTGCCGGGAGAAAGGCCGCGCCTCCGCCGTCATTGTGAGCCACACGGGCTTCCGGAGGCCCGCTTGAGCGGCGCCGCGACGGAGGGAGGCGGAGGGAGGCGGAGGGGAGAGGGGCGGTGGTGGTTTGGGCCGCCCGCATTGAGGGACTTGTCCTCTGCACATTGTGGTGGTGTCCTCATTCCTCAATGGAAATGTGAATGTCAATTGCTACCCTTCATCCCTCTATGGTTTATGTTGGTAACTTATACTCCCTCCATTTCAAATTATAAGTCATTTCAACTTTCTTGGAGAGTCAAAACATCTCAAGTTTGATCAAATTTATACAATAAAGTACTAACATTCATGATATCAAATAAGTACCATTAGTTATTTCATTAAATATATTTTCATAGTATATCTATTTGGTTATAATTTTGGTCAAACATAAAATGGTTTGACTCTCCAAAAAGTTGAAATGACTTGTAATTTGGAACGGAGGCGGTTTGACTCTCAAAAAAATTGAAATAACTCATAATTTCGAACGGAGGGAGTATCCGAAATAAAAACTGACCTCTACCGGTGATAAGAGTCATCATCGGAGAAGGTGACCCAAAACTTATATTAAATCTTGTAGAGTTATCGGTAGTTTTTCTAATTACAATTATTTGCGAAAATGTTGGGAGCCCTTTATCCAATTATCCAGAATTTGACTTGCTTTTGAAAATATTAGCTGACTTTTAATAGACTATCCCAAAATAGAATTTCAACCGATATGTCAGTGAACTCCCTAAATAAGTCGGAATGCCTCGCTCATCTCTCATCCAGGAACACCACCATTCCGCCCAACATGCCGAGGCCATCGAGGGCTCTCCTCATGGCAGCCCTGGCCTCCCTCGCCACCCTCCACGGGCTCGCCGGCGTCGGCGCGACCGTGGAAGAGACGTGCTCGGCGGCGGCCAGCCGCGACCGGCGCGTGGACTACGGCTTCTGCGTGTCGGAGCTCAGCAAGCACCGCGACAGCCCCAGCGCGGACGCCTGCGGCCTGGCCAAGGTGGCGGCGAACGTCGGCGTCAACAACGCCGGCGCCGCGGTCAACGACTTGGAGGCGCTGCTCACCGCCGCCGCCGTGCAGCAGCCGCCGCCGGGCGCGAGGGTGACCGCCGCGCTTCGGCTGTGCGAGAAGCTGTACTACGACATGGAGCTCGCGTTCGCGGGGGCCTACGACGAGACCAACGCGCACAACTACACGGCGGGGAGGCAGATGGCCGCCGACGCGGACTCGCTGGTCCGCCGGTGCACCGGCGGCTTCGCCGAGGCAGGGCTGCCGCCGCCGGAGCCGGTGGCGCGGCGCAGCGCGTACGCCGTGCAGATCGCCATCGTGTGCACGGCCATCACCAACCTCCTCATCAGCCCATGATGATGAAGTGATGAGCCCAGGATTTTGCATTGGATCGGAAATGCGTCACTTTCCTTGAAGCTTATTAATGATCTTGTAGGGAAATAATCGGAAGGCTCTTCCAGCAGTAAACTAGTACTAATACATAGGTAGATTTTTACTGCCCCAAGATCCCAAAACAGTGAAACTACATGCTATGCTAAATGAATCCAGCATTCACCATTTTCATCATTACAGAAGAAGATATTTGAGTAAACAAAGCATTTTTTCCTTTCCAGACACAATCAATAATCTGGAATACAAGTAAAAGAATAAAGGTCATTTGTTCATCTCACAGATTTACAATCCGAGGAAAACGAATGCTAGCACCACTTACAGTAGCTTTGAGCTATGCTTTTGTACAAAATCACAAGTATGTACACTCTGGTCCGCCATTGTCATCTATCTTGAGGAAAATTATTCAGTACGACCACCCAAAACGTAGTGAAGCAAGATTATTTGTGTTTTCACAAAACTTCCATCACAGCCAACAATTCAAACTTCTCCAGAAAACTAAGCAAAACACCAGTAAATCTCTGGCTGTTTGGGAGCCACACGAGTCACCAGAACTGCATTATGGAAGAGTTGATAATCGTGTCCACCTGTAACATTGTCTGCATCGGTAATCTACCTGATGAAAGCTCCATCAGCCGCTCCTTAAAGTCCTCCAGGTTTTTAACTTGCCCCATCTTATGTGCGTCCCTCTGAACAATAGCATGAACCAAAGAAATTGCAGAGCAAGTGACCTCAGGAGTAACCGGCCCAGTTCCCTGTCCAGCCATGATGATATTCACCAAATCCACAGCCTTCTCAGACATCTTATCCACCATGCACGGATCTTTCGGAAGACAATCAAGTAGAAGCAGGACCTCGTCTTTGACAGTGAGGCATTCCAGCAGGACATCAGACACGTTATATGATTGAGCATTTGTCTTTCCTTCCTCATCTGTGCAGAGTCCACGGATTGCAGTGACAGCCTCCTTCCTTACAACAGCATCCTCAATCTTGAGCAGATCCCGGAGCATTTCCATCCCGCCAATATCCAGTATCCCTTTCCTGAACATGTCAAATTCTGACAGGATGGCAACTATGGAAGCTACCTTTGCGAAAGCTGATGCTGGACTTCCATGCTTATGTAGCTTAGTGACAATCTCTTTTAGAGCAACTGGGAGTCGGTTCTCTCTAACAAGGATCTCCCTGTTGGGCCTGTGGACAGACAAGTTAAGGATTACTCCGAGCCTCTCTTCCTCCAGATTCTGTTTCCATGTTGATTTCCAATTCTTCTGAAGATCTACCAGCTCTGGAAGCAGCCCTGGCCACCTCTGAAGGCAAGGTTGCTCTCCCTTGGAGATTTTGGAGAGTAGCTGGATCTCGTGCAAAGCCTCTTCCTGCATCACTGGATGCTCTGAGAATTTTTGTAAGATGTCTTGAATTTGCTCCACTGAAGGTGTCACGGGGATGGAAAGTTTATCAGCATTGCTAGCTGGGGAATGGGTCATGTGATCAAGATGCCATGCAGCTAACATATCACCGAGGAGGTGGTTTGGAGCAGTGGAAGAGTGGGATAAGGTCTTATTAGTAATTGGGCATATGTTATCCAGTTGACAGAACCATCGATGGTATGATCGATCAACTGACTGCAAGTAATGAGTCAAGAAAACATTTGGTTACTTGGTCAAGCAGTTAATCAGTGGAAAAATTCAGAAGACAACTGACCAAATGAAAGCGTACATATGCTCCAGCAAATAAAATATAATTATTTTTTGATAAGGGAATAAAACATAATTATTGATTTTCTCCAATTAAAGACTATAGTCAAGCATTTGGAACAATAAATGCCACCTTCGTTCGTAAATAAACTGGTATGTATGTAATGTAACTTTCAGTAGAACGCTAAACATATCCAATCATTTCTCATGTCAAAGCTGATCTATGAAACTTCAGAAAGTTATAAATTACTTATTTCGTTTGGAAGTAGAAAAACTTAAAACCAGAAGTTTTCTTTGTTCCGTTTCAAAAAGAGAGAGTTTCCTTTGTATTTGAGACATGATTTTCTTTTCAATTTGTTGGAAATAAGTGCAATATTTTCACATCAAGAACCGTGAGATGGCAAGATGAATTACTAGAAATAAAGGGAAGCACCTAATTCTTTTTAAGATTTCTTTAATCATATGATGAGACTAATCAAGACACACCACTTTGTCACAAACAAGAACTAGTATTATAATGTGCATTAATACTGAGAACAGGAAGTGCATATTAGGTAGAGCACTACAATGTATTACCATACTACAGATGGAAGAACATGTTTGCTATCAAAATCAGAGGAAGCAGTGGACTTTCCGTGTCCTCTGAAAACAGCATGTACATGGACTAAACCAGAAATTGAATTTATATGTATCTTCTTCAATTAAATCATCTTGCTCAAATCTTGAACTAAAAGCATGTCCTTTATCATAATGGATAGGTTTCTATCTAACTAGCCAAGTAAAATAAAGTTTGCATGACAATAATAACAATGTATGAAGTCTAGTTCTAGTTTTAATTATCAGATATGCAAATTACAGACAGAGTTGGATATGTGCAGAAGTCAAATAAGGACATTTATAACCACATCCAGTACAAATTACAGTATAATTTATCAGGATCTTTCCAGCAAAACATGGGTAGTGAAAAGGGAAAAGAGTGAGGGGTAATCCAGTTGAATTTTAACCAATGAATGTTTAGAGGTAGGCACTTACATATCCAGAAGCCAATATAACAGGATCATCCATTACTCCACTGTGCGACAGATCACCCTAAGAACCAAGTATGATTGTGGGATCAGTACTCATCAAGAGGTAGAGATGATTCAGTCAATTTGTTTGAGGCAACACATGATCTTATTTGCAATGAAGTAAAGCTTTAATCATGAACAGTTGAATTTATGTGTTCTGATTTCTGAACAAGGCATGTTCATGTTCATTAAACGCTAAGATTTTATAAACAAGTGAAACAGAAATCCATATTTGTCCGAATATAGCACAAGACATTTTCATGCAATAAGCAATGCTATTGTTATTATACGCCATGAAGAACAAGCAGCAGAATGCAGAAAATAACCATAATTCAGACAGGGAGCAATGCGATTGATTTCCCTACAGAACTACTGTCATCAAGATACAGAACGAACCATCAGGAGGCAGAATAAAGAAAGCATCCAAGAAATTCAAGAACTTGATTAGAAACAGAGTTGGAAGACTCAATCGAAAATCCCAAGAACTCAGATATGCGCAGTGTCACTTACATCATCATGCGGCCATCTGGAAGCGAACTCGCGAGGGAGCTCCGGTGGATTCGGGAGCTCCGCTTTCCCGTAGGCGAGCTCCATGAAACCTGTCATCGCCTCCTCCATCTTGGTGAACGGCACCTGCTCTTGGCCCTCGCCGTCCTCCTGGATATTCGCCAACGCGCTTCGCATCATCGCACCGTAATCAGACCTTGTGAGGGCCGCTTGTTCCTGCTCTGGCTTGGCTTCTTCCTCGCTACCGGTTCTTGCTGCCACCCCTGGCGCCGATCCTGACGTGCCGGTAACGTCAGAGGACGCCTGTCCCCGAGGTGGGCTTCTTGGCAGCGTCCTCTGGGTCGGCGAGGAGCGAGCGGAGGAGCCCGTGGCGGTGCCAAAGACCCTCCTAGATAACCCCCGCACCAAACTTGACGGCGTTGACGTGCAGCATCCGGGCGGCGGCGGCGACGGCGGCGGCTGCTGCACGGAGGCGATAGCCCTGGTGTTCTCTTGAACCTCCCTCGCGACGGCGCGAAGCAGCTTATCCTCCAAGGTCTCGTCCGCCGAGCTGGTGGGGCTGGAACGACGCAGCGACATTGCTGCTTCTTGGCGTCGGTGGAGTTCTTGGTTTCTTGCTTCGAGTTTTGGAGGGAACGCGTGATGAATAGGCCTTGGTAACTAACTGGGGTCTTCAGGAATAGGCTCTGGAGTCCGGCCCTCCTCTCTTTATACTGATGAGGCCTGGGAGCCTGGCTCGATCACGAGGTGGTTGGTTCTGTTGAGACTCGCCAATCACGGTTGATAGCCTGATACACGGTGTGATGTTTTCTGCGTCAGGGGTCTCCTGGAAGGGAAATGCAGGCCTTCTATATTGTTGCCTGCTATCTTCATTAGATGGGCTTGCCTGTCTGATAATTGTAACTGACCATGAACAATGTCTGCCCTTTTCACACTAGAGATACCAAAATATGCACACATCACTGCTTTGATTGCTCATGATATTGATCTCAGGTACTTTGTTGACCAGTTGTCAAAATCTTCGGCAGACGTCCTCTTAACGAAGGTTACAACCACTGGGACACAGTACACATGTCTGCAGTATGAACCATCTTTTTGAATGCCTGGCTTTCGAGATCTCTTGAACTTCCCAATGCAGGCTAGAGGAAGTAGCCATGCAGAGCCAACCACTGCTGGCTGCACCATTCCAATTCCAGTTTCAGCATGGTTCTTCATTCAGGCACTCCATTGAATTGAGCATTATGTGGTCTTCATTCAGAGAATAGAGATACCACATATGTACACACATAATTGCTCCGATTGTTCTTCATTTCAATCTCGGGTATCAGTTGTTGATATCTCTGGTTCACGAACCTCCACATTGAAAGATTACAACCGCTGGGATTGGTCTCTGCAATATAAACATCTAGCTGAATGCCTGAATGCTGTGATCCCTTGAGCTCCCCAACGCAGGCCAGGGGAATAAGCCAGCCACTGCTGATACTAATCCCTGCCGTGTCACTACGCCGATCCAATTCCAATTGCAGCATACTTCTTCAAACGCTTCATTCAACTGAGCATACCCTGGTGTCTTCAAGCTCACCAATGCAGTTGCCTGACGACCAAAGCCCATCTTTCCTGCGCATGCTCGGCACTGCGTGAGCACAACCAGTGCCAGCCGCCCGCCCACTGCCGCGGAAGCAGGAGAGCTGAGCTGCCTCGGTAACACGACGGATCCTTCATCCTTGACACTGGCATTTCGTCGAACACCTGAGCCTCGCTCGCCCCCGCTCAGTCCCTCACCGCGGCAGCGCCACCGGCCCGCCCGCGAGGCGCCCCCACAGGCGCTCGAGATGGAGAGCGCCTCGGGACTCGGCACGGAGTCTCGTCTGAGGGTCGCTGGGGCCACTGCCGCCGGCAGAAGCCCGCTGCGTCAAGCACGCACACGGCACACGCCGCCACGGTCGGACGCCGCGGACCGGGGCGTCGGGCGAGACTGCTTTTTGGGTGGAGCACATAGGAAAGTGATTTGCTGCTTGCTGATTTGGGCCCTGTATTTCCTTTCTGGACAGGCCCATCTAACTGACAAATGTGGGCTTGCGGCTCTGTTGAGGGGGAAAAAACTTGAATTCAATACATTAAAATTAACCGGACCGTCTCCTAACTTCTAGATCACTTTCTCTCCTCTCCATGTAGCATTTCTTAACTATATGACACTGTTGAATTTTTTTTCTTAAATTTCAACCAACAATATATTTAATGAATTAGTCAAATATGATAAAATGCGTATCATTGCATCTAAAGTGCTTTAAATTACACTGTTGAAGAACATGCACACAGCAGGCAGCGCTTGCACAAAACTAAATGAAAATTTACTCGGGAAGTAATGCAATTGATTTCCCTTCAGAACTACTACGCAAAGAAACATAACAAACCATCAAGATGCAGAATAAAAAAGGCATCCAAGAAATTCAAGAAGTTTTTTTAACGAACTGCAGATTATATTAAACAGAGTATATTAAAAAGAAAGAAAAGGAAAACAAAAGAAAACAAAACAAACTGCCACACCCTACCACGTTGATGTCCAGTTGGATTGGGACATCAACGCGGGTAGCCACTCAACTCAAAAACTATCACACCCTACCAGTTGGATTGGGACATCAATATGGCCTCACCACTCCGATCGCCACAGCGGCACCCACCAACATCCACGCTCATAATTTGCCGAAACCTCCAGGCGTGGCCCGGCGTCGACAGGAACCAATAAAAGTAGACTGCACCATACCGAGAAAACCACCGCCATGCGGGACCCTCCGCTGTAGTGCCGCTGCAACACCACACTCCACCTGACAGAGTGATACCACTAAATCCGGACCTCTTGCAAGCTGCCTCGCAGTCGCCACCACGATAACACAATGCGTGGGGGCCTCGCCACATCCGCTGTTGGACTCTACCTCACTCTCGTCGCCTTGAAGAAACACCATGCACAGGGTCTCACCACGCCCGCTATGTACTCCACGTCAAGAATCCATTTCTTTTGTCATTGTCAGAGTGGTGAGCAATATTGCCCCGCTTCACAAGATCTCCGTCGATCAGCCAAGCCGGCGCCGCAGGTCAACTTTGCCTCGTCGCTTCACCCGTGCAAAAGCATCCACCGCCATGTCAGCAAGCCAAAAAAGTTGTTTGTGCCATCTTCCAACGATGTACCGCACCGGCTAGTCCAGCCAAGCTGAGCAACCCGCCACGCTCCACTGCAAGCCTAGTTGTCCCACGATGCCAATGTTGCAAACGCCGTCCTCCGACGCAGTCCCACGCCGCACTGACCGTTGTCAAGCAACGCTAGTTGCCGTGTTCCACTGCAAACGGTCAAGACCAACAACCATGCGACAACCCCTGGCCGCCACCATAACTGTGATCGCCTCCACGAGGCCTCGGCAACACCTATCCAGTTTGCCACGCAGCGAAATTGTCGCCACTGGCTGCGGCCATCCATGACTAATGGATCAGGAATGCCACAGACCGAGATGGGTCTCTAGAGATGACGCCTCCAAGGAGGGCACGACGCCAATGGCGCTGCTATCGCTCGTCTAGAAACTGGACAAGGCTTTCACCCAGAGGACCCCGTGTAGCAGGGTTATAGCTCAGAAATGACACCCCCAATAGGGAGAACGACGCCCTAGGGCGCCGCCATCATCTCCACTAGCAAGAACATCGGCGAGGGCTTTCGCCCAGAGCATCTAACCCCTGCACGCTCACGGCTCGGCACTCCCGGCCACAGTCACTAGAGTCCATCCGAGGCGGCATCGCCGCCACGTCTCCTCGCACCACGTCGTCGTACCTCCACCTCCGCTCATTCGCTGGCAGTTATCCTCCTCACACCGCACCTTGCGCCGCCCCAGGCGCGGCCTGCGCGCAGCGCCTCCTCCAAAATGGCGCCACCTCCGCGCCGTTATTTTCCACGCTGGCACCACCTCCGCACCACGCCATGCGCCGTGCGCTGCCGCCCGTGGGCCGCTACCTCATGCATGCGGCCGCCGCCGGCCACCACGCTCGCGAGCAACCGCGTCACGGCGCTTCCCCGCTTCCTGCCGCCTCCGCTGTCGCTGTTGTACCACCTGCTCCACCACCCTCCGCCGCTGCTGCATTGCCCCCCGCTGCCATTGGGCTGGTCCCCAGGGCACCACCGCCCACACACGGCCGCAACCGCCTCTACGAGGCTGGTCACCTCGTTGCTCGCCACCGTCCACGCTGCCAAACCCGCGCCCACGCTCGGCAGCCACCGGCACACCTCTGCGCCTACCCACGGTCGTGGCTTCTTCATTCCCACGCGAGGCCGTCGACGAGCCCGTGTGCCGCCTTCCACGGCCACCCGCCTGACAGGAGCAGGCCCACCCCTATCGTGCCCGCACGAGGCCAACAGCCGCCTCACCGCTTAGCCCTGCCGCGCCTGCACCCGCGGCACTAGGTCAGCACCACCACGCAACCACCACGGACCCCATGTCACTCCCCTGTGGGAGGAGCCGCCACCGTCCCGCGTAAGGCCATCAGGAGCCCCCACCGACAACCGCTCCGCGTGGATCTGCCCCCTGAGGCATCGGATCCGGTCCCTGGGACATCGGATCTGCCATCCCAGACCGTCGCCGCCGCCTCCATGGATGTTGACCCGGGCGGGAGCACCCCGGCCGGCAAGAGAAGCCCCGCCGCTACCTTCCTAACATGCACATGGGCTTCCGGTGCCCTGCTCCGACGGCGGTGAGGTGGAGAGAAGGCCGGGAGGGGGATGGAGGCGGCAGATGTTGGAGTGCCGCCCATGTAGCCCCCCAGAGGAGACAACACGGGGCCGCTAGGGTTCGTTTTCTGTAATTTCATATTCGCAATGAAATTCAAGAAGTTGCTCAGACTTAGTTTGGTATTCTTATTGTTATATTCACAAACATGGAGTACAAACTCTTTCTCAGATTAGCCAAATTACCCCAAAAAAATGTGCAGTCGTCCTACTCCTATTCATTGTTATGACTTCCCGTCCCCTGTTGTAATTACAAATATCTGTGTATACATGCTCATAACTACTGTACAATTTTGATCCTCCCCATGGACACAGCCCTGGTTCTAGCATTGAGCACCTCCTCGAGGTCCCCCAGCCTCTTCGCCATAGTGGCCCTGCACGTCTCCCGGTCGAGCTCACCATCCAAGAAGACCTCAATGACCCGCCTCAGGTCCCAAAGGCGGTTCACGAACCCCGTCGCGCTCATGAAATCTGCCCTAAAGTCCGTGTGGATCTCGTCATCCACGTCATCATGTTCGACGTCGATGTACTGGTCGAAGAACGCCTAAATGCTCATCCTCATGTGTCGGGCGTCCACGAGCCCTACCGCGCTCAACGCCTTCTTCACAAAGTGCAGAGGCTCATCGCCACCACCTACGTCCTCCTCATCATCACCCAGCATCGTCGGTGGTAGCCTGCAGAACCTCCTCGCCGCGGTCGTCCTCCTCATCCTCATCGGAGTTGTCGTCGCCAGCGACGGGCCTGCGGCAGCAGCAGCTCAGCCGCCGCCTCATCGACTGGCTCGTCACCATCCACACTGGTGGAAAACGGACCTTTAGTACCGATTGGATAGGGTATAGATCTCGAAAATTCACCCGGGACTAACTATTCGAGACAAAAGGGGGTATCCTTTAGTCCCAGGTCATCCACCTGAGACTAAAGACCCCCTTTAGTCCGCTTGGTGTTACCAACGGGGATTAAAAAGTTTCAAAAAAATAAAAAATGGATCCGGCCGCGCCGGTCGCGGCGCCCGTCCGGCCGCCCACCCGCGTGCCGTCCGCTCCGCTTGGAAGGAGGAGAGAAATAAGGAACAAAAGAGACTGTTGCATGAGATAAGGGAGGGGAGAGGATAAGTGGAGAGAGGGGGGTTGAAAACACCAACCGGAATTAAAGGTCCCCCTTTTGTCCCGGTTGAAAATTCCAATCGGGACAAAGGGGGTGGCGTCAGTGTGATTTTTTTTAGCCATTATAACTGGGGCTAAAGGCAGGCTTTAGTCCCGATTGATAACTGGGACTAAAGGCCCCCTGATCGGGGGCTAAAGGCACTTTAGTTCTGGATCCAAAGTCAATCGGAACAAAAGTACATGGATGGAAGTTCAGTTCTCTACTTAGTGCTAGAAGACCGGCGAACCACAGCTTCAGCATCTCGTGTGAGCGCTCGTCCTCCCCGTGGAGCATCCCCAGCAGCTTTTCCATCTGCCTGTGAGGATCGAGACTGGTGTTGAAGTAGTCCAGGATCAACTCCATGACGTCGAACTTGAAGTCGATGATCGTGCGGGCCACATCCCACCTGACCAGCCTCATCTTATGGGCCTGGAAGTCGTGTCCACCACGTTCCCGAGGTGGTCACCGACTGGAACAGCGCCCGCGGCGGCGCATGCTGGCTGCTCTTGCTCGTCGCCGTCGCTGCAGTCGCCGGCGTACTCAGGCGTAGCGACCCAGGTCCCGTCGGCGGCGCGCGCGATCCAGGACGACCATATCACCGGCTCTGCGCCGGCGGGGACGGCGCCACGGCTCTCCGCTAAGGCTTTGGGCGCCTCCATGGAGTGGTGTATGTGGATCTATTGACCTATCTGCGATGTACGGGAACGGGGCATACTTCACCCGATGGTACAGCATTATATTTGTAGAGGAACGGAATGGCAATCGGACCCTACCTGCCTGCGATGTGGGTTCCGAGTCGGTCGGAGTCCATCCGTGACAGACACGGATCAGAACTATAACGGGTGATGCGGTTCAACGTGGCGTGCGCGATCGTCGACCTCAAGTGGGACACCTGGGAGTTCATCAGGACGCACTTCCTCTCCAACACCGTCCGCGCCGCGCCGATGGCCGGCAGCGGATCTAACAGCATCAGTGGCGAACAGCCTGACAGCGAGTTCGACGGACACCCGGTCGCGTCAGTACGCCGATCCCATTCCAATTGCAGCGTAGTTCTTCAGACACTTCGTTGAACTGAGTATATCCTGATGTCTTGAAGCTCACCAATGCACTTGCCTGACGGACCAGCGCCTGCGTGTCCTGCTCCTGCTCGGCATTGCGTGAGCACAACTGGCGCCCCGCGCTCAATGCCCAAGCCGCCCGCCCACTTCATGCCAGGCAAGAGGAAGCAGGAGTGCTGAGTTACCTCGGTCCTCGGTAACACGACGGATCCTTGACTCCAGCATTTCGTCGAGCACCTGACGTGCCTCACTCGCCCCGACTCAGTCCTTCGCCGCAGCAGCGCCTCCCGCCCGCCCACCCGCGAGGCGTCCCCACAGAGGCGCTCGAGATGGAGAACGCCTCTGGACTCGCTGGGCAACTGCCGCCGGCAGAAACCAGCTGCGTCCCGCTCCCAGCAGCACCCACACGGACACGGCACACCGCACACGCGCGCGCCACGGGCGACTCTGCTTTGGCGTTTGTTCCATTTTGAAATGTAGATTTGGGCTTAGGTTCGTCCGAAAAGATGTATATTTGGGCTCCTGAGTGTCTCCTTTCAGACAGGCCCATCTAAAGGACACTGGGCCTGCTCATTGTAAGTTGTGGGCTTGTGGCTCTGTTGGGAACCCGCTTCAATTTTAGCTTTGCTGGATGACAAGAAGACGAGTCCTTTTCGCATAAATACAGTAAAGCATTCATCGTAAATACAATTTGCTTACGAGAAGAAACCGCGCGCCATGTTCACACCACCTTCCGACTTCCGTGCGCCAGAAAACCTCTCGATAGGAACGCACAGGTGTCCCTGCCTCGCAGGCCGGAGCTTGAGTCTTTGACATTGTCTCCTAGGAGGATAGGAACAGCGGTTCGTGATCTCTAGTTGGACCTGGACCTATATGCTTGGTCGCATCTTGTAGTACCTTCTTAACTACTGTACCATTTTCTTCGCTGTAATCTTCGCACAGATGTGATCTGCTCTCTCGAGCTGGTGGCAGCCACGGCCTCTTCTTCGTACGAACAGTTGCTGTCAACCGATGCTTCCGCTGCTGGGCTGGCGTGGCTGCGTGGGCGCGCGGCCTGTTAACCACTAAATATAGCTGCACGGCTGCACGCACGCGGTTCTCGTGCCATCGTGCGGACTTGAGATAGCCGCTTCCGGAGCAAAACTGAGAAAAGAGGTCCTCACCTGCGGTTCTCTAGTAACTCTTTCGGGTGTAGTGTTATTTTGCTATCTCTTATTTGTTAGTTAAGGTCTGCCATACGCATATTTGATATTTGATCATTACTTTTCACGACTATATCTTACCAAAAGTTCATATAAATTTGTGCCGGGAAAGTACTTTTATGGCAAACGTTTTCATGTGCTAATCCTTATATTTTTTTTTATCAGTAGTCAAAGTTTTAAGGGTCATGAATTCTAGGATAACCTATATTTAGGAATGGGCATAGTAATTATTTTAGTTTGATTACCATATAAAAAGGTTACTCAATTTTATTGTGGATCATCTCATCGGCGGTAACAGAAGTATTATGTCAAATTGGTTCCCTGCATGCAGCTGAACCAGGCTCGCGGGATACAGCATTACTGGAGAATCGACTTTTAGTACCGGTCAGTAACCCCCTTAGTACCGGGCGCCTGACCGGTATCGCATGTTCGGTACTTTTGGCGCCAAGGAAACAAGGGTCCCCCGCACATATGGTTGGTGGAGGCGCTCGACCGCCACATCACGTGGAGGGGCGGGTCCGTGGAATGGGCCCGCCTGGCTATCAGGTCCCGGGAGCTCGGAGGCCCCGAGGTACTGCACTGCGAAGGATCCCGGGAGCAAGCATGCCTTCGCTTCGAAGGAAATGCTCTGGCAACTCGCAGAGCGAGCGGCGATAAATGGCGTCATGCTGCGAGGCTAATGATATGAGCGAGGTGTGCTGCCGGGCTATTGATATGAGAGAGGGGTGGCAGCATGCATGCACCGGGACAAGACAAGACCAAAAACAACTCATCTATAGTAATACATGCATGAAGCTCCTAGGTGTGGTCCCAATAATAAGATGTATCATGAGGGGGTGGTAGTCATGTGCTCTCTCTCTCCACCCACTTGCTCTTTTCACCCAGCGTGAGAGCATGTGGTCCACGATGAAGATTGCAAGACAAGGAGATGCATACATGCATGCATGCAATAAAGAAAGAGGTGGCCAGCACACCCCAGCGGGCGACGGCATGTCGGCACCTATGCAACGTCCCACCAACTGTGAGGGTTAGGCTTCTTTATTTTCATTTGTGATGCCTGGTGTGGGATCCCTTTTGGAGTATACAAGAGGAGACCTAGGGCAGGGATAGGGGGCTTCTTCCTCCCTCAGATTCCAGAGCTCAAGATCAAACTTTCCCCATGTATTCTCGAGTTCATACTCTACAGCAAAAATATACACACAAGCAGGACATAGGGCTATTATCCTCCGGAGGCTCGAACCTAGGTAAAAATCTCTCTATGCTCACCACCCGTGCTGTTCTGGGAGTTCAGCGTGTTCAGCCCCCGACCAAATCTAAAAAAGGGGGTCTCCTCGGAACCTCCCCCTCCGGCGTTCGCACACCATCAGTACTAAATGCTATGCCATTTAGTACCGACCAAAATGCCCGGTACTAAAAGCTGGTACTAAACGGCTTTGCACCTAAAAAATAAAGGAAAAAATTGACAAAGAGCCGGGATGCCCCCGCACACGCGCATCGTCGCAAGTCACAAGTCACGCGAATTTCACGCGTAATATGCGCGTGTGCGGTCCGTGGGATTCGAACCCACGACCTCAAGTCTCGCACGAAGGAAAGAAGTTTGGTAAAGAGGACGGTTTGTTTGTAGGTGAAGATACTTGCCAATAAAAAGTTATTCTAAAGTAGCTGCAAGAAGTAGATACTAGTAATACATGCCTAAGAAAAAGAAATAGGTACTCGAGTTAGAGGGGACTCGATGGATGGTTAGAGGTTAGGCTCACTTCCCGTAGGAACGGTCCTCTCACCTTTTGTTTACAGCGTGTTTGGTTTCGCCGGACCAGATGATCAGAATCATCCGACCCTAGGTCCGAGTCTAATCGTGGCAATTGGTTATGTAGACGCGCCAGCGTTCATGTTTGACTGTTGCAAAATGGTTAATTACCACTCATTTCTTAAACCAAACCGAGCACCGGTTTACTCTATTTCACAGACCAAAACAACATATTGGTCCACTAGTCAGCAAACGAAACCAAAGCACCAAAGCATCCTACAGTACAGACATACATATAAACGCATGCAAACTCGTCCCTACAAATCCACATGTAACCCTACGTATATGAGCATACAAAGCCGGCAAATCCTTAACTTAAAATTGATAAAGTCACCATTAGCTAGATCTGAGCAAATTTAGCTTGGCCTAAGCCCGTCGGGCTAAGCCCAGCCCATGAACTTTATAGGGCCAGGTGTGGCACGCATTTTGATGGCCTGAAAAAAATTATGGTGGACCAAGCCCGACCCAATTATTATTTTTATTTTTTTTCCAACTAAAAAATACTGGGAGGTCCGGCCCGGCTCGAAATGGCCAGCTCGAAAGCTATTCGTGGACGGGCTTGGTCACATTTTTTTAAGCTCAAATTATTCCGGGCTTTTTCCAAGCTCGGTCCGCGCTTTGCTCAAGTCTGCAATTAGCGCATCGTTGTCGACAGGCATGTCGCTTGTTATTGAAAAAATAGTATCGATTAATTCTTTAAATAAATTAAAAAATATGAACCTTACGCTGAATCGAGCACTCGAAAAACCAGGCCACGCTGTATCAGCTGTTTTCAAATAGGGTCATGTTGTTGGAGTATTAGGATTTAAAAAAGAACTGCTAGACGTATAGTTTGATCCATCGATGGCTATAAATCAGTGCCATATGAAAAACATCTTTGAAATATTTACTCTTGTAATTTTTATACACCAATGACGCATGTAATTTGACTCATTTGTTCGTGCTCAATATTATAAATTTTGATTTTTAAAATTGGAATACTTCCATTCATTTTGAATTAGCGGAGTAATTCTTGTAAGAATAAAGTCTTAAACTTGTTCGGCCGTGTCAATCAGGTCACCGTACTCTCAAAATGCATATTTGTCTCCCTAAACTTAGCCTCGGATATCATTTATGTTCATATACTCTCAGAATGTAGATCTAGCATCCTAAACTTGACTTTGGGTGTCATTTAGGTTCATATACTCTCTAGAAGCATTGTCATCTCAATTAAATTCATACATTTTTTTACATAGATGTAATTTAATTATATTAAGAAAAGTGAATTTCAGCTCAATATGTGTGGAGAATATTGATGTGTTGAATCCAGAATATTTACTTTGGAGGCAATATCTTAACTTGCTAGGTGCACATAATAGGCGTGCTCTATTATTCTTGAAAGATTGTTCAATTTTGAATAACTAGTTGCACTTACTAAACTAAAATAAGTGGTTTATAAGATAAATTATGGACGGACGGATATTGGGAGAAGCTGAAGGAGCAAGAAAATAAGTTAGGAAATGTGCTAATAAAAGTAATAGCTTGCTTGAAAGCATAAAAATTGATCTCATCTTGTTTTATTAGTGGGATCACACTGCATTTTAAGAGTTTAGGGACTGATATGACACCCGAAACTAAATTTTGGGAGTGAGATCCGCATTTTGAGAGTATAGGGATCTAAATGATACCCAGCCCAAATTTAGGAAGCTAGGTATGTATTTTGAAAATACGAGAATCTAAATGACACAGCCGACTGATCGTGCTTTACTCTCATTGCAAAGACCTCTATTCGTTCAAATGCTAACAATCCCTTTCTCCGGAAAAGAAAAGGGGAGAGCAACGGCTTCTAGAAAAACAGAACGTGGTGACCCGCGTGCGGTGCATTTCTGGCTGAGACGGCAGGGGAGGGGTCCCGGACTCCGTGTCCTCTCTCTTTACACATGTCGCGCGCGGAGGCCCCGGAGGATCCGTTGCGGCTCCCATCTCTGTGACAGCCCGTACAACGGCCACACGTCGGCGACGCGGGAGCAGGCGACCAACGCGCAGCGGATCCGGGCCGAGGCTTCCGGTGCAGCGTCCGGGTCAGACTTGGACGATTCGGCGCGAGCCTGCCAGGTCGAAAGTGTCGGCTCGGGAGACTCCAATGGGAGCAGAGCACGAGCACGAGCAGGAGCAGTGTTCGACGGATCTCTGTCGCTTTCGCGATTTTCTTTTCCTCTTCTTTTAATTAATTAAATAATAATCTCACCTCTCCCTGCGTAAATAAAATATAGAATTAAACAAAGCGATCTGAAGAGATTTTCAGGGGATCACACCGAAATGCCGCGCCGCCTAACCAAAGCCCGCCCGACGCTTATCTCGAGAAGAGGGGATGATTGACTGCCGTACCCAACCTACTCTGTCTGTAAAAAAGAATGTACCTCTCGTCTAGAAATCAAACAGTTTCAGGTTTGATCAAATTTATAAAAAATACTAACATTCACGTATCCAAATAAATTTAGTATAATATATTTTATAATTAATCTATTGATATTTTTTTTACCATAAATATTAGTACTATTTTGTATAAATTTGATGAAATTTAAAATTGATTCACTTCTTGGAAAGGGAGAGTTGCATTCTTTTTAGAACGAAGAGAGTGGGATGGGATGGGTCCGGATGCTCGAGTACAAAGTCCTTTATTAGTGCCATGCGCGCCATTAAAGAAGCGGCACCGAACATATGCCCCTGTCACTGCCAGAGAGGGATGGGCAGGAATTGATTACTAGGGGATGAGCACGCTCGATCCGTCGAGATTTTGAAATAGCCGTGGAGATTTGCTTTGGATTCTAGTGATTAATTTACGGATGCGTTTAATTTTGTTAACTGGAAAAAATATTTTAACTTTTCTAGATACATAGTTTTTAATATATATTTAGACATAGTATATATTTATATGCATATAAAACTATATATTAGAAAGCTAAAACCAATAATTATTTGGAACTTAGGGAGTATATGTTTTTTGACCAACATGAGCATCTAATCTGAATTCCATGACCGAAGTCAGTCGGTTCTAAGTGTATGTTTCATTATTATCACATCATGATTTTATAGATCAAATGGTCGTTATATCAAAGTGAGGCTAGAAAACATGCCATGCTAGTCAGGTTGAAGCGGAGAGAACTGACTTACCAACTGCCATATAACTAAGCACTAGTTATTGTTGGACAAACTTAACTACCTAAGGTGTGACAAAAGGTCGGTTCCAAGGTGAGATAATACACGAGAGAGGAAGCACGAAAAATTAAAGACCACTCTCCGTGCAGCCACCCGTTTTGCACCTCCTCCCCACTCCCTCCTTCCCCGTCATAGTCTTCTTTGTCTAAACTTTTAGTGAGAGCTTGTATAGCAACAATTAATTCTTAGTCTCCCACCTCATCAATTTTGCCTCTACTCCTAATGAATTGTATGGTAGTAATTAATGTGCCATCTATCACTTTAGAATTTTTATTCGACATCTATTGTATTAAAATGAGCAGAGAGGGGGAGAGATGGCGTGCTTTTGTACTAAATGTTCCCAGCCGACTTTTGCTCCATCAGATTTGTTGCAGCGAGACTCGTTTTGAGGGTTGGGGCGGGGGGTTTGGTGATGGCAACAATGGTGCAGGAGCAACAGAGCGTTTTTCAGCACGGGAGAGAAAGGGCACGCTAGCGGTGCCTATCTCAGGTGCTGGATTCGGCTATGGCACTAACCTGGTTAATATTGAAGGTCTGACTATACCCGAGGCACCACGAGCGCCGGCCAATTTTCTCTGACAATATCTTGCTAGGGCGCCAAGGTATGGGTGGGATTCCTCATCCATGGATGCATCATGAAGCCGCGGATAAAGGTAACCGATAATCCTTCAATCTTTGGATGCAATGCTTCGGATTAAAACTAAACAAAAGTGTTGCCATATTTGCCGGATGTAGACGTATAGAACTAGAAATTGCAATAAAAATATGTGAAACTATAATTCGAACCAAGCAACAAAATAGCATACAAAGTTCATATATATGCTTGGTTATATGTGAATGCATGTATTAAATAGTTTGTAGACAGCTTAATTGGCAAAATGTAAATTGTTTGTGTTTGATGTCTATATGCGACATGTTAAGTACTTGCAAACAGCACATATCTATAGTGTTGTACATCCCTAATTGATGTTCTGATGGAAGCCTTCTGTTCAATAATGCATGTTGGGTTTGTTTTGGATGAGACCCGGAGCCGAGCAACTATATGCCCAGGTAGGATCCAGACCGTAGGCACACGAAATTGAGCGTCACGATCAGGGCCGGCTCTGACCTAGGGCACTAGGGGCGACAGCCAAGGGCCCATACCAGAGGAGGGCCCAACATCTTACATGTAGGGGTGTTTGGATAGCATGTGCTAAATTTTAGCACCTGTCACATCGAATGTTTGGACACTAATTAGGAGTATTAAACATAGTCTAATTATAAAACTAATTGCACAACCCCTAGGCTAAATCGCGAGACGAATCTATTAAGCCTAATTAATCCATCAGTAGCGAATGGTTACTGTAGCACCACATTGTCAAATCATGGACTAATTAGGCTTAATAGATTCGTCTCGCGATTTAGCCTAGGGGTTGTGCAATTAGTTTTGTAATTAGGCTATGTTTAATACTCCTAATTAGTGTCTAAACATCCGATGTGACATGTGCTAAAATTTAGCACATGCCTCCCAAACACCCCCGTAATACCTCTAAATATACACACTATGCCTGCAATTGAGGCAACGAGGCCAATAACAGGCGTGCTAGTGTGCTAGCTGCCAGAGTACGCAGAACATAAACAAATCCGTACATTCGTATGAATCGTATCCATCTCTATCGCCGCAAAATCAAAGCGACGCGGCCTCGTGCTTGCCCTCCAGCATCTAATCTGATCCTTATCCATGAAATCAAAAGGAGATGAGCAAATCAATCACAATCGTCTGTTCTCGCCACTAATACGAGTTCTCATGATGCTCTGCTCTGATCGGTGAGTAAAATTTTTTCTTAGCAGATTACTGTTTCTTACTCCCTCCGTTCCAATTATAAGTTGTTCTAACTTTTTTAGGATCAAAGCATCTCAAATTTGATCAAATTGATACAATAAAGTACTAACATTCATGATATCAAATAAGTACCATTAGTTTCTTCATTAAATATATTTTCATAATATATTCATTCGGTACCATAAACTTTTGTGATCCTCTCTATAATTTTGGTCAAACATAAACTGATTTGACTCTCCAAAAAAGTTAGAATGACTTATAATTTGGAACGGAGTGAGTAGATTTTTTAGATTTCAAACTTCTAATTCTAATGTTTATTTTTCTTCGCAATTTAGGTGTTAGTACATATTATCAGTACTAATATCTTATTTTTTATTTTATAAATATATTTTGTAGTTTATATATGAAAAAAATAGATTAAAGGCTCATAGTTTCAGTTTGCTTAAGGACCCTTAAAATCTTAGAACCAAATAGATTAAAGGTCATGATGCGCTGCTTGGCACAAGCAGCTTTTCCAGGATCAAAACCAAACAAGCTCGTTATGCATCACAATGGATCATTCCACATACTAATCACAATAGATCATTCCACGTACTGTGGAATCACGAGTACCTATAAGACCAAACACCCTATAAATATATGTTAGAAAATCCTAAAGATCCCTTTGAAACATGTGATTCTAAAAATTGTAGAAATAAGAAAAACACAAATTCCCTACACGAATTCAAAATGCATGAAATTTTTTTAAAAAGTAGCATTTGGTTGCAATACAAGAAAAATGCAAGATTCGAAGAGAGAGGTACAAAGTAAACTTTACATGAGTAGCAATCTCATGTCAATTGTTCTTCAAAATTCCTATGGACTGCGTCCCATACAAATTCTAATGAATTTTTATATGATGCAATCTTTTTTTAAGAGCTACTACATAGGAAATTTTCCTATAGAGTTGTAACTTTTCATGATTCTATGATTTTCCTTTGTTCAAAGGGCCTGGCTAATTGTACTTAGACACTAATACTCTTTTGAAGAAAGCTTCGAGAAGCTGAGCTTCCCAAGAGGGCATGTACGAGGAGCAGATAGAAATACTAAAAATACCACGAAAACGGAACCAAACATATAAATCCACGAATCCTTGGGTGAAAAAATAGGCTTGCAAAGCTCGGCTGCATGGCACGGCAACGGAAAAAGGAAATCTATCGAAATTGACTGCTCCCCTTTCGCCACCCTTGTTTTTTACTGTGCCATCGCAGTCTCTCTCCTCATATAAAATTCGCCGAAGCCCTCTCCACCTATCTCTCTCTCTCCTCCCGCAGGCCGCAGCATCCTGCGTCTCCGAAGTTCCGAGTCCCGATACGGTCCCCCTTCTCTCTCTCCCCTCTTCTCGAAGCCTCCAAGCACCCTTCTCCCCGCCTCCTCTCGCGCGGCGAGGGGTCGATCCGCCCGGCGATCTGGGCCCTCCGGCCGGCGCCCGCGCCAGGGAGGCTTCTCCTTCCCCGCCGCAAGGGCGGAGATGCTCTCGCTGCAGCAGCAGCAGCACGGCGGCGCCGTCGCCGGCGGCGGCGACGCGCGCCACCACGCCCCGCAGCCGGCGGTGCTCGGCGGCGGCGGCGGCGGAGGAGACTGGCTAGGGTTCCTGGGCCGCGGGGAGCTGGAGGATCCCGCGAGGAATGCCCCGTCGCCCGCCTCGTTCCTGCTGCCGCCCGCGCCGCTCGACGACAGGGCGGCCCAGCCCGAGTCCAAGCCCAAGCCCGGCCAGCTCGCAGGAGGTGACTCTAGCTGCAAGCGTTTTTTTCCCCTCCCTAGATTGTGTTGTGACCGTCCGTGTTTGTGGGAATTCGAGCTTGTGTTCTAAGATCTACCGGTTCCCCCTTCTCGCTCCCTTGTTTGGTGTATTAGATTTGGAGAAACGGATACTACTTTGTTGGTGCCTCTGCGGAGATTCGATGGTGTTGTTTTGTTCTTCTTTTTTAGTAGGTGGAGGAATATATATAACTTTTCGGTCTATTCAAATTAAGAATTGCAACTTGGAGGTGTGATCGTGGGACTGCTTCGACTCTCAACTGGGAGAAGTGGGCACAAAAGGTTCTAGAAAAATAGTATAGGCTATCTTAGTTTCTTGTAGTCTATATCTGTATGGGGTTCACACCTTTAGCGTCGGTCTATCTTTAGAAATTGCAAATTTGGAGGTGCCTTGCATTAGCAGCATAGCTTTCTGGGAAATTGATGTCGTGCTTTTTTCTTCCAGAAACATACTTGTATCAAAACAGCTTGTGTAAATCTAACAAAATGCAAGCAATAGAATTTGATTACTTTGTGGGTGATGACCAACTGTTGAGGCTATTTTGCCATTCCAATCAGTCAACAGAGCCGATATCTTTATCTCCTGGGTTTAGTGAGGAGATTGATGATTTTGTCAACTGCGTGTTGATCTCTGAACAATTAGTTGCTGCCCTGATAAAATTCAGCCAAAAACATCATATTATGGAGGAGAACTGCACAAGTTTGTGGCATTTACCAGTTACTTTAGGTTTATGTTAGGGGTAGCATACATTAGCAACTAGCAAGAAACCAAGAAGCATCATTCGTCTGTAGCATGGGATGAATGAGTTCGGTACTGGCAGCTAACATTGTGCATTTCACTCTCTTGAATTTTTCAACTGAAGCTCACCCCAGCTTGCTTGGGAATACCAATTCTGATTGCCAAATGGTATACTTTAGTGCTCAAATGTTTGAAAGAGTGACTTTGGCGGTTCATGTTTGTTCAAAGCTCATGCTTGCTTCACCTGTAAGTCACATGGGAACTCACGTCTCATGAATTCCATAAATAATGGACTGATCCTTGAAATTGCCTTTAGGTCCAGCGTGGCGTGCTGCATTGTGCTAGCAGGAGTAACTTTTATTCGAAGTAAAGTATGCATGAAATAGATTTACAACTGATATTCTTTATCTGGAACTTAGTGGGAGGGAAACATGAACATGAACGTGAATTATCTTGTTTTGTTCACATGAAACAAAATCATCATTTCAAGCCTGCTCAGTGTCATTTTCACTATGTTTATAATGTATGTTGATTGTACGCCTAATGAAACTTTTTATTGGTTACTTGAATTGTGTAGCTGATGAAGAGAGGCATTTGGCACTTGCTCATCAGAACTACAGGACAGGGAAGTACAGAGAGGCCTTAGAGCATGGCAATGTTGTTTATGAGAAGAACCCACGTCGAACTGATAACCTCCTCCTCCTAGGAGCTATCTACTATCAGGTGACTAATTCGTTTCATGTTTTTCCAAGCATGGGTGTTAGCTTTCTCTACCCTACATTTTCTGACATGCTTGAATTCCTTTTTTGTTGCAGATCCGTAATTATGACATGTGCATTGCAAAAAATGAGGAGGCTCTTGCCATAGATCCACACTTCGCGGAGTGCTACGGCAATATGGCGAATGCTTGGAAGGTAGTTTAGTGAGAGTTTGGCAAACATCATTTATTGCCTACTCTACTCTATATACATGCATCTTTTTTGAGAAGCCTGTATTTGCCAATTCTGAGGTCGATGGATTTTCTATGTGTAGGAGAAAGGCGATATTGATCTTGCAATTCGTTACTACCTTACTGCCATTCAGGTTTGCCTTTATTCTTATTATATTTTCCTTGTTTGCATGTTACTTTTTACTTTCTTTTGATTTCAGTTGTTTTCATTGTTTTGAGTAATTTATTTCTTCTGGATGTGTCTGCCTATATGGTCATCAAGGATGACTAGGTGGTAACTAGACGCCACGTGCTAGATGGTGGTAAACCACCTAGTTTAGAGGCTGAACATTGATTTAAATGGTCTGGCAGTCTGGCTGTCTTGAGGGTTCTAGACAAGCCTAGTTAGCCATATCTAGGTAGTTTTTGATGGTATTAGCGCAACTAGGTGTCTTTCCCAGCGATGGAGATTGACATTGTGTGCAGGTATGAAATTTTGAGTCGCTGCAAGGTACTCATCTTCCGAAACTTTCAAGCTTTTAGCATTGCCCAATGCTTTACCTTTGCCTCCTCTGCTCCATCCGCCCCAGCGCCGCGCTGTCGTTCTCCTTGCACCCGTGCCTTGTGTGCTGTTGATATTTTGTTTTTCTCTTACTGATGCCTCGTACTTGTGACATAATCAATCATTTTACTGAGTTGTCTGCGAATTAATTTATTGCCACTTCTCTGACTTCTGCTCTTATCAAATACATGGTCCTCATTTGTTGTCTTCCTATGGATCTTTTAGCTGCGGTCAAACTTCTGTGATGCATGGTCAAATCTTGCTAGCGCATATACACGGAAGGGGAGATTGAATGAAGCAGCTCAATGCTGTAGACAAGCACTTGCCATAAACCCTAGATTGGTATGTACATTTGTTCATGTGAAATTGTTAGTATATCTACTTATTTGTGAACTGATGCCATTTTGTGCTGACTTAGGTTGATGCACACAGTAATCTTGGAAATCTGATGAAAGCTCAAGGTTTCATTCAAGAGGTGAGCAACTTAACCATTTTTTGGCTTTTGTACCTGTCACTGTTTCATACTCATTCAAATTCTGCTTTTGTACCGATAATTGTTTTTTGGTCATCTGGCGTGCATGCATATCCTCTTATCTGTTCCATAGGTTCTACATTTTCTTGTTAACTGGCTAATTGCATTCTGAAGTAGATTTCACAAAGCCATATAATTTCACCAAACTATTATAGAACTACGGATTTACAAACTCAGTTACCGATGTCCAAAGTCAAAATCCGCATTCTGTGGCATACATCAAGCCTTTGGACTTGGATATCAGAGTTCACAAAATCTGTATTTCTGTCATAAAGGGGCATGAAATATGGAGTTCTTTGATATATGACTTTAAACTTGCAGTTCTGCTATACAACTGCTATACAATGTAAAGATCACTTTTTTTAAACAAGGTCATAAATATGTTGTTTGTGATGGTTTAGTCAATTTAGTGCGTTTTGTGAAATCTGCCAATTTAAACTGTGCTTTGAGATCTTGTACATTGATATGAGGATGATGCTGAACATAAAGATTATGTCGATTTTGTTATTTGTTCGCTTGAGCACTTAGCGCCCCTGGTGTAGACTGATATCTTTTGTGTTTTGACATATTGATTGTAATTGCAGGCATATAGTTGCTACATCGAGGCACTACGCATAGATCCTCACTTTGCAATTGCATGGTCAAATCTTGCTGGTTTGTTTATGGAGGCAGGAGACCTAGACAAAGCTTTAATGTATTACAAGGTAAATGCAACAACTGTATTCATTTGACCAATGCACTAGTTGATATCAATTATGCTTGATTTCACACTTTTTTAGGTCCGCTAGGTCCTAAGTTGATTTTTTTTTGTGCATGAAAGTTGCTTCATGCATTTGTACTGGCACAACGGTGGTTTCTGGCAAATGTTTTGCCAAATATTTTGCGCTAAATTGTTGTTCCGCTGCTTTTATTGTCATGCTTTATCGTAGAGATTTTCTTTTCTTTTTTTGTATTTAAATTCATGGTGATGTACCTTATCTTCCGTGCATTCCAAATGTATAGAAATAAATTGTTTTCTCGTTGTAATAAATGGAATTTAAACTTGAACAATCGGACTGATTACATGCTTAGCATATCCTTATTCACTTATTACCTATATGCTCCCAAATTCTCATATAGTGCTTTTATCATTCTCTCATTTGAGATTAACACACATATTGTCCTATAGTGCCTGCGTAATATGATATCAGAGTGAATGGTAAAGCCTTTCCTTGTTTTGAGCGTCCCACTTGTCAAGTTGATGGGGAATGTTGACGTCTTTACTTTTCTTAAAATTTCAGGAAGCTGTTAAACTTAAGCCATCCTTCGCTGATGCATATCTTAACCAGGGGAATGTTTATAAGGTAAGTTTATCGTCTGTGACAAAAATATCCTGCTTGCAGTGATAACTTTGTTCTAGGAGGAAAACTAGATCTAATATTTTTCTTGGTCGTCCAGGCTTTGGGAATGCCTCAAGATGCCATTATGTGTTATCAACGTGCATTGCAGGCACGCCCTGACTATGCTATGGCTTATGGTGAGATATAATTCTTATATTAGTATTTTGTCAAACCCTGGTTTTCTTCTCTCTGTATCAGGGTATCTTATCATTTCTAAAAAAAAGATACTGAACTTTTGGCACAAAAATAAAAATAAATACTGATTAAAGATTACCCTTTGAGTTCATTCATTTAGATATTCATCTCGGGTGAGATGCGAACAAGCTTACAAGAGAATGGTCCTTTCTTTACCTTCAAAGTAGAGCCTTAGTATACCTCGTAATACAAAGGTAGGGGAAACATTTTCGTGCAGGTAATCTTGCTACTATCTACTATGAGCAAGGCCAGCTTGATATGGCAATTCGTTGTTACAATCAAGCTATAGTCTGCGATCCACAGTTTGTCGAAGCGTACAACAACATGGTTAGTCACTGGTGGTCCTCATTTTGTCAACAGTACTGTATGTATAAATTCAAAAAAATTAGGTGACAGGTTTTGCCTTTGCAGGGCAATGCACTTAAAGATGCTGGTCGAGTGGAAGAAGCAATCAACTGCTACCGAGTATGTTTTCCTGCTATCAGTTTTACTTCTTGTTTCATGTAGCTCTGATTGTAATCTAGTTTTATTTATGCAGTCGTGCCTTGCATTGCAAGCAAACCACCCGCAAGCCCTGACAAACCTAGGAAACATATATATGGAGTGGTGAGATTCTTATACCTGCATATTTTTTAAATATAGAAGGAAATAACATTTTCTATGACCACAAAGAGATGGTCATAAGCTCACGATGACAAAAATACACTGCAGGAACCTGATAAGCGCTGCTGCATCATTTTACAAAGCAGCTATATCTGTGACATCTGGATTATCTTCCCCACTTAACAATTTGGCTGTGATATACAAGCAACAGGTGGCTTTCTTTCGTTCATCATGCTTAATCATATTTTACTTGTAGGACATCTTTTTTTCCTTTCTGTTCAAATTAAATAGTTTCTTGAACATCCACACCCATTCCTGGTGTTTTTATCCCTGATTTTGCTATTTCGTATATGCACCAGGGAAACTATGCTGATGCTATCACATGTTACACTGAAGTTCTTCGTATAGATCCTGCAGCAGCTGATGCACTAGTTAATAGAGGGAATACATTCAAGGAGATTGGTAGAGTCAATGAAGCAATTCAGGATTATATCCATGCTGCAAGGATCAGACCAAACATGGCTGAAGCCCATGCCAACTTGGCCTCAGCTTACAAGGATAGGTATTCTACAGATCTCAAGCCTATGCAGTATTAATGTATTGCATTTAATTTCTGGCATTATTTTTTGTTTGTATTGTTAAATATAACCTTTCTGCAGTGGGAACGTAGAGACAGCTATAGTTAGCTACAAACAGGCTCTCCAGCTGCGTCCTGATTTTCCAGAGGCAACCTGCAATCTTCTTCATACCTTACAGGTTAATTGCAACTGTTCTGTACTCATTAGTGAATTTATGAAATTAAAATTCAAATAAGACTGTATATAACCTGTAACTTCCAGGGGAAAAAAAAAGATATGTTACAACATATTGATAATTTTTATTTTGTCTCTAATGAGCAAACTAATACAGCAGGACAGACAAATAACTCAGCTGCGAGTTAACTAGTCACATTTGATAGAAATCACCGATGTAGGTTTAGTTGCTTATTATATCGATCTACAAAGCTTCCGTTGGGATAAACTTGATGTTTTCTTACATTGGATATTTGGATTTGTGTTACAGCTTTCTCAGCATTCTTGCCGTTATGGTCCTGAGCTTTTGGGCCAGTGATTTTAAACAATGGACCTTTTCAAGGAGCGCTACTAATGTGTAACATTTTCTTTTGGACCACTGCAGTGTGTCTGTGACTGGGAAAACAGGGATGCCATGTTTCGTGACGTTGAAGAAATTATAAGAAGGCAAATAAAGGTTAGCGCTTTTGTAAAATCGAATGAAATTCCATTTTTGAAAATGGGGTAACCCTTTCCTGTCCAACTTAGATTATTTTTTTTGTCTTTGCTTCCTACAGATGTCAGTACTTCCAAGTGTGCAACCTTTCCATGCCATTGCCTATCCTATCGATCCGATGCTTGCATTGGAAATAAGGTATCGTTGTATCACATTCTGTTCTTTAGCATTAATTAAAATATTCTCTCTTGTTTTCTTAATGTCACCCTTTTTCTTGGCAGCCGTAAATATGCAGCTCATTGTTCCTTGATTGCTTCTCGTTTTGGGCTGCCGTCTTTTGTGCATCCACCACCTGTTCCTGTAAAAGCGGAGGGTAAACACTGCCGACTCAGGGTGGGGTACGTACAAAAAGATTCTTGTGTGAATTGAATCCGAAAGGTTAATGCAACAGAAAAAGTAACCGGGCTTCCCATATTACAGATATGTGAGTAGTGATTTTGGAAATCATCCCCTCTCCCATCTCATGGGGTCAGTATTTGGAATGCATGATCGTGAAAATATCGAGGTAATTTCATTTCCATTCACTGTTTTTTTTACATTGGTTATGTTGCAAGGTTCTCTATCTCTGACTCACTAATGGAACAACAGGTCTTTTGCTATGCACTGAGTCAAAATGATGGTACTGAATGGAGGCAGCGTATTCAGTCTGAGGCAGAGCATTTTGTTGATGTCTCTGCCATGAACTCTGATATGATCGCCAGACTTATCAATCAAGACAAGATACAGATATTGATAAATCTTAATGGCTACACAAAGGTAATAAATCATGCTATCCATTCAGCAAATATTGCTGTTACTTTTACATATCTGTCTGTTATTGTTTCTCATGTTCAGTATCTTCGAATGTCTGGTTCTTGCTTTTCTTGTGCTGAATGTATAGTGTGGTTCTTTATGCAATCATTTATTCCAAGGAATAGTTTCATCCATACCACCACTTTAGTGTGCACTTTCCATCTATACCATCACCCTGTGTCCATGAGATGTAGAACCCGACCCCATGTCATTGACTAGCCTGGTGGTATAGATGAAATGCCTCTCAAGTGGTGATATGGATGCACATTCCCTTAGAAAACCTTGCTATGGAATCAATCTGAAGACAGGACAGAAATGTACATTCCCCTAGACAACCTTGCTATGGAATATTCTCAAGTCAGGACTTAAATGTGATTGTATAGGCCCTGTTTGGCAGAGCAGCTCAGATTTCTTGGAGCTGGGTATATCATATATGTAGCTCCAAGAAATCGTGGATCTGGAGCTTGAGGTATGCCAAGAGCATTTAACTGAATCGTTTAGTTTATAGTTTAGACTAAATATAAACATTTAAAACACTTTAAATTTAGTCTACAAACTGCAGATTCATGGATCTCAGAGCTGGAGCTGTGCCAAACAGGGCTGTAGTAATTTTTGAACACAGCAGGCAGTTCGCTATATTGTTTGTCCGCGCCCAGCCTTACACTATTTTTTGGTGTCCTTGCATTGCTGTTCACCTTCTGAACATGTACTTGATTGAAACAGGGAGCCAGGAATGAAATTTTTGCATTGCAACCAGCTCCTATCCAAGTTTCATACATGGGGTTCCCTGGCACAACAGGTGCTGCATACATAGACTACCTGGTCACTGATGAGGTATGATAGCATCTAAGGTTCTAGTCTAATAGTTGATTGGCTGATCGATTTATATTGAAGGTGGTTTGCTATAATTGTTCTGCAGTTTGTTTCTCCAAGTTGCTATGCACATATATATTCAGAAAAGCTCGTCCATTTGCCTCATTGCTATTTTGTCAATGACTACAAGCAGGTTTGTCTTCATGCTTCATGTTCTGTTTTCCCCTTTTCGTTGATATGATCTATGATTACTAAATGTGTTGTTGTACCAGAAAAATCAAGACTGTCTCACCCCCGTATGTCCACATAAAAGATCTGATTATGGATTACCTGAGGATAAATTTATTTTTGCATGCTTCAATCAGCTTTATAAGATGGATCCAGAAATATTTGATACATGGTAACTGTCAACTATCTACATGTTCCTTATATGTACTGCAAGTTTGATGCATCTAATTTTCTTTTTCTGATTTCCCAATGGTGCTATGATGAATTAGAGTGATCATTTAGTTTTTCTTTTTCTGTTTGTTGGGCTAGTCTTTATCTGGGATATTACTAATCTTCAGCTCTCTACTCATTCTTAAGGTGCAATATTCTCAAACGTGTTCCCAACAGCGCATTATGGCTTCTAAGATTCCCAGCAGCTGGTGAAACTAGAGTAAGATCACGTAAGTACCCTAAACAAAAGCTTTTCGTGTGTTAATTCTACCTTGTAAACAAAAGCTTCAAATGAAGGCAGTTTGTTTAACATCTGCAATGCCAAAAAAACCTCCCCTCCTCCTATACAGATGCTGCTGCTAGAGGAGTAAGACCAGATCAAATCATATTCACAGATGTTGCCATGAAAAATGAGCATATACGACGCAGTCAACTGGCAGACCTTTTCCTGGACACGTATGTTCTATGCCTACAATTCGTTTTAAACCATAAGCTCAAAACCATAAAACTAATATGCATTCTCTGTCCCTTGTGATATTTCTGGATCAGACCCCTCTGTAATGCGCACACCACTGGCACCGACATACTGTGGGCTGGTTTACCAATGATCACCCTTCCGCTAGAGAAGATGGCAACCAGAGTAGCTGGTTCCCTCTGTGTAGCTACCGGGCTTGGGGAAGAGATGATTGTTAGCAGGTAAATATGGACAGTACCAATTCATAGATCGTAATGAAATCTTGCAAAGGCTTACTTTTTTTACTTCTTGGTTTTACTAGCATGAAGGAGTATGAGGAAAGAGCAGTTGAGCTTGCGCTAAATCCGGCAAAGCTTCAAGCACTGACTAGTAAACTGAAGGAAGTTCGAATGACCTGCCCATTATTTGATACAGCGCGATGGGTAAGTTCTCTGAACAATGTAACATTTGTCAAATTCTCCTGTACAATCCCTGAACATTTGTCATCTTGGTGTTAAGTTTTGAATTTTGACCGTACTACATGCAAACTGTCCCAGGTGCGCAACCTTGAAAGGGCTTACTACAAGATGTGGAACCTGTATTGCTCTGGCCGCCACCCAGAGCCATTTAAGGTGGAAGAGGACAACAGCGCGTTCCCGTTTGACCGCTAACGAAATTGCATTACTAGCCCGGCTGTGTAAATAAGGCGAGAGTTAGCATACTAGTATGTGACCGCTCCAGGTGCTTGTTAGACGCCGCCTGTCCTGCCGTGCACATCACCTCTGTGGAGGCTAACCTATGTACACTACCAGAAGATTGTAGGGGTAGTCTGTATTGTTATCACTATTGTTACCAAAGTCTATTTATTAGTAACGAGGTGTTATTGGTCCAAACTCCCGAGTTGTAACTTGTACGGAGTATTACTCCAGGTCTATGTTGCGGTTGCAATATGATAAAACAGTATAATCATCAAGGAAATCATTGTGAAATCTTTTACTCCATCATTGTGAAATCTTTTACTCCCTCCGTTCCAAATTATAATTCGTTTTGGCTTTTTTAGGTTCATATATTATTATGCATCTAGATATTATTATGCATCTATCGTTTTGGCTTTTCCAGGTTCATATATATTATTATGGATCTAGATATATGGGAGCAGGTTACAATTTTTGTTCAGTGAATTAACAACTGACTTTGTAACTCGAGCAATATGAGCTGTCTGCAGTGCATGCAGCACCTTGTGAGCTGAGCAGGTGGGCTCTATGTGAATCCAAATATTGCGTTCTTGCCCTTATTCATAACCCCAATCGTGATTTTGCACAATTTTGCCTCCATTTTTGTTCACTCTATGATTTTACTCATGCTTTTGTTCACTTTGTGATTTTACTCCTATTTTTATTTCTTTACCCCTATTCTTATCAGAATAAATAAATTAAAATAAATAGAAAAACCCTTCATAATATGGTGAAAATACACAAATACCCTTCTCCTACACCTTCTCTCCCGTGCCTTGACTCCAAACCCTAGGCGGTGGCGGCGGCGATTCCCGAGAGCAGCGGGTGGCCAAACGCGTACGGGTGGGATCTCTTGGGGCGTCGGCGCCGCAGCTCAGATCCACCCCGCCGCCATATCTTCCCCTCCCCGTGCAATGACCGTTGCACACTTGCTGCACAGCGCCGCTCGTCGGCCACCGAGCTGCTCTCTTGCACCGTGCGCTGGCCGTCGAGCCGCCAACACGCAGGGCCTTGCCGAATTCAAGAGAGCGAGGGGATCACGGGAGAAAGAAAGAAGAGGGTCAACGGGATGGAGAGAAGAGATGAACATGAGCAACGAAGGGATAAGGATTTGCTGGACTGACAAGAGCAAACGTCTAACTAGTAGGGCCCATTTTCGAACCATATGCCGATGAACTGTTAAGTGGATTTGGATTGATATTTTTTCGTGGTTTTGCAAATAATAAGCTAGTAATATATTAATATCTTGTTAACTTGGTTTTGATCGTGGACTTGTATATGCGCTTATATGATTTCATTAGCATAACATATGTAGTGAAATAGGGGCAAAAATCAAAAGTTCTTGAAAAATAGGGGATATTCGCAAGAGCAAACTTGTCTTTTTTCAGCTCATTTAACACCGTTTTCAGCTCATTTAACACCGTTACGTGCTGTTCACGGAGCAGGGGTAAACTCGGTCTTCATTTTCAAAAAGTAGGGACAAAATCACAAAGTAAAAAAAACGAGAGTAAAATCTCAATTGGAGTTCAAAGTAGGGGTAAGAACGCAATAGCCCCATATTATAAACTTGATAGACTGTCACTTTGTTTCACGAACAAATGAAGGCAATAAGCATCAATATGATGAGACTTGAACTTTTAGGGGGTCGTTCGTTTTTTAAGAATGAAAGGGGATTATGTTCATGTGTTCCAATTCAAAGAAGGGTCTAATCCCCTGCAGAAAAAATTGCCAAATCTCTACTGGAGAAAGAAGGGAAGATCCCAATCACTACCTGCATAAAACCGCTTAGGGGCGCGATATAATTTTTGTGTCCTCAATTTTGATTCGATTACCATGATGGTTTGGAACCGGCAGGTCGATTAATCACTGCACGTGAGGGAAAATGAAATGCCATGAGGACCAAGAGATGGCCCTCACCAAACCATCCATCCTTGATATTTAAGCATTTGGACAATTCACAAATTATTTTAAGCCTCAACAACACCATCTATATGCTACAGGAGCAAAATGGTTCAAGTTTTTCATCTTCCATCGGCCAGCTGTAACGTGACGTCTTCACACGATACATAGATTTGCCTTGATACATAGCTATTTGATGACACAATCTTACGCTGTGCAAGCTGTTTTTTCATCTTCCATCGGGCAGCTGTAACGTGATGTCTTCACACGATAGACGATACATAGATTTGCATTGATACATATTCTTTTTTCACTGAAATCGGAAGGGAAAGCTCCAAACTATTTTTAGTATTTTTTTATTCCAAATCTGTTTAATTCACTCCTGTAAGGAGTCGAATCTGAACCTGCTGGATAATGCTCTAACCACCAGGCTAGAGGCTATGCCAACTTCTTGGAGTGCGATATAGATCTTTTTTTAATTTCCATTTTAGAGTTAAAATACACCACCCTCACATCTTCACAACCACGTGAATGTGCTCTAGAACAAAATTGATGCCTTAACCTCATGACAATGTGGGCACATGCTTTCACCAGTGAGCGCAAACACGTACGCGTGCGCGCGCACTATCCCTTCTTGGAATAAATCTAAAAATGTGAGCTCCATTCCAAGTCTGAGACCCAAACTAGGATGAAAACCATTACCATCATAATTGTCAGGACATTGTACGCACCTTTAGTTTATAATTGTACTAACTAGTCGATCAACTGTGCTCCGCACGGGCTAGGTGACATAAATATAAGATCATTTTAATTTTATATGGGTGATCAATCAATCAACTTTGCTATTTACGGTGCGTTTGGCTTGAAGACAAGGTGGGATGGGATCATCCCGTCCCCGTTTTTTAGATGGGACGATCCTATTTTATGTTTGGTTGAGAGGGACGAGTCCGTCCTAGTTCTTTGTTTGGTACAAGGGATCGAGGGAATGGGATGGATGACGATTTTAACACCGTTAGCCATAGTAAATGGACCTACCTGTCATCTAAAAAGTAGACCCCACTTGTCATTCTCTATTCAATATTTTTCTTTTTTTTTCTTCCCTCACGGGCCTTATCCTTCTTCCCCCGGCGCCTGCCGTATGTCGCCCCCATCTTCTCTTCTGCCTCTCCACGTTCGTGCCTTCAAGCCAGGCGTGGAGCAGTCGCGCGGAAGCCATGGCCGCGGCCCGCGGGCTTGCCGGCGCCCCTCCCCCCCCTGGTCGAGCTCCCCCGTGCAGAGGCCATGGCCCGCTAGCTCGGCGGCGCCCCCCCTGGGATCGAGCTCCCGCATGCGGAGGGCATAGCCGTGGCCCACTAGCTCGGTGGCGTCACCTCCCGGGATCGAGCTCCCGCACGTGGAGGCTATGGTCGCAGCCCACCGGCTTGGCGGTGGTCCCCCCCGGGTCGGGCTCCCCGACCGGCCGTCGTGACCGCGGGCTCGCCAGCGCTATCCGCCCCTCCCCTAGGTCGAGCTCCCTAGCTGGCGACTCTCCTGCTCCTCATGCGCGTCACACACTCATGCGCGTTAGATGGATGACGACAGCGTCGATCGGGGATAAGCCCATCTGCTCGATTTGGGCGGACGAGGTCATCCCGCATCTGGGCAGAATATTCCCTACGAGGGACGAACTCATCCCGCGTGTCTTCCAACCAAACATTGGTACAAATGGGATCGTCCCATCCCATCCCATTCCATCCCTGTAACCAAACACACCCTTAGATTTCTTCTGGTATTGATTTCCTAACACTTCTGATCATAAAATTTAGCTGGACTCCCCCTTGTTTGTCTCTCTTACTCCCCCTGACACCCGGTCTCACCTGTAACCCCGATGGCTCCCTTGCGCTATAAAAGGAGAATCGGGGGCCTGAGACAAGGGGACTCTCAAGCGAACAGAACACACTCACACCCACTTAGAGCATCAGTGCACACCCAAGAGACCTGGGATCAGCTCCCTCTCTCGCACTTCTGTAACCCCTACTACAGAACCCCGCGTGGGCAACACGAGCAGCTCCCGATACTGGACGTAGGGCGTTCCTTTGCCCGAACCAGTCTAAACCCCGTGTCTCTCATGCCACCATTCGAAGCCTCACGCGCATAAAAGAAATTTACTAGTCTAAGTCTTGACCCGCTAATCTTGACAACGATAGTTGGCGCGCCAGGTAGGGGCCTTTGCGCGTACATCTCCGGCTTCAGATGGCCAGCCACGACGCCAGCTTTGCTCCGGGCTCCCTGATCCGCTTCGGGAGTCTGGACTTCCTCGCCACCAGGGAGGGGATCGAGCTGATCCCTCTCCTCGTCTTGCCCGCTCGCCCCACCATCCCCGGCTCCGCCGCCGGGATAGCGGCGAGCGGCCAGGCGCGCGCCGGAGGGCCTCCCTCAGGGGGGCGGCTCTTCAGGCTGCGCAATGCCACGGCAACCTACGGTCGCCTCCTGGCGCGGTCCACAACCATGTCGCCCACGAGCAACGAGCTCGTAGGCGTGGCTCCGACAATGGCTCCGACAACAGGAGCCACCACCCCTCCGAGGGATCCAATGACGACGGCGCCGAAGGGAGGCAGAGGACTCCCCCACCGCGCGCCGCGGCTACGACTGGAGCCCTTGGCAAGGCCCCGGTGCAACCCCGGCAGCCGGAGGCGCACGCGGCGTCCCGCCAAGAGGTCGAGCGCCCCCGCAACGAAGGCAGGGCACGACAACAGGTGCGCGACGTCCAGCAGCGCATCTGCGCGGACGAAGAACGCCCTCAGCTCTTCGCTCGCGCCAGCCAGAACATCGCCGCTGCGGCAGCCCTACTCTGACGACTCCCTGAGCCGGCGACGCCCGAGGAGCGTCAGGCGCACCAGGAGGTGCGCAACCTGCTCGAGTGCGCCGCCGTCCAGCAGGCGGAAAGCTCCGCGTCCCGGCGACGCGGGCAAAACGCTAGCAGGGCAGCGCCCGATGCACCCCTGGAGAGGTGGGGGAAGTGTGTTCACTAGCCCCCTCCTAGGGAAAACCAGGCCGCGCCCGCTCGATGGACACCACCGCCCGCAGGAGGCGGGGCTCGGTCCGTTCACCGACGCGTCGGCCCTGTCCGCGACGCCCGCGACACCCTGGACGCGCGGAGGCGCTCCCGCGCAGACAGGGAGGAGGGGGTAGATTGCGGCTACCACGTCCACCGCGGCGGGCGCTACGGCAGCGAAGAAGACCGCAGCCCGAGCCCTGACCCGGCGGGGCCCTGGGCCTTCTCCGCGCGCATCCTGAACGCGCCGTTTCCGCCGCGCTTCAGGCAACCAGTAAATGTGTCCAAATACTCGGGGGAGACGAACCCCGGGGTATGGCTCAGCGACTACCGGCTTGCATGTGAGGCCGGTGGGGCGGACGACGACCTGTTCATCATCCGCAACCTTCCACTCTTTCTGGCCGACTCGGCGCGAGCCTGGCTGGAACATATCCCTTCAGGTCGGATCCGCAGCTGGAACGACCTGAAGGAGATTTTCGTGGGAAACTTCCAGGGCACGTACACGCGCCCCGGCAACTCCTGGGACCTCCGGAGCTGCCGCCAGGGATCAGACGAGTCCCTTCGGGACTACATCCGACGCTTCTCCAGGAAGCGCACCGAGCTCTCCAACGTCGCGGACGCCAATGTCATATGGGCTTTCCTGGCAGGAACTTCCTGCCGGCCCCTCGTCCACGAGCTAGGGCGCCGAGGCCCGCGGACCACAGAGGAGCTTCTCAATATTGCCACCAGTTATGCCTCAGGTGAAGAGGCCGTTGGAGCAATCTTCGACCGCTCCAAGGGCAAGGCAAAGCGGGAGGAGGATGCTGATGAGGGCACCTCCAACCGCCAGCAGAAGAAGAAGAGCAAGCAGCGGCGCGAGGCTCCCCTCGTGGCTACTGTTGAGCGCAAGCGAGGACAGCCGCCCCCAGAGGGCACCCCTGGCTTCTTCGACAAGCTGCTCGAGGGACCATGCCCGAACCACGAGTTCCCTGTGAAGCACGCCTACAAGGACTGCAACCTCATGAAGAGGTACTTCGTAGGCAACCCGGTGAAAGGTGACGGAAGCCCGACGAGGAGAAGAAGGACGACGAAGAGAAGGAGGACGACTTCCCCAAGGTGGACGGCTGCTTCATGATCTTTGGCGGCTCGGCAACGTACGACTCCAAGCACCGTCAGAAGCTGGAGCGCCGCGAAGTCTACGCGGCCGAGCCTGCAACACCGGCCTTCCTCGACTGGTCGGGATCCGCCATCACCTTTGACCGGTCCGACCACCCGGGACGCGTCCTGCAGCTGGGACGCTACCCTCTCATCGTTGACCCCATCGTCGGCACGACGCGCCTCACCAAGGTGCTCATGGACGGAGGCAACAGCCTCAACATCCTCTACGCCGAGACCCTCGATGCCATGGGGATTGATTGCTCCCGCCTCTGCCCTAGCAAGGCACCATTCCACGGCGTCGTGCCGGGGAAATAGGCAATGCCTCTCGGGCAGATCGACTTGCCCGTCACTTTTGGGACCCCTTCCAACTACAGGAAGGAGGTCCTTACCTTCGAGGTGGTAGGATTCCGTGGAACCTACCATGCCATCTTGGGGCGGCCGTGCTACGCCATGTTCATGGCCATCCCCAACTACACCTACCTCAAGCTCAAGCTGCCGGGGCCCAACGGGGTCATCATCGTCGACACGTCTTTCCAAAAGGTGTACGAGTGCGATGTAGAATGCTGCGAGTACGTTGCGGCCATTACCTTCACAGAAGATTTGGCGGTCCAGCTCGCGGAGGGCGCCGAGGACCAGCCCGACTCCAAGCAGTCGGCCACCTCCTTCGAGGCCACCGAAGGCGTCAAGGAGGTCCTTCTCGACCCCAGCAGCTCCGATGGCAGGACCGTGCGGATTGGCGCTACCCTATCTCCTAAATAGGAAAGCGCGTTCGTCGACTTCCTCCGCGCGAACAGCGACGTTTTCGCGTGGAAGCCCTCGGACATGCCCGGCATTCCGAGAGAAGTCGCCGAGCACTCCTTGAACATCAAGGCTGGCTCCAAGCCTGTAAAGCAAGGTCTGCGCCGCTTCGATGAGGAGAGGCGCAAGGCCATCGGCGAGGAGCTCCAGAAGCTTCTTGCAGCCGGATTCATCAAGGAAGTGTACCACCCTGAGTGGCTAGCTAATCCTGTTCTATTACGAAAAAAGAATGGGAAATGGAGGATGTGTGTTGATTATACCGGTCTCAACAAGGCGTGCCCAAAGGACCCGTTTTCCTTTGCCACACATAGATCAGATAGTTGACTCAACCGCCGGGTGCGAAACCCTTAGCTTCCTTGACGCGTATTCCGGCTACCATCAGATCGCGATGAAAGAGTCCGACCAGCTCGCTACCTCTTTCATCACCCTCTTCGGCCCCTACTGCTACGTTAAGATGCCATTCGACCTCAAAAACGCGGGGGCTACGTTCTAGCAATGCATGCTGAAGTGTTTCGGGGACCTCATCGGGTGAACTGTTGAGGCTTACGTCGACGACATCGTAGTCAAATCCAGAAAGGGCGACCAGCTCGTCCCCAACCTCGAACTAGCCTTCGAAAGGTTGAGGGACAAGCGTATTAAGCTCAATCCCAAAAAATGCATTTTCGGGGTTCCGAGAGGCATGCTGCTAGGTTTTATCGTCTCCGTGCACGGCATCGAAGCCAATCCGGAGAAGATAGCGGCCATCAGTGACATGGGGCTGATCCGAAATATAGAAGGAGTCCAACACGTTACGGGATGCTTGGCGGCTCTGAGCCGCTTCATCTCGCGCCTTGGCGAACGGGGGCTCCCTCTCTATCGACTCCTAAAGAAGACTGACCGCTTCGAATGGACCGTCAAGGCCCAGGAGGCACTTGACCAGCTCAAGGACCTCCTGACGAAGGCCTCAATCCTAGTCCCGCCGACCTATGGCGAGCCCCTCCTGCTCTACATCGCAGCGACCACCCAGGTGGTTAGCTCGACCCTCGTGGTGGAATGAGAAGAGGAGGGACATGCCCTCAAGGTGCAGCGCCTGGTGTATTTCATCAGCGAAGTCTTGTCCGAGTCCAAGGCGCGCTACCCGCAGATCCAGAAGCTCATCTACGCCGTCCTCATCACGAAGAGGAAGCTGCGCCACTACTTGACCTCCCACCCGGTAACGGTTGTTTTGTCGTTCCCACTCGGCGAAGTGATCCGGAACCAGGACGCCACGGGACGGATCGCGAAGTGGGCGCTCGAGCTCATGGACCAGGGCATCACCTATGCCCCCCGCACTGCCATCAAGTCCTAGGTACTCGCCGATTTTGTAGCGGAGTGGACGGAGATCCAGACACCATCGGCGCCGGAGAAGCAGGAGTACTTGACAATGTACTTCGACGGATCGTTGATGAGGGCCCGCGCTGGAGCGGGCCTCGTCTTCGTCTCTCCTCTAGGCGTGCGCATCAGGTACATGATCCGCCTCCACTTTCCTGTGTCCAATAATGTCGCCAATTACGAGGCCCTCCTCAACGGGCTTCGCATCGCCATCGAGCTGGGCATCCGTCGGTTAGACGTCCGGGGCGACTCTCAGCTAGTCGTTGAACAAGTCATGAAGGAGTGGAGCTGCCACGACCCCAAGATGGCAGCCTACTGCAACGAAGTTCGCAAGCTTGAAGACAAGTTTGACGGGCTAGAGCTCAACCACGTCGCAAGGCGTTTCAACGAGGCAGCCGATGAGCTGGCAAAAGCAGCGTCCGGCCGAAAGCTCGTACCCGACGGTGTCTTCGTCAGCGACCAGTTCAAGCCCTCAATCCGTTGCCAAGAACCGGAGAGGGTCGGCGACGCGCCACCGGCTCCGGACTCGGGCCCCGACCCAGGAGAGGTCGGCAACGCGCCACCTGTCCCGGGCTCGGGCGCTGGCCCTGAAAGGGTCGGCACCGCTTCACCTGTCTCAGACTCGGAAGCCGACCCCTCCGACCCCGCGGTCATGGAAATCGCTGCAGACCCCGCGGCGGGGGCTGACCCCCCGCCCGATTGGAGAGCCCCGTACCTCGACTACCTCGTCCGCGACACGCTCCCAGCGAACAAAACATAGGCACGTAGGATTGCGCGTCGCGCCAAATCCTTCGTCATTATCGACCAAGAGCTCTACAAGAGAAGCCACACCGGCATCCTCCAGCGCTGCATCCCGATCGAGTAGGGAAAGGCACTAATTCAAGACATCCATGCCGGAGCCTGCGACCATCACGCCGCGCCAAGAACCCTCGTTGGCAACACCTTCCGGCAAGGTTTCTACTAGCCGACAGCAGTCACCGACGCCACCCACGTGGTCCGCACCTGCGAAGGGTGCCAGTTCTTCACGCGCCAAACCCATCTGCCCGCGCAGGCACTCCAGACCATCCCCATCACGTGGCCCTTCGCGGTCTGGGGGCTGGATCTCGTTGGGCCCTTCAAGAAAGCGCCTGGGGGCTTCACCCACCTGCTTGTCGCCGTTGACAAGTTCTCCAAGTGGATCGAAGCACGACCGGTCGCGCAAATCAAGTCCGAGCAGGCGGTACAATTCTTCACCGACATCATCCATCGCTTCGGAATTCCCAACTCCATCATCACGGACAACGACACGTAGTTCACCGGAAAGAAGTTTCTCCAGTTCTGCGACGACCACCACATCCGAGTGGACTGGTCGGCCGTGGCACATCCCTGCACGAATGGGCAGGTCGAACGAGCCAACGGCATGATACTCCAGGGTCTGAAGCCACGGATCTTCGACCGCCTCAAAAAGTTTGGCGAACGGTGGGTCGCGGAGCTCCCTGCAGTCCTTTGGAGTCTGAGGACAACCGCCAGTCGGGCGACAGGCTTCACCCCATTCTTCATGGTCTACGGGTCCGAGGCCATCCTACCCACCGACCTGGAGTACGGATCGCCGAGGGTCAAGGCATACAACGAACAAGGGAACCAGGCATCGCTCGAAGACGCACAAGATCAGCTCGATGAGGCACGCGATGTGGCCCTGCTGCACTCGGCCAAGTACCAGCAGGCCTTACGTAGCTACCACAGCTGCAAGGTGCAAGGCCGAGCCTTCAACGTCGGCGACCTGGTGCTCCGTCTCGTCCAGGATAACAGGGGTCGGCACAAGCTAACCCCTCCGTGGGAAGGTCCCTTCATCGTCGCGCAGGTACTGCGGCCAGGCACCTACAAGCTGGCGACCCCTGACAGACAGATCTTCAGCAATGCTTGGAACATAGAACAACTAAGGCGTTTCTACCCCTAGATTTCATTTCCAAGTTCTGTACATGGACATTTCTGTAAATTTAAAAATTTTTACGGAAAAAAGAATTTTGAGATGGTTCCATTCAAGTTCCACGTCAAACTCAGGGATATCCGACCCTGGCTCCGCTTCAGGGCCGCATATCCCTTCGCTCATCAATGCTTACTGACACGCCCGACAACGCGCTCTAAACTTTCCAAGTCTAAAAAACAAGAAACAGGATCGGAAACTTTTTTACGACAAGTTATAGAAAAGTCCCCTATGGCCATCACAAAAAGCAAGTCTTTCACTAATGTATTTACATCTTGGGCGCCAGCCCGATACAGCTAACTCGTCCGGGGATCTTCGGGCGGGACGGCCTCATCCTCGAGGAGCCTCGCCAAGGCCTCCGCCGGGTTGAGCACCGACAAGTCGATCTCGTCCAGCTCGGCCTCGGAGTAGGCAGCGGCATACCCCGCTCATCCTGGCGAAGTTGATGCTGGAGTAGTGGGAGCCGAAGACCCCGAAGGCTCGCCTCACGCCGGTGTGGAGCGCTTCCACGGCAATCTCGTGGGCCCGGTGGTACGTCCTGAGGACACGAGCCGTCAGCGAGCTCGTCCCCTCCCCTGGACCACGCTGAGGCTGTCGCAGACGACGCGGACCGCATCCCGCATGTTGCCGTGCTCAGCGCGCTCCGCGTCAAGCACCTCCCTCAGCCGGGCGATTTCGTCTGCAAGGATCACCCGGAAGGACCCACCAAATCAGAAACCACCGCAACATCATAGAGACAAAGAAACGAAAAGAAGTCTTACCCTCGGACCGGGCCTTCAGCTCACGCTCCCGGTCGACCCCCTGGGCCACAGCGGTCTGGGGCCTCTGCACTTGCGCTTGGAGCTGGCCGACCTCCGCGCCAAGCTCGGCCGCCACCTTCTCGGCCTCATCCTTCCGGGCCGCCTCGAAGTCCCGCTCCTGCTAGGCCTTTTGCCGCTCGCGCCGGACGTGCTCGACGGTTTGCTGAAGGGCATCAAGCTCTCCCCTTAGCCGCGCGAGCTCCTCGGCATCAAGGCGGGCCCTCTCAGCAGCAGCGGCCTGGAGCTCCTCGCGGTCGAGGCGAGCCTTAGCCGAAAATCTTAGTTTGTCAGAAGCTTATCGACGACGGCTTGGAACTTGGCCTCCGCCTGCCGCGCATCCTCCTGCGCCACTTGCTCGTGTCTCTGCAGATCGTCGATGACCTGCTGGGCGGCGGCAACTTGCATGGTCAGCTCCCCGGTCCGCTGCCTCTCCAAGTTGAAGCGCTCCCAGAGCCCCTGCTCTAGCCGGAGAAAATCGGATTTCCCCCGACTGCATTCTTGGAGAGCCTGCAAAACAATACGCCATCAGGGGTAAAGCAACGGAAAGGAAACAACCATCAACGGAGAAGGTACCGTACCTGGCCACCGGGGAGGACGACGCCGTCCAACTCCCCCAACGCCGAGGACAGAGCCGCGCGGACGTTAGCGAGGCCGCCCTGCATCTCCTGCCACTTGCCCCATTCCATGGCGTCATCCAACATGAAGAGGGGCCTCTACGGGTTGTCACGAGACGACCAATGCAGGACGGACCCTCTCCACGCCTTGGGAACGGGAGTGGCCGAGGCAGAGGCGGGAGCCGACCTCGACGCCGCCGTCAAAACGGGCACCACCATCCCGGAAGCCAATGGGCTCACCGACGGTCCCGGCGCACGCGCCCCTGCCCCCATCGAGGCCGCCGCAGGCCCGCCCGTCGGCGCCAGCGCCTCCGACGCGGGTGCCGGAGCGAGTGTCCCCGTGGCCGCCTTCCCCTCCGTCGCGACCGCCGAGGCAGGCGTCTCCGCCCCTGTCGGGGCCTCCGGAGCAGGCACCTCCGCCTCCGCCGCCGGTGCCACCTCCGCCGTGGCTCCCCGGGCGGAAGTCCCCGTCTCCGTCGCCACCGCCTCCTCCGTTGCAGCCGCCGGGGCGGGCGTCCCAGCCTCCCCTGCTGCCGCCATCCCGCCGTGGCCGCGGGGGCAGGCTCTCCTTCCTCCGTCGCCGCCGCCGTCCCCGTCGCGGCCGCTGGGACATCCGTCCCCGTCTCCACCGCCGCCGTTCCCTCCGCCTCGTCGGCGTCGAGGTCGATCACCTCCCTGGCCTCAGGGCCCCCGGGAGCGATACTTTGCACCGTGGGGTTGGCCGAAGAAGCGGAAGGCGGAGCGAGGTCTGCGCCCTCTCCCGTGTCTGGCGGCGGCACCACTCCACCGGTCACCGCCGCGGGGTCCACCGCCGCGGTGGGACCCGCGACCTCACCAGGGACCTCGCAGCTCACCGCGGGCGGGGCCGCGGTCGGCCCCGCAGGGGCGGACAACACCCGCAGCGCCTTCTTGGGCGCCAGCTGCGGGACGAGGCCTCGAGGGGTGGTGCTGCAAAGCAGCAAACAACATCAGCGAAAACAAACTCAAGGCCTGGAAAGAAACGAGACTCGCGAAGAAACTTCACTTACACTCCTCCAGCGCAAGGGCGGCGCGGGCGTTTCTCCTCCGAGCCGGACGTCGACCCCGGGGCATCCGGCAACGGCCGCTTGCCGCCGCTCCTCTGCTCCTGAACCGTAGGCGGAGGGACGGGGGTCGGCCCAGTCGACCCCCGGGGGGCGCTCCGCGCCGACCCCCGGGGCGAGGCCTCGGAGCTTTGCGGGACCAAGTCCCGAGCAGGCGGCCTGCCAGCTTCGTCCCCCGCGGCCGTTTGGGAGCGCGGTTCCCGGATAACAAGCGCGCCAGACCGGGGGGACAGGGTGAACTCCTCCTCCTCCTCCTCGTCATCCTCCTCCTCTTCCTCCTCATCGTCGTCATCGTCGTCCGACACGACCTGTCCTCGTCACCACCGCTAGAACTCCTTGGCGGCCCTCTTCTTCTTCTTCACCGTCTCCTTGTCCTTGCGGCGCTTTTGCTTCTCAGCAAGGAGACGGTTCTGCAGCCACCACTCGGCGTCCTCCGGCACCGGCGGGTGCGAGTCCACGACCCGGGTCATGATGCCCTACAAACGCAAAAAAGCCCCGCATCAGAGCGGCGGACCAAGAAACACGAAAAAAGAAGGTTGGCGCACGGAGTCCTTACCAGATCGATGAAATTCTCGTCTGGGCGCATCGGAGGGTGGCCGGGCACCGGGTAGTTGGCGTCCTTGTCCTCCAGTGCCTCCCGGACCCGCTGCCGGATCTTGGAGGCAGCGAGCGCACCCGTCGCAAGGATGGTGCCCTCGGTCGGCGTGCCGGGGGTCATCTCGGCAAGCGAGCGGACCCGGAGCATCAGCGGCACCACCCTCTGGGCGTGGTACGCCCCGATGACCCCGGCTCCGGTCAGTCCCCTCCCCTTCAGGTGCTCGATGGCCTGCAGCAAGCCGGTGATCCTCTTCTTCTCCTTCTTTACCGGGCTGTACGACCACACTTCCGGCGCCACCTCAATGACGCGACCGGTGAACTCCGGCAGGGCAGAGTTGGGGTAGTTCTTCACATAGAACCACTGCTGGTGCCATCCCTTGTGGGACGCCGCGGTCTTCATCGCCATATACTCCTTGGCGCGGGTATGGCGGAGGTGGATTCCGGCGCACCCTATCGGCACCGGGGTCGACAGCTGCTGGCTTCCCCTCTTCTCGGCCTTCTGGTACAGGCTGACCGTGAAGAAGTACTTCCACAGCGAGAAGTTGGGCTCAATGCCCAGGAACCCCTCGCACAACATGACGAACGCCGCGATGTGCTGGATCCCGTTGGGGTTGAGGTGCTGCAGCTCAAGCCCGTAGTAGTGCAAGAGCCCGCGGAAGAAGAGGCTCGGCGGAGTCGCGAACCCCCTCTCGTGGAAGTGGGCGAAAGATACGACGTGGCCGGCGGGCGGATTCGGCACCTCCTCCATCTCAAGGAACCTCCACTCATCCCTCTCCATCCTCTCGCAGAGGAGGCCCTTCTTCACGAGGCCGTCGGCGCGCGAGGAGCCGAAGTTGGAACGCGCCCAGGATCCCATCACCGGAGGGAGAAGAACTCGACGGGGGATGGGGAGAAAGGGTGCGACGCTGGGCGGAGGAAGACGAAGCGGGCGCAGAAGAGCTGAGGGTGTGAGAGAAGATGAAAGGCTTGAAGGCAGATTACGGGTGGAACCAGCGAGGCGAAGTCCTCGTTTTATAGGGAAGGCGCGAGGGAAGCAGAACAGACGCTCTTATCGCAATAAATGCAGCACCAGGTACACCCCCGTCACGCCCGCTCCCTTTTCGGAAACCGTGCGCACGATCTACAGCGGAAACATCCCCTCCTCCCTCGATTCGCGGGTCGGCGTCCTCCACCACTTCGTCTCCCGGAAGACACGCACACGTCCTCCACGTTCGGCCCAAGACGCGACCTCCACTACGATTCGGCCCAAGGCCCATCAAAAGGTAAAAAGGGATACGGGGCTGAAAACGCCCCTACGGCCCATTACGATCCAGAGGTTCGAAGGCTGGCCCGCCACGGGTTCGACAGCCGCCTCAGGATAACCTTGAGCGAGGGGTGAGAAGAGACGGGTCCGCTAGCGACCATCACCCGGGCACGCGACAGCCCAGGGCGTCTCAATCTCACATTCGAGTCCGGACCGGCATCAAAGTTCATGGTTTTCCCCCGAAGGAAGGCAACGAGCCCCCGGATCCGACCGAACGGACTTGGGAACTATATGAACTGGCCGACCGGAGCCTGGGGTACGCCACCAGCTTGGCCCAAGCCGGACCCCCCCGAACGGGGACCGGGATCCCACTCGAATCAACCCGTTAGTAGCTCAACGAGCACCACGGTTCGTCCGACGAGGATAGCGTGGCACGGCTCGCCCCCTCCGTCCTAGCAAACGGACGCTTGAGGGGTAACGAACAAAAGTCGACCTAGCCTCCGACCGGTCCCCTGCAACGCGCGGGGGCTCGGGGGCTGGCCTCGCAACCTAAGGCCACGCGGGTGGTCTGAACTTAAGGCTTGCAGACGGAAGGGAACGACAGGAAGTCCTCCCGCGCCGAGTCGCTCACAGGATGCGTCACCTAATTGATCCCCTCGGTCATGCAATCCGAACAACACCTCCTGTCCCGGATCAACCGAGAGGATCCCATACTGGCGATCACAACAGCCTCTGGAGGAGCGTTCCCGCTCCACCATAGGCTCGGGGGCTACTGTTGGGGGGAAATATTAACGATCTCCCCAAGCCCATGGAAACAACAAAACGTAAAGGCCCAGGCCCACTTAAGGTAACAAGACTGCCGTCGGCCCAATACGGGAGGGAGAGGCCACGCTCCGCCTCGCCCGACCCGGTGTCCCGGGGTCGGACATTCCCGACCCCTGGAAGACTAAACTCCGCCTCACCCGACCCAGGGGACTGGGGTCGGGAGCGCCCGACCCCCGCCGCAAAACTCCGCCTCGCCCGACCCTGGGCGTGGGGGTCGGACTCGTTTGGGCCCACAAGACAAATATCTGCCTCGGGCGCAGATTGGAGGATCAGGGCGCGGATCTCATGGGCCCCCCTATCGACCTCACCATAAATGCGCCGCGGCCCTGGCATGCAGAAAGGAGCTTGCGCTCCCAACACGACCTGTCACAAGTACCCATGCGTGATCGTGTGGTGCGAGCTGCAGTGGCCGCGGCTCCCTCTGATTCGCCACAGGGTACTCATGGCCCGCGCCGTCCGGCACAGGAGGGCGTTCCGCTCGTTCTCGCGCCCCGCGCTCCCGATGACAGGGACGCGACGTCCGCGTCTCACGGGTGATTAGCAAGATAACAGAATCGGCCATCCTCCCCGGCGGGCACAGACGCCAAGACTGAACATCATCATCATGCCCGGCAGCAACGGCCACCGGAGAGATCATCGATAGGATCTGGAGGCAGCTGCCCTCTCCCGACGGACGCGCTGACAGGAGCCAGAGGCCGGAGCGAGGGGCGGCGGCCCTGGAACTTGGTCCCTCTCCTTATGTTGTATTTTACTTAGCTTTGTTTGTCTCTCTTACTCCCCCTGACACCCGGTCTCACCTGTAACCCTGATGGCTCCCTTGCGCTATAAAAAGAGAACCGGGGGCCTGAGACAAGGGGACTCTCAAGCGAACAGAACACACTCACACCCACTTAGAGCATCAGTGCACACCCAAGAGACCTGGGATCAGCTCCCTCTCTCGCACTCCTGTAACCCCTACTACAGAACCCCGCGTGGGCAACACGAGTAGCTCCCGATACTGGACGTAGGGCGTTCCTTTGCCCGAACCAGTCTAAACCCCGTGTCTCTCACGCCACCATCCGAAGCCTCACACACATAAAAGAAATTTACTAGTCTAAGTCTTGACCCGCTAATCTTGACAACGACAAATGGTGGCGGCGCCATTGGCAGACAGAGGAGGGAGAGTGGTGCGGTAGGTGAGACGTGCAGGCGCGGGTGAAGCGAAGCGAGCGTGCGTGACAAAAATGGCTTTGCCAGGATGCGTCACTAGCGAGGCGGGGAGGAGTTGTCGAGGCCGAGGTGGCGGTTGGCGGAGGCGGCGGTGTTGAGCAGGGCATCCGTGGGGGCGCGTGCTCGGCAGGGCACCGGCGGGGCGTGCCCTCGGGCGAGGCGTAGCTGCCGGGAGTGGGGTGGGGGACCGCGGCGCTTCACTGGCGACAGGGCACGCGAGGCGTCGACCTGCCGCGGTCGGAGACCGGGCGGATGCGCTGTGCCGGTGAGCGAGGGCCACACGGCGAGCGGTGGGCGGAGCGCGACGCACGCGCTCTGGCGCGCTCTAGGCGCGAGGGATTTGCGGGATTGCTTTGCCGGGCCGATCTTCAAGTGCCAATAACTCCAGATTCTTGAACTATGCGGCATTTACTCCCTTTGCAAAAGTTGTAGTCCTCAGATCCAAATTCAACTTTCATAATTGAACCGAGTTCAAAATCGCAGCAGACAAAGCTACAAAGTTTGGAGAAACGCCGGATTTCAGACTTAGCAAAATGGTGGTTTGGCCGATTTTTGGGTTTTTGGCTGACTTGAGCCCAAATTTTGAAAAGCTTCTAATGCGAATTTGACTAGAGTCCAATTGACGAAGTTTGTATAGACTTAGTTCGCAAACTCTTATAAAGGGTTTTTCTGATGTTCTGTTGAACTTTTGAAGGATAAGCTCACACCAAGATGCCTGGTTGAGCTGCTTCCAGACTTAGCCCAGGTTTGCAAGCCTTGGGCTTAGTTGACCAAACTAGCTGACTTTGACTAGGTTTGTGGAAGCGTTCTGTGCAGATTTAGACCTTACTCCTTTAGTCAAAGTTGTTAATGGCTTGAAGCTCTAAAACGTTTGTACAGATCTCAGCTTGAGTTCATATTAGAAATTTTGAAATAAAGAGCCCCAAAGTTGGGACTTCAACTATTTTTCTTAAATTGACACATTCAAATTTCAAGTTTTTGAAGGTCTTAAGCTCAGGTTCAGACAAAACACCAAAAATAAATGTTGTTGGGAAAGTTGAGTTCTACAACTCTTAGTTGGACAGATTTTTAAACTCTTAAGCAAAAATTTGAGTTACATTTTAAACAGCGATTTAGCTTGTGAGGGCAAAAGTGTCTTTTTACCTATCTTCACAAGTGCCGATTGTTCTTCTTTATGCTCTAATGGATTTATTTAAGATTAAACATGGTTTAATTAGGCTAGGTTGTTACAGCCTACCCCCTTAAAAGGAATCTCGTCTTGAGATTTGAGTGCAAGAACGAACTAGTGTGGCTTGCGTGCCTTACCTTCCTGATCGAAAAGAAAACCATGGAAGTGATTATTAAGGTATTCCTCCATTTCCCATGTCGCTTCATCTTCCCTATGGTTACTCCACTGAATTTTATACATCCTCAGAACTTGTCTTCGGGTGTATCTTTCCTTACAATCGAGGACCTTGACAGGATACTCTGCATAGGATAAATCAGGCTCGATTTCGAGTTGCTCCTGCTCCAAAATTTTTGTCGAGACTCGAACACATTTCTTAAGTTGAGAGACATGGAAGATGCCGTGATTGGCTTGAAGCTTCTTGGGAAGTTTGATCTGGTATGCGATGGGTCCACATATCTCCACAATTTCATAGGGGCCAATGTAACGGGGAGCCAATTTCCCTTTGACCCCAAACCGTTGTACACCTTTAGTTGGGGAGACTCGGAGGTATACATGATCACCAATATCAAACTGTAAGGGTCTTCTCCTTCTGTCGGAGTAACTTTTCTATCGTGACTGTGCGGCCTTGAGATGTGTCTGAATTATCTTCACTTGTTCTTCGGCTTCAATCACTAGATCAGGTCCGTAGGTTCATCTTTCTCCTGCTTGTGACCAACTCAAGGGTGTTCGACACCTTTGGCCATACAGGGCTTCAAATGGCACCATTTGCAAGCTAGACTGGTAGCTATTGTTATACGAGAATTCTACTAATTGCAAGCATTTGTCCCAATTTTTGTCAAAATGCATGGCACAAGAACGTAGCATATCTTCTAGAATTTGGTTCACCCTTTATGTTTGGCCATTAGTCTGAGGGTGGTAAGTGGAGCTACAAATTAATTTGGTGCCGAGCGATGACTGTAGTTGTTCCCAAAAGCGTGCCACAAATTGAGCACCTCGATCAGAGATGATCGCCTTCGGAATACCATGCAGGGAAACAATAGGGTCCAAATACAACTCCGCATATTTTCGAGCTGTGTAGGTAGTGTGAATGGGAAGGAAATGCGCTGTCTTAGTGAGGCGGTCCACTATAACTTAGATAGAGTCATGGCGCTGAGAGGTAACGGGTAATCCCACAATGAAATCCATGCTGATATCCTCACATTTCTAGGATGGGATAGGTAGCGGTTGTAAGGTGCCTGCTACCTTCATGTGGCTTGCCTTGACACGTTGACACGTGTCGCACTCCGAGACATAGCGCGCAATTTCCGGTTTCATGCCACTGCACCAAAAATTTTGCCGGAGGTCATGATACATCTTATTACTACCGGGATGAGTTGAGAACTTGGAGAGATGTGCTTCATCCAAAATTTGCTTTCTAAGATCGGGGTTAGATGGAACAATGAATCGATCTTCATAATATACTATTCCCTTTTGATCTTGTCGAAAATGCTTATACCCCTCATCTCTCTGTGCAATCTTCTTCTTAATGAGTTTTATTTCCTTATCTTCTAATTATGCCAGTCCAATTTGGTCCTCTAAGGTAGATTCAATGGAAATATGACCTAATGTGCCCTGAGGAATAATTTCCAAACTGAGCTTTCCCATCTCATGACATAAGGTTTCTGCGAAGTTGGTTGCCGACAAACAATTACAATGGGCCTTGTGGCTGAGAGCATCCACCACTACGTTGGCTTTGCTAGGGTGATAATGCACTTCCAAATCATAATATTTGATTAGTTCTAACCATCTTCTTTGATGCATATTAAGATCTTCTTGAGTAAATATGTATTTGAGGCTCTTGTGATCGGTGTAGATATTACAGTGAGTGCCCATAAGATAGTGTCTCCATATGTTTAGAGCGTGGATCACTGCTGCCAACTCAAGATCATGTGTAGGGTAGTTCAGCTCATGTGGCCGTAACGCTTGTGAGGCGTAGGCAATGACTCAGTTGTCTTGCATAAGAACACATCCAAGTCCAGTACCGGAGGCATCACAATAAATGTCGAATGGTTTAGTAGTGTCAGGTTGAGCTAGGATCGGGACGGAAGTCAAAAGTCTTCTTAAGGTGTGGAAAGCTTCTTCACATTTGTCACTCCATGTGAATTTGACTCCTTTCTTCAATAACTCAGTCATAGGCTTAGCTTTCTTTGAGAAATCCGGAATGAATCGCCGATAGTAGCCTGCTAGACCGAGGAAGCTTCGAATCTGATGAACCGAGGTGGGTGGCTTTCAGTCCATGACCTCTTGTACTTTGCTGGGGTCAACTGCAATGCCATCTCGAGAGATAGTGTGTCCCAAAAATTTAACACTCTCCAATCAGAACTCACACTTGGAGAATTTGGCATATCGCTGATGATCCCTTAGGCACTGAAGAACTACACGAAGATGCTTGGCATGTTCCTCTTCACTCTTTGAGTATACCAGGATATCGTCAATGAATACCACGACGAATTTGTCCAATTCGGGCATAAACACCGAATTCATGAGATACATGAAATAAGTAGGTGCATTAGTGATCCCAAAAGACATAACTAGGTACTCATAAAGTCCATACCGTGTAGAGAAAGCCGCTTTGGGAATATCACACTGTCGGATCTTGATCTGATGATAACCAGAGCGAAGGTCTATCTTTGAGAATACCCTAGCTCCAGCTAATTGATCAAACAATACATTAATGCGGGGAAGAGGGTACTTATTTTTGATAGTGACCGTATTGAGAGGTCGGTAGTCCACACACATGCATAGACTCTCATCCTTATTCTTCACAAACAATGCTGGACAGCCCCATGGTGATGTACTAGGGTGAATGAAACCCTTCTCCAATAGTTCATGCAATTGGGTCTTCAATTCCGCCAGCTCTGCGGGTGGCATTCGATATGGCCTTTTTGATATCGGAGCTGTGCCTGGTTGTAACTCAATGGCAAACTCAATATCCCTATCTGGTGGCATGCCTGGCAGGTTATCTGGAAATACATCGGGATACTCGCAGATAACAGGAATATCTTCTAGCTGGGTTTCCATCACCGGATAGGCACAAGAATTTACACACTCTTGGCGGGACAGGTGTAAGGTAGAGTTGCCGTGTAGGGGTGAGTTTATGCGGACAGCTCGAGCAGAGGGATCTAGCATCACTTGGTGTCAGGTTATCCAGTCCATACCGAAGATGATATCTATCCCTTATAGGTCAAGAATGATGAGGTTTTCCTTAAAAAGAATTTTGCCTAACTTGATAGGTACATGGTGATTTATTCGGTCGGAGGCTATTTTTCCACCTGGGGTCGAGATCATATACAACCCTTTGTGTGACAAACACTCAACCCACATCTCTCACCAGTTTTATTCCCAATGAAACTATGAGACGCTCCCAAATCAAACAAAATAAGAACAGGTTGATTATGAACAAGGAATGTACCCGTCATCAGTGGCGCACCTTTCGGGAGTTCTGTCAGATTGGTGAAGTTCAACCTCCCCTGTCAAATCTGCACCTTGGGCTTCTTCCCCTTGTTGGCCATGGCATTACTTTGACCAGGGCGTTGATTCTTGTTCTTGGGGTAGTCCTTGGTAAAATGTCCCACGTTGCCGTAGGTGAAACAACGGTTACCATTTGTAGGGCGCGGCGGTGGTGGAAGGTGGGGCCGAGGCGCCTGCGGCTAGAAACCGGGGAAATGAGGTGTTGCCGGTGGTGGAGGGCAAGCAACCCATCTCCCTGGCTGTGCTGGCCTGCGAGGTGCTGAAGGGGGAACCATCCTGAACTTCCGAGTAGGCAGGCTAGGTGATATCATTGGAGCTTTCCGCTTCATGTCGGCCTTGAGGGCCTTCATACAGTCTTCCTGGGAAATTGCCAAGTTCACCAGCTCATTGTAGGAGTCCACTTTGATGGGGTTCAACCTTTCCTTGAGTTCAAGACTCAAGCCTCTGCGGAACCAATCTCGCTTCTTCTCATTCGTATCCACGTGATAGCCGACGTAGCGGCACAGGTCATTGAAGGCCTGCGCGTAACGCAGGACGTCGCGGCTTCCCTGGGTGAGAGCCAAGAACTCATTGAGCTTACGCTCTAGTAGGCCCTCAGGGATATGGTGGCCCCTGAAAGCGGTTTTGAACTTGTCCCAGCTGACGACGTGGTCAACCGGCAGCATGGCGTGGTAGTGGTACCACCAGAGGCGAGCGGAACCATGCAGCTGCTAGGCTGTGAACTGGGCCTTGTTTGGATCCGGGCACGGGGCGGTGAGGAGCGCAAACTTGGACTTAATCGTGTGAATCCAAGCGTCGGCATCCAGCGGGTCCTCCGACTTGTGGAAGGTCGGGGTTTGTGTGCCCAAGAAATCCTCATAACGAGCGACCTGGGGCTGCGGGGACCTCGTCCTCCCTGGGGCTGCTGCTGTTGCTGCTGCTGCCCCTGGACCAAGTGTCGTAGGAGCTCGGTTTGTGCAGCCAGAACGTCTGCGAGCGACGACAGAAGGGGCGGTGATTGAGGTGGTGCTTGGTTATCCCCGTCACCCATTGGGAGCGACCCCGAACGAGTGCTGCGCACCATCTACAAGAGTGTACTTTTCCCATTAGTCACATAATCCGAAAGCTTGATTAATCACAAGTAAAAATTATGTGCTGAATCATAAGCATCCATCTTGCCAATAGTGAGAAAGACAGCAATAACATCCTTTATTGAGTAGGTGCATATCTCTTCTTTGTTATGCACATGGTTTCTCATCTTTTATTGAGTAGGTGCATATCTCTTCTTTCCATCCTGGGTCAGCAAGTAGATCACTCCGTACTCAGTGACTTTCGTCTCACGCTTGTGTGGCGGAACACCTCGGGTTAACTCAACTAAAGCACGGTTAAGTCGCTTAACACGCGATCCGCATGCCTTAATCAAGTTAACTCGATGTGCCGTCGGATTTCATCCGATTTAACCACTTAACAGGACCGAGTTAGCATAGCTCACACGAAGGTGAGTGGTTCCAGAGAATACAACAGATCCACCATTTGATTAACATTTCATGACACACTGGTTGAAAATCAGAGTTTTACAAGTTATGAATGAAACAACAGAAGGCAAAATGTAGCGGAAGCTATCGTCGGGGTCGGATGTCCCTGGTGAGGCCAAACAGGACATCAATGATCCCATTCCCCGCCGTCCGAGGAAGGATCCCACTCGACCGTCCACCCAGGAGGGAGCTGGGGCGGCCAAGTGCCAACAGCAAGCTCGGAAGTTTCAACTTCACCTGAAAAAGAGATGCCACAAACAAGGCTGAGCTTCTAAGCTCAACAAGACTTAACCGACTGGTGAAAAGCTACTTCACCACTTCTAGACATGTAAGGCTCTTTGGCTGAGGGCTTTTGTTTGCCAAAAGCGACTATGTTAGGTCCTTGCTTTCAAAGTTTTAGCTCAGATTCTAAGTTCATTAACCAGTCTATGTTGGCAACTTACACTAAGCAAGCATAGACCCAACATTATGTATATAAGCCCAACATCAAGACCATGTCATCATCAGACTCCTTTATTACTCAGTGTAGCATAGCGATCAAGCAGTCTCAAACTGTGAGAGGCAGACGAATCGATTCGAGTTCTTTAACCATGCATGGTGAACCTAACCTCACGACATCCGCACACCCCGAGGGTCGCTTCCTGTGTCGGCCGTCCCCATCAATCCCCTAACCCGTGTCAGGCCCACTTCCCTTGGTGCAAGGTTCCACAGACCCGGCCTCTGCCGTTCTGTGACCACACTTGCCACCACGTGCGGCCGCAGGGGAACTTCGTTCCAGAGACAGTGGATCGAACCACTCACGTTTAGGTTCAATCAGGTACTAGGCTTCCCCATCCCATAATGAGTATGAGATTAGTACCTTCAAACACTTGATCACGAACACCACAACTGTCGGGCCTTAACAGATTCAATAAACAGACGGGACGATCAGCTGACCACCAAAGAAGTTCCCAAAACCCCGCCCCATCCATTGTCCTTATAGTTGTAAACAAAAGAGAACATCCAACTCCTATAACACGCGAGTGGTAGGAAATCACTCGACTTTTACCGAGTCCTATTAAGCATTGCCACTACTCGAACCCAACAGACTAGTGTTCAGATCAAAGGAACTATGTCATGCATCTAGGGTTGCAAACAACTCCTATACGTAAATGCACATTCATGAGAAGGAAGGCATGTGCAAGTTTAGAGAGTTAGGTTCATGCTCCGGGGCTTGCCTTCAAGCAGAGTGGAGGTGAACTGGTCTTTAGCGGTTGCTGCTTCGGCTTCTGGGATTGGCGGCTCTGCTACAGCTCCGTCTTCAGGTGCCGGATGTAGCTCGTAGGTGCCGTCGGCGAGATGTAACTCTACACGAATGCAAATGCAGGAGTTAGCGTATAGACGGTTATTTCAACAACACTTGCAAGTTAAAGCTCAGACACTTGTAGCAAAGCTACAGAAAAGGTGGGGGAGTTCAACTTTAGTTGGTGGAGAACAGGATAAAAGGGTCGGATGGGGGTAAACTTGTGATCTGACCCTTAAAGTTAAGGAATAACTGTGCCGGGGTCCTCAGACTTAACACAGAGAAGTCCCCGATATTGTACATAGATACCCTCGGGTCGAGGAAAAAGATACAGCCGAGCCCTCGGGCGAGGTGGATAAGGGTCGGTGAAACAGACAGGGTCGGGCGAGACGGAGAAAGGGGTCGGGCGAACCGGAAAGGGGTCGGCAGCTTACCTTCAGGTCTACTGGTGAAGGTTTGGGGTCGGGAAGGAACAGACTTGGGCGGAAAGACTAAAGTGCTAAGGTTTGGGTGGCGGCGAGGTTTGACGGTGCTCCGGCGGCGGCGGTGCTTCTTGTGGGCAACAAGAAAGCTCTAGCACAACACGGAGGAACAGACGGCTGGTGGGTTGGGGAGAAGCGGGTTTGAGCGGAGAGTGGAATTCTCAAGAGCTCAGCGAGCATGCTCAAGTGCGCTCAGAGTAGGGGTGGCGAAACAGCGATGGCGAAGGGAACTCTGGTGGGACTCTGGTATGCCTTTTTATAGCTGCGCGGAAGAGAGAGATTTTCGAGCAGCACGAAGATCGGGAAGAAAAGGATGGAGTGCGCTGCCCTGGCAGCGATTGAGCAGCGAGGGGCCGCGGAACAGAGCCTTGGAGACAGGGTCTTCGGCTATTGGGCACTGGAGACAAGGCCGGCGTAGGCGTGGCTTTGCCGGGATTTAGATTTGGCGGAGGCGAGCGTGGTCTGGTCGCGTCGAGCGGTGGATTTGACTGGCGTGTGACAGGGAAGAAGGTGCTACCAGCGAGGTTGCAGCAGGCGAAGTGACAGGGCGAGCGGCGGCGCGGGCGAGCGCGAAACAGCGGCTTGCCGGGCACATTACTGGCGAGGCGGAAAAAGGAGCTGTCGCTGCCGGAGTCGGGGTTGGCGAAGGCGGTATCGTTGTGGAGCGAGCTCGTGGGCGGCGCGACTGTGGAGGGGCGGAAAAACCGGAAGGCATCGGGCTTGCAGCCGGGGATCCGGCGAGGTCACGAGGCGGTCTGACGCAGCAGCGGCAAAACTCTGCCACGGCGGCGACGGGGCACCTTGGCGCGGCCGGCGAGGGCGCGAGCGAGACGAGGCGAGGCAGAAAGGGCTGTAGGGGGGGGCTTCCACGGCGATTGGGGGGAGGGCACGCTGATCCATCCTGTCGCGGCCGGCGACTGGGCGAGGCGGCGGGCGTCGGAGGAGTTGAGCCACGCGGCGGAGGAGCTCTGAAACGGCGCATGCTGCTTAGGCGCGTCTATCTCGAGAGAACCGGGGAAAAGATTGCGGGTCCACCAGTCAATCTCGGGTTCTCCACTGCTCCAAGATTGGAAGGAACACTGCCTTTGGACTTAGAGATGAACCGGCGGTTTTGGTTTGGGTTTCCAGGGGTCGGGACTGGGAACCGGATTTTGAGCCCTCAAACTCAGGAAAGCTGAGTCAGCGGGATTAGGGACTCGGATTAAGATTAACTCGGCTGATTAACCAAGGTCGTTACAGCTTGCTAACCGAACTGAAAAGTACCACGGTGGAAGAGTGAGGTTAGCGCGTTGCTAAGCAGGCTGTTTTTCAGCAAGCTGGGCGGTGGGAATTTGGTTCTAACACAAGTTTAATAGATCCAAAGGAGCTGGAATTTTACGAGCGATTAGAACACAAATTTTTACACAACTTTGGTATTCAAAAGTCATCTTAAAAGTGGACATAAGTGGAAGTAAAAGTGAGATGAAAACAGCGACTGTAATCTGCCAAGATTAGGATCATTAAGATTACTTCATGACAAGGCAAGTCCGGGCTTGTGACAAGTTCTTCGATACAAGAAGGGTTCTCAACTCAAGGCTAACCTATTACATCACCATCCAAAATCTAGGTTGCCGAGGAGTAACAACAAAAAGACCGACTCGAAACAACAACACCTAGAAATCATCTAAGTTGCCCATGGAGGAAGCACTGTGTGCCGGAGAAGGAGCGTCACCAACTCAGAGCGGAGACTGAACGCCCTCAAAGTCCATGCTCGAGACACCCTCGATCTCCTCGGGGTCTTCCTCCTCCTCCATCTGCTGCTCAAGCGCATGGATTGCATTTAACTTGGCATGGTGCTCATCCAAGTGCGCATTGGCAACAACTAGCTCCATCTCAACATCCAACTTCTCCTGTGTGAGCACCTGCATGTCATGCTCCATATCTGTTACCTCCTCCTCCAGCTCAGTGATCCAGGTCTCGATGTCAAAGATCTATATACCCCTCTGGATGAGCTCAAACAACTGGTGCACCAAGTCTCTCTTGGTGGTAGTGAGAGTCTCCTGGGTATCCACAGCCATCCTAGCCAAGGTAGCCATCCTGGAGATCGATCAGTCGGAATAGCACATTCATGCACCGCGTTGAGGTGAAAATCGTGCGCTATGGGTTTATGGTAGCCAACACCTCCATATTGTTCATCCTGTCAAGCCAATCCGCATCCCGCTTGTCCCTAGCGGGGAACAAGCCAATCGGATCCAAGAAGATCTTGAAAGGGTGTAGCCTGCAGAACTGAGTCAGTGCTTGCAGGGCAGCAGACTCCCATGTGTCCTCAAGTGTATGACCATAGGCCAAAACCTCAATCGATGGCCACTGTGGCTGCTCTAGGGGCGGGGGTACAATCATGCGTACGCTGCCCCTTTGAATCCCGTGCTCCCGGTACTCACGTCCTGCATAAATGGGCGGTGACTGGTACCCAAACCACCTCAAGGTATCCCACACGATAGCGGGAAAGCCCTCAAAGTGTAGGCATGTGGAGTGGGAGGTGCCATCCGCACTGAGAACCACAAGCCCAGGAGCGGCCATCTGGAACCAAAGATCGATAAATGAGACATGAGATCAAAACTTGAAATGAGCAACAGATTCTGGTAGGTTAGAGAAAACCTCATAACTCAACAAGAATTCATCCAAAAATTCTCAAATTTTACCAGAATATTCTTCAGAAAGTTGGTAACAAGTTTGGTATTCAGAGGTGGAGTGAAAAAAGATCCTAACAGGGTGATATGCTTAGGTTTTTAACAGGTGGTACATGCTGCAATTTCAGAGACAGTGCAGCAGTAAACTGAGCATAACTCCCAAACCAGAGATCCAAATAAACCGAAATTTTACCACAATGTTCTCCATTCAGTGCTTCACAACGTTTCTTAAGCAGTGTCTAGCAGAAAATGTCCTTAAGGAAGTCGAAAAAAAGTAAAACTCCAACAGGTGCACAAACTGGGTTTTTCAACAACAAGGAGTTACAACACTGACCATAGCTTACAATTCCCTTGGGCAAAAGTTACCAAATTTCACCAGAAGCTTAATTAAAGGTTTTTACACAAATTTATTATATAAAGTTTCTGGAGATAACATATGAAAACAACCCAAAAGATTTTTTTACACGGCACACATGCTGAAAAGGGCAGCTAGAAAATCCTTAACGCGGGATAAAACCTTAAACACAGATGAGAGGATGATTTAGCTTTTTGGTTTCACGGATTTTAGTTCATGATGCATGGACGACCTACATCGTCCTCTCAACCAAAAAAATTGCCAAAAGTTTTGGACTTACGTGGTTAGTGCCGGTGGTAAGCAACAACTACGTCTCTCCCTATAATAACTAGTCGAGTTTCTAATATCGTTTCCTACGTGAACGTGGTTAGTGTACCTGCAGAAAAACACAATATAACTTGAACCTTTTGTGCCAGCACTCATGAAAGTGTCCCCATTTATTACCGTTCGCTATAGAAACAACACCCATGCGTTTAACGCTGCATGGACAGCGCAACAACCGTGGAAATAGGTCCCTTTGAATAGAACCATATAACCCTTCGCATACTCATGATGCGGAATCATGCGCACGTATCATAGACATGGGCGAACAACCATGATGATAGGCTCGTTGGAATCAAACCATACCACCCTTCGCATGAATCATCATACGGAACCTTGCGCACGTATGATAAACGTGGGCGAAAACAACTGCGATGATAGGTTCATCGGAATAGAATTCCTATCACCCCTCGCATGCTCGCGATGCGAAACTCTGCGCACGTATGATACACGTGGGCGAAAGTGCTGGGAGTTAGTAAAATAACAACTAACTAATAACCACCTTAAATAACCCAAAATTCCCCTAGAGCTTCTCGCACTAAGTTCATCCTTAACGACCATACGAAATTTTCAAATAAATTTCTTGCAATTTTCATTTAGAAAAGGTGTTTAGAATCTATTGTTTTCTATGTCATGCTTTCAAGCTCTAGTACCAGCTGTGGCGGAACCGCCCAAATTAACTTGGCTAAAGCACACTTAAGTCGCTTAACCCACGATCATGTACTTTAAACAAGTAAACTTGGTCGTCCGTCGGATTTCATCCGATAAACCGCTTACCTTAGGATCGAGAAAGCAAGACTCGCACGAAGACGAGTGGTTATAGAGATTACAATAGTCCATCTCAATTAAACAAGTGCATTAAATTATTACAACCTCAAGTTCGAAATTCAAGCAAAGTTTGCAGAGTTCTCAAATAACCGAAATAACTGAGCGGAAGCTAAATGCCGTTGCAGGATATCATGACAAAGCCGATCATGACATCAATGATCCCGATCCTCGCCATCCGAGGAGGGATCCCACTCGACCGTCCAACCAGGAGGAAGTTGGGGAGGCCAAGTGCCACTTGCAGCGAGCTCAGAGGTATCAACATTACCTAAAAAGATATGCCACAACAAGGCTGAGCGACTACGCTCAACAAGACTTACCCGACCGGTGGTACTACTCCACCAACACCTAGACATGCAAGCATTTTGGCTCTGGGGTTTGTTTCTGCCAAAAGCAACTAGTGTAGGTCCTTACTTTCAATATTTTAGCCAAAAGTTCTACGTTCATTTACCAGTCTAAGTTAGCAACTATACTAAACAAGCATAGTTTCCAAACAATTTATGACAAGCATTAATGTTAACATCATCATCAAGTTCCATTCTTACTTGTAGCATAGCGATCAAGTAGTCCCAAAATGTGAGAGGCAGACAAATCGATTCGAATTTCTTAACCATGCATGGCAAAATCTAATCCCACGACATCTGCGCACCACGAGTGGTCGCTTCATTTGTCAGCCGTCACCATCAATTCCCAGACCTGTGTCGGGCCCACTTCCCTTGGTACAAGGCTCCATAGTCCCGGCCTCTGCCATTCTATGACCGCACTTGTTACCACATGCGGCCGCAAGGGAACTCCATTCCAGAGACAGTGGAACGATCCGCTCACGTTACTAGGCTTCCCCATCCCATACTAGGTATGAGATTAGTACTTTCAACACTTGATCACGAACACTATCACATCTCGACCTTAGTCCAAATTCATGTAGACAGACGGGGCAATCCACCGACCACCAAAATAGTTTACAGAGCCCGGCCCTGTCCATCGTCCTTATAGTTGTAACAAAAGGAAAGCAACCAACTCCTATAACTCACGAGTGACAGTCAATCACTCGACTTTTACCGAGTCCTATTAAGCATTGCAACTACTCGGCCTATCATACTAGTGTTCAGATCAAAGGGCACTAATTCATGCATCTACGGTTTCAATCAATTCCTAAAAATGTAAATGCACAATCAAACAATCAAAAATGTTGCAAGTAGTTAAAGATAGGAATTTATGCTCCGGGGCTTGCCTTCACACGGGGAGTTAGCGAACTGGTCCTCGGCTTGCTCCGGTACGGGCTCGGCTCCGACTAGCTGCAGATCAGCTACGGCTCCTTCTTCTGGCATCGGGTGAAGCTCGTATGTCCCATCAGCGAGGTTCAGCTCTACACAAAATGCAAATGCTTCCAACCAGGTTCTGCATTTTTCCTACAAACTACACTACACTACTAATCTATTCCAATTTGTTTCACATTTTTATCATCTCTGGTTTAATTTATTATGCAAAAAGATAAAAGCAACCTTAGATTTCCATGATAAAACTAAAACAGAGATTTAAACATCTGAGCTAGGCCCCACATCATTTTTATAAGCTTCTGTTCTCTGGAACAAACACTTGAGAGTTGAATTTACTATTTTAGCATTTTTCTGCAATTTATGGTGATTTAAATGGCTTAAACAAAATATTACATTAATCCTAGCAGAGATATGTGCCAAAAGTATTTTTATTAGAAACTACACTTTATACTGAGTCTAGCAAAATTGGTTTGACATTTTTCTGAATTTTCTATGAGTTTTGGTGAATTTCCAAAGTTAAATACATTTTCTACCATTTATAAAACAAAAACCGAGGTAAACTTGCGATCTAGCCCTCGCGTCTATACTTTATTTGTGTAGGGGTCCCTGGTTCTTGCGCTAAAGCCCCTGATTCGATTATCTTGATCGCAATCGGGTCCCCGGGCGGCTCACGGCGGCGAGCGGGAAAAATCCCGACGAAGCGCCGGCGAGCTTGGGGCGGAAAGAGGCCGGGGAGGAGCGGTGGCTCACCTACGACCGATTTGAGGCGGTTGTGGGCATCTGGGAGGTCCGGCGGGAGCGGAACGCGATGGCGGATGGCAAGCAATGGGGATGGCGTCGGGCGGCGGTGTTCTGGCGGCGGCGGCACTCTTCGCGGGCAACGGACGGGCTCTAGAGCTACGTGAGGGGGAGGCAAAGCTGGTGGTGGTGTCGGCGAGGTGCGGGGTAGTGCGGAAGGGGGAGCTCCACGGAGAGGGTGTGCGGTGTAGCTGAGAGTGAGAGCAGGGGAGCGCGGCGAGGTGCGAGGGCGAGTGGGGAAAGGGGCACAGGCGACGCCGGGCCTCCCTTTATAGGGCCGAGGCGGAGCGGCGAGCGAGGCAGAGGCAGCAGCGCTAGCGGATGGGACCAAAGGGCGTCGAGGCACTACAGCGGCCATTAATGGTGGCGGCGCCATTGGCGGACAGAGGAGGGAGAGTGGTGCGGCAGGCGAGGGCGCTGCAGGCAAGGCGTGCAGGCGCGGGTGAAGCGAAGCGAGCGTGCACGGCAAAAACGGCTTTGCCGGGACGTGTCACTAGCGAGGCAGGGAGGAGTTGTCACGGCCGGGGCGGCGGTTGGCAGAGGCGGCGGTGTTGAGCAGGGCGTCCGTGGGGGTGCGCGCTCAGCAGGGTAGCAGCGGGGCGTGCCCTCGTGCGAGGCGTAGCTACCGGGAGCGGGGTGGGGGACCACGGCGCTTCACTGGCGGCGGGGCGCGCGAGGCTTTGACCTGCCGCGGCCGGAGATCGGGCGGAGGTGTTGCGCCGGTGAGCAAGGGCCATGCGGCGAGTGGCGGGCGGAGCACGACGCACGCACTCTGGCGCACTCTGAGCGCGAGGGATTTGCGGGATTGCTTCTCCGGGCCGATCTTCAAGCGCCAATAACTCCAGATTCTTGGACTACGCGACATTTACTCCCTTTGCAAAAGTTGTAGTCCTCAGATCCAATTTCAACTTTTATAATTGAACCGAGTTTGAAATCGCAGCAGATTTGAAGATACAAAGTTTCAAAGTTTGGAGGAATGCCCGATTTCAAACTTAAGCAAAACGGCGGTTTGGCCGATTTTTTGGTTTTTGGCTGACTTGAGCCCAAATTTTAAAAGCTTCTGATGCGAATTTGATCAGAGTCCAATTGACAAAGTTGTTGTATAAACTTAGTTCTCAATCTCTTATAAAGGGTTTTTCTGATGTTCTATTCAACTTTTGAAGGATAAGCTCACACCATGATGCCTGATTGAGCTGCTTCCAGGTTTGCAGGCCTTGGGCTGAGTTGACCAAACTAGCTGAATTTGACTGGGTTTTTGGAAGCCTTCTGTGCAGATTTAGACCTTACTCCTTTAGTCAAAGTTGTTAAGGGCTTGAAGCTCTAAAACGTTTGTACAAAGCTCAGCTTGTGTTCATATTAGAAATTTCGAAATAAAGAGCCCCAAAGTTGGGACTTCAACTGTTTTTCTTAAATTGACACAGATTCAAATTTCAAGTTTTTGAAGGTCTTCTTCTCAGGTTCAGACAAAAAACCAAAAATAAAAGTTGTTGGGAAAGTTGAGTTCTACAACTCTTAGTTGGATATATTTTTAAGTTCTTAAGCAAAAATTTGAGTTACATTTTAAACAGCGGTTTAGCTTGTGAGGGAAAAAGTGTCTTTTTACCTATCTTCACAACTGCCAATTGTTCTTCTTTATGATCTAATAGCTTTATTTAAGATTAAACATGATTTAATTAAGCTAGGTTGTTATAGTGGGTGTCCTACACTACTTCTGTTCATGTTTACGTTCTCAGAAGAAAAGAAAAGTAAGCGACTACCTTTCCCGGATATGATATTTAGTAGAGTGACTTTATAGAGCCAGGAAGAGCTAAGAGAAAAAGTACAGTTAGGGCGATCTAGTTTCTTGTTCTTTTGGGTATGAAAGTCTACCAAGAAAGGGAAGGATCGCGATAGATACCTCGTCTTTCTTTTTGACCAAGGTGATTTAGGATTTGATTGAAACTCTTCCCTATTAAAAGATGGAGGTCGGGAGTCTGCTTCCGCCCAAAGGGAAGTGAAAAAGCGAGTACTCATTCTTTTCCTCGTTGCCAGGGGAAGTTCTATTAAGGGTGTGGAGCAGCCGAAAGGGCCCCATACATCAAAGCCAGATAAAGAATCTCCAACAAGATTAGAAATTGGATCGTTCAAGTCCAAAGGATAGAGAAGAAATCCTATCCATCATGGTCACCAGAATATTTTTCATCGAGACAAAACGCTGCTAACGCTGTAATATTGGAATATTGGGACTACTACTACAAGTGGGAACAAAAGAAAAACCTTTTGTCGACTAGAGTTTGATGTCAATTTATCCACACTTCCATGACTTCTAGATGAAAGCTAACTGCTTGTTGGCTGGGAGCTGTATGAGCGGTAACGTCCACGTACGGCTCCGTGAGAAGGTGGACGGAAATGGCCTTGTTGTACCTCACTCCCGTCTTCAATGGGGTCTGCTCTATTTTTTGGAAGAGTATGCCAATATGATCTTAATGAGGTGTGGGGCTTTGCATCTGACATTATTTGGGCTTTCCTTTCCGGGAGCCTGCGTCCTAGCCCTTTTGTGCAATAAACCCCTCCAGCCGAAGACCAGTGATAGGTGGTCCCACGGAGCTTTCGGAGAAGGGTAGCCTAGTGTGTAAGAACACCAATGAACCGTGGCGAACCCTCAAATGACCCTTCTAAGATAAAGGGGGAGATCCTCAGTAGTAGTGACCCTTTGACTCTTCCACTGACTTAAATATGTACCGAATGCTCATACGGGAAAGTGAACTCCTGGGTCTGGAACTAGGGGGGTTGCTCCGAGAAAAAAATCCTTTCTTTCTCGTCCACTCCAAGGGGTGCGGACACACTTGCGCGAATTATAGTTGATGGTTACAAGAATGGCGAGGAAGCGAAGAGTTCCCGATGACATTCAGGGATGAATGGAGACCCATGGGGTAGGGATAATCATTTCGGTCCTGGAAGAGGTGGTGAAACCAGTCTGAGCTGAGGGAAGCCAACCAATTGAGTCACTAAAATGACTGCTGGAGGTGCAGCCTAAGCCCAGCTTCTTGTAGCTGCTATTGCGAAATACGGCTTCCCTTTCTTAATATCCAAATTTCCACAAGGGGGCTGGGCTGCTCACCTTCATAGAAAGGTGACCGGGCCTAGATTAGATGTTCGCCATTTTATAGAATAGAAAGAGAAGGTAAAGGTGGGCTTTATTGGTAGTGGCTGAGGTCCATGAAAGAATCGCTGGAGCACATCAAGCGGGCAGAAGAATGAGACGGCTGATACACAAATATGGGTTTTACTGGCCAAACATGGAAAAAGATTGCAATAAATACGCCCGAGGATGTGAGGCTTGCCAAAGATACAAACCGATTAAGAACCTGTAAGCGGAAGAATTACATGAAATCATTAAACCTTAGCCATTTCGAGGTTGGGCAATTGAAACAATTGGAAAAATATATCCTCCTTCTAGCACCTTTTAACAATCTTCTTCTATGTTGAAGCATAATAGGAACAGGCCAAAACATTCTTTCAAGAATCTCCAAATCCCCCTTCCTTGACCTACCGGATACAAGTCAAGTCACACCTGGAACCCAGACGAAATCTGGCATCTAATAGCTGGGGCTACCCCCATCCACATAACCCCTTATTTTCTCTCCAATGGTAGATTTGAAGAAATTCGCATGCTCATATCGTGCTCTATCCCACGAACATCCCCAAGAAAAAAAATTCAAAGAGGAGCCATATGCTTCATATATTGATGGTTTCTTGGAGGATGGATCCTAATGCAAGTAAGCCGGAACTCTTCCACATAACTTTCAAGGCGACACTTGGGGCCTTCCATGTTATAGTCAGCCAAATCTATTTTACCAGGTACCAGAGAAAGAGTAAGAACACCTGCGTTTCAGTATACCATCCTTCCATGCAGTAGTAATCTCCCCCTCTAAAAAAGTAAGTTGAGATTCAAAGCATTTCCATAATCTAGTAAGTCAATCAAAGCTATAACTCTATTTGTTAGTTTTAGGAAACTAGTACATAATAATAATAATAATAATAATAATAATAATAATAATAATAATAATAATAATAATAATAATAATAATAATAATAATAATAATAATAATATATCTTTATATTATTATTATTTGGTATTTACCAATTTTAGACTAAGCATAAATTCATTTTGAAAGAAAAGGCAAATCCCCTGAAATAAAGGATTTTTACTACGTTACCCTAAAAAAATCCAGCAGCGTGAGTGAGTACAGGCTCATATTCCTATTTCTTTTCTGATAAGGGAGGGATGCGTAGGATTTCTGACAAGAGAGATTGAAGATAGGGAGGTACTCAATATAATGTGTACTCTTTCAACTGAAGATGACGATTGAAGGTACCGCAGCAAATGATCAAATGGACCGTGGGTACTATACTAAGAGTAGTAACAACTATTCCTTCGCAACTTCGCCCTTCGCACTTACCTTTCATCCGGTACGTTGTTCAAATGTTTTTCTAGGATTATGTTTGTGATCTTGAAGAGTTGTGGGAGTATACATGGGGGCAGTCTGTTGGTGACAACCCGTTGAACTCTGTTTATGCTATTGGTAAGTGTGTGCAAGACTTTATGGCGGATGAGAAGATTCACAAGCCTACGCTGCTTGGGCCGCATTTTGCTTTGCTGGTAAGAAAATGCAGTAAGTTTATTTTTTTCCATCCTGTATTGTTGGTGGGTGATTACAGCATGGCTTTAACTACAAATGTTGGCAATCAAAAGGTTTGGCTATATGAGCATACTCAAGTGGTAAGTCTACGACTTGGTTGGTATCTGTTTCCTCAATTTAGAAACAGGAAGCTTGAGAACCAGGAGTGAGTTCGTCCTAAGGGTGGGTTCGTGAGATTGATAATGACAGGTTTATCATGCAACCTTTGTATACACTGCTGATAAACAGACGAAGAAGCTTTTTTGATGTATAGCAACGTGCGTGAGCCGTGCTAAGTCCCTATCATCTCAAGAGGATCCGGGAGAAGAATGCCAAATCTCACGAAATTGGAATTAGAGGCTCGAAAACAAAGTCTGCTTTCTGAGCAAAAGGCTTTGTAAGAGAAGTTGACCCAAGTTTTGTCTGCTCGTGAGAAGATGGAAGAGGAACTTTTTGAACTGCTCGGGCAGGTCACCAGTTGGCAAATAGCATTCATGCCTCCCATCCGCACGTGAGAACATGGAAAGCTCAATTGTCATCAGCTCGAAGCACACTTTTGCAGACTGATCTGCTTAGACTTCGGGCGTTGGGGCTTAAAGGGAAACCACGCAAAGCTCCGGTGATCCACTCTATTCTATGGCAACCTCCACCTCCTGGATGGATTCAAGTTAATATAGATGGATGCTCGAGAGGTCAGCCAGGACCATCGTCATGCGGAGGAATCTTTCAAAACTGCAGAGGTACAAGATGCTTTGTGCTTTCGTTCGGCAGCGGATTCGCATATCAAGCAGAGTGGCTTGGGGTTATGACGGCTATCGCTATAGCACACTCCAAGGGCTGGAAATACCTCTCGATCGAGTCAGATTCAACATATGTTGTTTTTTATATTAATAAGTTAATGGCATCTAGGTAAATTGCTTGCTCTTGCTGTGACTAATAGTTGGCCTATACGCCAACTCGATGTAAATAACGCGTTCTTGTAGGGTTCTTTAACTGATGAAGTATTCATGGAACAACCACCTGGATTTGAAGACTTTTTGACTCCTGATTATGTTTGCAAGTTGCATAAGCCTATTTATGGCCTTCAGCAAGCCCCTCGTGCTTGGTATAACAAGCTTCGTACCTTACCTTTTTAGTATATGAAGGATTCAGCATCTCACATTCCTCATTGTTTATACTTAACTCCCCATTTTTGGTTATTTATATACTAGTTTATGTTGATGATATAATCATCACTGGATCCGCAGGAGCTGAAGTGAATGCTTTTATCTCTACTCTTGCCAAACGATTCTCTATAAAGCAAGCTTTCTTATTTCCTTGGAGTTGAAGCTCACTACACTGCTAATGGCTTGTTCTTATCTCAAAGGAAGCATACCAGTGACCTCTTGCATCGACTTAACATGGCTGATGCCAAGGTTGTCTCAACGCCTATTGCTACTACTAAAGTGCTTAAATTATCAGATGGCTCGCCATCGGCTGATCCAAAATTATACCGTCAAGCTCTTGGGGTCCTTACAATATCTCTCTTTGACTCGTCTTGATGTCTCCTTTGCCATCAACAAGCTCTCTCAGTTCATGCATTGCGCATCCACACTTCATTGGTTTCTTGTAAAATGCCTTCTCCGATATCTAGTTGGCATCTTGACTAAAGTCTCTTGCTCCATAAGAATTGTCGGTGTCAAGAATCACGGGTCAAGACTACCGGCTTAGTAAATTTGTTTATCTGCGTGTAAGGCTCGGATGGTTGTACGAGAGGGCACGAGGTTTATACTAGTTCGGGCAGGAATAGCCCTACGTCCGGTGTGGGTGGCTGCTTGTGTTACTCGTACCAGGTTTGCAGTAGGGGCTACAAACAGGCGAGAGAGGGAAGCTGGTTCCCAGGTCTCTGTGAGTGTTTTCCGTCTCGTGGTTCGGTTGGTTTGTACTTTGGTGAATTCGGGGTTCGGTCTCTGGATCCCCCGCCCTCGGGCCCCCTGGTCTCCTTTTATAGTGCAAGAAGGACACAAGGGTTACAAATGAGCCGGGAGTAAGGAAGGTAAAAAGGTAAAAAGGGAAGCAAGTGGGGCTACTGGAGATGCCATCTTCCCTTCTTGTCTCTGCGTCTTGTTGGTACTGCTACCGAGGGACGGGGGTTGCTGTTGGGTCCCATCGGTGACTCGGCGGTCAGCCATTGTAGCCGGGCACGCGGGTCGTGCATGGCGGCCGACCACTGTAGTTGCGCAAGTTGGTGGTGACGACTGGCCACCGTAGCTGTGCACGTCGCGGGCAACGGTCGACCACTGTAGCCATGCGTCCTGACGAGGCAGCGTGGCTGACGTGCTCTCCTTGCTAGGCCGCGCGGGAAACTAGGCGGTTTGCCCTCCTCCGTTATATGCCATGGGTGATGAGTGCCCTATGACAGATGTCACAGTGGGGTAGGACGGTGCAGTTGTAGCCTTGTGCAGTCATGGCAGCAGTGCGCAGACCGACATTCCGACAGGTCATGTCGAGGAACGCGGGCGCCTCTCCATGTGTCCGAACTGTATCTGGAAGCGTGCGTCTCCCATCGGTTAGGTGAGCCCGAGGGGACCCACAGAACCCGCGCTTCTGTCTAACGACCTGCACGTACCTTCGGGCGAGGCGGAACTCTGTCCAGTGGGACCGGATGCGTCCGACCCCTTGCGCTCGGGGTCGGGCGAGATGGAGTTTTGCTTCGAGGGGTCAGGCGCGTCCGACCCCTTGCGCCCAGGGTGGGCGAGGAGGAACTCCATCGACTGAGATGAGGCGAGGCCTCTGGGGGTCAGGCGCGTCCAACCCTGCAACCCTAGGGTCGGGCGAGGCGGAGCGGAGTGCCTCTGGGATGTGTTGTCGGCGGAGATTACGGGTGTCGGGGGTGGGCCCTGGCCCATGTGTCCATTAATTAAAGAGCGTAAGAAAGTCATTAATATTTCCCCCCGACAGTAGCCCCCAAGCCTTTGGTGGAGCAAGGTGCTCCTCCAGAGGCAGTGATTGGCTCTCGGCAGAGCGTTTGTCAGGGGTCTTGTTTAACTTGTAACTTGCATTTGATCAGGGAGGAAAGTTTCACTCGTTTGGCCTGGCCGGGGAGTTTTGGGCAGGCGGAGTGTTCTGAGGATGGTACGGTTTGGGAATATTCCCAATCATTTTGATGACCATTCCTGCCTCAAATCGCCGAATCATGACCACACGCGTGGTCGTTTCGTTGCGATTCTAGCCCCCGCATGTTGCAAGGGACCGATCGAGAGGTCGGATCGTGTTTTAATCGTTACCCCTCAAGTGTCCGTTCGTTGGGACGGAGGGGGTGAGCCATGCCATGCTATCCTCGTTGAACGAACCATGGTGCTCGGTGAGCTGCTAACGGGTCAGTTCGAGTGGAGTCCTAGTCCCCGTTCGGGGGGCGGGGGGGGGGGGGGGGGGGTGTCCGGCTCAGGCCAAGCTGGTGGCGTACTCCAGATTCCGGAGGGCCAGTTCATATAGTTCCCGGGTCCGTTTGACCGAATCCGGGGGCTCGTTGCCTTTTTCGGGGAAAAACCATGAACTTAAATGCCAGTCGGAACTCGAATGTGAGGTCGGGACGCCCTTGGCTTTCGTTCGCCAGGGTAGTGGTTGCTAGCGGACCCGTCCCTTCTCACCCCTTGCATGGGAAATGTCCTGGGGCGGCTGTCGAACCCTTTGGAGGGCCAGCCTTCGAACCCCTAGACCGTAATGGGCCGTAAGAGTGTTTTTAGCTCTGTATCCCTCTTTTACCTGAAGCGGGCCCTAGGTTGCTTGTGCAGGAAGTTGTGCGCATGACCTCCGGGAGACGAAGTGGCAGAAAACACCGAGCTCGTGGGGCGAGGAGGCGCGGCGTTCCTTGCGGTTTAAAAAGAGATCGTGCGCACGGTTTCCAAAAAAGGCGGAGGCGATGGGGCATACCTAACGTCGCAATAAATGCATTCGGTTAGCCTTTCATTTCCCGCGCGCCCCCTATAAAATGAGAGAGCTTACCTTGCTGGCTCCACTCTGCGCTCGTCTTCAGCCTTTCTCACCTCCTTGTCCACTTTTCGTCCTCTTTCGAGCCAGATTAGTCGCCTTTCCACCGCCGCTATCGAGCCTTCCCCTTCCTCAGCGATGGATTCGTGGTCTCGGTCAACCTTCAACGCCACGCGCGTGACCGGCCTCGTGAAGAAGGGCCTTCTTTGCGATAGGACCACCGAGAACGAGTGGCAGCATCCCGAGAATGAGGCCGTGCCGCAGCCGGAGGATGGGTACATCGTCTCCTTCGCGCACTTCCATGAGAGGGGGTTCGCGGTTCCCCCGAGTCGCTTCTTTCGGGGGCTGCTACACTACTACGGCATTGAGCTCCAACACCTCAACCCCAACGGAATCCAGCACATCATGGCGTTCGTCACGCTGTGCGTGGGATACCTAGGGATCGAGCCCAACTTTGCCCTCTGGAAGTACTTCTTCATGGTCACTCTTCATCAGAGGACTGAGAAGAGAGGAAACCAGACGCGGATGATTCCGGTGCCGATGGGGTGCACCGGCATCCACCTCCGCGGTCACCGGTCCAAGGAGTATATGTCTGTTGATGCCAGATTTTGACACGTATGGAATCGGCATCAAGGAAGGAAAGGGCTGGCCAATGCGGCAGATTGAAAGGTCACGATTGGGAATCGGCCGATTGATGCTACAGTTGGGGATCGGCCGATTGGCGCTTCAATGTTTTGGCGGACGGAGTTGATGGAGATCGGCCGATTGGAAGGCTGGAGTGATTGGGCCAATATGGGCTTAGAGTGGGTCAGAGGAAGAAGATAAAGAAGGATTGGCCTGTGGGAGTACAATAACCAACTCCGATACAAGTTGTGTTTGTAAATATTCGTTTCCGTTTAAAATTAGAGATAGATCCTAGTCGGTTAGGAAATTGGTTGTAACAGGCTATAAATAGCCATCTTTGGAGATTTGTAAAAAAACACACTTTTGGCACGTCCGGTGGGACCACTTCAACCTCCAACATGTCGAAAGCTGTCGAGATCTCCGAAGACAACGTCATCGAAGTGACGGAACTAGATCTCAAGGACGACCAGAAAGAAGAGTTGGCAAAGCAAATGGAACAATACAGGAAAACATGCTTGCAATCTTTAAGTCGTACCAGGAGCGGGGAAACCGTCAAGAAAGCTCCTTTTCCAACTCCCCGCCAGATCACCATCACTAAGGATTCGGCCAAGATGTCCGACATAATCCAACAGTCTGTCTACCAGGCCTTCATCGATCAATAATATCCCGGTTATGGCCAACACGGTGTACAATGCCGTCATCAGCTCCCTAGCTAACGGTGCATCTCAAGGTCAGGGGCCGGCGTACGCCCCACCCATCGCAGCCCCAGTCAGGAGCTTACCGGGCACATCTCAATCGGCTTCTCAGCCGATGCCGACACAGCATGGAGGATACAACACTTCACTACCTTCAATGCATCTAGGATACAACGGTGCGCCATGCTTTCAATCACAAGCACCGCCGCAGCATGCTCAAGTTTCATCCGTGCAATCATCGCCATCAAACTCAGTGCCTTAGGGGGCACCATCGACAGCGGCCGTTCTGGATCAATCAACCGGCTATTGAGGCTCTCCAATCCAGGCACCATTCCAGTCGGCCACCCGACCGATGGTTCCACAGTGTCAACCGGTCACGTCAGAAATCGGCAGGGGGGCAGACGCTGCTGAAGCACTCCGAGGTGCGGCGCCGATGATACCGTACGATGAGACGGCCGGTTCACTGCGCCATCAAATGTCAACCGCTCAGCCGACCATGTTACCGCAGAATCCGTCGTACGCTTTGGTTCAGCACCCGGTCATCCCGCCGCCGATCCACCAACATGTGCCGATTCCCCAGTGAGTAATTCATCAGTAGCAAGTAGACTGGACAGCAAGGATAGCGGAGGTGATCCAAGATCAATTCGGATTGAAGCCAAAGGTACAAACTTACACGTACAAAATGCCATACCTGCCTGCCTACGATCTACTGCCGTTTCCCCATCGGTACAAAGTCCCTGACTTCACTAAGTTTTCAGGGCTGGATGACACCTCAACAATGGAACACGTAAACAGATTCATCATCCAATGCGGGGAGGCAGCTACACAGGATGCCCTGCGGGTGCGTCTGTTCTCACCATCCCTGTCCGGGTTGGCTTTCCAGTGGTTCACTACGCTTCCACCCAATTCCATCGTCACCTGGGCTGACCTGGAAAAACAGTTCCACAAATACTTCTATGCGGGAGTCCATGAGATGAAGCTCTCAGATTTGACCAGCCTCAGGCAGAGGAGTGACGAGCCTGTGATCAATTATGTGCAAAGGTTCAGGGAAGTCAGAAACAAATGCTACACCCTAGTCATGACCGATGCGTAGCTGGCCGACATTGCCTTCCAAGGCCTCCTGCCACATATCAAGGAGAAATACGCTTCCCAGGAGTTCGAGAGCCTGAGTCAGATCGTCCACCGATTGTTCGATCAAGAAGTACGCCCCTTTGATCAGCGAAGAAATTTTTAGAAGAAGGTGGACTACTTAGAGGGATCTGAATCTGAGGAGGAAGTGGAAATCGGCCTAGCAGAGTGGGTTAAAGGAAAAAAGCCGATATCGTGTCCTTTCGGGAAAAAGAAACCAGAGGCGTTCGGTTTTGACACGTCAAAGGCCGACAAAATTTTCGACCTACTTCTCCAAGAGGGGCAGATCAAACTCTCACCCTATCATATGATCCCATCGGTCGAGCAGCTAAAAAGGATGAAGTATTGCAAATGGCACAATGCCACGTCCCACGACACGAACGAGTGCAAAATCTTCCGCCAGCAGATACAATCGGCCATCGAGCAAGGCAGGCTCAAGTTCGAGGTCCCGACGAAGCTAGCAAAGCCAATGAAGATTGATCAGTATCGTTTCCCCACTAACATGGTTGATACGGGAAGAAACACGCTTCAAACCAAAGTACTGACGTCGGAATCGGCTAAAAAGAGTGGCGCTGTGGACCCTAGGAATCAAGCTACGGTCGAAGACGTTAAGGGGATGAGACGGGTTGACGATGAGGGTGAAGGATCGGAAAGACCGTGCAAACCTATTACCTCCCAGTTCTTGCTCAACAAGTATCAGCGGCAACAGGAAAGTTCGAGGTATCACGAAGAAATAATGCGACAACACGAAGATCATTGGCGATGTCCTTTCTTCGTCCATTGCTGGGAAAATAACCTCAAGTTGCCATCGGCTGATAATTGCTCGGAGTGCAGCGGTCCATATCGCAATAATCGCCCGTTCAAGAGATCTCGCTCGAGGGACAGAAGATCAGAGCCAATCAGCAGAAACTGGCGCGAGCAAGAGGATCGGCGCCTTTCAGTGCGTGATCGGCCGGGGGGCAGAGTTGACCGATATGATCGGCCAAGGGACAGACGCGAACAATATGATAGGCCGGGGGGCAGATCTGACCAGCACGACCGATCGGGGGGCAGAGTCAGTGCACACGATCGGCTAGAGGAGATGGCTGATGCTAGGGTGTCAGATGAAAACCCCCTAGGACAGGAACCAGACTGGGAACGCGCCTGGCCACCGGCCAAACCAGTGAACCCCAAGTGGTGCCCCGATGGATTGACCAAATCCCAAAAATGAAGGATCCAATGCCTGCGCCAATGGGAACAACAGGAGGAAGAGCAGAGGCAGATGGTGGATAAAAAAGACAACAGGTCTCGAGTCTGGCGCCCCAAAAGAAACAACAATGAGGAAGATGGCAACCAGGAATCGGCAGCTGACGTCAGCATGGCATTCATCTTGCCGATGGAGTTCATGGCTCCCGCTGATCAATATGACACAACGAAGATGGAGGAACAGATGGCACAATTGGCTTTGGAGCCAATGACAGCCACTTTTGAGAAACCCGAAGATGAGAAACAGCAACACCTCAAGGCACTGTTCCTCAAAGGACACGTCAACGGCTGACCTGTCACCAGGTTGCTAGTAGATGGAGGCACTGTAGTCAACATCATGCCGTACGCCATGTTCCGAAAGTTGGGTAAAAGCAACGAAGATCTAACCAAGACGGACATGATGCTCAAGGACTTCGAGGGCAACGTGTCTCCCGCGCGCGGGGCACTCTGCGTCGACCTCACCATCGACAGTAAGACCCTTCCCACCACTTTCTTTATTATTAATGGCAAAAAGTCCTACAATATGTTGCTCGGATCTGATTGGATACACGCGAATTGCTGCGTCCCGTCTACAATGCACAAATGCCTCGTACAATGGGTCGGCGACAACATTGAGATAGTCACCGGCGATTCCGCCTACAGTGTTGCTGCGGCCGATATGCAGCAGTGGAGTTGCGAGCACGTCAAGTGCATATCCGGGAGAACTTGGGACACCGATTTCCTGAAAGTGTCCAATTTTGGCCTACAGCCGATCCGAGCAGTCGGCTCCGAAGATTTAGATTAGATGGATCAGTTCGTCCGAGAAGATGGGAAGCTGGGGCACGGGTTTACGTCGGCCGATTCATTAGAGATGATAGATTTAGGTGATGGCACCAAACCAAGGCCGACGTACATTAGTGCTAACCTGGATCCCGAATACAAGTGTAAATTGACGAATTTATTAAAAGAATTTAAAGATTATTTTGCTTGGGAATACCATGAGATGCCTGGTCTAGACCGGTCCATTGTTGAACACCGGTTGCCTATAAAACCGGGATATCGGCCGTATCAGCAACCTGCACGACGATGCAATTCCAAAATTCTACCTGATATAAAGGCCGAGATTACAAGACTGATTGAAGCGAAATTTATTCGGCAGTGGCGTTATGCCGAGTGGATCTCTAATATTGTACCCGTATACAAGAAAAATGGAAAGTTGCGCGTGTGCATTGACTTCAGGAACCTTAACTAGGCTACACCGATGGATGGGTATCCAATGCCGACAGCCGATGTTTTGATAGATGCCGCCTCATGACATAAAGTCATCAGTTTTATGGACGGTAATGCTGGGTACAACCAAATATTAATGGCCGTAGAAGATATTTCGAAAACGGCTTTCAGGTGCTCGGGCCACCTCGGTTTATTCGAGTGGGTAGTAATGACCTTTGGATTAAAGAACGCCGGCGCTACATATCAATGAGCTATGAATTACATCTTCCACAAGCTCATTGGCGTCCTGGTGGAAATCTACATCGATGATGTCGTAGTCGAATCAAAAGGGCATCAAGAGCATCTGGCCGATCTGCAAGAAGTATTGGAGTGTATAAGGAAGCATGGGTTGAAAATGAACCTAAACAAATGTGCATTCGGCGTATCGGCCGGGCAATTTCTGGGATTCATGGTTCACGAACGCGGGATAGAAGTCAACCGAAAAATCATAGCGGCCATCAATAAGGTTGTGGCCCCACAGAACAAAACTGAGTTGCAGTCCCTAATCGGCAAGGTCAACTTTATCAGGAGATTCATATCCAACTTGTCCGGGCGTATTCAAGCCTTCACGCCGTTATTGAAGTTGAAGCCTGACCAGGAGTTTGTATGGGGAGAAGAACAGCGGAAAGCACTAGAAGACATCAAGCAATATCTGATCTCGCCACCTGTATTGGTCCCACCACAAGCTGACAAGCCGTTCAGACTATACTTATCGGCCGATGAACGGGCTATCGGATCGGCGCTGGTGCAGGAGTTCGAGGGAAAGGAACGGGTAATATATTATGTTAGTAGAAGACTTCTGGATGCCGAGACAAGATATTCCCCGGTAGAACGGCTATGCCTATGTCTGTATTTCTCATGCATCAAGCTCAGGCACTACCTATTGTCGGTAGAGTGCATAGTCGTATGCAAGGATGACGTGGTAAAGTACATGCTATCATTGCCGATTTTGAAAGGACGAATTGGAAAGTGGATCCTGGCTCTGTCAGAGTTTGACCTAAGGTACAAATCGGCTAAAGCTGTCAAGGGTCAAGTCATGGCTGATTTCGTGGCCCAGCACTGCGAACCGGAAATCGCCGTCGTTGAGCCAGTTCCATGGACTCTATACTTTGATGGTTCGTCATGTGGGGCCGGATCAGGAATTGGCATCGTTCTCATATCACCTCGGGGGGCAATTTATGATTTCTCTCTGCCGATAGAAGCATCCGCGACCAATAATCAGGCGGAATACCGAGCCATCCTAAAAGGCATTCAATTATTGAGGGAGATCAAAGCCGATGCTAAGGAGATTTTCGGGGATTCCATGCTCATCGTAGACGATGTCCTGAGGATCTACTATGAAGATTGCCTTCAACTCTTAAAGGAATTCAAGTCCGCGGTTGTTGAGCATATTCCCAGAAGTTATAATGAAGAAGCCAATAGGCTTGCCCAACACGCGTCCGGGTATCGGCTGATTCAAGGCACCATGACTCTGGAACTCACGGCCGACGATTGGCAAAAGGAGATCGCCGACTACCTAAAGGATCCGTCCAAAAAGGTGGATCGGTGAGTGCGTTTTCAAGCGATAAAATATGTATTACTTGAAGATGACTTGTTTTATCGAACGATTGATGGGGTTCTGCTCAAATACCTGGGGATGAAAGAGGCAAAGATCCTGATAGGAGAAGTCCATGAAGGCGTGTGCGGAGCTCACCAATCGGCTCATAAAATGAAGTGGATGATTAGGAATAATGGATATTATTGGCCGACGATACTCGAAGACTGCTTGAAATATTATAAAGGGTGTTAGGACTGTCAGAAGTTTGGCAATGTACAATGTGCACCAGCGTTGGCTATGAATCCGGTAATCAAGCCATGGCCGTTCAGGTGTTGGGGAATAGACCTCATTGGACAAATTTATCCTCCATCAAGCAAGGGACACAAGTTCATATTTGTCAACAATATTAGTAGCCACTGATTACTTTACCAAATGGGTGGAGGTGATCCTATTAAAGGCCGTGACATCGGTCGCTATGGTCGATTTCGTAAGGGACCACATTGTTTATCGTTTCGGTATCCCTCAAACCATCACAACTAACCAAGGGATGATGTTCACTTCAGGTGAGTTCGAAGAGTTCACTGCTGATATGGGAATTAAGTTGCTGAATTTTTCTCCATATTATGCTCAAGCTAACGGCTAGGCTGAATCATCCAATAAGGGGATAATTAAGTTGATCAAAAGGAAGATTGAGGAACAATCTAAAAAGTGGCACTTGTGTTTGACCGAGGCTTTATGGGCTTACAGGATGGCCTACCACGGGGCCACTAAAATATCTCCTTATCAATTGGTGTATGGTCACGAGGCAGTGTTGCCTTGGGAATTAAGGATGGGGTCAAGACGCACATCGCTTCAAGAATAGTTGACGGCTGATGACTATTCCTTACTCATGAAAGGAGAACTCGACGATTTGGTAGGTCAACGATTGAGGGCCCTGATCAGCATTGAGGAGAATAAAAAGAGAGTGGCTAGGTGGTACGACAAGAAGGTCAAAGTCAAGCAATTCTCCCAAGAAGATTTTGTATGGAAGTTGGTGCTGCCGATAGGGTCTAAAGATCCCAAGTTCGGTAAATGGTCGCCCACTTGGGAAGGGCCGTATAAAATCGGCCGATGCGCTCCGGGAAACGCATACATACTGGAGACGATCGAAGGAGAAGAATTCACGAGGGCCTTGAACGGGAGGTACCTGAAGAGATATTATCCTAGTATATGGGTCAACGCATAACTAAGTTATGGAGTGTATCAAGACGGCGCGGCAAGCTCCTATTAGATCTTGTAGCCGATGCAAAGATAACATCGCCTTGAGAACAAAACATTCGTCCGAGTTGGCCGATTTATTATTCGGTACGAACGATGGGGTACATGGCCGACACGGTACAAGTCGCCCTAAGAACAAAAAGTACCAACACATCTGTTAACCACGCTTTTTCTTAAGCTCCCTCTCTACCCGACCTAACTCTATCAAGAGGCGGATGCTCCTTTCCTCCAGATCCTTCATAGCCGCTTCAGCCCCAACTTGGTGAGGAAGAGGGTGGCTCCGATCAAGCGGTGTTTGAGACGTTCCCACTGCGGCATCTTCAAGGGCGACTGGACGAGGGAGTGGATGACTCCTTTCGATTGGCGGTCGCCTGGAGCAGTTGGTGTCGATGTGATCCCAGATCCTCTGGACTTCAGCAGGGACATGATCCCTGAGTTCTTCGCGATAGGCTCTAATAAAGTCCTTGTCCTCCTACGACAACAGTTCATTGGAGTGCATGATCTCGATCGCCCGTTCCAGTTCAGGACTAAGGCGTCTCGGCTGAAAAAATTAACAGATAATCGCTCGACATCAGACTGGTTAAAATGTCAGACTGGGGAATGGAGGGCATAGGAAGATCTCGTACCTGGTTGATGGAGAAGGAGGAAAAGGAGGAAGATGAAGAAGACATCTTGGTGAATAATCTGGTGGTATCAACTATTAGAGGAGAAGAGGACGAGCGAGGCAAATGCCCTTGGAAACAATACGGGGTCTCGTACTTATAGAAAGAAAAGGGGCAAGAGTTTGGTAAGACATGTCCCATCAGACTAAAAGGGGTAATAAATGAAAGGCTGCCATGAAGGACGGGTCAGGATTGGATCCGCACATCAAACAGTCAAAAGACATTAATGTTTTTACCGAGCGGCCAGTACTTTTACAGTTCATCCAAGGAGGGCATTAATAGCCGCAATCGCTCGCTGCCTAACCTGATCGGCTGAGTCTAAAGTTCGCTGATCGTCGTCAGCCGATCCAGGGACTTCTGGCATATGGCGATGGAGCTTGATTGCTTCGTGGGCCAGGTTCTGCCTCTCTTGCTTTAGCTCAGCGATAATAGAAGGAAGGTCTTGGAGTTTTTTCTCTTCGATGGCTATGTCCTTGGTTACCTACTCCATCTCCTTGGCGAGCTCTGCCCTTCGGCGCTTGAGGCGGTCTATAGCACCAACAATACCCGGGTGGGAGCTTTCGAGGAAGTTGATTCGATGATGTACCTTTTGGGCTCGATGCTTGTAGGAATTTTCCTCCTCGCGAGCTTTAGTCAGCTTAGCACGGTCGGCCATATGGCGCCAAGCCCTGAACACCGGAATCTTCATTGACTCGATGTATGCGGCGGGTGCCAGAGCTTCTTCTGCCTCTTCCAGGACTCGACCTCTGATATCGCTAAAGAGCTATCGAATCGGCGAGGCGTCCTCCACCAATCGGCCGATGTCATCTTGGAGGAGGGGCCGTATGCTCTCGAGCTTGGCACGAACGTCATCAGGGATTGAGCTCAGGGTAACTTGATGTGACACAACCTCTTCGTCATCAGAAAGCGCGACCGCGAAAGAGAAAAGGCTGTTATTGGGAGTATCTTGTTCGTGTGAAAGAGTAAGAAATAATAAGCATCGATTAGCCGATGGTAATAGGAAAATCGCCTGATTCGGGTGACAAGTCTCTTACCTCTTTGAAGCGGATTTCTTCTGCTTGCGCTAGCAGGAGTGCTGCTCTTGTTTCGGGAATTGGTGCAACCAGCTCATCAGAGGAGGAGGATTCGATGATTATCGGTGCCCTGCTCGGACCGGCCTCCTGGAAAGATACGAGGAGCAAATTCTTATGGGTATAATACAAATGGTTAGATCTGATGACACGTGGTGATTGCCATACCTCCGTGGGTTCCCTGGCCGATGACTGTTGAAAAGGTACAATTGACGTACCAAGGGTAGCCTGCATCAGAATCAGTCAAGCTTTTGATTAAGTATCAAAAAATTGAGTTAAGGGGTTCTTTACCTCGGCGGGAGGAATTACTGGCTCTCCGATTTCTGCTTGGGGTATGGCCGATTGCTGCGGAGGCATCGGAGTGACTTGTGCAGCCTGATATAAAAAAGAGGTCAGTATCAAGAGAATACTCGGAAGGATGTGAATACAAGGTTACCTGAAAGGCTTCAGCTAGCAATGATGCAGCGGCCGCTCCAGCTTCTGTAGCAGCTTGAGGGTCAACTTCCTCGATGACCGAGAGAATTGGTGCAGCCAAAGATTCCGCTGATGCCGCCACCGACTGATCGGCCGATTCCGTGCGACCGCGCACTCGGTGGCTTGTCTTCTTTAAGGTTTTCTTCGGCGTTGGTTTCAATCGGCTGGTGGTGATGTCATCAATGGATGGGGCGTGATGGCCAATGAGTGGGAATTCCGTGTATAGGTAGCAATTCTCTGTCGGCCTGCCACTCCGGCTGCGCGTTGGAGGAAGTCGACTCTCGGCCTGTAAAAGAAAGTAAGAGTTAGCGATGAAATTTGTAGCATGAGAAGGGAAATGACATCGAAATCGGCTAAGAGAGAAGTAGTACTACTGCATTCGGGTCGATATTCTCAGGATCCAGATCATTGCAATATGCCGCGGGAGACGCACAAAATAGATGCTGCTTCCATTCTGCCCACCATAATTTGAAAGGCTGGATAGCGAAAGGGGCTACTATCCAGTTGTTCAAATCGATGGTGCTGGAATCGGGCACCCGGTCGCACAGCCGATTGTAGTCCAGACCCTTGGTGAGCTCGTCTCGGAATTTTACGCGACGGGCGAAGTAGACTCGAATCGGCAGCTGACCTAGGCCGAATTGCTGTGCTGCAACTGATGGATTGTAAAACTCGTAAGTAGGGGCATCCTTCCCCGAGAAAAAGTTTGCTGGTAAGATCTCTGGTTTGATCAAGATGTCCATGATATCTTTATCAAAGGTGTTACGTCGAATCGTAATAGAAGGGGAGCTCAAAAAGCGGCTCTATCCTCTGATACGGGTACCAGCTAGTGGTTTCTTCACTGAAGCCATTGTAAAAGCATCTGAAATATTCAGCTACTTTGGTGGCAGTGAGCTGGCAACCAGGGAAGACTGATGCTGCTTCACCAAAAGAAGTGCATCGGCGCCCTACGGTGGGGTTTTCTTCTGACTCAATGTTGGGGAATGTCATGTGCTCCACCCGATGCTGTGAGATCTTGCTCATATACAAGTTGAGCTAGAGATTGATAAACCACCAGGAGCCACCTGGATTTCCAATCGGCTCTCCCTTGGATAGCTTGACGCCGATTTGGTGCAGCATGTGATAGGCCGATCCTAGTAGATGCTTCCCGAGGGGGATAGAGGCTCCTCTTGATAGTGCTTCGGCCAAAGCTTGTGTGTTGGAAGACGGACCGACTGCCCTGCCACAAAAAAGATGTTTCTCCAACCACATCATCAAGAAGGCTGCGTATTCTCTCTCTGAGACGGTCCCGGTCTTCATGTTGTTCTTGATGTACCCCTTCCACCCGCCGATTCCTTTTGTCTCCAGCCGATGGGTCAGCTTGACCAGATAATGGAAGGGGGTATCGGGAGAAGAAATGTCAAGGCCGGTCAACATTACAACATCGGCCAGAGTGGGGGTCATAGGCTCATGGCCGAAAAGGAACACATTGAGGGCGTCAGACCAGAAGTAGGAGGCTACCATCACCAAGGGCTCATTTCTCTCCATCTGAGACAGAGAAAGATTGATGCACTGGCCGATTTTTCGCTCGTCCCATTGAACTCTCTTGGAGTTGGCTATCCTTTGGTACCACTCTTTCCAACCGGGGGTTTCATTCAGCCAAGATCCAAAGGTCCCTGACCACTTGTCCGACTCCATAGGGGATTGTTTAAACGGAATTCTGTGAGTCTCTAAATTTATCAGATCGGTTGGGTCTGGATTCCCCATAGGACCTAGACAAATGAGGCCAGGGGCTTCGGAAAGGCGAATGGTGATTTGGTGTCTGACCGCCTAAAAAGGTAAAAAGGAAAGAACTAAGAATGGATCTAAAACAAATGCCTGGGTGGTGAAGGTAAAAAGAAAAAGTTCCGGATGAGTACCTCTGGGATGAAAGTCATCGTCGCCGACGGGGCTGCTGGTGGAGCTATCGCCAATGAGGTCGCCGGTGGAGCTTCTGTCGCTGTTGGAGCTGTCGCTGGAGTTTCCGTTGCTGGTGAGGTTGCTGACGGTGCTGCCATTGGGAAGATGGAGCAGAATGCAGATGAAAAGGGGGTCACCGAAAGATGTGGTTGGAAGCCAAGAGGGCGTCGGGAGGAGATGGAAACTAGTGCGCCAAGAAGGAAGTTACTGGCTTGTGAAGAAGAAGTGCGGGGCGTGCCAGTATTTAAAGACGGTCCGAGAAGAGGTAAAGGAGGGATTTTTACCATGCCGTCTACGCGAATTTCGGGGGAGTGGTTGTCTCAGGCGCCCGTTTCGAAAAGATTGTAATCATCAGGTAGGAGACCGCGAAATGGAAGGAAATTTTTGATGCGCTGTTTTGGAGGAGAAGTTAAAAAGGAATTTTGAAGTAAAAGTTATGTTTTACTCCGAAACTGGGGGGCATGTGTTGACGCCAGATTTTGACACGTATGGAATCGGCGTAAGGAAGGAAAGGGCTAGCCGATATGGCAGATTGAAAGGTCACGATTGGGAAATCGGTCGATTGATGCTACAGTTGGGGATCGGCCGATTGGCGCTTCAATGTTTTGGTGGACAAAGTTAGTGGAGATCGGCCAATTGGAAGGCTGGAGCGAGTGGGCCAATATGGGCTTAAAGTGGGTCAGAGGAAGAAGATAAAGAAGGATTGGCCCGTGGGAGTACAATAACCAACTCCGATACGAGTTGTGTTTGTAAATATTCGTTTCCGTTTAAAATAAGAGATATATCCTAGTTGGTTAGGAAATTGGTTGTAACAGGCTATAAATAGCCATGTTTGGAGATTTGTAAAAGAACAATGTCGATGAAGACCCCATCGTCCCACAAGGGGTGGCATTAGCAATGGTTCTACGTGAAGAACCACCCCGACGTCCCCTTGCCGGAGTTCAGCGGCCGCGTCATCGTGGAGGCGCCAGGAATGTGGATGAATGGCCCTGTTGAGAAGGAGAAGAAGAATATCCGGGGTCTCTCGAAGCCATCAACCTTCTGAAGGAGGAGGGCCTGACCGGGGTCGGAGTTGTTGGGGTGTACCACGCTCGGAGGGTGGCGCCGTTGATGCTGGGAGCCCACTCGCTCAATTGCCGACGGGGGCGATTGCCGATGCCGAGATTGAGCAGCGCGTCCGGGAGGCGTTGGGCGACAGGGATGTTGTGTTCCCGGTGCCGGGGCACCCTCCGATGCGCCCGGACGAGGGCTACGTCCTGCTGGTGAGAAATTTGCACTCTCATTCTTCTTTTCTGCATTTCTTGGTTTGCTGTTCTGACGTGGAGTCTTTGAATCTATACAGTAAGTTAAACCACGTCGCAACCTCCCATCCACCGGTGCCAGAGGACGCGGTGCAGAGGCAGCGGAACCACCTCCTTGCCGAAGCGCAAAAGAAGAGGAAGGACAAGGAGATGGCGAGGAAGAAGAATAAAGCCGAGGTGGAGTTCCAAAGGCTGCGGAGGGGCCCAAGCGTGGTGACGGATGAGGACGACGATGATGAGGATGATGAGGACGAGGAGGAGGGGGAGGGACCCGACTGGCTAGACCAGTTTGTGGCGTAGGAGTCCAAGAGCGGCGAGGTAGGGGATTAGTTCGCCGTTGCGGGCTACATCCCGGCCTTCACGCTGGGCCAGCTCGTCATCCGGGATCCGCCCCCTCAATCGGCCGCGGGGCGGGGGGGGGGGGGTGCGCCGAGCGAACCGGCCGCCCAGGGCCTGACCCCGTGGGACTTGGAGACCGCGCCCCAGGGGTCGGTGAGGGGCGTGTCCCAGGAGCCGGCGGTGCCGACCTCAGCTCCGACACGCCTAGGCCTGACACCGACCCCAAGACATCGGACGGCGGCCACTTACTGCTATCCCTCTGCTCGCGCCACGCGTACTTCGGCGAGGTAAGTAGACAGTCCCTGTGTGCCCCGTCCTTTTTTGGTGTCGAGTCGATTTGGCGTTGACGAAGCTGTCGTTGTCCTGCAGTAGTGTCCCGTGTGGCTTCATCCCGCCGCTGGCGCCGAAGAAGGCGCTCAAGTCGTCGGCTGCTTCTGCGGGGCCAACCGTGGCCCTATTGAGGGCAAGCGGCGGCGCCGTTGGCGAGGCTGTGGCGCCCCCCGTGGAGGCAGTGTCCGAGGCGACGGTCGAGGAGAGGGCGCCACAGTCGGGTGCAGAGCAAGTGCCGACCCTCTCTTCATCTCCCGCCTTCGCGGTTGACCCGGCACGGGAGGATGCTGCCCTCGAAATTCCTCCACTCACCGAGGTGATAATCCTCGATGACGTGGCAGAGGAAAAGCCGGTGAGGAGGGCGTCCGTACCCGTGGCGCCGGGCGTGGAGACGGAGGCGACAGTGGTGGAGTTGGTGGCGGCATCTACTCCAGCGGTGGAGGTGGAGACGGCGGCGCCTGTCCCGGGGGCAAAGATAGAGGTGGTGGTGCCCGCTCCAGAGGGGCCGTCGACGTTGGTCGAGAGGCTACCGGTGTTGGTCAGGGAGTCCTCCCGCGCCATCGTCAGGTCTGGACACGATCCCCACGCATGGGGAGGTCCGACCGTGCGTTGGGCCCCCCGTGAAGACCCAGAGAGGCCCCTCTTCGTTCTTGATGACGTCGGGGAGCTGGAGTGGTGGTCGGAGGTGCAGGGTGGGCTTGAAGACATCCACGCTGCCCTGTCCTCCGCAGTGGGGAGGCTGTGCGACGTCGTCGCCCCCGCGTGGTCACGTATGGTGTGATGTTTCTTTTTTGGCAGTCGTTTTTACCCTTTCTGTTCCTCTTTCTCCAAAACGTGTGTCATGCACAGATTGTCTTGTAGGCCCTCCAGGATTGCAGCCGGGGGAAGTCCGAGTTCCTCCAGCGCGAGAGGGGGGTCTGGGACCGCCTCTCCGAGGAGGCGCGGCGGAATAGGGAGCTGACCGGGCAGCTTGCCGCTGCCCAGCAGACTGCCACTGCCTTTGGTGAGACGATGGACCACCTGCGCTTGTAGGAGAGGGAGGAGCAGGAGGGCGCGAGTAAGGCGGAGGATCAACTCTGGGTTGCCACCGAGAGGGCTCGTCGAGATGCCGAGGAGCTCACCCGGGTCAAGAAGGAGCATGAAGCCCTTCAGAAGACCGTCAAGCGCATCCGGCACAAGCGTCACCTGGCTCGGCAGGAGCGCGACGCGGCCTGCCAAGAGTGTGATGCGGCTCGGCAGGAGCATGATGTTGAGGCGGGTCAGAAAGTCGAGGCTAAGTGGGTGGCGGCCGATCTTGTGGAAGAGGTCAGTCAGCTCCAGGGGCGGATACGCGACCAGCAGGCCCGTGCCGATGGTAAGGACTTCGATGTCCTTTTTTCTCTGGCTTGCAGCGTAGCACTGGTTCTGACTTGTGGTTTTTTGGGTAGGCCTTGAGAGCGACCTTGCCCAGCTGAGCGCCATCGGCATAGTCTACGAGGACCTCGGGGTGGTCCATGAGCAGGGAACGAGCTCGATGGAGGCTCGTCTCCTTAGGACGTACCGGCGGGCTCGCGAGCTTGCTCGGGAGGCACTCTACGTCGACGTGAGGTGGGCCTTTGGCATCTTTTGTTCCAACTACGCTGGCCTCAACTTCCAGGCGATGAGTGAGGGGTACGCCTCCGGCTACACCGAGGCTGAGCTGGATGAGATTGACGTGTCGGTGCTCGCTCCCGCGAAGGCCTTGGCGCAGCTCTTGGAGGAGTAAGCCATCCCGCCAGAGCACGCGTGAGGAGAGTTAGCTGTATCGGGCAAACATGCCCAAAAATATGTAAAGAATTAAGTAACTCTGAACTTGCCTATGTTATGGCTTCGGAAAGATAGGAGTGTGAGCCGAACGGGTCGGGAAGCGCCGATGAGCAGAGGCACCGTAGCCGTCGGAGGCGTAGGTTTCCCTCAGTCCGATCGGTCTTGCCTGAGCGTCGTTCGCACACTTTTCTCCTTCCGCGCCCAAACATTTAGGAAGAGGGTCGGTTTGGGAAAGAACGGTGTTTTGAGAAGACGCCAAGTGTCTTGGGCTGGAGCCCTTGACAGCCCCCGAGGGATATGCGACCCTGGGGCAGAGCCAGGGTCGGATATCCCTAAGCTTGGAATGAAACTTTAGTGAAAGCAACTCGAAACACCTTTTTTCACAAACAAAATGGTGGAAGTATGTACATAGCTTACAAATGACAACTATGGGTAAAAGCGACTTAGCTGTTCGATGTTCCAAACATTGGCGAAGATTTTCCCGTCGGGGGTTGCCAGTTTGTACGTGCCTGGTCGCAGTACTTGCGCAACGATGAACGGACCTTCCCACGGCGGGGTTAGCTTGTGCTGACCCTTGTTGCTTTGGACGAGGCGAAGCACCAAGTCACCGACGTTGAAGGCCCGACCCCGTACCTTACGGCTGTGATACCGTCGCAAGGCTTGCTGGTACTTGGCCGAGTGCAGCAGGCCACATCTCGTGCTTCATCGAGCTGGTCTTGCACGTCCGCGAGGGATGCGTGGTTCCCTCGCTCGTCGTACGCTCTGACCCTCGACGACCCATACTCCAGGTCAGTGGGGAGGATTGCCTCGGACCCATAGACCATGAAGAACGGGGTGAAGCCGGTTGCCTTGCTGGGGGTTGTCCTCAGGCTCCATAGGACCTTGAGGAGCTCCGCAACCCATCGGCCGCCGAACTTGTTGAGGCGATCGAAGATCCATGGCTTGAGACCCTGGAGTATCATACCGTTGGCCCGACGAGGTCCAGACCCCAGACCGTGAAGGGCCATGTGATGGGGATGGTCTGGAGTGCCTGGGCAGGCAGATGAGTCTGCCGGGCGTAGAATTGGCACACCTCGCAGGTGCGCACCACGCGGGTGGCATCAGTGACTGCCGTCGGCCAATAGAAACCTTGTCGGAAAGTGTTACCAATGAGGGTTCTTGGTGCGGCATGATGGCCACAGGCCGCGGTGTGGATGTCTTGGAGCAGCGACCTGCCTTGCTCGACGGGGATGCAACGCTGCAGGATCCCGGTGTGGCTTCACTTGTAGAGCTCCTGGTCGATGATGACGAAGGACTTGGTGTGGCGGGCAATTATTCACGCTTCCGTCTTGTCCGTCGGGAGTGACTCGCAGATGAGGTAGTCGAGGTATGGAGCTCTCCAGTCAGGCAGAGGGTCTGACCCTTCTGCCGGATTCTCTTCGATCTCCATAACCTCGGGGTCGGAGGGGTCGACCTCTAGGTCCGGGACAAGTGGCTCGTCACCGACCTCCCTCGGTTCCTTATAGCGGATCGAGGGCTTATGCAAGTCACTGACAAAGATACCGGCGGGGACTGGCCTCCGGCCGGACGCAACCTTTGCCAGCTCGTCGGCTGCCTCGTTGAAGCGTCTCGCGACATGGTTGAGCTCGAGACCGTCGAACTTGTCCTCAAGCTGGCGGACTATGTTGCAGTACGCTGCCATCTTGGGGTCGTGGCAGCTCCACTCCTTCATGACTTGGTCGACGACCAGCTGGGAGTCACCCCAGATGTCAAGCCGTCGGATGCCCAGCTCGATGGCGATACGAAGCCCATTGATGAGAGCCTCATGTTCGGTGATGTTGTTAGATGCACAAAAACGGAGGCGGATCATGTACCTCATGCGTACGCCGAGGGGGTGATGAAGACCAGGCCCGCTCCAGCACCAGCTTTCATCAGTGACCCGTCGAAATACGTCATCCAGTACTCCTGCTCCTCCTCCGCCGATGGCGTCTGGACATCCGTCCATTCCGCGACGAAGTCGGTGAGCACCTGGGACTTGATGGCTGTTCGGGGGGCATAGGTGATGGCTTGGTCCATGAGTTCGACCTCCCACTTTGCAATCCTCTCTGTGGCGTCCTGATTCCAGATCACTTCGCCGAGGGGGAAGGATGACACGACTGTCACCGGGTGAGAGCTGAAGTAGTGACGCAGCTTCCTCTTCGCGAGTCTTGGAGTCGGACAAGACCTCACTAATGAAGTATACCGGGCACTGTACCTTGAGGGTATGGCCCTCCTCCTCTCGTTCCACCACTAGGGCAGCGCTTACCACCTGGGTGGTTGCCGCGATATAGAGCAGGAGTGGCTCCCCGTCGGCCGGCGGGACCAGGATCAGGGCCTTCATCAGGATTTGCTTGAGCCGATCAAGCGCCTCCTGAGCCTCGGTGGTCCACACGAAGCGATCGGTTTTCTTCAGGAGTCGGTAGAGGGGAAGTCCTCGTTCACCGAGGTGCGAGATGAAGCGGCTCAGGGCCGCGAGATATCCCATGACGCGCTGTACTCCCTTTAGGTTTCGGATTGGCCCCATGCTGGTGATGGCCGATATCTTCTCCGAATTGGCTTCGATGCCGCACTCGGAGATGATGAAGCCAAGAAGCATGCCCCTCAGGACCCCAAAAACGCATTTCTTGGGGTTGAGTTTGATGTGCTTGCCTCTCAGCCTCTCGAAGGCCAACTCAAAGTCGGGGATGAGTTGGTCGCCTTTCTTGGACTTGACCACAATGTCATCTACGTAGGCCTCAACGGTTCGCCCGATGAGGTCCCCAAAATACTTGAGCATACATTGCTGGTATGTAGCCCCCGTGTTTTTGAGGTCGAACGGCATCGTGACGTAGCAGAAACATCCGAAGGGGGTGATGAAAGAGGTCGCGAGCTGGTCGGACTCTTTCATCGTGATCTGATGGTAGCCGGAGTATAGGTTGAGGAAGCTAAGGGTTTCGCACCCCGCAGTTGAGTCGTCTATTTGATCTATGCGCGGCAAAGGAAACAGATCCTTTGGGCACGCCTTGTTGAGACCTGTGTAGTCAACGCACATCCTCCAATTTCCATTATTTTTTTACAAGAATAGGGTTGGCTAACCACTCGGGGTGGTACACTTCCTTGATGAACCCAGTCACCAAAAGTTTCTGAAGCTCCTCGCCGATGGCCTTGCGCCTCTCCTCGTCGAAGCAGCGCAAGCCTTGTCTCACCGGTTTAGAGCCGGCCTTGATGTTCAAGGAGTGCTCGGCGACTTCCCTTGGGATGGTTGGCATGTCCGAGGGTTTCCACGCAAAAATGTCATTGTTTGCGTGGAGGAAGTCGACAAGGACGCTTTCCTATTTGGGGGATAGGGTAGCGCCTATCCGCACCGTCCTACCGTCGGAGCAGTCGGGGTTGAGGGGGACCTCCTTCATGCCTTCCGTAGCTTCGAAAGAGCTGGAAGACCATTTGGGGTCGGGCGAGTCCTTGGCACCCTCCGCAAGCTGGACCGCATGGTCCTCCGAGGGAGTGATGGCCGAGGCGTATTCGCAGCACTCGACGTCACACTCATACGCCTTCTAGAAAGATGTGCCGACGGTGATGACCCCGTTGGGTCCCGGCAGCTTGAGCTTGAGGTAGGTGTAGTTGGGGATGGCCATGAACTTGGCGTAGCATGGTCGTCCCAGGATGGCGTGGTAGGTTTCGCGAAGGCCTACCACCTCGAAAGCGAGCGTCTCCTTCTTGAAGTTGGAAGGAGTCCCGAAGGTGATGGGCAAGTCGATTTGCCCGAGGGGCATTGCCCATTTTCCCGACACGATGCCGTGGAAAGGTGCCTCGCTGGGACGGAGACGGGATCGGTCGATCCCCATGACGTCGAGGGCCTCGGCGTAGAGGATGTTGAGGCCGCTGCCTCCATCCATCAGCAACTTGGTGAGCCACTTAGTGCCAACGATGGGATCGACGACGAGGGGGTAGTGCCCCGGTTGCTAGATGCGTTCCGGGTGGTCAGAACGGTCAAAGGTTATGGCAGACCTTGACCAGTCGAGGAAGGTCAGGGTAGCAGGGTCGGCCGCATAGACTTCGCGGCGTTCCAGCTTCCAGCGGCGCTTGGAGTTGTAGGCTGCCGGCCCGCCGAAAATCATGAAGCAGCCGTCCATGTTGGGGAAGTCGTCCTCCTTCTCTTCAGCATCCTTCCTCTCCTCCTCGGGCTTCCTTCCCCGGTCGCCCTTTATGGGGTTGCCCACACAGAACCTCTTCATGAGGTTGCAGTCTTTGTAGGCATGCTTGACCGGGAACTCGTGGTTCGGGCACGGTCCTTCAAGCAGCTTGTCGAAGAAGCCGGGGGTGCCCTCGGGGGGCGGCTGTCCCCTCTTGCGCTCGGCAACGGCCACGAGGGGGTCCTCGCGCCGCTGCTTGTTGTTCTTCTTCTTCTCCTGGCAGTTGGAGGTGCCTTCGTCGGCGTCCTCCTCCCGCTTGGCCTTGCCCTTGGGGCGATCAAAGGTCGCCCCGACGGCCTCCTCACCCGAAGCGAAGTTGGTGGTGATGTTGAGGAGCTCCTCGATGGTCCGTGGGTCCATACATCCCAGTTCGTGGACCAGGGACCTACAGAAGGTCCCTGCCAAGAAGGCCCCGATGATGTCGGCATCGGCGACATTAGAGAGCTCGGTGCGCTTCCTGGAGAAACGCCGGATGTACTCTCAGAGAGTCTCATTCGACCCCAGGCGGCAGCTTCAGAGGTCCCAGGAGTTTTGAAGGTGCATGTACGTGCCCTGGAAGTTCCCCACGAAGATGTCCTTCAGGTCGTTCCAGTTACGGATCCAGCCTAAGGGAAGGTTTTCTAGCCAAGCTCGCACGGAGTCGGCTAGGAAAAGAGGGAGGTTGCGGATGATTAACAAGTCATCATCCGTCCCACCTGCCTGGTAGGCGAGCCGGTAGTCGCTGAGCCAAAGTCTGGGGTTTGTTTTCCCGAAGTACTTGGTGACGTTGGTGGGCTGCCTGAAGCGTGCTGGAAACGGCACGTTGAGGATCCGCGCGGAGAAAGCCCTGGGCCCCGCTGGGTTGGGGCTCGGACTCCAGTCTTCTCCGCTGTCGTAGCGACCACCATGGTGTACGTGGTAGCTGCGGTCGGCTCCGTCCTCCCTGTCCGCACGGGAGCGCCTCCGTGCGTCCAAGGTGTCGCGGGCATCACGGATGGGGCCGACGCGGTGGTGGACAGATGGAGCTCTGCCGCCCGCGCGTGGTGGAGTCCGTCGAATGGGCAAGGCCTGGTTTCCCCCATGGGAGGAAGGTTGGTGGATAGACCCTCCACGTCTCTCGAGAGGTGCGGAGGGCATGACCCTGTTGGCGTCGTGCCCACGCCGCCGGGACGCGGAGCTCTCCACCTGCTGGACTGCAGCACACTCAAGCAGATTGCGTACCTCTTGGTGGGATTGTCGCTCCTCGGGTGTTGCTGGCTCGGGGAGTCATCGAAGTAGGGCTGCCGCAGCGGTGATGTTCTAGCTGGCTCGTGCGAAGACGTGGGGATGATCCTCGTCCTCGCAGATGCGCCGCTGGACGTCGCGGGCCTGATGACGCGCTCCACCTTCATTGCAGCGGTGCTCGTCCTCTTGGTCGAGCACCACGCGTTGCTCTGGCAGTGAGGGCTACGCCAGCGCCCCAGCGTGGGCACCGACTACAGCTACGGCATTGGGTGGGGGAGTATGTTGCTCCCCTTCATCGTCGTCGTCGTTGGCCCCCTCGGAGTGCTCATCGGCCATGAAGCACTCACACGAGGGGTGGTAGCTACCATTGGCGGAGCCGGCGTCGGAGGCCGTTTCCGGCCCCTCCGTAAGTAGAGGCAAAACAGCCCCGAGACGTGCTCCGTTGTGCCCACGAACTCGTTGTCCGTGGGTGGCGCGATCATGGATCGTGCCAGGAGATGACCATAGATCACCGCGACGTTGTGCAGACCAAAGGGCCACTCCTCCGAAGAGGGCCCTTTGGTACGTGCCCGGCGACTACCTCTCTATCAGGGTTGGAGTCGTTCATCGCTCCATCCTTGATTAGAGACCATCTTCTTGATCAAAGTTGTAGCAGCTTCAATAGTAAGCGAGAAGAAGGCTCCTCCAGCAGTAGCATCAACATGGCCTCGGGATGTCAGAGTCAACCCATTGTAGAAGTTCTGAAGAATGAGCCATTTATCCATTCTGTGGTGAGGATAGGCTAGGATGTACTCCAGAAGCCTTTCCCATGCCTTAGGAATTGACTCAATAGCTTCTTGCTAGAAACTCAAAATCTTTCCGCGAAGGGCGTTGGTTTTGCCCAACGGAAAGAACTTCGCGAGGAATGCCATAGAGTAATTATCCCATGTATTCACCTCCGTACGGCTTGCATAGAACCATTGCTTCGCTCTCTCTAGGAGAGAGAACAAGAATAGTTGGGGACAAATGTCATCTTCACTTACCCCTCTAATGGTGAAGGTGCTGCAGAACTCAAGGAACTGTTGTAGATGGGCGCTTGCGTCCTCATTGGCTTTCCCACGAAATGGGCTAGCTTGCACCATGGTAATGAGACCCGTCTTGATCTCGAAGTTGATGTTCCCCGTGTCCACCTCAAGGCCTTTTAGCACTTGAGAGGCTGAGGGAGTGGAGTACTCACAAAGAGTCTTCTAGGCCATCGCGTTTGATGTAGATGGTGCAAAGGAAGCTGGGTCGACTGCTGAGAGAGTAATATGAGGAATGACATGAGATCATACCCATCTTACAAGTGACTCCAAATTCTCGGTGAAATTTGTCGGCTAGTTGAAACCAGTCATACACTACGAGTATTCACATCAAAGATAGAGATGACAATCAAGGTTAGCCTGCTTGAGTAATGATCTATCATCTATGAATATAAACATATACAAAGTAAATTTTTTTAACCAGTTCCTTCCCTGGCAACGGTGCCAGAAATGCTTGTTGGTATATTTAACGATCACGAATAAATCTGCAAGCGCATGAATATACTGTTCTAGCATTTCACCCAAGAGTATTCCCAAGGGTATCGTATTTCCCAAAGGAAGGTGGGTAGGTCAAAAGATTTTACTATGTATATGAGTATACTGGAGATGGATAGAGAGAATACTCAAAGCAAGGGTAAGATATTATAGATATGTAGTGTGGCACACAGGAATCATCTCAAGATAACTAAGCTAGGGAGAAGGACTAAGAGTTAGCTCTAGGTTCATATGTACTTCTATATACTGCATGGATCATACAAGCACAACATACATACACATTGTATAGGACTCAAGGCTATGCACCCAGGCACACACGGGGAGATAGTACCCGTACCGGTTCCGCCCAGCAAAGTTACTGCTAATTTACAAACTCCTACAGCATACCCGAACGTGGGGGATTACGAAGGACGAACAAGGCTTTCACCACCTGCCAGCTACCCCTGCAGCCCGTGGGGTAAACTCATATCAAATGAAGCTAAGCAATCCAAGCACCATGCTTGCATTGTTAAAAACACTCTAGCCATCCCAAGCTATTGTGACTATGGTTGAAGCCACCATAAATATGGCCATTGAACCGATGCCGTAGCATAGATCAACTAAGCTATACATGGTATATACGCACACAAAGTATGTACTGAAGCATGATATCAAGGCATACATGAGAGTATATAAGCCAATACTACGATAGAAAGGGTATACGACTAGCATATGAGCGTATAAGCCAAGCACATCAACATAGCTAGGGTATATATCTAACTCACGCATATAAGAACCATACACAACACTATATAAATAAGATGAATACTTTGAATAGAATGAAGACAACCTAGGAATGTAAGATACAAGAGTCATACCCTAGACTCTAAGAAGACCTGGAACCTTGAAGTAGAGGTACTCTAGCCTAACTCCACTAACTTGGAAACTAAGAGGGAGAGATTCACTTGTGGTGTGTGTTAGAATGGAAGGGGTGCCTCTTTATTTATAGGCTCCAAGAGGCGGTTCTCCTAGGGAATCTTTAGGGAATATCCTATAACTGACGTAGGGGGCCCGCCAACCGTCACCACATGGAAGCTGATCAGCAGAGGAGCCTGAGGTGGTTCGGCCGATCCAAGGGTTCGGCTGAACCGCTAGTGGCCCCTCCTGCAACTGCCTTCGCATGGTAGTCTGATAGGTAGGTTCCAATGGCGGTTGTGTGCGCTATCCGGTGGATTGAGGCGGTTATGGTAGTTTGTGGGCCCTTCAATCCATGGGATACACATGTGGCAACCTTCCATTGGTGAGAAGTGTGTTTCTTGGATCCATAGAGTGTGCTTTCTCCATCCTTTTATATTATTTCACCTGCAACCAAATATTCTCCAAGGATAAGTGGAACTACATTATTCGAAACCAAATATGCATGTAAGAAATGACAATCCTCCTTTATTCTTGAGTATATTGACGGTCGTATTTGGTACTTAACGACTATCAACAACCAACGTCATGCTAAATGGGTTGAATTCATTGAAACTTTTCCATACATGGTGAAATACAAGAAAGGTAAGGACAATCTTGTTGCGGATGCTTTGTCCCGAAGAAATGTTTTGTTGAACCAACTTGAGATAAAAGTGCTGGGATTAGAGAGCTTCAAAGATTTATATTCCACTGATCATGAATTTAGAAAACCTTATGCAAAATATGCAGCAGGAAAAGGATGGGAAAAATATCATGTTCATGATGGATTTTTGTTTAGAGCTAACAAAATATGTGTGCCAAATTGTTCTGTTAGACTCTTGTTGTTATAGGAAGCTCATGTAGGTGGACTAATAGGTCATTTTGGATGTAAAAAGACCTACGAGCTGCTGGCCGACCATTTCTATTGTCCTAAGATGAGGATAGACATTGAGAGACTTGTGCAGTGATGCGTCACATGTCACAAAGCTAAGTCAAAACTGAAACCCCATGGTTTATATCCTCCATTCCTATTCCTAATGTTCCTTGGGAAGACATTAGCATGGACTTTGTTTTGGGTTTACCAAGGACTAAGAGGGGGAGTGATTCTATTTTTGTTGTTGTTGATCAATTCTCAAAAATGGCAAATTTTAAACCTTGTCATAAAAGCGATGATGCTTCCCACATAGCCTCTTTGTTTTTCAGGGAAATTGTGAGGTTGCACGGGATGCCTAGGACCATTGTTTCAGATCGAGATACAAAATTCTTGAGCTACTTTTGGAAGACATTATGGGCAAAACATGGAGCAAAGCTGCTGTTTTCTACAACATGTCACCCGCAAACGGATGGACAAACGGAGGTGGTGAAAAGAACACTTTCTATGCTGCTGCGTACCATGATCAAGAAGAACCTGAAGGAATAGGAAGAGTGCTTGCCACACGTGGACTTTGCATATAACAGGGCAGTACATTCTACCACTCATTTGTGTCCATTTGAGGTTTTATATGGATTCAAACCACTTGCTCCGATAGATTTGTTATCATTATCATTGCAGGAAAGGAGTAACATGGATGCCTCCAAGTGTACTGCATATGTAAAGAAGATACATGAGAAGACAAAAGAAGCAATCAATAAGAAGGCCAAGTACTATGCTCAGTGGGCGAACAAGCATCGCAAGAAGATGACATTTGAACCAGGAGATTCTGTTTGGGTACATCTTCACAAAGAACGCTTTTCCAGAGAGCCATAAATCAAAATTGATGCCAAGAGGATATGGGCCATTCAGAGTACTAGCAAAAATAAAGGATAATGCCTACAAGATTGAACTCCCTGATGACTATGGTGTTAGCACAACCTTCAATGTCGCTGACTTGGTGCCATACTTTGGACCTGAAGAATCAAAGTCGAGGACGATTCATTTTCAAGAGGGGAAGGATGATGAGGTCATCTCAACCAGCCATGCACCATCACATGTAAACCAAGGACAAGGTATACAAGATGTCAAAGATGTCACCCAAGCAAGAGAACAAGTGAACATTGGACCAATTACACGCAGTCGAGCTAAAAAGCTATAGCAACAGGTGACTTCACTCCTAGCAGAAATTAACTTCAACATACATGAGAATGTTATACTACCTAAATGTTCTACATTGGTTGTACTTAGGTATGTACCCGAAGCGGACGATGCTGCTCTACCTGGAGATGAAACTCAAAGATCAAATGACAAGGAATGGAGTAACAAGCACTATTTTGATCAGCTTGGAGCCAAAGTTTGGAGTGAACACTTCGGAACCCGTTTCGAGCAGTTCGGACTAGCATAATGAATCAACCATAACTTTTTATTCCCGATAGTTCTGGAGATCCACAAGTACTAGATGCAACGGGATTGAAGTCTACTTTCCAATGCAACAAACCGCATGTCATTTGGACTTCCCAATAAACCGCAGATTAGTGGAGACTGTACAGAAGGCCAACAGCCACGCGAGGCTCCTCGGGAGTTCAGTTCGTGGTGACCTTGTTGAGTTAGCATAACTCCAGAAACTCTAAGGTCCATTCACACCTAACTAGGAGGGTTGTTCCTAGTATAAATAATCCTTGAATCCAAGGTAGTGGACAAGACTTTGATAATGAAATAGAACCCCTTTTGTTCAGTTGTGTGCTAACAAATTCAAAGAGTGATCTCTACCCCTTTGCTCTTGTGATTTTCTTGAGGGATTACAGAAGCGGCCGCTTCATCGGCTCCCAATTGGTGCTCCTAGTCCATTGATTTCAGGTTATGTTGATTGGTTTTTTGAGAGTGTGGTTGGGCGAATCCTCAATTCACATTGTCGATTAAAGACGATGGTTGGCTTCGAGTTTTATTTATCAGGTTGCACTAGTTATCGCTGCTTGCAGCAAGTTATGTTGACTGTTCTACATCTAGTTATCTTGATTGGGATTCTACATCGTAAAGATCGGGACCGAGTCTCATCATCGTGTTGTGAACATGCTGCATGCAAAAGCTCCTACTTTAGAAACTGTGCAATCAGGAACTGGCGACAACTTTGCAATTGTACGAGGATATTTCTACAAAATTCCTCGGAAAAACAAACTTGTCAGATTTTTTGAATTTCATATGGGCTTCAGACCATGTCCTCCTTTGGGCTGGATGGGCCCGGCTTGATCCTGCTCGCTCGACGAACTGGCTCAGTAAGCCTCGGCCCATCTATATGGCTGCCCCCGTACCTTATCCGATGACATTGGGGTTGGTAGGGTTTTCGTTAAATTGGCGACTCGGCAGTGGCGGCAACTGTGCAATGTGCATAGATCTCAACCAGGGTGGCGGCACGGTATCCGGTGCCGATGGTAGAGCAGATTCTTGGATCCAACGATCGTATCGGCTGGTCTGCCCACCTGGAGATGAGCCGGATAACGTCAGAGCACACTGCAGTGGCACACACATCGGGGTGATCAGGGCAATGCGTGGTGGCTCCATTCCGTTAGTTCATGGCAGCGCTGACCATGACATGCACGGAGGTGTGGCTTGGCTTTGCTAGCATTGCTGGTGGCGGACCAGTGCACTTGTGCGGGCCGGGGGACATGCATGGTTTCACTTGATCGGACGGTCATCCCGCCCCATGGTGGCAATGGTGCTAGCTAGTTCTTCCGCTCACAACAGCGGGGCAGCGGACGAATGCGGTGAGCCCACTTAGAGTGAGGCGCATGCTGGAGATTTGAAGACAGGTTATGCGGAGCAGTATCTATCCTGAAACAATGTCTTTTATCTGCCCTGCCTTGGTCAGATTCAGGAGAATGACCCATTGAGCCCCGTACTCTTTTCTGTTAAAAGGAAGACGATTTTTGCTTACCTGACGTGCCAAAAATAAACAATTACGTGGAAGACAAAATCCATATCAACCAAAGAAGTAAATCGACAAATAATGTGGAGAAATCGAAAGATGGACGGACGGGTTTCCTATTGCTTCCATTGCTCCTACGTTATAGATGTTTTGGTCTAGGATCTGTCTCCTTTTACCCACCTGTTCTGTATCTTCAAGTACACATGTTTGCACCATTTCCCAGTTCATCACTTCACGCAAACTCGAAGTTGTAGCTGTTTGTGTTTTTGGACTATTTTCACCTACAACACAGTTTAATTTGTTAATTAAACACGTAAACCCCACAATCATAAACACAAACTGTGTGTTGTAGCTAGACTTGTAGCTGTTGGTATTTTTGCTACAATTGTTGCTCCTTAATTAATTTCGATGGGAAAGAATAACCTGGCAAGATCGAACCCAGCAGTAAGCATCCGCGGCCTCTTTTTATCTAGTGGCTATGCGTGTTAGGAACTTTGGCTTTCAATCCTGCCGCTGCCGGTGGAGAACTTGTCGACGAAGCATCCAAGAGGTGGAACTTCAAGGATGTGTGTGCTACAAGTAGCCAGTGCGCACCACTACGCTAGATGTGTCTCTTTCCCTATATTAATTAGTAAATTACTAAAGTATATATACTATATAAATAACCAGGCAAACTACTCTTGAACGCACCAAGGAAGTGTACCCAGGTATGTAGTACTTTATATAGCTGATTCCAACTAATAGCTAAGGTTCTTTTTTTTGCTACAAACCGAATCAATCAATTAAGCAAGGAGAGTTCGTGTTTACGTGCAACCGCCCGATCATCTGGTCAGGACTCATGGTACTTCACTTCATGGTATTTCCTTTGTTTCCACCGCTCGATTTTATCGGATGGACAGCTCTAATTTTTTTCAAAAGTCCTCTAAAATTTCTCGTCCATTATATGGTCATCAGTTTTTTGGTGGAGCAATCAGCCTACATTGTTCATTGTCATGCATGGGCTGGACTCCACTTCGATTTTTCAAGTTGTATGGAAATTGAGCTGACGATATTCCTTCTAATTTTTTTAAATTCTTCCATCGTTTTAATGGAGCCATAACTTCAGCGCATGCTATTAAGCTATTTCGTCATGTTGATTACAGATAGATACACAGTACTAAAAGATGCCAATGATACAATCAGCATGGACTGACGTGCCACCTCATGCGGCGCCAAGTACACCAGGTGCTTACCCACAACAAGAGTACACCAGATTCCAATAACTAACTAATACATCTCCAACCATCCATCATCGGGAAAAGCAGCAGCGATAGTGAATAAATAGCCACAAATAATGAGACATACATATATGATGCTAATCCTGGAATTAAACCCTCATTAGATAGGCAGTAGGGTGCACCCATATCCCTTAACCACTCAAGCAACGCCTGATTCTTGACGATAAAGATGAACCTGACATAGCAATGCATGCCAGCTGAGTGATACTAATGAATGGGATCTCAGACACATGTCACTGTTGATCGGACATCGATCCAAGAACACATGAACGAGGATCGACATGATTCAGGGGTGGACCGTCTTGTGACTTGCCATGTACCCCTATGTGGAAATTAAGAATAATAGTGGTTGGCAATTTAACATCATGCATGCACACCCGATCGAACGTAGCCTGTGTTTCGTCCTAACAATGAATGCAAAGAAGATACTTCGATCACTACACGTACAGTTACCTCCAATTTAGCATTTACACGGTGTAATTAACTACTGCCGTGTTCCTTTTTAACTTTTCACTAATTTTGAAATGCAACTTTGAGCATTATTTTCTACAGCTACATGTTAAGATATACGACTAATAAAATTATAATGTCGTTAAACTATTTCCACAATACAATTTTGTCCCCATTATAGCTAGGGCGGCTTGCGACTTTACTTAATTACCACTTCCTCCATTCCAAATTTTAGGTTATTTTCGCTTTTCTAGGTGCATAGATATTATTATGCATCTATATATATACATATATATATAGATGCATAATAAATATAGATGCATAATAATATCTATGCACCTAGAAAAGTGAAAACGACCTAAAATTTGGAACGGATGGAGCGGTAATTACCAAGGGTAGCTCTATATATATGAATGAATGTGGTTACTTGTGGCACTTCTGAGTTCTGAGCATGATACAAGACCAAATATTCCAGAAACTAAATAAAGATTTTAGCACAGGGGTTAAAAGTAACTTACGTACTGTTACTATATATATTTACCATTACAGTCCACTAGAAATACACGTGTTCTTTTTTTAATGCAGTGCTTAAAAGTAACTTAAGTTGTCAAATGCCATTTATTCAGGGTGTGGATGTGTCAAAATTTGCACAGATAATTCAATAATTACCATCGTTTGTAACATGAGATCCACTTTACATAATGATGATCAAGCAAGATTAGGTGCATTACATGCTGTTTGCCCTTGCATTATATATTGTTGGCGCTAGAAATCGGTCAACCGATTCCCCAGCGTCTAACACACGACCCGGGAGAATCTGCTTAACTCCTGTTCGGGTGATTGCCCTGGTGCAATTCGCGCGGCGTGCCAGCCAATCTGACCTGTTGATTGGCAAGGAAGAGTGCGTGTCAAATCCAGAAGTCGCGATCGGCTATACTTCCGATCTCGAGAAAGCTTATCAGCAAATCGGCCGATTTGCCATAATAAAGAAATTGGCTATGAAACAGCCGACTATCAGGTAGCGTGAACGGTGATTAGTTTGAAGTAATCGGTACAACGCTACAGTAGCAACACTAGGAACAGATCTAATCGGCTATGCGTAGAATAAGTAAATTAAACAGCAAATTATGAAAAAAAAAACCGAAACTGCCGATTCCTAGTTGGATAACTAGTGATAAAACTAGAAAAACAGGTAAAACCTATGATTCTAGTAAATATCGATAACTGGTGAATAAATCTAAACGAAACGACAGCGATGCGCCCGAAGTTAAAGCTTAGAACTTACTCGGTAAACGGAACCTACAAGATCGGCCGGAGGTCAAGTTGATGCAGCCCCGCCAACCCGTACGAACTCGTGAAAAAGAAGAAAGTATTTGGCGAAGTCGCCCGCTTGAAAGTAAGTACGAGGAAATAGTAACTTGTTGTATTGAGTAGTTGATGATTACAGATCTACAAAGGTAGCTATTTATAGCCCCGTACAGATGACTCCTTAACTGACTAGAACTCTATCTCTAATTCAAATAGAAAATGAATATTTACAAGTACGATTCGTACTAGGTTGGTTATTATACGCTTTACGGGCTGATCTTCCCTTCATCCTTCTATTCCTTTCCAGGCCCATACCGGCCCAATTGTTCCAACCTTCTAATCGGCCGATTCCTCATCGGCCAAAAGTAACCGATCGGGAACCTGGCGTGTCCGATCCAAACCCCCAAGAGTTAAGCGAGGCAGAAGCCATCGGCCGATCTCGTACTGTAGCATTGGCCGATCTTGGACTGTAGTGCCAACCAACCGATCTCGAACTGTAGCGCCATTCGGCCGATTTCCAACTGTACTTTTCCAATTTCCTCTTTTCCTGGCGCCGATTTCACTGGTGATGAAATCTGGCGTCAACACATGCCCCCCAGTTTCGGAGTAAAACATAGTCTTTTACTTCGAAATTCTTTTCAACTTCCCCTCCGAAACAGCTGCAATGAAAATATCCTTCCGTTTCGCGGTCTTCCAGCTGATGATTGCAATCTTTTCGAAACAGGCGCCCACGACAACCACTACTCCCGAAAAACTCGAAACACCGGCGCGATAAAAATTCCATTTTTACCCCTCCTTAGGCGCCCTTTAAATAGCAGTTCACCCCGCATTTCACCTTCGAGCTCACGTCCTTCTTCCTCAGCGCGCGCGCCTTCTTCTTCCCTCAGCACTTTCCCTTAGCTCCGAAGCTTCCTAGCGCCATCCTCCTATTGCTTTTTCTCTCACCCTCCAATGGCGGCACCTTCAGGCAACTCTCCCGGGCGCAATGCTCCGGAAATGGCGCCCCCGGCGGAAGTGACGACAGCGGTTGCTCCGTCGTCAGAAGAAGGAGCTTTATCGGAGATCCCAATGGCGATCCCCATAGCGGCCTCATCCTCCGCAGCTGCACCGTCGGTCACGCCGATTACAAGGAACTTCATCCCAGAGGTTATTACCGAATCCTTCCTCTATCGGCAATGCATTTACTCTAGATCTATTTCTTACTTTTCGCACCCCCTTTCCTTTTTTAGGCGGTTAGACATCGCATTACTATCCATCTTACGGGAAATCCCGGCCTTGTCTATCTCGGACCCATGGGGAACCCAGATCCAACCGAGCTCATCAATTTGGAAACCCATAGAATCCCCTTCAAAGAATCCACCATGGACCTGGATCACTGGCTAAGTACTTTTAGGTCTTGGCCAAATGAAACCCCTGGTTGGAGGGAGTGGTACCAACGGATAGCCGAACCGAAGAGGGTCCAATGGGACGAACTCAAAATCGGCCAGTGCATCAACCTGTCTTTGTCCCAGATGGAGCGAAATGAACCGTTGGTGATAGCGGCCTCTTACTTTTGGTCTGATGCCCTCAATGCTTTCTTGTTTGGGCATGGACCTATGACTCCCACACTGGCCGATGTGGTTCTGTTGACCGGCCTTGACATTTCCTCCCCAGACACACCTTTCTGCCTCTTAGCCGCAACGTCAAATCGGCTGGACACAAGAGGAATCGGCAGGTGGAAAGGATTCATCAGATGCAACAAAAGAGCCGGGTCTGTTGAGAATAGGGAGCACACGGCCTTTTTAATGATGTGGTTAGAAAAACATTTCTTTTGCGGAAGAGTAGCCGGCCCATCAACCAACACCCAGGCTTTAGCTGAAGCGCTATCGGCAGGAACCCCTGTTCCCCTTGGGAAACACTTGCTAGGGGCGGCGTACCACATGCTCCACCAAATCGGCATCAAACTATCCAAAGGGGAGCCGATTGGAAATCCAGGTGGCCCCTGGTGGTTCATCAATTTATGGTTGAACCTTTATATGAGCAAGATCACTCAGCAGAGGGTGGAACACATGATGTTCCCCAACATTGAATCGGCAGAAGAACCTACTGCTCGTCGCCGATGCACATCTTTCGGCGAAGCGGCGTCGGCCTTCCCGGGTTGCTTGTACTCTGCTACAAAAGTGGCCGAGTACTTCCGATGCTTTTACAACGGCTTTAATGAAGATGCAACCGTCTGGTTTCCTTATCAGCGGGATGACCCAATCTTTGAACTCCCAACCTGCTTCGACTCGACCACTGGCCGATTCGACGAAGAACTCACCGATGAGCTAATCAAGCCAGGAATCTTGCCAGCCAACTTCTTTTCGGGGAAAGATGCCCCCACGTACGAGTTCTACAATCCCTCTGCTGCAGCACGCCAACTCGGCATGGGTCAGCTGCCGATTCAAGTATATTTTGCTGGCCGAGTCAAGTTCAGAGATGGGCTCACAACAGGTCTGGACTACAGTCGGGTACGAGACCGGATCCCGGACTCCACCACTATTGACCTGAACAACTGGATAGTAGCCCCCTTCGCTGTCCAGCCATTCAAACTTTGGTGGGCCGAATGGAAACAATTCCTCTTCTGCAACTCGGCATCGGCATACTGCAATCTCCTAGATTCAGCCAACATCGACCCGAACGCCGAGGTATTTTCCTTAGCTGATTTTTACTCTTTTTTCAACGTAGTTGAATACTAATGCTTCGCTCCATTTCTCCAGTCTGAGAATCGTGTCCCCCCAACACACAGCCGGAGTGGTCGGCTAATAGAAGATCATCCATACACCACCTACCCTCTGATCGGCTATGATGCTCCGTCCGTGGATGTAATTGCTGGTCGATCGAAGCAAACACAGAAGAAGGTCACCAAGAAGACCAGCCGCCGAGTCCGGGCCCGTATAGAGTCGGCGGATCCTCCCATGCTCGTATCGGCAGAGACTTCGGCCGCATTACCCCCTCAAGCCACCAGAGAGACCGATGCTCAAGTCATCGCACAAGCTGGGGCAGCCGCCGCGTCACTGCTGTTAGAGGCCGTGCAGGTAAACTCATGTTTAATCCTTCCGATTGTCGTTTCGATATTAATCCTTCTTATCTTAGACTGCACAGAGTACCCCCATGGACACACAACAATCGGCAGCAACCCAATCGGCCACCGACGCGCCCCGGCTTCCATCCGTTGAGGTACAACACAATTTCACCGATTCCCTTAGTGTTTGAATAATATGCTTACTCAACCCTCTGACACAGGTCATCGGCACGCCAAGCGCTCCTCAACCATTGGTCCCCTCTCGGGAAGCTGGCCCAAGCACAGCGCCGATTATTGTGGAGTCTTCCTCTTCTGATGAACCCATGGTACAAGCCCCTGAGCCGAGGACGACGGCTTCCCGAATGCAACTTGAAGAGATTCGATTCAAAGAGGTAAGACATCTTTCAACTTCATTTAGCCGATATGCTTTTACCATCAGCCGATTTATTTTTCTTCTTTACTACTTCCAGGAACAGGACACCCCTGATAACAGCCTCTTCTCTTTTGCGGTCGCCCTCTCTGATGATGAAGAAGTCGCTTCTCACCAGGTCGCCCTGAGCTCCATTCCTGACGACGTCCGAGCCAAGCTTACCAGCATCCGATCCCTTCTTCAAGGAGACATTGGCCGATTAGAAGAAGATCCTTCGCCGATTCGGCAGCTTTTCGGTGACGTCAGCGGACGAGTGCCAGAAGAAGCGGAGGAAGCTTTGGCGCCGGCCGCATTTATTGAGTCCATGAGGATCCCGGTCTTCAGGGCCCTTCGTCATATGGCCGATCGCGCCAAGCTGGCCAAGACTCGTGAAAAAGAGGATGCGTACAAACGTCAAGCTCAAGAGGTGCACCAACGTATTCATTTTCTGGAGGACTCCCGCCCGGGGATCGTCGGCGAGATAGACCGTCTCAAACGCCGAAGGGCAGAGCTTGCCAAGGAGATGGAGCAGGTGACCAAGGCAATCAGTGCCGAAGAGAAAAGGCTCCAAGAACTTCCTTCTGTCATTGCCGATTTAAAACAGGAGAGGCAGCATTTGGCCCATGAAGCCCTGAAGCTCCACCGTAGCGCGTCAGAAGTCCCCGGATCGGCGGATGAAGACCAACGGGTCTTGGACTCTGCCGATCAGATCCGGCGTCGAGCGATTGCGGCTATCGATACCCTTCTGGGTAATCTGTAAAGGCACTGACTATTTTGTACGATCCTTTAATGACTGCTTTGACCGTCCTTCGCGACGCCTCTTTTATTTATTGCCCTTCTTACTTCCGATGGGACGCACCCTTACCAAATATCCATGCCTCTTTCTCTTATAAATGCCGGCCTAGACTCCCCCTTCCGAGAGTACCAGTTTGGCTTCGGCTTTATTTTCTCAATCTGCTCTCGTCGGCGCAACCTTCTGTCATGTCTTCATCGTCCTCCTCTCCCTCTGTTAACCAGGTGAAAACCTTATCCTTCTTCTCCGTTTAACTCTTTTGAAGGAGATCACTTTTTAAATCGTTTTTCCCTCAACCTCGACGCCTTAGCCCCGGACTTGAGCGCGCCATCGAGCTTATACACTCTGATGAACCATTGTCGTCGGAGGATAAGGATTTAATCAGGGCTCATCGTGACGAACTTCAAGAACATGTCTCTGCTGACGCCCGTCGGGTCTTGGACTTTTTGGGCAGCAACACCCGCCGGCGACCTCAAGTCGACCGAAGTCATCCGCTTCCTCCTCGAGTCGCCCTCGAAGATGCAGCGGCAGGAACTTCGCGCCCGGCCATGGACCGGAGCCATCCCCTCCCCCGTCAAGTCGAAGCGGAGGCTTCGATGAAAGAGACAGAAGAAGAGTACCTCCATCGTATGACAGAGTTAGGTCGGGCTGAGAGAGAGCGTAAGAAAAAGAATGGTGAGGCTCCAAAAGAGATGGACGAAGAGTACCTCCGTCTTATGATAGAATTAGGTCGGGCTGAGAGAGAGCGTAAGAAGAAGAATGGTTAATCGTTATTTTTTTGTTCTAAGGGCGACTTGTACCTTGTCGGCCGTGTAATCCGCCGCCCGTACCGAATGAATACATCGGCCGATTTGGACGACTACATGTTTTTTCTAGATGAACCGTTTTGTATCGGCTATGTGCTGTTGTATTGCGGTCAATCCATTATGCTCCGACCCATATACTAGGGTAGTATTTTTCAAGTACCTTCCATTCAGAGCCCTAGTAAACTCTTCTCCTTCGATTGTTTCCAAAATATAAGCATTTCCTGGAGCACATCTGCCGATTTTATACGGCCCTTCCCATGTAGGGGACCATTTTCCGAACTTAGGATCTTTCGACCCGATCGGCAATACTAACTTCCAAACCAGGTCTCCAGGGGAGAATTGTTTGACTTTGACCTTCTTATCGTACCACCTGGCTACCTTCTTCTTGTTTTCCTCAATTCTTATCGAAGCTCTCAACCGCTGGCCAGCCAAGTCATCGAGTTCCCTCTTCATGAGTGACGAGTAGTCATCGGCCGTTAACTGGTCCTGGAGCGAAATGCGCCTCGATCCCGCCCTTGATTCCCACGGTAGTACTGCATCATGACCGTACACCAACTGATAAGGGGATAACTTGGTGGCTCCATGGCAAGCCATCCTGTATGCCCATAGGGCTTCAGTTAGACATAGATGCCATTTTTTCGGCTGCTCCTCTATCTTCCTTTTAATTAACTTAATTATCCCTTTGTTGGAGGATTCGGCCTGGCCGTTGGCTTGGGCGTAATATGGAGAGGAGTTTAATAATTTAATTCCCATATCGGCCGCGAATTCCTCGAATTCCCCTGATGTGAACATTGTTCCCTGATCGGTCGTAATAGTCTGGGGAATGCCGAATCGGTAGACGATATGGTCTCTTACGAAGTCGGCCATGGTAGCCGATGTTACGGCTCTTAACGGAATTGCTTCCACCCATTTGGTAAAGTAATCGGTAGCCACCAGAATAAATTTATGCCCTTTGCTTGATGGAGGGTAAATTTGGCCGATAAGGTCTATTCCCCATCCTCTGAACGGCCATGGCTTGATAATGGGATTCATGGCCGATGCGGGCGCACGTTGGACATTCCCGAACTTCTGACAATCCTGGCATCCCTTATAATATTTGAAGCAATCTTCGAGGATCATTGGCCAGTAATACCCATTATTCCTGATCATCCATTTCATCTTATGTGCCGATTGGTGTGCCCCACATACCCCTTCATGGATTTCTCCCATTAGAGTCTTAGCTTCCTCAGTTCCCAGACACTTGAGTAGGACGCCATCAATTGTTCGGTAGAACAAGTCATCCTCGAGCAGTACGTACTTAGTAGCATGGAAGCGTACTCGTCGATCCACTTTCTTAGATGGGTCCTTCAAGTAGTCGGCAATTTCTTTTCGCCAGTCATCGGCCGCAAGTTCCAAAGCCATAGCGCCTAGAATTGGCCGATATCCAGACGCGTGCTGGGCGAGTCTGTTGGCGTCTTCATTGTGATCTCTTGGGATGTGCTCGATTACTGCCGATGTGAACTCTTTTAAAAGCTGCAGGCAATCTTCATAATAAATTCTCAATACATCGTCCTTGCATTCGGACCTCCCGGTTAATTGATCCACAATAAGCATGGAATCTCCGAAGACCTCAACAGAATCAGCCTTGACCTCTCTTAGTAGTTGTAATCCCTTCAATACAGCCCGGTACTCCGCTTGATTATTGGTGGCGGTAGCTTCTATCGGCGGAGAAAAATCATAGCTTGCCCCCCGAGGCGATATGAGGACGATGCCGATTCCTGATCCGACCCCACATGACGATCCATCAAAGTATAAAGTCCAAGGCACCGGTTCTACGAAGGTAGTCTCTGGTCCGCAGTGTTGGGCGACGAAATCGGCCATGACCTGACCCTTAACGGCTTTAGCCGATTCATACCGTAAGTCAAACTCCGACAAAGCCAATATCCATTTGCTGATTCGTCCTTTCCAGATCGGCAGTGACAGCATGTATTTTACTACGTCGTCTTTGCACACGACTACACATCCCGCCGACAGTAAGTAGTGCCTGAGTTTGGTGCATGAGAAGTATAGACATAGGCACAACCGCTCCACTGGAGGATATCTTGTTTCAGCGTCCAGAAGTCTTCTACTGACATAATAAATTACTCGTTCCTTTCCTTTGAATTCCTGGACTAGAGCCGACCCAATAGCCTTTTCATCGGCTGATAAGTATAATTTAAATGGCTTACCAGTTTGAGGAGGAACCAATACCGGTGGTGAGACCAAGTACTGCTTGATATCTTCCAATGCTTTGCGTTGCTCCTCCCCCCATATGAACTCCTGGTCAGGCTTCGACTTCAATAGTGGTGTGAACGCCTGAATCCGCCCAGATAGGTTTGATATGAATCTTCTGATGAAATTCACCTTGCCGATTAAAGACTGCAATTCAGTTTTATTCTGTGGGGCCACAACTTTGTTGATAGCCGCTATGGTCTTCCGATTGATTTCTATTCCCCGTTCATGCACCATGAACCCTAAGAATTGTCCGGCGGACACGCCGAAGGCACATTTATTGGGGTTCATCTTCAGCCCATGTTTCTTGGTGCATTCCAGCACTCTTCGCAAATCAGTCAGATGTTCTTCGTGTCCTTTGGACTTGACTACGACGTCGTCGATGTAGATCTCTACCAGAATGCCGATGAGTTTGTGAAATATGTAGTTCATGGCTCTCTGATACGTAGCGCCAGCGTTCTTCAAGCCAAAAGTCATCACCACCCATTCGAATAAACCAAGGTGGCCCGGGCATCTGAAGGCCGTTTTGGGTATATCCTCTTCGGCCATTAGTATTTGATTGTATCCAGCGTTTCCGTCCATAAAGCTAATAACCTTGTGTCCTGCGGCAGCGTCTATCAGTACATCGGCCGTTGGCATGGGGTACCCATCCATCGATGTGGCCTGATTAAGATTCCTAAAATCAACGCACACACGTAACTTTCCGTTCTTCTTGTACACTGGTACAATGTTGGAGATCCACTCGGCATAACGGCATTGCCGAATGAATTTCGCTTCGATTAGTCGAGTTATTTCGGCTTTTATGTCTAGTAGAATTTTAGGATTGCAGCGCCGTGCAGGCTGTTGGTACGGCCGATACCCTGATTTTATGGGTAGCCGATGTTCAACAATAGATCGATCTAAACCGGGCATCTCATGATACTCCCAAGCAAAACAATCCTTAAATTCTCTTAACAAATTTGTCAATTTACATTTGTACTCTGGGTCTAAATTTGCACTAATATAAGTCGGCCTTGGTTTGGTACCATCGCCTAAGTCTATCATCTCCAATGAATCGGCCGACGTGAACCCGCGCCCTAGCTTCCCATCTTCTCGGGCGAACTGATCCATTTATTCTGAGTCTTCGGAGCCGACTGCTCGGATCGGCTGTAGGCCAAAATCGGACACCTTCAGGAAATCGGTATCCCATACTCTGCCGGATATGCACTTGACGGTTTCGCAGCTCCACTGCTGCGTGTCGGCTGCCGCGATGCTGTATGCGGAATCGGCGTTGACTACCTCGATGTTGTCGCCGACCCACTGTACGAGTCATTGATGCATCGTCGATGGGATGCAGCAATTTGCGTGTATCCAGTCCCGGCCGAGTAACATATTGTAGGATCCCTTGCCATTAATGATAAAGAAGGTAGTGGGAAGGGTCTTACTGCCGATGGTGAGGTCGACGCAGAGGGCGCCGTGAGCAGGGGACACGTTGCCTTCGAAGTCCTTGAGCATCATGTCCATCTTGGTCAAGTCATCGTTGCTTTTCCCAAGCTTCCGGAGTACGACATACGGCATGATATTGACTGCAGCTCCTCCGTCTACCATTAATCTGGTGAGGGGGCGGCCGTTGACATGCCCTTTGAGAAACAATGCTTTCAGGTGTTGTCGTTCGTCGTCCTCGGGCTTCTCGAACGTGGCTATCATTGGCTCCAAAGCCAACTGTGCCATCTGTTCTTCTATTGCCGACACATCCTGTCGGTCGGCAGGAGTCATAAACTCCGTCGGCAGTATGAAAACCATGCCGATATCGGCTGCCGATTCATCACCCGCCGATTCGTCGCCCCCTCTGTCGTTTCTTTTGGGGCGCCATACCCGAGGCCTGCCTTCCTTCTTGTCCGTCGTGCTCTGTTGTTCCTCCTCCTGCTGTTCCCACTGGCGGAGACGTTGGATCCTTCATTTTTGAGATTTGGTCAATCCATCGGGACACCACCTGGGGTTTACTGGTTTGGTCCTTGGCCTGGCGCGCTCCCATTCCGGCTCACGTCCTAACGGGTTTTCGTCTGTCACCCGAGCATCGGCCATCTCTTCAAGCCGACTTTGAACGTTGGCCCTATTTTCTGACCGGTCATGTCGATTAGTCCTGCCCCCCGGCCTATCATGGCGTCTATCTTCCGACCGGTCATATCGGTTACTTCTGCCCCCAGCCGATCACGCACGGGAGGGCGCTGGTCGTCTTGGTCGCGCCAGTTCCTGTTGATCGGTTCTGGTCTTCCGTCTCTGGAGCGAGACCTGTTGAACGGCCGATTGCCACGATACGGGCCGTTGCATTCTGGGCAATTATCGGCCGAAGGTAGCCTGAGGTTGCTTTCCCAACAGTGGATGAAGAACGGGCACCTCCAGTGATCTTCGTGCCGCTGCATCGCTTCTTCCCGGGATCTTGAGCGTTCATGCTGACGCTAATATTTCTGAAGCAGGAACTGGGAAGTAATGCATGGCTCTTTTGATTCGCCATCGTCGTTCTCCATCCGTCGCTTCCCCTTAACGTCTTCAGGCGTCGCTTGATTTCTGGGGTCTACGGCACCACTCTTTCTAGCCGATTCGGACGTCAGCACCTTCGTTTGGAGCGAGTTCTTCCCTGTGTCAACCATGTTAGTGGGGAAGGGGTGCTGGTCGATCTTCATCGGCTTGGCTGATTTTGTTGGCACTTCAAATTTAAGTCTGCCTTGCTCAATGGCCGACTGTATCTGCTGCCTGAAGATTTTGCACTCATTAGTATCATGAGACGTGGCGTTGTGCCACTTGCAATATTTCATCTTTTTTAGCTGTTCGGCAGAAGGTATTGTATGATATGGCGAGAGCTTGATCTGTCCTTCCTGGAGGAGAAGGTCGAAGATTTTATCGGCCTTCGTTGTATCAAAGCCGAATGTTTCTGGCTCCTTTTTGCCGAACGGGCATGATATCGGCTTCTTTCCTTTGACCCATTCTGCCAGACCGACCTCAGCATCTTCTTCGGCTTCAACCTCCTCCAGGAATGCAACCTTCTTCTGGAAGTTCCTCCGTGGATCGAAAGAACGTACCTCCTGTCCAGACAATCGGTGGACGATTTGGCTTAAACTCTCGAACTCCTGTGAGGCGTATTTTTCTTTGATGTGGGGCAGGAGACCTTGAAAGGCTATATCGGCCAGCTGCGCGTCGTTTAGAGCCAAAGAGTAACATTTGTTCCTGATTTCCCGAAATCTCTGTACATATGAGAATATCGGCTCGTCGCTTCTCTGCTTGAGGCTGGTCAAATCGGACAGTTTCATCTCATGTACCCCAGCGTAGAAGTATTTATGAAACTGTCTTTCCAAATCGGCCCATGTAATAATCGAGTTCGGCGGTAATGTTGTGAACCACTGGAAGGCCGACCCGGACAAGGATGATGAGAACAGCCGCACCCGTAGAGCATCTTGTGCAGCTGCTTCTCCGCATTGGATGATAAATCTATTCACGTGCTCCACGGTCGAAGTGTCATCCATCCCCGAGAATTTGGTGAAGTCAGGAACTTTATACCGATGGGGAAACGGTAATAGATCGTATGTAGACGGGTATGGTGTCCTATAGGTGTAAGTTTGTACCTTCGGCTTCAAGCCAAATTGTTCCTGAATCACTTCTGCTATACGTGCCGACCAGTCCGGCTGTTGCTGGTAAACTGTTGGCTGAGGGACTGGCACGTGCTGGTATATCGGAAGTGGGATGGCCTGATGCTGAGTGAAAGTAGGTGGCATCTGAGTGAAAGCCGGCTGTGCATTCAGGGTCGGCTGTTTGAATGAGCCACTCACTTCATCGTATAGTACGAGCTCTGCTGCTTTACTCATCTCTGGTGCGACAGGCTGGTACGGCGGCATGGTTGGTCGAGTGGCTGCTTGGAAAGATGCCTGGAATTGGGGACTTCCCTGACCGGCCGATTGATCCTGAACGGCCGTAGCTGATGGTGCCCCCCAAGGCGCTGGGCTAACTGGAGGGAACGGCGCAGAGGACAACTGGACGGGGTGGGGCTGAAGGTGTTGTGTAGCATTATACCCCATAGGATTTGACGATAAGGAAGCGCCTGAACCCCCAACGGGAAATTGGATCGGCTGAGAAGCCGAATAACCCTTGTTTAGTGGGATCAGCTGATTATATACCGGTCCCTTGTATCCTTGAGCTGCTCCGCTAGCCATGGAGCTGATGACGACATTGTACACCGTATTTGCAAGCACCGGGGATTGATCAATGAAGGCGTGATAAACGGAATGTTGGACCATCTCGGCCATCTTGTCCGAGTCCTCGGTGATTGTGATCTGGCGAGGAGTTGGGAACGGAGATTTTTTGACAGTCTCCCCGCTTCTGGTGCGACTGAAGGATTGTAGGCAAGCCTTCCGGTAGTATGCCGTCTGCTTCTCTAATTCTTCTTTCTAGTCGTCCCTGAGATCTGCCTCTGTCACTGCGATGACGTTATCTTCGGAGACTTCAGCAGCTTTCGACATGGTGGCGGTTGTATTGGTCCCACCGAGCGTGCCAAAAGTGTGTTGGCGCTAGAAATCGGTCAACCGATTCCCCAGCGTCTAACACACGACCCGGGAGAATCTGCTTAACTCCTGTTCGGGTGATTGCCCTGGTGCAATTCGCGCGGCGTGCCAGCCAATCTGACCTGTTGATTGGCAAGGAAGAGTGCGTGTCAAATCCAGAAGTCGCGATCGGCTATATTTCCGATCTCGAGAAAGCTTATCAGCGAATCGGCCGATTTGCCGTAATAAAGAAATCGGCTATGAAACAGCCGACTATCAGGTAGCGTGAACGGTGATTAGTTTGAAGTAATCGGTACAACGCTACAGTAGCAACACTAGGAACAGATCTAATCGGCTATGCGTAGAATAAGTAAATTAAACAGCAAATTATGAAAAAAAAACCGAAACTGCCGATTCCTAGCTGGATAACTGGTGATAAAACTAGAAAAACAGGTAAAACCTATGATTCTAGTAAATATCGATAACTGGTGAATAAATCTAAATGAAACGACAGCGATGCGCCCGAAGTTAAAGCTTAGAACTTACTCGGTAAACGGAACTTACAAGATCGGCCGGAGGTCAAGTTGATGCAGCCCCGCCAACCCGTACGAACTCGTGAAAAAGAAGAAAGTATTTGGCGAAGTCGCCCGCTTGAAAGTAAGTACGAGGAAATAGTAACTTGTTGTATTGAGTAGTTGATGATTATAGATCTACAAAGGTAGCTATTTATAGCCCCGTACAGATGACTCCTTAACTGACTAGAACTCTATCTCTAATTCAAATAGAAAACGAATATTTACAAGTACGATTCGTACTAGGTTGGTTATTATACGCTTTACGGGCTGATCTTCCCTTCATCCTTCTATTCCTTTCCAGGCCCATACTGGCCCAATTGTTCCAACCTTCTAATCGGCCGATTCCTCATCGGCCAAAAGTAACCGATCGGGAACCTGACGTGTCCGATCCAAACCCCCAAGAGTTAAGCGAGGCAGAAGCCATCGGCCGATCTCGTACTGTAGCATTGGCCGATCTTGGACTGTAGTGCCAACCAACCGATCTCGAACTGTAGCGCCATTCGGCCGATTTCCAACTGTACTTTTCCAATTTCCTCTTTTCCTGGCGCCGATTTCACTGGTGACGAAATCTAGCGTCAACATATATATACCTACCTCGGCCATTACCTACTAGGGGCCTGTTTGGTTCATGGGACTGTTTGGTTCATGGACTAAAATTTAGACCTATCACATCGAATGTTTAGATACTAATTAGAAATATTAAATATAGGTTAATTACAAAATCAATTGCATAAATGAAGGCTAATTCACCAGACGAATCTATTAAGCCTAATTAATCCATGATTTGACCATGTGATGCTACAATAAAATGTATTAATCATGGATTAATTAGGCTTAATAGATGCGTCTCGCGAATTAGCCACGGCTTATGCAATTAGTTTTATAATTAGTTCACATTTAGTCCTTCTAATTGGTATCAAACATCTGATGTGACCCGAACTAAAAATTAGTCTATGGATCCAAACACCCGTAAAGTCAAAACGCATTATTTGTCTTGGGCTCGCTTGTATATCAAGCAAAATATATAAAAAGTTGATTTTTTCATTGTCTTGTGGAGAAAGAGAATGTGTATTATTGCATCATGTGCATATATATTGTTCAAAATCTTCTATTCATTCTGTTATATTTTCTTAATTAGTATATTGCCAACATATATATATATATATATATATATATGCACACGATAATGTGCGGTAGTATGCACGCATATCACTCTTATAGTCCACATAAACAAATATTAGTTTTGGAACACTATTACTGTACTTACTGTCATTTACGCAACTTCATATATTACATTCCCGCGTCCGTTTTCTCTCTCCAAATCATTTGCATGCCTTCAAAAAACAAAAGGTGGTCAGTGGCGTGGCACTCTGCAATCAGCAATCACTCGTCTAGCTAGCTTCCCTTTCGGTTAAGTACTTGTATACGCAGTGCTAGCAGCAGCAGTGTACTCCCTCCGTTTTAAATTATAGGTTATTTTAGTTTTTTAAGTTTGTAGATATTTGTATGCATCTAGATATACATTATATTTACGTACGTATAAATATTTATGAAAAAACGAACACAATTTGAAACGGAAACAGAGGAAGTAGAATCTAGCGCTCTGGCATCGGTATTGGGTGGAGAATTAGTGAGTTAAACCAGTGGTGTAACTGAGGTAATAACGTACAATGCAAGCTACGTACACAAACACGTACACCGGCCGGTACGATATTATCCAATTTATTAGCTGATGTTGCCGAATAGCTGGAACCAATTTATTGTAGTGTGACATCGACGATGTGATCGCTATCTGGTCGTCTCAGGTCCCACTCGATTGACTGGGCCGGCCGGCGCGTGTCGAGTCACCGGGAAGCTCCGGCGTTAGCTAGGGCCCAGTAATAATTTTTGCCACCTTACTACAGTGTGACCCTGCTAGTTGTGATCATGAAAGTTACCCCGTACCAGGGGAACTGGAAGGAACAGGTCTTGGGGCGTTTGATACCGGTCGTATCGGATGTTAGATGGTAATTAGAAGGATTAAATATGAGCTAATTATAAAACTAATAGCAAAATTTCTAGACTAAATCGCGAGACGAATCTATTAAATCTAATTAATCTATAATTAGCAAATGGTTACTGTAGCACCACATTGTCAAATCATGGACTAATTAGATTTAATAGATTTGTCTCGCGATTTAATCTAGGGATTGTACAATTAGTTTTGTAATTAGTCTATATTTAATACTTCTAATTAGTATTCAAATATCCAATGTGACAGGGCTAAAATTTAACCTCAGTCTCCAAACACCCCTTAGTCACATGATGATGTCTGACCTATGCGTATGTGTCATGCATGCATGCAACCTCTATGGGCAGCTGCGCCGTGGGCACGCTGCTTGTTGCTAGCTTACTATGTTCTACAATGCTGAGAGCATATCAGGCTCTCTATTTTTTCCTCTCTAGTAAAAAGATTTCTCTTTATTTTGAGTTGCTCATTCCAACAGATTATCCATTTCCTACTCTCCAAATCCCAACAGTTCTTAATAGGTCCCATATATCATATGTGGAGCATATCTGTCATCCTCTATTTTTCTTTTTTTTCCATGCATCTTATCTTCTTCCCCAGCTCCCTTTGCTTTACCACCAGCTCCTCCCCATTGTCTCCTCCCTGCTTGGCCTTGCTTCGCCAGCCAGCTCCTCCCCGCGCGGCCTTTACTGCGCCACCCGTTCCTCCCCGCACAGCCTTCCTCCGCCGACCGGCTCCTCCGCGCACGGCCTTTGCTGCGCCGCCCGTTCCTCCCTGCCGGCTCGTTCCCAAGCTCCCTTTGCTCCGCCGGCCGGCTCCTCCCCGCCGCTCCTACATGGCCTTGCTCCGCCGGCTGGTGCGTCCCGAGCGTAGCCCTTCCTCGACCGGCAGGTGCCCTGATTCCGCGCCCGCGCACTCATGCTCCGCCAGTGTTGTGCGGGCGATCGATGAAGGCTGGGGCGGCGCTGTGCAGGCATTGGAGGAGACCAGGCCGGCGGCGGCGCTGGAGGGAGACCAGGCCGGCGTTGGAGGAGACCGGTCGACGGCGGCGCAGAGGTGGCATCGTGAGAGGACAGGGCTTGCGTGGGACCCACAGTTGGCAAGGCAGATGGGAAGGCAGGTTGGCTTGCCAAGTTTAGCCAGCGGGAAGAAGAATTTGACCATTCATATGGGATAGCAGGGAAGATGGCAACTCTCTTGGAGCAAGATTTTCATCATGAATTGTTAAATTTTAGTTTAGAGAGTTAGATATCAACCCTCGTTGCTCGTAATGCATCCAGTGCAGTGCAGAGAGGAGACCGGCCCGGCCAGCTCAAAGCAAAGTGAACCCCCACATGTCTGTACACGCGGCAGCAGCACACCAAGGACGACGTGTCCATTGATCTCTCTGTCTCAATCTTAGTTGGGGATTCAGCATATATAGTCGGCTTTATCCTCCAGAGCAACCGTTGGTACCGGTGGGCCACTATGGACCACCAAATGTTCCATCGGGCATTTTAAGAGGCTACTAAAGCAGATCCGAGAGGGAGAAGTTGCGAGCGTAGCAGATTAGCGGTGACTCACTCTACCTTATTGCTACGGGTCCGCTCGCTATCACCACGCCGTTGTTGCACATGCATGCGCTTGCATCCGTCATAGATGTGCTCGTCATCGACGACGCAACCGATGATGATGCGCTCGAGTGCCCCCGCCGCCGCGATGCACTTCCCACGAAGAAACACAGATATACACTAGCCCGCCGGCGAAAGCTTGCTTGGTGGCCGGCGCCTTCCGAAGTTAATCGGGTGCAAGGGACGAGTCCGATAGTTGTCGTGTTTTTATATACATCCTCGTACAATAGTTTTTTTCTTCCGGTTTTGGCCCAATCCGAGTATAATATTAATGGGCTTACCATCCATCCAAGCAGCATTTATAGATCCAGCAAGTAAAAAACTTCGAGCCTGTAATTTACACCGGCCGGGACTTGTCGAATCGGCACTGGCTGCTCCTCAGTCCTCGCTCCTCAGGAGGGCAGGCCAGAGTAGTAGGGCGTTAATGATTCATAGCAACTACTGCGTTTATCCCCCTCTAGCTTTACGATAACGCGGCAGGTTGTTGTTACCTTTTAAATACGACCCTAGACATACTATTATATATTCAGCAAAAAACATATTATTAGTATTAAAACATAACTTTAACTAATAATCTTTTTGATATACTATCTCCATTCTTAGATATATGACACCATCAACATTTTTCATTCGTTTGACTATTCATCTTTTTCTACAAATATTTACACAAATAGATAAATCTACACGACCTTTAGTCTCACTAACCCCCTTTAGTACCGGGCGCCTGACCGGTATCGCTTGTTTGGTACTAAATGCCACGCTATCTAGTACCGGCCAAAATACCCGGTACTACACGCGCATAGTCGCAAGTCACAAGTCACGCGAATTTCACGTGTAATATGCGCGTGTGCAGTCCGTTGGATTCGAACCCACAACCTCAAGCCTCGCGTACCTTCCTTACCATCTCACCGAGAGGCCTTTAGTACCGGTCAATAACACCAACTGGTACTAAACGATACGCCACGGGTACTGGTGTTATTGCCCGGTACTAAGTGGTTCAGGCCTTTTAGTACCGGGTCATAACACCAACGTTACTAAATATATTGCCCGGTACTGAAAGGCCTCCGAGGATTGAAAATTTCTACCCAGTACTAATTTTGCGCATTAGTATCGGATGAAAAGCCGTCCAGTACTAACGTTAAGGACGAATGCTCATATTTCTAGTAGCGGATGACAGATGTAGCGGTAGTCATTTTACTTTATTTAACTAATTTATTAAATAAATATTGTTGGTCTAAGTTTGGTCAAAGACTCAACGGCGTCATATATTTGTTAAGAACGGATGCGGGTGTAATTAAAAACATAATATTATAAAACTATATATTTCTCAATACAAAGATACTCTTATAATTTTTCTTATATCCAAACTCAACATATACATTGGCATTGTTGTTGATTCCATCCATATAGTAATATGCAATCAAAATTTGGAATAGTTGACTCCAATTCAGGAGGCCTAAAATATCCCTTATCTTATTTGTAACCGCAGGGATCGAGTGGTATTATTTGATTGTTTCCTAGATATGTTCCAAAGTAACTTAATATTGTACAAGCACATCTATTGTGCCCACTATGGTTGTGTTTGGTTTGGGGGTCGAACTGGGTTGGAACGGGTTCGACCCCATCGACCCGCGTTTGGTTGAAAATACATCTGGGTTGGGTTGGACCCAGGAGGGAATATTCCTCCTAGATGCGGGTCGAATGCATCTGCCCAAAACGAGCGGACGCACTCGACCCACATCAACGCCATCCCTCTCCATTCGTGCGTGCATGCGAGTTGGCGTGGGGGATGGAGGGAGGGGGCGATGGCCAGCGTGGGGAGGGAGAGAGGGGGCGGCGGCTCGCGCAGGGAGCGAGAAGAGCGGCAGCCGGCGCGGGGAAGAGGCAGGGGCGGTGAGCGGACGGCGCCGGCGCGGGGAAAGGGAAGAGCAGCGGCCGGCGTGGGAAGGGAGGGAGGAGGCAACGGTGGTCGACGCGGGGAGGGAGGGAGGGGGCGGCTAGCGGTGCGGGGGAGGCTGACGTCGGGGAAGAGGAAGGGAAGCCGGCGTGGGGATGAGGCAAGGGCGCCGAGCAGCAGCCATCCGGTGGAGGAGCAGAGGCGAGTGGAGGGAGGATGAAGAAGATAAGGTGAGGTAAAAAAGAAAACAGGATGACAGATGGGCCTCACAACTGACAGGTGGAACCCGTTGCTAACGGTGTTAAAATAGCATCCATCACATCCCTCTCAACCCCTTCAACCAAATAAAAGACCGGAACGAACCCACCCTCTCATCCAAATGCGAGATGGGTTGAACCCAACCCACAGAAGTGGGATGAACCCAACCCGTCCTACTTGATTCCAAAATCCAACACATGCTAAGTACAAGTTTACATGGTTTTCTATTATTTGATATGCACCCAAGAGAACTCTTAAAACTTAATACCGCTTGCTTGCCATGTAAAACGACCATTTGTGGTTCTAATTAATGAATGTGCGCATGGTACTATTATACATCTAAATATCTAATCAATGGGAGGAGCCAACAGCCCAACAGTGTCAGGTGCGCCAATGTTAATAGTTCTTGCATGCATGCAGCTGAGGTTGCACCAAGCAGCACATCATGTGGCTTTGACATCCCTTTGCGTTGGCCCCATGCATTGCATTAGCTATACGAGCGCCGACAAAGTGACAAACGCTAGACAGCTAGCCGCAATTGCTTTGTGCTAGCTAGCTTGGCGCGAGTGCTAGCCAGCCCTAGTAGAGGACCCCATGTGTTAATGCAGCGCACGGCAGCAGACCACGCATGATGATGCGTCCTCAATACTGCAGTGTCTCTCCATGCTTGGCATTCACTGCTCATGTGCTTGTTCCATTATTATTGCCCACATCAACAATATGATCAGCTAGCATAAGCAGCTGCTGGTCCAGCCGGTCGGGTTAATTAAGACTTGATCCTGTTGTGGTTGTAGGATTTTAGTGTAACGTGGTTAGCGTGGTATCCACGATTGCATGTTTATATAGCCTTTAGGGTGGCGTATACAAGATGGAGTTTTGTTACAAGACTTGAGATACAAGTTGACAAAGAATCTATCTCTAGAACTTATCTCTAGATACTCTGGAACTCCTATTTGAATACGCATACAAGATATCTATATCTCCAACAGCCTCGCTCAATCTAACTTGTCTTGATCTTCAAGTTCAGATTGTGTCTGTAATCCTCAAATGCTTGTGTAGCCAAAGCTTTGGTAAATCCATCAGCAAGCTGATCCTTGGATGGTATAAACCGTACCTACAACAATTTCTGTACAACTCTCTCTCACACACACAAAGTGAAAATCAATTTCAATATGCTTTGCTCTTGCATGGAAAACGGGATTAGCAGAAAGATAAGTAGCTCCTATGTTGTCACACCAAAGACAAGGAGGTTGACTTAGCTTAACACCAAGTTATGCAAGAAGGGGCTCTACACAAATTATTTCAGTTGATGCATTTGCTAAGGACTTGTATTCAGCTTCTATACATGACCTTGATACCGTGGGTTGTTTTCTATCACTCCAAGAAATAAGGTGAGGGATATGGGTACCCTATGGGTCCCCACCAACCAGGATATGCTCCTGCGCTCATGCTCGGGGGTTGGGTGCCTATTTCTGGTCGACGTGTCTCCATGGCTCTGCCAGTCCTCAGGCTCAGGCTCGGGGGCTGGGTGCCTCTTTCAGGTCAGCGTGTCTCCGTGGCTTCGCCTATCCTTGTGCTCGGACACTAGGACCTGCTTCTGGGATCAAGTTTTTCTTCCTTTTTGACCATTGGACTGATTATACTAATCATTTCAATGCTCGGGGGCTACTCCATATGGAGTGCGTCTTACAACGCCCTCCATGTCCTTCGATTCGACTTATTGGATTCCCGCCATCCATCAACTCGTCACTTGACTTCGCTCTGCGCGTATGGCTCTGCGTTCGCTCGGATTTTCTTCTTTTTTGAGCACTGTGCAGCCTCTCCGTCACTATGACGCCATCGCAGCTTCAGCCGACCACATTCCAAGCTTCGCTGCGATGTCCTCAGGTTTCTGATTGCCTACACATCGCTTGGGGGCTTGAGTGATATGGGTACCCCATGGGTCCCCACTGACCAGGATACTAGCCAGTCCTGACAAGTGGACCCGCTCAACTAGAACGTGCGAGCCAAGGATGTAAAGATATTTGAAGTACAAGTCAAGGAGGTTGGGCGATTCAAATCATACCGGATATTGCGGGATACTTGTTGTAATCCGACTCAGATTGCTTTCCATGTAACAACCAACTAGATTAGATTCAAACCAACTTGTAACCCTACGTCATCAGCCTATATAAGGTGGCCAAGGACGCCTCCCGTGGGCATCCAATCCAATCTGTATTATGCACCAGTGCAAAGCAATACAAACCACCAAAATACAGAACGTAGGGTATTACTCTCCGGAGGCTCGAACCTGTCTAAACCCTCATGTTCTCATGATCACCTTCGAGTTCTTGGTCTCGCAATCCTCCCTGCCTCCAAATCAACCACTTAGGTAACCTCCTGGTGGACTGCGGGCTACTAAATCCGACAGTTGGCGCGCCAGGTAGGGGTGATTGTGAAATCCTCCCCAGCGAGCTCAATGGCATCTCGTCACGGCATCATCTTCCCTGATAGCAAGAAGGATTTCCTCGCAAGCTCCCACCCACCCACACCCTCCAACATAACTGGGTGAGTCGTTCATCATATTGGGATTAGATCGAACTAATTTTGTAGCAGCTAATCACAAGACAATTCTGTGTTTCCGATCCGGTCGTCCGAGCCCTCATTCCCCATCGAGAAAACCTCCTGGCGTCCGCAGGTGCACGTACGCCAAGGGCTCCGACCAATACGTCCTGTGACCTAATCACCGTTGGCTCACAACATCCATGAACAAATATACAGGGCATGGCTGACTCGGACTCGGCACGAACTAGTCAACAATGAGCCCAAGATGATCAAGAACTAGTCAGGCGCGGACCCGATTGGTTGGCTTCATTAGCTGCTGCCCGCTCGGACACTATGGCCTAGCTTCGCCGCGACATCCTCCGCTGAGGGACCGAAGTTCTCCACCAAGGGATCGAAGTCATCCTTGGGGAAGTCGGCAGCCATCCCTTCGCTGACCCGCTCCACAACGATGCCCAGATGGCTTGTATGCACTAGGACAACCTGCACACGACAACTGCATGCAGCCACACAGGCCCAAGCGTAATCTTAGGTTGGGGAGATCGACGACAGGCCTCGGAGATGGCGTGTTGGTTGTGCGCATGCACGGCCAGCGCTGCCATCAGCAACTCAGCAGCGACGACGTCATCAACTTGCAGCGCGACCACCTTGACCCGATATCAGTTTCATCACCAAGTTCACCAATGACTGCCTCCTCCGGCTCGACAACGATTACTAGCTCTGACTCGGCACGAATCAAGCTAAGTCATATGTTCAATTAAATATTTTACGGCCTCCATATATCTCCATTCGCCTCAATTGTCCTATGTCCCCGTGACTTTCGCCGACCGCCTCGGCTCTCCTATATCTCCGTGACTTCCATCGACCACCTTGGTCACACCCCGATTGCTCATACAGCTTGGTCCGTCTACTACACGGGCAGTTGGGACTATGACTTATGAGTGCCCAGTGCACACTCTCGCTTTTTCGCACAGTTCTGACTACTTGGCGATCTCCTTCATGTCTTGTACGTCTTCTCTTAACGGTTGCCAAAGTACTCGGGTAGCACACGCCTTAATTCGTGAAACCTTGACTCATCCTGCGCATCTCCTATATGCGAGCATCAGATCAGCCCCAGCGCTATAGCCTAACATAAGTCATCCTCTCCGTGAGCAGTGGTCAGCAGGGCTAGGTGCTTAAACATAATAGGCTAACTACCTGGGGAAATTACACGACCTCCAAGAGCGAATTAAACTTCCGAGTTGTTCAATTATTAAATGATCTACACTATGCTACATAATGTTTGAATTGTTCTTTTACAACTCAAAAACTACTCGGCGTGCCTGTCGGTGTTTTAGACCGGCAACCCGCCTAGGGGGTACCCTAGGTGGTCTTTTATGCGGTAAGGATCGTCGAGAATCAAGGAATCAATGGTGATGCAGGGAACACGATTTAGACAGGTTCGGGCCGCTAGATCGCGTAATACCTTACGTCCTGTGTGTTGGTTTGTATTTGGTGAACTGGAGTTGTTGTTGAGGGGGGTCCCTGCCCACCCTTATATACACGGGAGGGCAGGGTTACAAGTCTTGAGTCCTAGTTGGGTACTATTACAGAGTTCTACTCGGTAAGGCCCGAGTAGTTTTCCATAAACATACTTGACTAGTCCAAGTGGGATACGCCTATCCCTTGTTTCGATCATGTTCGAGTATGCCCCTGAGTGGGCCGTCCAAGGTCTACTCGTGGGCCTGGGGTGCATGCCCGACAAGCCCCCGAGTACTTTGTAGTCGTGCGCCACAGTCTTGGGCACTGCGGGCCCTATCCGAGTAGCTAGTCGTAGAGTTTGAAGACCGAAGTGCTCGAGTACTGTCGCGTGGCTGGAAGGTACTCCTTTTGTTCCTTCGAGTTGCTTCTGTTCCGAGATTTTATATGGTAGTGCGATGTCAATCGCACACCATATGGAGTAGCCCCCAAGCCTTAGGTTGAGTCGAAGAGTCAGGCTTAGGGTCAAACCAGTCTTTTGTCTGTTTTACCCTCGGCAGTCTTTAAAAAAGAAAAAACTGACCAACGGGTATGGTACCCGCAGCCCCCGAGCACTTAGACGATCTCTGTCGTTGAAGTGGTCAGCAGTCCGTTGAAAAGAGTAGCCGTTGAGTGTTTAAGGCGATTAATTTGCAATTAATCTATCCGTTGCGTAACTGACGCATGGAAAATGGAGCTGGCGGAGATAAAACTGGAGGGCCCCCTTTCGGTTGTTTTTACGCCGCATGGTAATCAGATCTGATTATCTGCCTCCTCCATCCTCCTGCTCCACATTTGCGCCACCGCCAGTGCTGCCGCCGCTATTGCTGCCCTTTGAGAGAGATCCGAGTGAGAGTGATGTTCTAGCTTGAGGTTGAGTCCATCGAATGCGCACCAAGAAGATGGGCAAGAAACCCGAGAAGATCCAGGGCAAGGCTCCGGCGACGGGCAAGGAGAAATCCAAGAAGGGGAAGGAACTGGTGCTGCCGGAGCCGAAGGTGGGGCCGACGAACCAGACTGCGCCGCCGCCACCTGGGGCAACATGGCAACATTCGGTGATGAAGGAGGAAGCCGTCCAAGCACTAGTCGATGCAAAGCTCCTGCAGTCGAAGGAGATTCTTGAGTGGCGCCCGCATTTCCAAATGCGTGGCAATTTGTAGAACATCCAGGCAAGACAGTGATGCTCGTGCACTTTGTGGAGAGGGGGTTGGCTGTGCCCACCTCCGACTTCTTCAGAGGTATCCTCGAGTACTACAAACTCCAACTTGTCCATTTGAACCCCAATGGTGTACTGCATATGTCTATTTTCGTACACCTTTGCGAAGTTTATTTGGGAGTTCCTCCAAGCCTCGAGTTGTTTAGGAAGTTGTTCCGTTGTAAGCCTTAGCCGAGTGCCCAAAGGACAGAAGTCTTTGGAGGCGCCGGGTTCCAACTCAGGAACTCAGGCGCATACATTGAGTACAACTTGACTGACTCCCATGGTGAGTGGAAGAAAAGGTGGTTCTACATTGGGAACCATGATCCTTGCTTGCCTGTGGTGACTGGTCACGCGCCCAAGCACGCGGAAAACTGGGTGAGTGAACCCGAGGACACCCCTGAGCTCGATCTCCTGATGCAGCAGATCACTGAGTTGAAGGTACTCGGTCTGACTGGAATCAATGTGGCGGCCAGCTTCCTGAAGAGAAGGGTCCAGCCACTTCAACAACGTGCTCACTCGGGAAGTGAGTATGTAGGTCTTAAGGATCCATCACGTATGTCCGATGAGGATATATCCGATGATGACGTAGAGGCGTTGCTGGCCAAGTTCTTCAGTAACTATCAGGGAGTACCAGTAATCCCTGCGGCCCTTCGTCAGTATGACGCCTGGTATGAGCCAGAAGTGGTATGTCTTTTGCACCTGACTTGTTCTCTTTTGTCTTATGTGATATTTGTTGTTGATACCGACTTGTTGTTTGTAGTCTTGAGTTCTTGCTGACTACTTGGCGCAGTCGGAAGAAGAATCAAAAACTGTTGCCGAGGAGTAAGAGGACGAACCCTCTCCTCCTGCCAAGAAGCGCAGAGTAGTCCGCAAGATGTCTACGGCTAAGTCTGCTTCAACTCCTGAGAAGCCTCGGGGTACCAAGGTATGTAGTCGTGAGCTTATCTGTAGCCGATAAATTTGAACTTGCTATTGTTATGACTAATTCGTCTTTGTCATAAAGGCTGTTGACACGGCGCTTGGTGGTGATGAGGCTGCTTCTGAAGAAGTAGTCGTAACTAATCCGGACATCGGTGATGTATCTGTTTATATGGTGCCAGAGAAGGTGCCATCAACAGAAGTTGGAGTAACCCCCAAGCTACCGGCTCCATCGGCTTCCATACTACCCGTTGATGATCAAGCGGTGCTGGGGCTGCCTGCTGGAGGAGCGGTCATTGCAAAGAAGGTGTCGCCAGTACTCGCTACTGGTAGTTTGCTGTCCAATGTGATCGCCAGTGGTAAGCATTGTCCCTTCTAAATGTATTCGTTTGAGTTGTATTGTAGTCATGACTTCGGGTTCATAGGCCTTGGCGAGAAGACAGCGCCGGCAGCTGTTCCCGTGGCGCCCAGTACTCGGCTGCCTGTCGTCGAGAAGAAACGTGTGCGGTTCCGCCACGTTCAGCCCGGTGAGCTTTCTTGTCTGTTGGAATGACTTTGAGTTGTCTTGAAATCATGTAGTGACGTATTTTGGTGCAGAGATGCAGAGGAAATTATCCATGTAGAAACAGGGGTAGGGCCGTATCCCTCGACTACATTATCTGCTCCTTTGGAGGATTTAATTGTTGAGGAGGTACCCGAAGTCGACGCCGGTCGTCTTGGGGCCACCATGTCCATGCTTCAAGATGTTATCCGTTCGGTGGAAGTACCTGCTGCTGCATCGGGTTCTGGAAGTGCCGCCTTACCAACATCCACTGGCGGATCGCTAACCGTAGTGGGTGTAGAAAAAACCAAAGAAGCGACTGCTCCAGGTATGTTTCTGTAGTCTTTTTATTGTAGTCATAGCAGGTAGCTGACATGATAAATGTTGTAGGTGCCACTCTGGGTACGATTCCTCATCTTGCGGAGAGTACCCAAAGACCAGTACTTAGCCTGCCCTCTGACTTGGAATTTCAGACGGCCATCGATGTTTTTCGGGGCTTCCAGGTAGATTTCCTTGTTGTCTCATGAACCGAGTAGTTGTGAAGCTTTTAACTCACCATTGCATACTCGGACCTTTTCAGGAACGAAGTCATCAACTGGAGTAGGAATGTGCCCGACTGACAGAAGCTCTGAGGGTTCACGAAGTCGGAGCGAAGTCTTTTACCGTGGAACGTACGGATCACGTGGTTCTGCAGCAAAAACTAGAGAGCCGCTACAAGTCGCTGAACAAGAAGTATCAAGGTAAGTATTTCGCCTACTCTGAGTATGTCCAACTGTAGTTGGTTGTGGTTGAGCTTATTGTCTTGTAGAGCTCAAAAAGCAAGAGACGGCTGCAAGGAGCCAAGTTCTCGACTGGAGAAACGCGCACGACCGAGTGGCGTGAAGCCGAACATCTTCGGGCCGCGCTGATGGAGGCACAGGCTGCTTGCGAACATCAGCAAGACCGAAAAATGCAAAATGGCGTTATGCTTGCCATGGCCATGGTGGCATGCAGAGATCATGCCTAGACCATGGGAAGACTTCGGGGCGAACTCCAGGAGCTAACTGTAGCAGCTGAAGACTTGGTGAACGCCATAGCCCCCGTGGAAGAAGGCGCAGGGCCGCAATCACTAGTCGAGCGATTGAAGGCTGCCCCGAATAGAGTGGCGGGACTCTGCAAAACTATTTGCAAACAGGTCCTTGCAGTTGTGAAGTCCTACTATCCGAGGGCAGACTTGGCAGCAGCTGGTGATGGCGTGGCTCGCAACTGCACAGAAGAAGCATATGCGCAGTACCTCGAGGAGGCGGAGCCTATTGCAGCAAAGATATCGGAGTTTGTCTCGTTAGAAGAACCTTGAGCTTTGTATGTACTCTTGTATTTGTGTCGCGTACTTTGAATGATACTTTTGATAAATGAATACTTGGCCATTAGTCTTGTTGCTTGAAGTTTGTTGTCTAGCGAAGAGTAGTTTCACTCTATCTTGTCCGACCCAAAGCCCCGGAGTCGGCTGGGCCTGACCCTCTGGGGGAGGAGCTCCGCCTCGCCCGACCCTGAGTCCTAGGGTCGGCTAAGCCTAACCCCTTCGAGGGTGGAAACTCCGCTTCGCCCGACCCTGAATCCTGGGGTCGGCTAAGCCTAACCCCTTCGAGCAGAGGGTCGGGGTAGTCCAAGCCCCCCGAGATAATGGAGTAAGCGTAGGCCATGCTTGGCTTGTAGTAGTCCCGAGTGTCGAGTAGTCGTAATGCTGTCGAGTACTCGTCTTTTGAGGGACACGGGTGTACTGTACTCCTTTGTCCTTTGTGGATGCACGGGTGTACTGTACTCTTTTGTCCTTTGTGGCATAAGTACCGTCACGTGGGTAGAGTCAGGAGTTGTCAGACTCATTGATCACGAGTGCATAGTAAGTCTTGGGCAGGTGGTAGTTGCAGCTTTCGGCTATAAATAGAGCCATCTGGAGAGCGAACCAAATCAAGTTCCTGATCAGCGATGGATTGCCTTCGGTTGCTTCTGTTTGAGTGTAGAGAGCCGTCAAAGAGTGCACCGGTGCTAGAAGATTCCTCGTAGATTGAGGCCACCTTCCCTCCATAGACTCCTGCGCTTGTAGGGATAGCCGCGATGCTAGAAGAATCCTCGTAGGAGGCTTCGTCGCACGCCTCATCTTGCAGCTCGTGATCCAGTGGAGTACGCGCTGGAACTTGCGGGTGATGGGTGATGAGTGCCGCGGTCTTTATCCCGCTCTCTGAGAGGTGGAGGTGTGGCCGTAGATTGGATTGGCTCCACAAGGCTAGCAAAAAAGCAGCCTTGGTTCCCTCTAGGCGCGTCGTGCCGGATTCATCGTTGCCGCTGTCAAGGCAGTGGCAATGCTGGAGTTCCTGGCGTTGCCTTGGGTAGAGGACCTGGATATGGCTGCGTTTTGCGCAGCTTCCTTGCGTGTGGGCCCCTCCCATTGTAGTCGGCAGACCTGAGTGGCCTTGTGATATAGTAAAAGCCTGAGGCTTAAATGCAGCCCGCCAGTAGGCAGTTGCTTGTAGTCTTCATGTATTCCGAGTACTTGTACTCGTATGTAACCTAATGTATCCTTGTTTCAGTAAAGAAATATTTTTACGGAGATTTTGTACCAGGGCAGTGATCCTTGTTGAGTTGATAACTCTTGTCAAAGCTGAGGTATCTTTAAGTCGGTAGTCGGGAAGTTAGCCCGAGTAGTAATTATGAGTGCCTTGGAGCGATTACTCGGATGCCACTATGGATAATAGCGACAGAGATGTTCTATATTCCAGGAGTTTGGTACTTGTTCTCCTGAGAGCTCTTGGAGTCTGTAAGATCTAGGTCCCGTAACCTTTGATATGATGTAAGGACCTTCCCATGGTGAATTGAGTTTATGCAACCCTAACGTGTCTTGGATACGCTTAAGGACCATATCGCCCGAGTTGAAAGATCTTTCCTTGACGTTGCGGTCGTGGTAACGCCTTAAACCGTCAAGGTATCTGGCGGATTGCACTAGTGTTGCGCATCTTGTTTCTTCTAAACTGTCTATATCTGTTCGTCTTGTTTCTGTTGCCAGTTCTTCGTCGTAGTGCTCAATGGATGGTGATTGCCACATGATGTCAGCGGGTAGTATGGCTTCTGAACTGTATACTAGGAAATAAGGTGATAGCCCCGTAGTCTTGCACGGTTGGGTACGGAGGCCCCACAGAGCATTGGGTAACTCTTTGAGCCATTTGCCACCTTTGGTGTTGCCAACGTCATGTAGTCTTTTTTTCAGGGCGTCAAGTATCATGCCATTAGCATGCTCGACCTGTCCATTGGCTCGCGGGTGAGCGACCGAGACATAGCGGACGTCGATGCCGCTGTTCTCGCAATATTCCCAAAAGTCGTGATTGTTGAAGTTTGACCCTAGGTCCGTGATAATCCTGTTTGGAAAACCGTAGCGGTGTACGATTTCGTCCAGGAAGTCGAGGACCCGGTCTGCCTTGGGGCAAGTGACTGGTTTGACCTCGATCCACTTAGTGAATTTTCGATTGCCACGAGTACTCGTTTGAATCCTATTGCGCAGTTGCTAACGGCGCTATCATGTCGAGCCCCCAACAGGCAAACGGCCATGTTGGAGGTATTGTGACTAGCTTGTAAGCCGGTACATGTTGCATTTTTGTGAAGAATTGACAACCGTTGCATTTCTGAACTAGTTGTTTAGCGTCGGCCAGAGCTATTGGCCAGTAGAAGCCTGCTCTGAAAGCCTTGCCAACTAGTGTCCTCGAGGAGGCATGGTTGCCACAAATTCCTCTGTGAATTTCCTCTAGGATTTCTTGGCCATCTTCTCTGGTGACACACTTCATGAGTACTCCAGACGATGCACCTTTCCTGTAGAGCTTGTCTTCGACTAGAACATAATTTTTTACTCGCCGGGAGATTTGCTCAGCTTTACTTTTGTCGGATGGTAATTGGTGATCTTTGATGTAGTCGATGAAGGGTGTCCTCCAGTCGACTTCTATCATCATGATTTCACGAGAGATGTCAGCAGTTGGAATTGCTGGCGGTGTGACTTGGTCGGATATGGACAGTTTGCGCAGTTCGTGTACTAAAATTCCTGCTGGAACCTCTGCACGAGTGGAGCCCATTTTAGATAGGACGTCGGCAGCAACGTTGTTGTCGCGGACGATGTGATGAAATTCCAAGCCTGAGAACTTGTTCTCCAGTTTGCGGATTTCTTTGCAATAAGCGTCCATGTTGTCCTTGTTCCGGTCCCACTCATCATTGACCAGGTTTATAACGACTAGAGAGTCGTCGTACACCAGTAGTCGTTTGATGCCGAGGGAGATTGCAAGGCGAAGGCCGTGTAGCAGTGCTTCGTACTCGGCTTCGTTATTAGATGCTTCCTAGAATATTTGCAGCACGTACTTGAGTTGGTCTCCCCTGGGGGAGATGAGCAATACGCCTGCGCCGGCTCCTTCAAGTTTGAGGGATCCGTCAAAGTACATTACCCAATGTTCTGGTCGTTCGACTGGTGTTGGAACTTGACTTTCAGTCCATTCAGCTATGAAGTCGACCAAAGCTTGGGATTTGATGGCTTTCCTTGGCTTGAAGTCCAAGGTGAGAGCTTCGAGTTCAACTGCCCATTTGGAGATTCTGCCAGTGGCATCTCTGTTGTGGAGAATTTCGCCGAGCGGGAAGTCGGAGATGACTGTGATGTTGTGCTCTTGGAAGTAATGGAGCAGTTTCCGGGAGGTGAGCAGAATTGCGTATAAGAGCTTTTGTATCGGTGAATACCGAGTTTTGGAGTCTGAGAGTACTTCGCTGACGAAGTAGATAGGTCGTTGGACCTTGTAAGCGTGGCCTGGTTCAGACCGTTCGACTACGATTGCCGTGCTGACGACATGAGTAGTAGCTGAGATGTATAGGAGCAAGTCTTCGTTCAGAGAAGGAGCGGTGAGTACAAGAGGCATTGACAGGAAGTCTTTGAGTTGTGCTAGTGCCTCAGCTGCCTCTTCCGTCCATGTGAACTTGTCCTGACGTTTGAGAAGCTTGAAGAAGGGTAGTCCCCGTTCTCCAAGTCTCGAGATGAACCGGTTGAGAGCGGCCATGCAGCCTGTGAGTTTCTGCACATCCTTAATGCTAGCTGGTGCCTGCATGTTTGTGATGGCAGATATTTTTTCGGGTTGGCCTCGATGCCGCGATGGCTAATGATGAACCCGAGTAGTTTGCCGGAAGGTACTCCAAAGACGCACCTAGTAGGATTGAGTTTCCATCGAAAAGCGCGTAGACTAGAGAAAGTTTCCTCCAAGTCCGCAATGAGTTCCTCTCGGTTTCTTGTTTTGATGACTACGTCGTCAACGTAAGCTTCAACATTGCGGTGAAGTTGCTTTTCGGAGCACATCTGTATGGCCCTTTGATAAGTTGCCCCTGCATTTTTTAGTTCGAAGGACATTGTTTTGTAGCAGAAAGCTCCGAAAGGTGCGATGAACACTGTTTTGGCTTGATCTTCCTCTTTGAGGCTTATCTGATGATAGCCAGAGTAGCAGTCGAGAAAACATAGTAAAGCGCACCCAGCGGAGGAGTCGACCACTTGATCGATCCTGGGTAGCCCGAAAGGGTCTTTTGGGCAGTGTTTGTTGAGGTCGGTGTAGTCAACACACATTCTCCACTCGTTGTTTTTCTTACGAACGAGCACGGGATTGGCGAGCCAGTCAGGATGAAAAACTTCCTTAATGAACCCTGCCGCGAGTAGCTTGGCTAACTCTTTTTTGATTGCTTCTCGTCTGTCTTGAGCGAACCGGCATAGTCGTTGCCGTTTTGGAGTAGCTTTGGGATCGACATTGAGAGAATGCTCGATCAGCTCCTTGGGCACACCTGGCAAGCCGGTTTCCAAGCGAAGATATCGTGGTTAGCCCGAAGGAAGCTGACGAGCGTGAATTCCTATTTAGGATCTAGCCCTGTTCCGATCAGTGCTGTCTTGGAAGGGTCGCCCGTCTGGAGGTCAACTGACTTGAAGTCGTGCTCGCTGGCGGGTTTCACCTTTGTGGACCCCAACTTGTTTTCGGGGATCTCTAATTCGGTTGGATGGAGCTTCTTTGAAGCTGTGAAGACTTGTTGCATGGGACTAGCTGCTTGAGTAGTCGCAGCAATTTCCACGGCTTCGGTGTCACATTCGTAGGATCGCCGTAGATCTCCTCGCAGTGTGAGTTCTCCCTTGGGGCCTGGCATTTTGAGTACCAGGTAAACATAATGTGGTATGGCCATGAACTTGGCGAGTGTTGGCCTTCCGAGTATAGCATGGTAAGATGTCTCAAAGTCGGCGACCTCGAATCTGATGTACTCGGTACGGTAATGTTCCTTAGTTCCGAAGGTGACTGGAAGGACAACTTGTCCTAGTGGTATAGCCGCATTACCAGGGATGATGCCATAGAAGGGTGAATCTGTTGGAGTAAGCATTTCAGTAACGTCGAGGCACATCTTCCTTAATGTCTTGGCGAAAATAACGTTGAGTCCGCTTCCGCCGCCGATGAGTACTTTGGTTAACTTTGAGCCTGCCACAACCGGATCCAAGACTAGTGGGAAACGGCCTGGTTCTGAGAATTTGGTCCATTGATCTTTTCTATTGAAAGAAATTGGAACTTCTGACCATTTTAACAGTGTAGGATCCGTTGGTTCGATGGCCATGATCTTCCTGAGTACGAGTTTGTTGGCTCGCTTGGATGCGGTGTTTGGGATACCACCGAAAATGACGTTGACGGTTTTTGAGGCTGTCTGGAAGTCGCCTTCTTCGTCTTCGTCGTTGCGGGCTTTTTTCTTACCCTTATCTCTTTTCTTGGTGTACTCTTCAGGAGGTGGTGGTGCGGGTAAGTCTTGCATGACTCGGCGCATGCTGTAGCAGTCTATCGCCGAGTGCTTGCTAGTCGGGTGCCATGGGCACTGCTTTTTGAGTAGTTCAGTGAAAGTTGGCCCTTCATCGTTTCTGCGGGGTTCTTTTTTCCCGGAGTTGGTCATGGCGGCAACAGTGTTGTCGGGCTTCCTTTTGCGATTGTGATTACTCGAATAATTGTTTCGAGCATCATTATGCCGGGTTCTATCTGGGTCATTGTTGTGGTTGTTGTCGCGTCCACGGTTACGGTGGGAGCCGAACCGTTCTTGCCCTTTGTCTTCTTCATCCGCCCACTGTTGCACCATGACTTTGAGTTCTTTGACATCAGCTGGTCGTCGGCGACCGAAGTCTTGGTATGTTCATCGATCGTAGAGTCCATTCTGGAAGCACTCAATGACGTCTGTTTCGGAGATAGTCGCATAGGGTCTCGCCTTCTTTTTGCTTAATTTGACTTAAGTCGATCTTGTTGCCTGGTCTAGCCATGGAGCCGGCGAAGTTGTTGGTGAAAGCCTTTGTCAAGTCTGCCCAGGAGTCAATGGACTTGAGTTTGAGTGACTCAAGCCAGGTCAGTGGTGCGGGTTCCATGCATATGGGGAAGTGGATAACTTTGGTGTCGTTATTGCCCCCCGGCTGCTTGGACGGCTAGCGAGTACCATCCTAGCCATTGGATTGGGTCTTGTTTGCCATCGTACTTGGTGATTCCAGTTGGCTTGAACTTTTCGGGTAATTTTGTTTTCATTACCCGGTTTGTGAAAGTAGGAAAATGGTTGTAGTTGTCGACTTCTCGTTCGCGCCGACTGTTGAGAATTTCTCGCAGATTGCTAAAGTTGGACACTTCGTGGTTCTTCCGAGTAGGGAGGATGCTTTTAACCGAGTTGGTGCAGCTGACCTCACCAACATCCTTATGTCGAGCAGGGGCCTTATGCTTGCTTGGACCTTGGCTGTATTGCCGAGGTTGGTTGACTGCATTGCCGTTTCTTGGGGCGGTGTTATTGTCTGCAGCTCCCCTGCTACCTTCTTGATGAGCTGTGATGCGAGGAACAGATGGGATTGGTGATTCTTTGTCGAGTAACTTGTAAGCTTGCTCCGCGAGTTGTGCGATCAGTCCATTGCCGCGCTGCACGAGTTGAGCTGTGGCTTCGTTATCCTTATCCTGAGGCATCAATGTTGTTAAAAGGTTGATTGAGGCGATAGCCGCGAGTGGAGTATTGTGCTTCTGAGCCTGGACTGCGTTGAAAGCCCTTTCAAGATTTGTAATAGGAATATTTGTAGCCATCGACTGTCGTCGCTCGGCTCGAGTAGCATTGTGCGTCCTTCTTTGGTTGCGCTGCTCGGAGGTTTCATCGTGAGGGGTGTCAGCTGTAGACTCATCTTCGGAGATGTTGTCGATTTGTGCTAATCACCTGGGGGTTCTGTTCTGGCTAGTACCCGGGTTGTTATTCTGAGTAATAACAAGTATCTCCCTGTCCGGGTAGTAGCTCTCGGAGCTTGATGTTGCAATTTCTGTGGAACTTTCCTCGCAGTTGGAAATGAGTGGAACGCCTTCTTGATATGGGAGATTGTCTAAATGGGCAACAAGGCGCGAGTAGTAGCCACGGTCAAGGAAAGACGGTCGAAATCCCGGCCAGTGGACGAATCTGCCATGTGATGTTGAAGTTATTACCAATCCTTGGGCTGGACCAGATAACGGTGTCTCTAGCGAATAGGACGAGTCGGAGTCGACGTCTTCATCATGCCCGAGTTTGAATCGGGTTCGAGTAAGAAAGCCTTGGTGAACTTTGGTTGTGTTGCGGAGTCCGTGCGGGAACCGCTCTGAAGTCGAAACCGACTCGGGCACTGGCTGGAACCGACTAATCCGAGGTGAGTCCGACTCCAAGTTACGGGGTCGGTTGAGCCCGACCCTTTGGGGGGTGAACTCCGCCTCGCCCGACCCTGAGCCCTGGGGTCGAATGTGCCTGACCCTTGAGCAGAGGGTTGGAGTAGTCTGAGGCGAAGTCGAGTTCGATGCGTAGTCAAACTCGAATTCGTCGATTTTGAAATCTTGATTTTTTTCTGATCAGATTTTCTAGTTTCTTCTCCTGAGCATCGACAATCTGGCGCCGGAACGAACCCGAGCCGTCGGCGACGCAAAGCCAAGATCCGAAAATGAAGGTGGCACCGGCTTCGATGAAGAAGACGGGCCTGTTGATGATCTTTGCCATTGAGTTCGCGCTGAGAAACTCGATGAGTCCCCCTACCTGGCACGCCAGCTGTCGGTGTTTTAGACCGGCAACCCACCTAGGGGGTACCCTAGGTGGTCTTTTATGCGGTAAGGATCGTCGAGAATCAAGAAATCAATGGTGACGCAGGGAACACAATTTAGACAGGTTCGGGCCGCTAGATCGCGTAATACCCTATGTCCTGTGTGTTGGTTTGTATTTGGTGAACTGGAGTTGTTGTTGAGGGGGTTCCCTGCCCGCCCTTATATACACGGGAGGGCAGGGTTACAAGTCTTGAGTCCTAGTCGGGTACTATTACAGAGTTCTACTCAGTAAGGCCCGAGTAGTTTTCCATAAACATACTTGACTAGTCTGAGTGGGATACGCATATCCCTTGTTTCAATCGTGTCCGAGTATGCCCCTGAGTGGGCCATCCAAGGTCTACTTGTGGGCCTGGGGTGCATGCCCGACAGTGCCTTCCGTCGCCCAGCCGACCTCTCTAGCTCGGGGCGGGAGGTGACTCGACGTGCTTCCGTGACTCATCCGACTCCCAGGCTCAGGGGCTAGGCGCCGCAGATTACTCGGCATGCCTCCAGTCGCCCGACAGACCTCTCTGGCTCGGGGCGGGAGGTGACTCGATGTGCTTTCACGACTCGTCTGGCTCCCAGGCTCGGGGGCTAGTCACGGCAGATGACTCGACGTGCCTCCCGTCACCTGGCGTACCTCTCTGGCTCAGGGCGGCAGGCCACTCGACGTGCTTCCGCGACTCGTCCGGCTCCTAGGCTCAGGGGCTAGGCGCCGCAGACGACGAGGCGTGTCTCCCATCACCCAACCGACCTCTATGGCTTGGGGCGGGAGGCGACTCGACATGCTTCCATGACTCATTCGGCTTCCAAGCTCGGGGGCTGGGCGCCGCAGATGACTCGGCGTGCCTCCTGTTGCCCGGTTGACCTCTCTGGCTTGGGGCGGGAGGCAACTCAACATACTTCCTCGATTCGTTCGGCTCCCAAGCTCGAGGGCTGGGTGCCGTAGATGACGAGGCATGCCTCCTATCGCCCGGCCGACCTCTCTGGCTCAGGGCGGGAGGCAACTCGACATGCTTCCACGACTCACCAGTCTTCGTACTCGGGGGTTGGGAGCCTATTTCAGGTCGGCATGCTTTCGTGGCTCCGCTAGTCCTCGCGCTCACGCTCGGGCGCTAGGCGCCTATTTCAGTTCGGTGTGCCTCCGTGGCTTTGCCAGCCCTTGTGCTCATGCTCGGGGGCTGGGCGCCTATTTCTAGTTGTTGTGCCTCCGTGGCTCCATCAGTCCTCGCACTCACGCTCGAGGGCAGGGCGCCTCTTTCAGGTTGGCGTGCCTTCGTGGCTTCATCTATCCTTGTGCTGGGGCATTAGGACCTTCTTCTGTGATCAATTTTTTCTTCCTTTTTGACCATTGGACTGATTATACTAATCACTTCAATGCTCGGGGGCTACTCCATATGGAGTGCGTCTTGTGACATCGTCCATGTCCTTCGCTTCAACTTATTGGATGCCCACCATCTATCAACTCGTCACTCAACTTCGCTCTGCACGTATGGCTTTGCGTTCGCTCAGATTTTCTTCTTTTTTGAGCACTGCGCAGCCTCTCCGTCACTATGACACCATCGCAGCTTCAGCTGACCACATTCCAAGCTTTGCTGCGATGTCCTCAGGTTCCTGATCACCTCCACATCGCTCGGGGGCTTGAGGGATATGGGTACCCCATAGGCCCCCACCGACCAAGATACTGGTTGGTCCTAACAAGTGGGTCTGCCTGACCAGAACATGCGGGCCAAGGATGTAAAGATATTGGAGTACAAGTCAAGGAGGTCGGGCGATTCAAATCAGCCCGGATATTGTGGGATACTTGTTGTAATCCGACTCAGATTGCTTTCCATGTAATAACTGACTAGGTTAGATTCAAACTGACTTGTAACACTAGGTCGTCAGCCTATATAAGGTGGCCAAGGGCGCCTCCTGAGGACATCTAATCCAATCTGTATTACACACCAGCGCAAAGCAATAAAAATCACCAAAATACAGGACATAGGGTATTACTCTCCGAAGGTCCGAACCTGTCTAAACCCTTGTGTTCTTGTGATCACCTTTGAGTTTTTGGTCTCGCAATCCTCCCTGCCTACAAATCAACCACTTGGGTAACCCCCTGGTGGACTGCCAGGCTACTAAGTTCAACACAAGGTTTGGTCCAACAAACACAGCAAAGCCTCCTGATCGTCGATCATCTACACTTCCTGCCCAATCAACATCAGAAAAGGTGCTCACTAGAGTGGAGCTAGATCGCTGAATTGTCATTCCCAACTTAAATATATATTTGATATACCAAGGAATTCTCTTTACAGCCGTCCAATGTATTTTGGTTGGAGCATGAAGGAATTGGCATACCTTGTTTACCGAGCAAGCTAAGTCCAAGCATGTGAGATTAAGGTATTGTAGTGCACCTACCACACTTCTACATTTGGTGGAGTCATCTTCACTTAGAGCTTCTCCCTCAAACCTGGACAACTTCTCAATAGTGGCCAGAGGTGTAGTGCTAGGTTTGCAGTTGCTCATGCCAACATGCTTAAGTATATTTGAGGTATACTTCTCTTGTGATAACACTATGTCATGTCCATACTTCTTTACCTCGATCCCGAGAAAGAAATTTAACTCACCTAAATCCTTCATTGCAAAATCAAAATTAAAATCCTGCAATAATGTTGTTATGGCTTATTGTGATGATCTTGTCACTATAATGTCATCAACATAGATAAGCATGAAGATAGTTACATGATTCTTCTGATATATAAACAAAGATGTATATGATTTTTATGATCTAAAACCAATAATATATAACTTGGAGCTTAGCCGAGAGTACCATGCTCTTGGTGCTTTCTTTAACCCATAAATTGCTTTGTCAAGCTTGCAAACAAAATGTGGCTTGTCAACGTCTTCAAAATCAGGAGATTATTTCATGTATACCTCTTCTTCCAGAACACAATGTAAGAACGCATTATGTACATCTAATTGCCTAAGAACCCATCCTCTTGACACAGCAATGGATACAACCACTCTAACAGTAGCAATTTTAACAACTGGACTGAAAGTGTCTTCATAGTCTATGCCATACCTTTGCTTGAACCCCTTAGCAACTAGCGTTGCTTTGTATCTATCTATGGATCCATTTGACTTCTTGATTCTATAGACCCACTTACAATCAATTAGGTTTTGTCCTTTCCTTGCTGGAACAAGATGCCAAGTTTTGTTTTTAATGAGGGCTGAGAACTCATCTACCATAGCATGCTTCCAATTTTGATTTTGAAGAGCTTCTTGTAGATGCTCATGTTATCCTGTTTCACACAAGTATCCAAAACAAACAATGCTATCAGGGAACTGCTTAGGTTTAAAAATTCCAGCCTGACTTTGGGTGCGACGTCATTGTTGTTCTTCTTGTGCTAGAGAGGGAGGAATATCTACCATAGGATGCGGCGCTGCAGCTGTTGGAGAAGCCGTAGGCCCACCCGACGCAGAAGATCCCGGCGTCCCCCTGGCACTGCTAACCGTGTGAAGTGGTCGGGTGGCCACGCGTCGACGCGTCGTTGGGAACCAGCGAAGCTGTCGGGGCCGGCACACACATAGGAGAGCCACGCGAGGACGGTAGCGGCTCCTGTCTCCCTGTCGGCAAATCCTCCTTAGGTGCAGCTCAACCTGATGCAGGGGAATCCACTGCCGTCGTTTAGCCAAGAAGGGAAAGAGGCAGCATTGGGCATGCGATAAAGCTCAATTTGCCCTAGTTGCTAATCCAAATGTGAGCTTGTTGTTGTATCTTGGCCTCCCTGAATCTGTGAATCATCCAAAACACTAGAGAGGGGATTAGTAACAATAGGATCACTATAGTTTACCCCTTGTTGGTTGGGATTTTGAAGATGTTCACGTAGGAGAAGGATCTCTTTTTTAAGAAGGGCGCTGGCATTGGGATGCAGGCTGGCAAAGGGGAAGACAGATTCGTCAAAAATGACATCCTTCAAGATATTGATGCACCCTGTAGATATATCTAGACACTTAAAGTATTTGTGTAAAGTGTTGTACCCAAGGAAGGCACACTTGAGAGATCGAAAAGAGAGCTTTCTTGAGTTATATGTCCCTAAATTTGGCCAGCTTGTGCACCCAAAAATACATAGAGAGTTGTAATCTAGTTTGTTGTGGAGAAGGAGCTCGGTGGGAGTTTGAAAATCAATAACTTGGCAGGAGATTGATGAGATAAGTGGCAGCTAGAAAGGCCTCATCCCAAAATTTTAGAGGCATGGAAGTGCTAGCAAGAAGGGCTAGGATGACTTCTACAATCTGTCGGTACTTTCTCTCAGCAGATCCGTTTTGTTGATGAGCATGGGGCAAGAGACTGGATGAGATATGCCTATCTTCTGAAAAAAAAGAGTTTAGCTTTTCATACTCTCCTACACAATCGGTTTGCATTGCAACTGTCTTTCTTCCAAATTTTGTCTCAACTAGATTCTGGAAATTTTGGAAGACTTGAAAAACATCAAATTTTTTCTTGATAAGATAAATACATGTGTATTTGCTATAGTCATCAATGAAGCTAACATAATAAGAATGTCTTTCAACAGAGATTGGGGCAGGCCCCCAAACATTAGAGAAATAAGCTCAAGAGGGATAGTAGATATATTGTTGGATTTACTATAAGGTAACTGATGAATCTTAGCTCTTTGACACGAACCACAAACCGACTCACTATCTTTATCACTAGAACTAGCTAAACCATTATTCTCAAGAACCCGCTTGACAACGGGAAAAGCAGGGTGACCTAAACGGCTATGCCACCTTGATGTAGATGGCTTATTGACTCCAAGAACTTACTTGTGGAGACTTGCACCGCACGAATTTAGGGGATATAGGCCTCCTTGGCATGTACCGCAATGAAGGGTTTTTCTCGTAGCCTGATCCTTGATAAGAAAGAAGTTTGGATGAAAATCAAGATATGTATTATTATCAGAGGTTAAGCGATGAACGGAAATGAGAATTTTATGGGCACTAGGAACATGGAGAACATTATTTAGCAGAATATCTTGAGAAGGGGTTTTTAAAAATGCATGGCCCATGTTACTAATTGCCATACATGTCCCACTTGCTGTGTGCACTTGATCATGTATGTAATACTTGTCGGACATGGTCAGCTTCTCCAGACAGCTTGTGATGTGATCTAAGGCACCGCTGTCAGCATACCAATTGGTGTCAATCCCATACGCTGTCATAGGCGCCTTGCTGTTTTGATCGTCATCGTATCGGTACCAGCACTCTGGAGCTTCATGGCCAACCTTCTTGTAAATCTGACATTGTAGCTTCTTAGTGTTCTGCTGCTTCTTGGGGGCACCAAAGGAATTGTTGCCATGACCTCCAGTGCAGCAACCACCACCACCGCACCCACACCCATGGTTGTCACCACCACGTCCACGGTAGCTTCCACGACCTCATGATGCAGAGTTGGCTGAGGAGGAGAAGCCGTCGTTGTTGTAGTTCTCATGCAACAGCTCCAAGAGAGTCTCATATGTCACAAGTTGTGCATAGAGCTTGTTCAGAGGAATAGGATCCACGCGGCCCATGACTGATGTCACGATGGGGTTGTACTCGTAGTTGAGGCCGAGCAGAATGACGGAGATCAGCTCTGCATCTCCAATGGGCTTGCCACTGGTGTCAAGTTCATCAGCAAATACCTTGATCTTGGCATATTAGACGGCAATAGACATGTTGCCCTTCTTCAGAGTAGACAACTGCAGCCAAAGATTTGTCGACTTTGCACGTGACTGCGAGGAGTACATGGTCTCCAGTGCTGCCCATGCTTCTGCAGATGTGGTGACCGTGGCCACCGATGCCAACACGTCCTTGGTGAGGGAGTTGACGATGTAGTTGAGGAGCTGCTGATCTTGTACCTGCCATGCCTCATATGCAGGTTTCAAGACCTCCTCTTTTCTTTTGTCCGCCTTCTCGACGCTCATGGTCTTTGCTGGCGCCTTGGAAGAACCGTCTAGGATGCCCATGAATCTGGCACCCTTGATGGCCGAAGGGATTTGTGCCTTCCATAGTAGGAAGTTGTCGCGGGATAGCTTCTCAAAGATGGCCGGGCCAAGCATTGCCAACGAGTTGGACGATGAAGCCATAGATGGGTTTTGGGCGTAGATGTATTTGGGAAGAAGTTAGACTCTAATTACCATGTAGGATTTTAGGGTAACGTGGTTAGCCTCCTGGCATCCACGGTTGCATGTTTATATAGCTAGGAAAAGCACCTAGCATGGCGTCAAGATAGAGTTCTATTACAAGACTTGAGATACAAGTTGACAAAAAATCTATCTCTAGAACTAATCTCTAGATACTTTAAAACTCTTATTTAAATACGCATACAAGATATCTATATCTCTAACATAGTGGTGTGCCACGGCCGGGCCACCACCCAGCAGCGAGAACAATTGGGAATGTTATGTATTACACACCTAGTTTTGGAGCCGCACCGATGTTTGTTGCTGCACCGGTACCTGGAGATGATAGACCGTCAGTGCACTCCATCAAGGGGCCCTAGCTCAACTCCTAGATAGCTTATACTCCCTCCATTTCAAATTATAGGTCATTTTAGCTTTTCTAATGCATCTAGACATAGGGTATATCTAAGTGCATAACAAAGTCTATAAATCTAATAAAATCAAAACGACCTATAATTTAGGATGGAGGGAGTATTAGCTAGGTAGACCTTAATTAGTTGGTTGCATATCAAGCCCTACGATATATCTTACATTAGTTACTTAGGGTTGTAATTAACGACTTGGGATCTCCACACGGCACAACATGATATGGGTACGAAATAAATATACTGGAGATATGTCATGTATGTGGGTACTGTTGTCTACATACGCACCATGCAGGCCCATCCCTAAGGGCAAGTACATTGCTACACGTCAGCGGTCTCATAGGTCGTCTCATGCAGTGCCACGTAGGATTTTTGATGATGTGGAGGAGAGAGAGCGAGGAGAGAGAAAGAGACCGTTGCTTCACGAAACAACCACCTCATGAGCTAAATTGTAGGACTACGAGACAACTTAACAACCATTGTACGAGTTATTGTTGCCATGCAACTCATAATATTTTATTTTTCTTATGCATAAATTAAGGAATTATATACCACTACCAGACAACTTATATGACAACCTATTGTACAGGTTACATGTTGAATTGTCTCAAGATTACATGTCAATGCATGAGACCGCCTATTAGACGACACCAATGTACTTGCTCTAAGGGTGTGCAACCCGTGCGACGGTATAGGCCTCCATTTTCCACAGCCAATCAAACCTACTAACCCCTAGCCCAAAATATGTTTCTCCTGGTCCTTTGGCTCTCTGAAGCAATGCCAAAGCCCAAAGCTTCTTCGTCACGCCGCCACCGTAGTGGAGGCTGGAGTCGTGGAACTTGATTCCTTGAGACCTTCTTGTTTTTAGACGGGACGTACTCACTTACTGAGTTGCACAGCCACAAGACAAGCAAGTTAGTTACAAGGTAGTTTTCTTTTTCTTTACTCGATTGATCAATTCTACTTATTGGTTCACATGGACTAGTTAACAAGCTTTTGCCTTATTTTTTTTTATACATGCGCATCAAAATGGTCTAAATATCTAATGTTTCATAATCGAAGTCATATCTTCTGCAGACCAAACTAGAAAATATGATTCTGATCACCAAAAGTGTAAGAAAAAAAAACAAAGGATAGAGGAATGAACTCAACCTCAGAAAAAAAATGCTATGAATAAGTTTATTATAAAAAATCGCTAGTAGATCTCGCTTAGTTTTGTACGGGGCCTCGGTTTTCGCCTGGACGGTCCTGGCACCATGTATGCACGAAGGTTAGTTCTGAGACTTTGCAACAGTAGCTGCACCTCCTGTAATATATAGCAAGTACTAAAGGGTGGGAGTTGTGGTGTGAATTCGGTCTACGACGAGTCAGTCGTCTGCTCATTATCCAGTGACGATGGTTTCCGGTGACATGCCGGGGGCCGTCCAACGTGCCCAACCAAGCCTGTGTATTTCCTATCTTGTCACCTCCGAATTTCAATGACCTCTGGTTGGGCAGTACACTACTAGAGAAAGTGTCATCACTGTCGGCCCATCACCGCTAGTTTTTGGCGATCCGGCGGTGATAAGTTATCACCGCCGGCTTTTTACATGATCCAAGAGTAAAACTAAATTCGGCGATGATAATACCTCGTCACCACTGGTTTGTATTATGAGCTGGCGGTAGTTATCACCGCCGGCTCATAATACAAACCAGAGGTGATGGAGTTCACGGACCCAAAATTATCATGGACTCCAATTTTAACTCGCATGGCATCTTGAACCCACACCACCTCTCCCATCAACCCCACCCCTACCCCTTATCCACTCACTCCCCGCACACCCGCACCTCCCTCAGCTCTCTCTAGCCCTTCTCCTCCACCCACTACCCCTTCACCTCCCTCCCTAGCCGCCGCCGCCCCTACCCCTACCCCGGCCGCTGCCCCTCCTCCTTCCTCCCCCGGCCGCCTCCCCTCCTCCTCCCTCCCCAGACCACCTCCCCTCCATTCCCCCCTCGCTCGCCCTTCACCCACTCACTCCTCACGGCGGTGGTGAAGAGCGGCGGCAGGGTGAAGGGTAGCAGGTCAACAGATCATGGCATGGCAGAAGGAGCAGCAGCGACAGGTCCGGAGCTGCGGCGAAGCGGTGGTGGCGGCACGGCGGGGAGCTGCGGTGGGGATGCGCAGGGAGCTGCGGCGGCGAAGCAGTGGTGGTGGCGCGGCGGCCAAACTCAGGCCCGTCTCTCTCTCTCTCTCTCTCTCTCTCTCTCTCTCTCTCTCTCTCTCTCTCTCTCTCTCTCTCTCTCTCTCTCTCTCTCTCTCTCGTGGTGGTGGTGGTGGCGCGACGGCCAGATCCGGCAACGCGCGGTGGGGTGTCAGGCCTGCGGCGATGGTGCGTGGAGGCACTTGATTTTTTTTCTTTTTTTTGTTTTTGGAGATGCTCATCACCACCGGTTCCACAACCGGCAATGATGAGGTACCCCCATCATTGTCGCCTTTCCTATGATGGATCCAAAACCAACGGTGATGGGCATTTTAGAGCCGGTGGTGATAAGGTATTGTAACATCCTAAAATTCATCACATAATTGATCTAGCAACATTCCGAATTTTTCTAGGTTCTAATTAAGACTTTATTAAATTATTATGTTTTAATTGGAAATCCTTCAAGCTAAGTGAACTCAAACATCATATTAAGTAATTTAGTTCAAATGAGTGTGTGTATGTGTTCGTGCTGATACATTCTGGTGTTTTGTGAGTGCAAAAGTTATTAAAATGTGTTTATGCATCCTTTAGGCTTTTTTGAAAGTTTATTCTCATGTTCTTAGAGCTTAATCCAATTTTTTGATGGTTCTAGAAGTCTTTCCAAGAGCTCTATTTTATTTGGGTTCCCCGTGTCCCAAATCATCTCCAAGAATTTTTCAGAATTTTTTGGAGTTTTTGGAGTATTTTTCATGATTTAATTACGATTTCAGGATTCCTGGAATTGTTTTCGAATCCGAAATTAATTCCCGAAATTAGAAAAAGGTGGAAAATAAAACTGGATTCCAACCCGGCCTATAAATACTTTTCGGTGATCTCCTTGACATCCTTTTTTCAACGTCGCAAACCCCACCTCGTTTCGATAACCCTAGCTCCCAAAGTTCGACGCAGAACATCTTCATCTGTTAAACTCCGGCGAACTTTCCAGAAGGAAGTCATGTGAGCAAATCCGGCGAAATCGTAAGTCCTCTGGCGAAGGTGAGCACATCATCGCATTGGTCTCGTCATCCTCGTTCCGTTTCTCCGGTGCGAGTTTGGTGACCGTCCTCGGCGAATTCCCCTTCTCCCCTCTCTTTCTATCTCTGTTCTATTCGCCACCTCCATGGCCGAGCCGAGCCTCTACTCGCTCGGTGCCCCAGCCCCAGGGCACCTGCACCGCGCGCACTCGCCTTGCCGCACCCCGAGCCTCGCACTGCGCCACCCCTGGTTGTTGTCGTTGTCGCCTAGCCGCTGCTCTGCGTGCCACCGCCTGTGCGCCACCGCCTACTCACGCGTCGCGCCGCTGCCACCCAGTGCTGCTGTCTTGCGCACCAGCGTCGCGCCACCTCCGATGGCGCCAACCGCGCACCCCCGCACCTCCCTGGCCCGGCAGCCGGCCGCCGACAAGGAATCCCCATGGGTCGTTCGGGATTGACCAGATGGCAGGAGGTAGAAGAAACCCACTTTGTAGTTTAACCCCTGAGAAAATCCATAATCACGAGATCCAGTCCAGCTTAATGTTTTTATCGTGTTTAAGCCCTCGATCATCGTGGTTATGCCCCTGGAAGTTTCTAAACCTCGCCAGCAAGTCCCTAGAGCTTAGTTAAGCCGTATCTTTCACGTTTCAGCTCCGTTTTGACTAATTCTTTCGCTCACGTGTTCGTCTTACGTGTAGATTAGTTTTGTACCGCTTTTCAGTACTGTTAGTGATGTTTGGTGTACTGTTTATTATTTATTGTATTGCTTTCTTTGCATGTGTTTGTGTGATGCGTAAAGAATGTGCCGTTTGAGGAGTTTTTGAAGATCAAGGCTTTGAAGACTCTGAGCAGTAGCAGGGCTTTGAGGAATGCAAGTGTCCTTGGTCATTCCTGTTTATGCCTAAATGACATTCAATTTATTCACAATATTTATTTATCGCTTGCATTAATACGATGGGTTCCTATTAAGGATGATGCCTAGTTTCTTTGGACCATACCTTGAATATGGGTTGTTTAAATAAACTTGATGGTAGATGATGCTTAGTTTGCTCAACTAGGTTGGTAAATGAACAACATGGTTATTTATTTATTTACTCTATGTTCTTGTATGCTTTATTAATTGCAAGACCATATATGTTAATTGGAACATGGAGAACCACCCAGGAAAATAGTGCAACCACAATTGTCATATGGCTCTAACTTTAGCTATTAACTAAGTTAACTTGTTACATTATGATCTTACCTGAAAAGGGCAAGAGGGGTTGCATTGTTGGTGCATAGCCCAGTCCTCTTGGGTGGTATTCTTGATAAGGTACTGCACTCACTAGGAAGGGTTATGCTCTGCTTTGACTTGAAACCTCAGTGGATTGTCTTGTATTTGAGTAAACTTTGTGAAGACCTCATAGTGAATCCCTAGCCACTCACCGTGGAAGTGTTTAAGGGCCTTGCAAACCCAGGTGACATGGGAAACACGAATTGTGGGTAAAGTTGTACAACCTTAGAAGAATGTCTAAAAATTGTTATAACAGTCGTGCTCACAGTCATGAGCAGCCTGGACCCTCACATGATTAATTCACTTGAAGATGAATCAACTTGTTGTTATTTATTTATGTTCATGCCTTTGGTATACTGTTGCTCAATATTAATTGTGGGTTGGTATAAACATACATTTGCTAGTAACTAGCTGCTAAATAAAACTGGACCAACTAAAAGTGCTAATTGCAGTTAACCTTGTCAGCCTTCCACCATATAAAGCCTTGCATGTCATGTATTCTTTTATCTTGCTGAGTACGGCATGTGCTCATGGTTGTGTTTTATATATTGCATCTACAACACCCGGATTGTTGCACAGACCCAAAGAATTTTGAAGAGTTTACTAGAGATTTTGAGAAGTTCTAGGCGAGTCCCCCGAGTCAGCTGCCTGTGGAGTTGGAGCTTTTGTTTACGTTTTCTAGTTAAACGTTCGTTTATTTCTCCGCTAAGATTTTTGAGTCACTCTGCTCTTTCGTCATGACGTGGTTGTAGCTATTCGCTTGAAGTCTACTATATGTGTGAAATTTAGTTCCTGACACACATATAAGATGCACTTGGTTTTCCCACTACAATCGGGTGTGACAGGTATCGTGGAGTAGTGGTAGCTAGTAGCTACTTTGTTTTTGCTGCGTCGAATGTGCTAGCTGTTACGAGATCCCGAAAAGCATGCGTTCGTTTTGTTGCTAGCTGCCCTCTCGTGATTGTAGCAGAAGAACTAAGAGTATATATACTCTCTCTATTTCAAATTATAGATCGTTTTAGCTTTTTTTAATTTTATAAATATTATATTATACATCTACATCATATTTAAGTGCATAGCAAAAATTATACACCTAGAAAAGTTAAAAGATCTACAATTAGAATGGAGGGAGTAGTGCTACCGTAATTGATAGCAGCTAATATATAATAGCCTTGGTAAACATGGCAATATCGCTGCTAATATCATTAGCTGATGCAATTTTCCGTTCGCTCTGAATGCACGTGAACACCGGCACTGCTGGAGTGGAGTGGAAGCCCTCCGCGCTTTGGTAGTTTAATTTTTGTGTACGCCCGCCAGCAACCAACACGAGGTTTGCCAGTGCCGCGCCGAGGCCCGGACCGGCCGATCGGACGGTCACGTGCACGCGCGCGATCGACCAGGTTGATCATTTTGACGGCCAATAATAACTCATACAAATGTTACTTATACATCCATCATGCATATTGATTTACTGTTACCGCACGCACCATTGAAATTACGTGCCTTCGTGCGCGCATATGGCGTGTCAGAGCGTCGTTGTACATACCTGCCCCAGAGGCCAGAGCCGTTACCACCTACCGTGCTAGCTACTCCGTAGCTACTAAGTCAAAAGTATTTGAGCTCACTTTTTTTTTCAAAAGTAAATCTATTTTTGTACAGCAAAATAGTTGACCGCCTGCCATGGGGAGAAGATATACGTGCACTTGCATCCGCATGTCATGCATGCATGTGTCCTCCTCGTTGCCACATCATCTACAATGTAGATAAGGGTATTCTTTTGTGTCCCCAAGACACGACACGATGGAACGGGACAAAGCAAGCAGAACGTACAGTATTGAGTACACCAAATCGAGGACGGTATTTTATTTAGATTCGCGTACTTGCTCCCTTCGCGTGGCCGCCGTGCTTCCATTCCATGCATATATCAAATCATCCGGCGCGCGGGGCGTGGTCAGTGGCGTGTCACGCCGAGTAGCTAATCTCAGCCGGCTGTCTAATCTTCCAGTTAAGCGCAAGTGGCAGCTAGCGGTGCGCATGGCCTGATGATTGATCGAATTAGTTGTATCAGCACAGTAGTGCTGGAACTGAGGTGACGCGCTAACAACAACTACCTGTACATTTTCATGCACACGCACTAATTAATAAGCACGAGACACTAGTTCTGGAAGACTAATGGATCATCAATGATTGCGTTAGTTGAAAAAGAGATCAGGGAGCAGGAAGAAACGACGACGACGCCGTCGGCCTGTACGATTAGCCTGCAGCCACAGAGAGATGCATGGCTATTGGCTGACCTGCCGTTGCTGCTGGCAACGTCGATCGGCCGTCGATGGCAGCCGCCGCTTTTTGCCGACACGGTACGCATGCACGTACAACGTCTCGCGGCCCGGCCTGGTCGGTTGGTGGCCCTCTGGCTGACTGGGCTATGTATAACTGCTGCTACACCTGGGCCAAGCTGACCTGTACAGCACACTCAGCGTACTTGAGTTGATTCCATGATAATCGACTCGATGCATGTGTGTGATTGAGACGCTATCAAACGAAAAACTCGGCGTGCGTTCAAAAACATCGCTCCAACACTACTACAGAACCTCCAAAACCTCTTTCACCGTCGGTTTGGGATCCTTCATATGCAATTCGGCAGTGATGGAGTACCCATCACTGTCAATTTTGGAAGCGACAGTGAAACCTTATTAAAAAAATGGCCCCACCCTGCTGCCCCGCCACCGCCTGCACCGCGCCTCCAGCGACCCCACACTACTGGGGAAAGCGCCGTCTACCGGTTGGGAACCCCCTTTAGTACCGGTTGTGCAATCGGTATTACTAGTAACCGGTACTAAAGTGGTATTAAAAAATTAAAAAAAATTGAAATCCACCGCCAGCCCCGCCCCCCCCCCTCCCCCAGCTGCCCTCCGCGCGCCCCCTCCCGCCGCCCGCCTCCGCCGCCCTCCCGCTGCCTGCCCCCGCCACCCCCGCCTAGCCCCTCCTCGCTACGCCACGCCGCCCCTCCGCTCGCCCCCCCCCCTCCGCCACGCCCCTCCACCTCCGCCCCTCCTCCCCACCCTGTTGCCCTCCGCCCCGTCACTACTCCTCACCGCCGGTGAGGGCGAGCGGAGCGGGGAGGGGAGGGGAGGCAGAGGAGGAGAGGAAGGTTGAGGGTGAGAGAGGAGAGAGATAGAGGAGGGGGGATACGGATGAAATAGATAAGATAGAGAGCGGCCGGTGTTGAGAAACAGATAAGGAGACGAACGGCCGGCGGATGGGAGGTCTTTAGTACCAAGTGGGAGTTCCACTCGGTATAAAGGTCGGATGGAGGCTCCACTCGGTACTAATGTGCCTTAGGGCCTTTAGTACCGGGTGGAGCCCCCACCCGGTACTAAAAGGGTGTCACGGGGGGCTCCTCGGGGACTATCCGTTAGGTCCGGTACTAATGCTCACATTAGTACCGGACTAAAATACAACCGGTACTGAGCCTAGGGACGAATGCTCGGTTTTCCAGTAGTGCCGCCGCTGCCTGCTCGCCCCTTCACCTCCGCCTCCGTGACCTCGCCGCCTCCACCATGCCTCTCTCGTCGCCGCTTCACCAGCAACGCGCCTCCGCAGATCCCGCCGCCGCCTCGCTCCCTCCATGTTCACCCACCGTGCCTCCATCTCCACCAGAGCGAGAGAGGGGGGAGGAAGGGCGGCAAACCTAGCTTGGCCCAGATCTAAGAGACGCCTTGCCCCTCCGGAGCCCGCCGTGCCTTTTCCCGGCTCGCCGCACCTGCATAAGCCGAAGCTGCCACGCTGGCCACCATGCCTCACTCGCCACGGTAGCCGCTCCCTATCCCCCCGCTGCCACTGCGCCTCCCCCCGCCACAGCTTGCCCCATCATCCGCTGCCGCCGCTCCTGACTTCAACCAGTGAGGGACGAGCGGAGGGGCAGGAGAGGGGCAGCGAAGGGGTCTTGTGGAGAGGGAGAGGGAGGGAGAGAAGGGGCTCCCTGCCAGGAGGGGAGGGGAAGCTCGCCGCCGGGAGGGGAGGGGAGGGAGGGGAGCGGCAGGGGGGAGAGGGAAGCAGAGGAGCGGTGGGGAGTAAGATAGAGATGAGAGGAGATAGATGGCGATGCCAGAGGAGGGGGAAGAGAGAGATGAGGGAGCCAGCGTGGGGTGAGTTGGAGCGGCCGTGAACCAATAGAGTTGGAGTTAATGAAATTTTCGGGTCCGGAACTCCACTATTGCCGTTGGGCGGTAGGAAAATCCGGCAGTAATAGTTATCACTGCCGTTTTGTTGCAAACCGGCGGTGATGCCTGTCTTCACTTGCCGATTGTGTTGTCTACAACAATTTTTCAGCATTTGTTGCTCGGATTCAGCTATCACTACTTGATTTTCTTAAACCGGCAGTAATAACCCGTCTAGGATAGCTATTTGTGTAGTAGCGCAACGACGTCTGAAAAATGATACTGACGTATTTGTCTCAAATATACTATATATAATTGCATCGTAGAGTACGTGGTCGTGATTAACTGATTATATACGTGTTTTAGCATCTGATTATATACAGTTAGGAAATACGTCTACAGGATGTACCATTTGATTCATTTATGGAATGGTTGAGAAACTTGATGGTGGTCCTTTCAGTTGGGTGATATTATTTTCTATTAAGAAAAGTTGATCATATGGTTTAAGAAAATTGGTTGAACATACAGCTATCCATGTATTACGGTGCACGTAACAAACACGCTCTGAAATATAACCGTTTACGCATAGAGAGGATAACTTTTGTACCTGGGGCGTGTTCCTTCTAAGCACGATGAAGGGACCGTACTACCACCGAATGAAGAGACAGCGAGCCCATACGAATTATAAAGGCGCTGCTGTGTTGGCCGCCTCAGCGTAGAGCACGTATGATCTCAGTCCCCAGACACGAGACGACATATGCATCACCGGGCATGTTGAGCGCGTAGCGTGTGATCGATGCCGCCACCTTGCATGCAAGCCACGTCCGCAGGGCCTGCGAGGCCGCGATCGTCGACCGACCCCATGTGTTTAATGCGCCGCAAGCAGCATGCAGCATGCTGCATGCTTAGCTTGCGAGCACCAGCCATGCTTCTGAGGAGTTGTGATATATCGATGCATGGTTGACCTGTCACTGTATATGCTTGTAACTTTCCTAGCAGCGTACTTATGCATGGACACGTATGCACCTACCGACTACTACCGTACCTATAATTGCAGATCGCAAGGGATTAATTATCATTGGTGCGTGATTGGCTTGAGCATGTGTTTAATTCAGGGGATACGACCATATGCGTGCACGGATCGACCACCGGCAGGTACGCTTTGGTGCCAAATTAATATTTTGGGACCGGAGATGTTTCTGGCTGCACCGTCGGTGATACCCCGTCGGAGCGTACTTTCGCAGACCTGAGGTGGAGCCCATCTTTAGTTGCGTGTGACTAGGGCGTAGGTATGGTTGAATTTTTTTTCTACTTTCTGCACAGAGCTTATAATAAGATACACTAGCAATAATGCGATGGTCCTTGAGTCCTGGATTGAGGACCATTTTTACATGTTATCCGCTAGCTATACTACGCACCTTCTGAAGCTGCAACATTTCGAAAATGCAACACTCTGATGTTTTGGGAAAGGTGAACCTTCTGTTCATTCCTTTATATTACGGGACTAAAAGAGAGTCAAATAACGCAGAAAGAGAAATCAAGCAGCTCGAAATTTCAACCTCTATATTTTATTTTATTACGGCATAGTACGTGCAGGCGCAGAGATTCGAATTCCAATTCCAGAGGGCTCAGTTGGGGTTCCGGGGACCAGCAGCTGTCCGGCCACGCGCTCGCTCCGGGACGAGCCCGCCGCATGGGCCCTGGATAAAGTGGGCCTCCCGCTTGCAGCTTGGTGGAGCCCGCGCGTTTTGATGGGCAGCCCGCGGACAGGAGCGGCGCGACAGCGTGGATGGACATAGACCGGGTCGGGCTCGGGGCCTGCGATGTCGACCTGGCGACGTGTTCGCTGCAGGGAGCACAAGACTTTTCTCCTGCAAGTACTACACTGTACCGGAATGGCAGAATGACGCAGCTAATTCTGGTGCAAATCACGAGGAACGGTCTCCTGCACAGTGGAGAGGAAACAAAGATAGTTTAATTGAACAAAAAGTAATATTAACAAAAAAAGGTGTAACTTGGAACATGAGTTGAAACTTCAGCAGCGGAAGGAAGGTACGCATTTTTCTTTCACCGATCGAGTACCCCGTAGATGCTTCGAAATGACTCCAACCTACTAGAGTCGATCTAGCGTATTACTAATCTTCAATTCGTCATGGTTCACTGATACGTACTAGGCTTGGTAGCTGATGCTCTAATACAGGTACGACGCTTGAGATCCAATCACCCTCTTTCGTACAAACAGGGCAAAGTGCCACTGCGGTAGTGTAAAGAAGCTTACTACACCCGTTTCGATCGTTCAATAAAGGCTCAACGTTTTTAGCGGTAGTCAAATCCGACACAAAACCATGGTGGGCCGAGGAATCGAGCTCTGACGACGTAGGCCGCGCGCGCGATGTGTAGATAGAGCGACTGCAGAACGTTCCGCCCTGGTGGGACCCTGTGTTTTTCACTTCGCTGACTGCAACGACCGCTAGCTGCCCCACGCTCTCTCGTCTAGTGCATGTGCATGCATGGGCACCCTGCTCCGCCGCTTTGCTTGCTACAGCTCGGGAGGGTGGAGTGGCAAGAAAAGGTGGCTGGCTGGGGTTGAGGCGGGCATTCTCAGCTCGTGCGCAGCTGCCACCGACCGTCAAGCTAGAGTACCTCGACCCGGGCGGGGTCTCCCTCCTGTGGCTCGTAATCGAGCTGCCGACCTGGCGTACGTCAAAATGGCCAAACCATATGGCCTGGGGGGTCCCTCTTGTCCCGAACGTGACGGCTTCTGACACGTAAACCGAATCCGGTGTCCGGCGGCGACCGACTACCACTACAAGTGGAGCATAGGCATTCCGTGTTGATCGACGGCTCTCCTTGGAGAAGAAATTAGAAAGCGAGATAGAAACCGGCAGGGAGGTTCGTTCTTGGAGAGTCTTTGGACGGGGCACGCGTCTGCACGTTAACTTCTCGCGAAAAGGTCAAAGAAGAAAACCAAGGAGTTTGCCGTCCTCTGTTTCCGTCTCCAGACCAGAACAGCAGCGCCACGTTTACCGGCGGCAAATAGTACGTCAGCTCGCGAGAGCCGGCCGAGAGAGGCCATTTTCCAAGCAGGATCAGGTAGGGTCCGCGGAACAGATCGCCCAGCGCCAGCTGTCCGGCCACGTGCTCGCCCCGGGGGAGGCCGCCTGCCCGCCTCGCGGGCCCCGGATGAAGTGGGCCTCTCCGGCTCTCCCTCCTCTGTCTGCCTCGTCGGTGAGAGGGTGGGTAGGGACCCCTCGTCGTTGATGGGCTGCCGCTGCCCAGGCCCCAGGGACACGGAGCAGCGCCACGGCGGCATGCCGACATGGGCGTCCACGTCGCCTCTCGACCGACCGTGTCCTACTGCTCAACCGAGCTTGGTTTCACTCGCACAAATCGCATGTTTTCGACGGCCATGCTCAGTTGCTCGCTTGATGGCGTGGTAATTGAATTCTCGGTTCTAGGCTTCTAGCTGGTCAAAGTGAAGCAGTAGTATTGCTAGAGCCACACAAGTCACGCGGACGGAATTTCAGGATGGAACACAAAGCCACACGAAATGTGTGATGCTTTGTGGATGTCCTCGGTGAAATGGGAAGGTCTTATTAGGCATGCCTATGCATTAAAAGGTATAGAAAGAATAGTGTTTTCCCTTTCCTTTTTCGATAGATGTTGAAGTATATTTTGTCCATCTCAAATGAACGGTCACAGTTTCTACTACTCCCTATATACATGTATACGCCACACCTCAGAGTAAATGAACATAAATCTTGTTATTGCATTTGTCGGGACGTAAACATGCCACACGGAATGGAACATGTGATATCTATCTCTATGGTCATTGAATCGGAAAAGGTTATCTAGCCACAAGGATACATCCCACGCACTTGCGAAAAAATGCAAAAAGAGGAATATTCTTTTCTTTACCTTTCCTTTTTGCAAGAAAGGCAAGGTCTCCCTCGCGCTCGAGACATATCCCTTAGCGAAACGGAAAGCCCTATCCCCTTAGCAAAACGGAAAGCCCTTTTGATTACAGGCACATAGCACATGGTATTATAGTGTTTTGGTAACTCTTATGTTAGGTGTTGAATGGAAATGTGAAAGATATACTTTTCTTTTGGTTTCCTCTCTTTTGAAATGGATATTAAAATGATAGTTTCACTATCTCGAAAATTATAACGATTGTAGTGTCACTTCCCAAATTCATAGCATCAAAATATATGGCTATGAAGATATAAGTAAAAAATGATAAATTTGGAAAAAAAACGTTGACCGAAATTGAAAAGGAGAGAAAACCATGAGTGAGGGAATTAAATAAAATTTCAAAACGAAAACAGAGGAGACGGATTTGAATTAGTACGACATAATTTTTTTTCAAGGAATAATAGAAAAAAATGGTCCAGCGCCCGTGGATTCTTGAAAATGACTCTAAGCTACAGTCTAGAGCAATATTCTCCACTCACTCGTGTTTGACCATGATGTGGTCACAATCAGCCTCCACCACCTTTCCTTAAAACAAGACAAATCGACATCATTATGTTCAACGTAAATGCTAAGATAGTGCTCTCTCAACCCCATAATAATATTCAAGTTCTCAAAGGAAAAAACCCATAATATTCAAACTCTACTCTCAGAAAACAAATATATATAAATGCCACGTCTAAAATCAAAATAATATAAGTGCCCATATAATAAACCCAGTAGTATCTATCAGTATATCCAGCGGTGCAGCACACGTCGGCCCAAACCCGGTGGCCCCCGCCGTTCGATGCGAAATCAATCACGGGGCTAAACGTGCCTGCACGGGCCCCACCGCCCTCATAAACCCGCCTCAAGAACTAAAAAGCTTCCTTCCTCAGCAACCCACCACCACCCATCCGCCTCCTCCCCCCTCCGGCCCTCCCCTTCTCCTTAACCCTCTCCCTCGCCTCCACCACCACCGCTTCATCCCCTCCACCTCTTCCTCTCCCCCCGAGGAGGCCGCCGCTCCCATGCCCGCCGGCGCCCGGCCCGAAAAGCCCGAGCCGGACCGCGACCGCGAGGCCTAGCAGTGCCGTTTTTTGGGTACACGGCGCGGGAAGCGATGGCGAAGCCGACCCCGGTGGCCTCGGCGGAGGAGGCGGCTGCGCTGCGGCGCCGGCTGAGGCGGCTGGTGGCAGCGGTGGCGGCCGGGAGTGCGGACGCGGAGGCCTTCGACGAGGCGGCCGAGGCGCTCGCCAAGCTCAGGGACGCCGAGCTCGGCCCCCGGAAGGACCGCGCTGGTGCTGGCGGCGGCGGCGGCGGGGTGAACAAGGGCGGGGCGGAGGCCGCCGTGGTGCCGGAGCAGTTCCTGTGCCCCATCTCCTCGGAGATCATGAGGGATCCCGTCGTCCTCGCCTCCGGCCAGGTACTTGCTCCCAATGCCTTCCTTGGGTTCGGGGTTGTGTTGGGTTGGATTAGATTGCGCGACCGTTACTTGTCAAACAGGAGTGTTCGTTGTCTCCGATTCGGGGGTTTTATTTACTAGGGTTAAATCGTTGTTGCTCGACCCGTGGTAACTGTGACAGGGGAAGCAAAGCAAGAATGTTTAGCCTTAATACGATTTTTCAAAGAAAAAAATGAAGTGCGATTTAATTGTGACTTCCCCCAAGGGATCGAGTGGATGGATTTCGAATTGCCTTTGAGCGCTACCGGTTGTTTCTTAATTCACCTTCCCCGCGTAACTACTGTTGATTGCCCCTCCCTTGTCCTCATCCTACTCTGTGCTGCTGCAACGTCTGAACCTCCAAACACAGCTGAAATTAAATTCGTGGTGTGCCAGAAGCTTCTGATGAATCCGCCACCTGTCCCTTTCCTGGTTCCTACAGTTTTGTTCCTATCCCTTTATTTCTTTCTGGACTTCAATTTTTCCCCCTGCTACTTTTTGCTCATGATTCGCCGCTCTTCCGTGATGTGATTGAGGTTGCTGAGCAGTGTTTTCAAAATTTCCATCTACTAGTATCTTTTTTGGACTGTTGCATTTGTTACAGTCAGATTTTCTTTTTTGTCATTTGATTATTCTGAGAAGGCGAGGATTAGAACTTTCTCTTTCAGCGCACCTGTTGCTTTTGTCGTTCTATTAACTGGTGGACATTCTTCAGGCATGGGCTAAAATAGACTACTTTTACTGGGCGGCAGATTATTCTATTTTTATGTGCTGTCCTTAATTTCTGAACCTCTTGTCCAGCTCTTGAAAATTACGGTTGCCGATTGAATAAGTGCTCCATTCCTGTTCTACTTTCTCCATGGCAAGTGCATAGAAATGAACCCACATGGCGTTTCATCCTCTGCTACGCAACCCCGTGCGCTTCTGCTTCATTTCCAGCGATGACATTGCGTGCTCGAAGGCGAGACCCAGTTTTCATGGCCTGGATTTGGAGTCAGGAGGATTTATTATTCCAATAGGAAAATTAAGTTTCAGATGGGTGCTACCATTTTGACCCTCTGACGTCCCCCATGCTAAGACATTGCATGTGACTCGAGTTATTGCCATGTTCACATGCCGTTCCTCTGCTCTTCTTTGCATGGGCATATCATAAAAAGATTCAGCTTTTATGGTGAGAGATTTTGTTTGCATCGTTCTGTCGGTGTGATGGGAGTACCACGACAATTGAACAACCCATCAGCTATTTTTGGCCAGCTATTGATGCTGTGGTAGTGGTCCTTGTTTGCTGAGACTTTCATGCCCGCAAACTTTGTACCTCGGTTGATTTCTTTCCGGGTTGTTCTTGGTTCATGTTTCAATCGCTTGGTTTCTTCCCGGATTGTTTTTGGTTCCTGTTTTAATTGCTTTAAACACTCAAGTAAAAGTTTATCTTTGTTTCAATGGTTTGCTGTATGTATTATGCTGAATTCACTAAGAAACTATGTGTTGTGTTTGCACGATGGGTAAGTTATGTCGAATCAAAGAAAGTTGCAATATACGATATTTCTGGAGTGGACTAAGAGTGTAACAGGGCTGCTTGCTCTTTACTCAACTACTGAAGTTACTTTTAAACATTGGGTTTTGATTTTTCAATAATAGGGTTTTAACACTGAAGTTGCATGTCCCTTTCAAGATATGCTGTATCCCATACTAGCTCTGCTATATTGACCTAGTCCTGCCTTTGTCGGTGTGTCTTATTCAGGATTTATTGTTTAGTTCAGGAGAAGGAAAAAGGTGCGCATATGAACTTTTTCTTGAAATCGGGTCTCATATTAGGCAGTGTGCATTAATGATTGATGCCATTTCTCAAAATTCTTTCTATTTAACTCCTATTTCTTATGGTCCCGATTTTGACATTGTGTATTGGTGCATTCATATCCTTCTTTTAGCATTTCATATTTTCATGATACAATCTTGAGATAACACTTTTGCACCTTGTGCAGACGTATGATCGCCACTTCATTCAAGAATGGTTAGGTGCTGGAAACCGAACATGTCCGCAGACCCAGCAAGTCCTTTCAAATACAATTCTCATTCCGAACCACCTTGTGAGAAGCATGATCTCACAGTGGTGCACGGATAATGGGATCACTCTGCCACCAGTGGAGAACCAAGAAGAAGATCTGGTCACAAAAAATGAGCGGAAGACATTTAGTAAAATATTTGAGAGGATTGCATCGTCATCAAACCTATCTGAGCAGAGGGAAGCTATTAAAGATCTCAGGCTGCTGACTAAGTGCAACAGTTCACTAAGAGCAGCCATTGGAGAGAAACCGGATTCAATCTCTCAGATGATTTCCACTGTGTCCAATCCAGAGCTAGAAAATAATGCAGAAGTTCTGGAGGATATGGTGACAACTATTCTTAATCTTTCAATTCATGAGAGCAACAAGAAGATCATTGGAGATGATCCATTGGCAATCCCGTTCCTCATAAGGGCCTTACAGTCAGGAACCATGGAGGCTCGCAGCAATTCCGCAGCTGCCATCTTCAGTTTGTCTGCTCTTAACAGCAACAAGGCTAAGATTGGTGAATTAGGTGCCATGAGGCCTCTGGTGGATCTCCTTGAACATGGCAGCATGATAGCCAAGAAAGATGCTGCTTCGGCCATCTTCAACCTCTGCATGCTGCATGAAAACAAATCAAGGGCCAGCAAGAGCGGGGTCATCGACGTGACCTTGAAAGCTATCGCAGATGACTTGCTTGTGGATGAGTCCCTGGCCATCCTTGCTCTGCTGTCGGGCGACCACGAGACGGTGGAGGAGATCGGTGAGACCGGTGGTGTGGCCTCCATGCTCCGTGTCATAAAGGAGGACCAGTGCAAGCGCAACAAGGAGAACGCGGCGGCGGTCCTCTTTGCGGTCTGCATGTATGACCGTACCAAGCTGCGGGAGGTTGCGGAGGACGAGAACCTGAACGGGTCCCTTGCCTGGCTCACGCAGAATGGCACCTCGAGAGCGCGGCGGAAGGCTTCCGGGATCCTCGACAAGATGAAGAGGGCTGTGCACCACACTCACTACTCTTGCTAGTGCCCTGCCTGCCCACCCGCCCGCCATGGTTGTGTAGTTATGGCCTTATGGGAATAATGGGGGTGCTGGTTTCTTCGCTGTATATATAAATTCGGTTGCATATATACTCTTGGTCTTTGGTTTGGTACATATGAGGTTACAGTCTCGGTCTTGTAGAGTAAGTGGTGATTTTTCCTCTGAAAGCGTTCGTGTTCGCCTCATCATCTGAATTTGCAGTTTTCACATGTATATCTGCAGGTCTGATCATGATGCAATCGCATGAAATTTTGTCACAGAAGATGGGCCTTGTTTGATCATGATTTGTGACACCTTTTCTGTTGACACGGGTCAACATTCCCCGTGACAGATGGGTTGCTGAGACGTATGGCTCACGCGTTGTCGAATCAGATACCTAATCTGCTGATTTGTGTACAGCTAGTGGAGTAGGTCCCTTTCAGGTCTGCCGGCGAACCTTCCTCCGGCTGTCACGACCACGAGCATACGGGAGAGAACCACAGAGCGTGGGCTGTCTGGACTTAGGCTGAAGAACGTCAGATGTTGAGGTCCAGTCAGAAGTTACGTTGCGCTGCGTTTTATCATGTCGTTGTCACCTCACTTGTTGACGCCCCCATCGCATTTTGGTCGCAGAATCTTTTTGTTGTTCAAGGTACCGAAAGTTGCTTGCCATTGTAGCCGTGATTATTCTACGTTGATCAGGTTGTTGGCTGGAAGTTCGATACAGGCCGTGCGATCTGTAACAGCAATCGCGTACCATGCTTACCAGCGGTGTCTGGAGCATATGTGTAGAACAGACCGGATGTGCGTGGAAATTGCCACCGAAATAGCCATGAAATCACGTTGAACGAACGAAACATTGCCGAGAAGCGAAGGGTCGGAAGGAGATGATCAGAATTTGGAGCATGTTTCTAGTGCCAAAAATTTGTTCCAGACTTCCAGTTTACAGACAACTTTTTCAGGAAACAGGTATACTCCCTCCATCCCAAATTATATGTCGTTTTGCCTTTTTTAGATTCATAGATATTATTATACATTTAGACATAGGGTATATCTAAGTGCATAACAAAATTTATAAATTTAATAAAGCTAAAATGACCTATAATTTGGGACGAAGGGAGTAGTAGAAACTAAATGTTTGGTGAGGGGAGATTTGTTGGCCACAGTTTTGCTTTTAGGGTGCGTTTGGTTGGGCTGTGGCTTTGGAAAAGCTGCTGTGAGCTGTGGGCTGTGGAAAAGCAGCTGTGAGAAAGCAGCTGTGGGAAAAGCAGAAGACCGTTTGGTTAGAGGAGCCGTGAAACTGTAGGCTGTGTAAGAAATACCTATAATACCCCTAAAGGTCTGTGAGTGTGTTTATAGGTAAATTGCTGGTAACAAAATAATGCATTCACTAGTTCAAATGTAAACCACTATTTTAGGAAGAAAAAAAATAAATTTTATATGTTTTTCATCCATTAAAGTAATTGGTCCACATAAATAGAACTATCCATCAAAAGTTCTATACAAGGATGCTATCCCTCAACATTACTCTCCTCCTCTCGCACTAACCAAAGGATCAGCTATCCTAGTACGAATGGTATTCATGATATCCTCATTCTCCACATCGTCACTATCATCTCCTTGTGTTTGTCTCATACCACATGTATGTTGTACCAAGTAATCCTCATCATCATCACATCTCTTGAGCTCCTTATCACACAAATTGTTGTCACGAATAAAATTATGCAATGCAAGACAAGCCATAATGATATGTTTCTGAGTCCGAGGTGAGAAACTTGGCATGTTCTTCAAAATACGCCACTTCTGCTTTAAGACTCCAAAAGACCTTTCAATGACATTACGAAGAGATGAATGCAAGAAATTGAACATCTAGTACTTTCCTTGAGGAGGCCCCAAACGATGCTGAAATTTTGGTATATGGTATGTGCTTCCTTTGAAAGGCGCAAGATATCCAATTCGGTTTGGGTAACCTGAGTCCACAAGATAATACTTTCCTACAAAATCAAGTTAGTAAGGTACATAATAATACAAATATTGCTAATTTGTTGAAAGAACCATGTATACCTTTAGGAGGCATGGGAAATGAAGAAAAATTTGCCAATGCATGATTGAGGATACGTGTGTCATGTGCAGAACCCGGCCACCCGGTAACCGCAAAGGTGAACCTCATATCAAAGTCACAAATAGCTAGCACATTTTGAGATGTATATCCATGACGGCATGTGTGGTTAACCACTTCGTCCACTGGTACTACCACTTTGACATGTGAACCATCTATTGCTCCAATTGCGCCTTTAAAGTATGGCCAAAAACGGTCCTCTCTCACCCTTTCATGCTCCGTAGAAAAAGTAGGATCTCTCGGCTTAATATTGTCCTTAGCTAACTTGCGCAAACATTTCAACACTTCGTGAAACTTCATGTGAACTGTCCAAAGTGACCGTGTGAAACGATTTTCAGTTTGTGAAAAAGATTGTGGTCCTCCGATGATCCACAGAAACATTGCCAATGACTCAGTAGACAAAACATTGTTGGTTGAGGTCAATCCGTAAGTAGAGACTAGCAAGTCATGAAGTTTATCGAAAACCTCGGTGCTCATCCAAAACATCTTATAAAAATATCTCGGACGTGACATACACCTCATCACCCATTGAATTTCAGTTTCTGACATTTCCCTGTATTCAGCTTTGTGCAAATACCGCTCAATATACAAGTTGCCCATTTCTCCAATAGCACCAGCATGTTGTTCAAGTTCAGCTAGCAGTAGTAGTCCTTTTTGTCCTCCTTTGGCCACATCTCCCAATCTATCATCCATCTACATAAGACATTAGTACATTAATAATTAAATACAACAAATATCTTGACAATACTAAATGAAAAAGCTAAACATAACACACTAATAGATAAATAATGTTTCAATATAGGGTAACAAATTATGGTTCAACATAGGGAAATTGTTGTCACATATGACAATAAAATAATTTGACAAACATGGAAACAAATCAGTGGCGCTTCATCATCTCCTTTTCTAGCTCCCTCTCAATCAAATCCAGTCTGCCTTTAGCTGTTTCTAGAGAGCTAAAGAGCTCCCTAAATTCAGGGTTAACAATTACGGAAGCGGCTGTGTGCATTAGAGCAGTTCCTTCTTGCACCCCACATTCTTTCACCATCTTCATAGTCTCGGTAATGGTAGGAACTAGGTTAGTTGGAGGAGCTGATGATGCTTCAACACTTGTGGAGATCCTTTCCGCAGCATTTTCTATCTTCAAACAAGTGGACTTGTACAAACGAAAGAATGGGCTCTTCTCATCCTTCTCTTCAACACCAATAGAGGTACCTTTGCGTTTCCTTTTTTCTAGGTTCACTGTCATATCCTTCTGCGTAGGTTTTGCTATCTTATCCATATTCTCATCACTTGCCTCATCGGATGATATATTTCCAGGACAGGATGCAGAAGACCCAGTTACATGTGCCTTGCCAAACCAGATATGCAGGTCATCGAGAAACTTGGGTCCTTGTTTTCGAAACTTAATATGGTGGCATTTGGTTCCTTTCTCACGATTGTTGCATCTCTACAATTAGAAAAAAAAATTAGCAAGGCACACCATAACAAAGAATGGGAAGAATATAATTATCAAGAAACATAGTTCTTACAGCAAGATGTTCGTCCCAACATTCGTCTGAGCAGCCAGTTTGTTTTGCCTCATCCCATCCAAGACCAGTTGCACAATTCTTGAACTCCATAAACGTTGAATACTCATTTTTCAGAAGATCTAACTTGTTCTTCAATTATTTTTTTATTCTCCTATCACCGGATTTTTCTGCAAACTTGGAAACAACGTTCTTCCAACCGGTAGTAGTGAAAATTCCCATCGGCCTATTCCCTGCTTCAATCTCTTCTTTGCAGGCATCAATCAAATGCCTTAAAAAAGTATCACCCCAATCCGCATTATCACCCATTCTTCAACCAATCAAAGAAAACTCATAGGAACTAAGCTAAGACATAACTATGAAGCCAACTATCCAACTATTAAACTAACGAGAAATAAATAAGCATAGATGTCCAAGTACAAATGTTCATCCATTATATATTTTTGAATTATCATTTTGCATTTAACCATACTGAGTACAATTGATTGTTCATACCTCAAGAAATTCCTTTTCGCAGGTAGCGTCCTATTTGATTTTGTGTTGTAATTGTACCCGACAACATAAAACAATTGAAATAGTGTAAATGATTTATACGAAACAAGTGTTATAAAAAAAATTGGTTGAAAAGGAAAAATGGGAAAACATACCTTGGGTGTATATGCTCCTGGTGACCAGGAGCAGGTGCAGGGGCCGGCGATGGGGCGCCCTCCTGTTGAAGCTAGGGGGCGGCGGGTGGTGTCAGGGGGCCGGCGGGAAGGGCTCAGGGGGCCCGCGACGGGGGCCTGGCGGCGGGTGTCGGGGGTGGCGATGGGGGCCCGGCGGCGGGTGTCAGGAGGAGGCGGCGGCCGTCAGGGGGCCGGCGGCGGGCCTCAGGGGGCGGCGACGGGAGCCTGGCGGCAGCCGACAGGGGGCGGCAGCGGGCGTGGGGGGGGGGGGGCGACGATGGGGGACTGGCGGCGGCCGTCATATTGGCCGGCGACGGGGGCCTGGTGATGGGGGGGGTGGCGGCGGGCGTCACGGGGCCGACGGTGGGGACCCGACGATGGGGGGCGGCGGACGGGCGTTAGGGGGCGGCGGCGCGAGGCCCGGCGGCCAGGGGAGGCGGACGGTGGGCGGCCGGCGGCCGGCGGCCAGGGGAGGCGGACGGCCAGCCGACGGCCAAGGCCGGCGGGCGGTGGGATGGCGCTGTGCGGGGGGCGGCGGAGAGGAGCGGTCCGGTTGTTTTCGCGTGCGGGAGAAAAAATAGATCTGAAAGGGTACATCATAACCAGTGGCAGGTGGGTAATTTTTTGCCCCAAAAGCACTTGAAAGTAGGGGGAGAGGTGCTTTTAGATTTGTACTACCATGAAAGCTGCTTTTGGGCAAAAGCATCAATGATTTTGGAACCCTTTGGTTGGCTTTTGACTTTTGCAAAAGCAAAAGCAGGTTGGAAAGCCCAACCAAAGAGGGCCTTAGTGCTTCTGCTCCCTTGTATGGGTCATATAGTTAAAATTTTTTTGTATGTGTGGTTTTAATCCCCACCTGATGTGTCTGTAACTCTTATTCGGTTTAATGAAGGGTGAAGCTCCTCAAAATAAAAAACATAGCCTGGCCCAACGGAGTAGATTAGTTACAAACTTACGAGTTTTGCTTCAAAAAGCCTATCACGATTGCACACTTAATCGTGTAGACGTTGAAATGGACAGAAGACCGTGCATTCAGTTTCAGCCTGCAAATTTCTTCGACATATCACGCAAGTTATTGGACCTTGTCCAAAAATAAACAATATCCTCATCCTAAAATATGAGAGATTATGAGTTTGCAAAAATAAGCTGTATGCACTTGCAGAGGGATGATTTACTTTATAAGATAGAGTATTAATATCTACCACGTCAATGAACTAAACTATCAAAGTATATTTCATAATAGATCTGACTATGATTATTTGATATTGTAAATATTATTGTTATTTTTTTCTATGAACTTGATCGACATAGACTAGTCCGATGAAATTAAATTCCTGTTATTTTCAGGATAGAGGGAGTAACATATAAGCTGTCAAATCGGTGTGAAAATTAGAGGGTGTTTGGTTTCAGGGAGTTAAGTTTAGTCCCGAATGTTTAGATACTAATTAGGAGTATTAAATATAGGTTAATTACAAAACTAATTGCATAAATGAAGGTTAATTCGTGAGATGAATCTATTAAGCCTAATTAATCCATAATTAGCACATATTTACTGTAGCATCACATGGTCAAATCATGAACTAATTAGGCTTAATAGATTCGTCTCGCGAATTAGCCTTCATTTATGCTATTGGTTTTATAATTAACCTATATTTAATACTTCTAATTAGTATCTAAACATTCGATGTAATAGGGACTAAACTTTACTATGGAACAAACAGCCCATCAGAAGTATTGACCCGTCTACGCAGTCATGTCACAGAAGGGATGCAACATGAGCATGGCCATGTCAGCCGACATCATCTTTTCGTCCTTCACTTCAATTTTTTTCTCACTTAAACCATAAATTATTTTTTTAACCGATTTGCACCTTTATGTTGCTCAGGATTAACGCAACAACCTAATTCCAATATAAATATTTTCTTGTTCTTCTAAATGTTGGAACACTTTTTAGTGAAGCTCAAATATTTTTCTTCCAAACCTTAAATGACTTTCTTATGAATTTTTTGGTGGGATCTTTATTAATGGAATAATTTTCTCATAAACCTAGAACATTCATAGAATATTCCATATTTATAAAATATGTTCTTTAAGAAAATAGCGTCCAAACAAGCTCAAGAGTAGTCATGTTTTGTAGATCCTATCACAAGACAAGCTCAAGAGTAGTCATGTTTTGTAGATCCTATCACAAGAAACACAATACTTCAATCGTATGGTCTCGGATTTTTGGAGTGCGACCGCTAGGGACCCATCGCAGAAGAAAAGAATAGAAAGCCCATATGTATGAAGGATTTTTTTCATATTTTCAAAAGATCCAAATCAAAACCTGATTGCACTGTTGTTTCTTAAAAAAAGGATATTCAAAACAAGATCATACTTGAATGTTATTTAGATGTTCTTTTAGTTGGAACAATTTATTTGTAAATTTTGAACAATTTGATCGTGAAGCCGGAACAATTGTTCCAACTAAGAATAAAACTTATTCCATCTATAAAAAATATATTTTAAAAACTATCCAAAACATAATCAAATGTGATCTAATTTAGAAATTTTTTCTTAAGAAACACAATGGTGCAATCAAAATTTGAACAGGATGACTTCTTTGCGAGCTACAATATTGTTTTGAATTTGCGTTTTGCACATGCAATACGTCAGCCCCTGCCATGCTGCTTCTCCCGCGGGCCATTATGACCAAATAGCAAAAAGAATCAAGCCCAACAGACGCTTTTATAATTTTTTTTTCTAAAATAATACTAGCGGGCTGGGATTTTCGTCCTTTAACTAGCGGGCTGCCGACAATCAATATGCATCGATTAATGCAAGCTATGTGGAGCCCAGCTGAATTGCCACAATGTCGAGATGAGTTTGGGCATCGCTTGACGAGGACCTGGCATCATTGCAAGTACTACTATTGCTGTCCAAAGGGATGGTTATTTTGACGATGGAGAAAATGGAGCACTAAGTTTTCACCATTCTGATAGCGTGATAGTAACCTACCTGGTGATTTGGCATGCTCTGGGAAGGCAAACGATGAAAGAACTGTGTACCCGAGTCCATTAACGTCTGTTTACACGAATTTATTAGGCAAACACTGCTCAATAGTGCACTTTATTTGATCAAATAATGATTCACATTGTGTTGGGAAGCTATATATTTTGGTCACATCTAAAACCTTAAACACCAATATTGAAGCATAGTAACTGCAAGATTTTGTAGGAATATGCATTTGTTCCTGCATCGCCCTGGCTGGCTTCAAGTTCGGCCATTGGAGCAACATCTAAAAATAGCCATTGTTACACCATGGACAAACACCAACGTATGTACATGACTTACAAGTAGGCTCACGAGGGGAATGATGACCACCCTTATGTGGCGGAACCACCCAGATTAACCCGGCTAAAGTGTACTTAAGTCGTCTAACACGCGAACATACACTTTAATCAAGCTAACTCCACAGATATTACAACAATCCATCCAGATTAAAATAGTACGATATTTTATTACATCAGAGTTTCGAAATTCAAACAAATTTGCAGAGTGTTCAACAGCGGAAGATTAAAAGTCTTGCGGAAGCTAAACGTCGGTACGAAATATCACGGCGAAGCCGACCATGATATCAATAACCCCTATCCTCATCATCCGAGGAGGGATTCCACACAACCAACCAGCCCGGAGGGAGCTGAGTAGGCCAAGTGAGACTAGCAGCCACTTCATTGAAATCAGTAACACCTGAAAAGTGAGCCACAAGCAAGGTTGAGTATACTAATACTCAACAAAACTTACCCGACAGGTGATTACTACTTCACCAACTTCTAGACATGCAAGGCTTTTTGGCTGAGGGGTTTGTTTTGCCAAAAGCAGCTATAGTGAGTCCTTACTTTCAAGTTTTACTAGCAGGTTCTAGTTAATTAACCATTCTAGGTAAGCACCTATTCTAAGCAAGCATGTGAAATTTAATCAAGCATTAGTATTCATCATCCTTTGTTTCACTTCTTACTCAATGCAGCACAGTGATCAAGCAGTCTCAAACTGTGAGAGGCAGACGATTTGAATCGAGTTTCTTAACCTTGCAAGGTGAACCTAATCCCACGACATTGCGTACCACGACGGGTCCACACATGTCAGCTGTCCCCATCAATCCCCAGGCACGTGGTCAGGGATCACTTCCCTTGGATACAAGGCCCCACGATCCCGGAACGTTGCCGTATCGTGACTGCACTTGTACCCACATGGTGCACCAGGGGAAACACCGTTCCAGAGAGAGCGGAGAGTATGTCCACATCCCGGTTCAATCAGGTACTAGGCTTCCCTATCTCATACTAGGTATGAGAATAGTACGTTCAATTACTTGACTACGAACACCGGCACATTTCGACCTTAATAGCTTTCTTCTATACAGACGGGGCAATCCACCAATCCACCAAAACAGAACATATAGCCTAGCCCCGCACGTCAATCCGTATGATTCCAACATAAGTAAACAAGCAACCCCTATAACTCGCGAGTGATATGAAATCACTCGATTTTTACCGAGTTCCTATTTAGCATTGCAATTACTCGTCTTAACATACTAGAATTCAGCACATAGGTACCTGGATGATGCAACTAAGGTTTCAATCAACAACTATGAACTTAAATGCACAAGCATAGGTATCATAGATATTGCATGAATTTAGAAAACTAGGTTATGCTCCAGGGCTTGCCTTCTTGAACCATGTTAGTTAGCGGGTCGTTGGAAGCTTCGGGAATCTCCTACTCGGCCTCAGTGTGGTGCAGCTCGGCAGACCCTTCCTCCTCAGCAGGTGTCAGCTCGTACGTTCCGTCTGCGAGGTTTGCTTCTACACGAGATGCATATGAAATGTTCAAGTTTCATGAGTTTGCGAGCAAGATGCATTTCAAGTTAAACAGACGCATTAAGTGCAACGACCACAACACTTAGATAAACATTAAGTTTATATGCTAGATGAGTAATTTCGTGTTTTAATCCTCGGGTGTATTTGACAGTGATTGTGTACACATATAAGATTTTAATGACTTTAACTTCACAAAAGAGGGGTGGGGGTCACTCTAGGGTTGCTTAACACTTATTGAAAGTTATCCTATTTTTGAATGTTTTTCTGTACCTCTTCCAAAATTACCATTTTACCCTTATCATTACTTAATTTATCTTATCTATTTATTCTTAGCTTTAACTTCCACAATTCATTTCAGCAGCATTTGATTAGCTATGGGGTTGAAAATTTCACAGTGACTTCTTCATACCATTAGTAGGCTTCTGTAAAAATTTTGGGTTCATTGGATCACTACAGAAATCATTATATTTATTTCACCACCCTAAGGTAGCAAGCACTTAACTATTTTTATCTTGCTTAACACAAGAAGTTTTTTGCTGAAATGTTAACAGTGAGTTACATAGGTGCAACAGAGTCTTTGGTAAATTTTTCAGAATTTTTGGTGAAGGACATCTATCTTCCATATTTATCTATTATTTACTCTTGCATAAGAAGAAAGGCATGTCCCAACATGTTTCTTACAGTGACCATTATGCTTCCTAGCAAAAATGTTGCATAAGTGATCTAACCCAGGTGGTTTCATATGTTTCTCTGACAGATTCCATTACTTATGAAAAAGAAAGATTTTTCACTAGATTTCAAGGAGAAAACTAAAACAGTGACATAAACATCTATGCCAGGGTCCAAAGGATTTTGCTAAGCACAGGCTTACTACAACAAAGCTAATAGAGGTAGTTTTACCATTTTACCATTTTTCTATGATTTATTATGCATTTAAAAGTTTTAACAAGAAATAAAGTCTAGAGAAAAATTTGTAACAGTAACATGGCCAATACCATTTTTCTGCAAAACTACTTATCTCAAGGATTTTAACAAAGTTGGTTTGGCACTTTTACCACTTTTCTACAATTACTTATGCATTTTCAAAGTTCAGGCCATTTAATCAACATTAAAATAGAAAAGTCACTGGCACATTTACGCAGGGCTCTCAGTTTCTTACACTCAGGTCCCTGTGCACGTTAAAGCTTCACGGCAAGGCCCCTAGAAAAACTCTAATCAATGCAACTATGCCCTTACGGCGGGCGGCGACAAGTCTGGCAAAATCCCGGCGATTAATGACACAAACGAGGGGAACAAGTACTCAGGTGCATGTGCGTGCTCACCTTGAGCAAGATTGGTGAAGGTGCAAGCAGCGGTGGAGGGTTCTCGGTGGTGAACGGCGAAGAGGCGTACTCAGGCGGCGGTGGTGAAGTGCTCGGGTGTTCCAGTGCCGGTGAGGTGTCCGATGGTCAACAGGCAGCGGTGAAAGCTTCGCGTGGTTGTGCGGAGGTGTTGGAGGAATGCCCTAGAGGCAATCATAGAGATGATGATATTCCATTGTATCCATGACTTATATATTGTGCTCCTTGAATATCCATTAAAAGCTACTTGAATTAATTTGCAATTATGTGAATTGTATGTGAAACTCTTTACTTGTATGGTTATTCTAAAGTTGTCCCTAGTCGGAGTTCATGTGAGGATACACATGAATATTAGACTAGCACATGTATTAGTTGATGACTATGTTTCACAAGTCATGGATATGGAGATGTCAAACTAATAATGCGGGCACATGTAGAGACATGTGCTAGGACTAACCCAACGCAAGTTATATAGTTTTCTCTTTACACAACGTGTACGCTTTGTCCTTAGACTTGAGATTGTCGCATGTACTCAAGATGTGGATCGACTTACTTAGGAGCTATCAAACGCTACACCGAAACTGGGTAGTTATAAACGTAGCTTTTGGGTTTGTCAAGAAGCATGCTGTGAGGCATGGTTAGTCAAGATGGAATTTGCCCCTTTCTATTTGAGAGAGATATCTCTGGGCCCCTCGAGTGATCGGATCCGGAAATGCATGGCCATGCTATGTGAGGTTAAGAGTTAACCTGGAAAGGAATTCCGAGTCACAGCATCGAGAAAGAGTGGTCGGCTTGGAGCTAGACCAAATATTGTGAGGCAAAGGGAATAGCATGTAGGTGATGTTGTGATGGTTCGTCTGATATGATCTTCGTGTGCGTATAGGAGTTAGTATGTCTTGCTAGAGGCCGCTATTAACTATTGGCCGAGTAGGAGTACTCGGGCCATGTATATACGTTTATGAACCTATAAGGTCACACACTTAAAGGGCTGGAAGTCCAATTCGGATGTGATCTGAATTGGACCAGGTTTAGGAGTACTAATGGGTCTCGGACCCAGAGACCCGTTAGGAACCCCTATATATTGAAGGGTGGGGGCACCCTAGGATTTAATCCCTTCTCGCACCAGCAGCAGCCGCGCCCCCACGCCCTCACCTTGTTGCAACTCATGGACCTATCAGTCCGGCTTGCGACGCTTCCTCCCGCACGTGTGGATACCTTGGAGGTGTTGCATCTGCAGCACTTGGACGAGCCGCCGCACGAGAGCTCCGACGAGGAACCTAACGAGCCGACGATGAGCTTGACGAGCCGCGGCACGAGGAGGGCGTCTCTGCACGTGGACGAGCTGCTGAGGAGTTGCTCGACATCAACGTGTGATCGACTTCGCTGCCCCGACGCGTTTCTACAACTTCCGCACCCGTGCGTCGAGTGGTAATCCCGTGATCTATAACAGCAGTTATTCCTGATTTATGCGGTAAAAAAATTTTGTTTTGCGCTAGCGTAGCCTACCTCGTATCCCTACAGGAGGCAATTGGGGGCGGTGGCGAGTGGAGGTGCTGGGCGGAAGGGGGCCATCAATGGTGAGGCTCACAGCGGCAGAGCTTGTGGGGGACTAAAGGTGTGGGGAGGGGAAGCTCTGGTAGCGTGAAGCCTTTTATGGCCGTGGGTGCGTGCGAGGGAGTGAGGCAGAGCCAAGGCGAGCGAGCGATGTGGCCGGAGGCGAGTGGGGGAGGAAAGCTAGGTGGCGGGTGAGTGGCCGGCGGCGTTGAGTGGCAGAAGGAGATGCGGGTCATGGGGTGATCTTGCAGCCATTGGGTGCGGACGATTGCAAGCGCAAAGAAGCAGCTTTGCCGGGTGGACGAATTGGCGAAGCTGGCACACGAGTTGTCGTGTCGAACGCCAGGGTTGGGTAGAGAACGGCGGCCGGTAGGCGGCGACGTCATGGCGGAGGGAGGAGCTCGCGGGATAGGACGGAGGGGATCATTTGTCAGGGGAGGATAGGCTCGCGCGTTCACTGGTCAGGAGGGGTGCCGTTGGGTCTTGTCGCGGCCGCATGTTGGGCACGACAAGCTCGCCGGTGGGGGGGGGAGCCACGTGGCGACGGCGAGCTGGAGCACACGGCGTGCGCTCTGGCGAAAGGGGTGCGACGTGGTTCAGGCGAAGGGGTGATGTTTGGGCGGGGTTTATTTGAAATTTTTCAACTAATCTTGAAATTTGTCCTTTCTATGATTTGTTGTTCACAGGTCAGGCTTCAACTTCAATAAAAGGGTTAAGTCCAAAATCGAGCTAGATTTGAATTTATAAAGGCTCAAAATTTGAATTTATAAAGGCTCAAAATTCGGCAGAACGCACGAATTTGAGACTTAGGCTGATTTGCAGTCTAGGCTGATTTCACGGATTTGACTAATTTTAGCTTAAAATTTGATGGGCTTAGGTTGGAAATTTGACTAGAGGCTTTTTGATGAAGTTGTTATATGAACTTAGACCTCAGACTTCTATAAAGGGTTTTACTTAAGTTCTGTGAGTAAATTGTATTCCAAGATACACACTTGAACTGTTTTCAGACTTAGCACCATTTTGCAGTTTTGAGCTGAGTTGACTGCTTTGGTCGACTTTGACCCAAGTTTTGAAGGATTTTTGTTGAGATTTTGCCCTGGGTCAAAAACGTTAAATTGAAATAGACTTGTATTAATCAAACTTTTATGAAGGGTCTAGGTCAAGTTTGGTATAAATTTTGTGATAAATAGAGCTGCCAAGTTGAGGAAATTTTCACTGGTTAGACTTTAAGTGCTGTTTTTGCTGAGTTGGAGAGTTAAGCTGAGTTTGGCCTAGAATTCGAGCAGATTCTAAATTGATTTAGTTCAAGATATAATTGTAAAACTTGTTCTTCTAGGTTTACCCTAAAACTTTGTAAAAGGTCTACCCTAATCTGTGGTTTATAATTTGAAATAAAAGCTAGTAAATTACTCTACTCAACCCTGTTTTTAGGACTTGGCAGTTTTTTGGATTGAGTTGATTTGCCTCTGAATTTAAATCTAGTTTTTGGACCTCTTCCTCTTCAAATTAGCAAAAGTGCTAATAATAAAAGTTGTTGGAAATGAAAAGTTCTACAACTCTTAGTTTGACAAAATTGTATGTTTCTATGTAAAATCTCAAGTTTTGAATTACGCCCAAATTAAGCTTTAAAAGGGCAATTTGGACCTTTCATGTGCTAATTGAGTGCCTAAGCTTCCTATCCAAGCTTAATCAAAGCTAAATCAGCTAAGGTTGTCACACCTTACCAGTCGGCGGATCCTGATTAGAGTTAGCTACAACAAATGACATTATTATTATGAGGTTAGAGCCAGTCAACCGAGATTGCTCCAAATTTAATAAAATCATATGCTATGAAATATGGTAGTTTTAATTGTGGACAAGGAATCACTCACAAGGCCTATCATTCATGTTCCTCATACGATCATCACTTTGATGGGCGATCGGCGCCATGGCCAATGCCAGCACTACCAGCAAGACGCTAATGCTCGAAGAACGCGCAAGCTTGCTCCAGCACATGGCGGGGTAGGCATTCTCTCAGGTTCTGAAAAACAGCCCGTGGGCACCCTTATAAAGTTACAAATTTCAGATCTTTGTAACCATTACCCGACACAAATCGTTCCTCCCTGGTGTCTTTCTTCCTTGGTGGCCCACTAGGTAGATTCGTGTGTGCTAATAATTCCACTCACCGTGTCTCCACTTGTCAAACTCAATGTCTTAGTCTTCCACTCTTGTCTTAGTGGATTCACGCACATTGGGCAGTCGCTTCCAAATTAGAAGAGTGATGACCAGTTGACCACAAACAAGTCAAAAGTCTTGAGTAATCTCCAGTCTCCTGCGCACCTCTGCCGTAAGCCACGGTGTTCTTTTCATCATTCAGCACTACGACAGACCTTTATTGTCACCTGGCATCCACCATATTACTTGGGAGATTTCTGTTTGCCGAGTCCAATGAATCTATCTCCAACGTTTTATGACGTTTAGAAACTACAACATTAATTCAAGTCTTACTCGTAAATCCTGGGTATGTACACAGCCATTGTTTGGGAGTGTGACATTGCAGGGGATAAAAAGGTTTAGATTGAGATTAATCCAATCTAGGAGGAATAATTGACAAACGTACAACAGTTTCTAAATTTAGTAATTACTGGAAATTATATTTACTAACAGACAACTTATAAATGTTCATATATCAAAACTCCATTAGAAAACCAGTATTGCAACTTATCATCTGGATAAATGTATTATTTTTCATTTCATCCATTTATCTGTCTAATGGCTCACATTCGTTCTTTTCTTGTGAGTGAAACAATTTCTAAGTCATTTCACCCAATTATCTAGTGAACACAGGTATCTGGACATGCAAACTCAAAAATTACATAAAGTGAGGTATTTTTAGTACTGTACTTTAGGCTGAATTACATGTAATTTCAGATGGCGATAAATAAGATAATGTTGGGATAAATAGCATTTTCTAATTAGAATGTGACAAAAAGACTGACATGACAAAAATTCCCAGGCGAATGATTTAAAAAATTTCCGTCGTGTTCTATTGTGCGGTCATGGTTATCCTCTGATTGTGATGAACACCTAGGGATGATGGACACTTTGACTCATGATAGTTACATGGAACCATAAATCACATATTCACATTAGTGGTAGATTGCCAGTAACATCAGTGGCCATGTGGGACTAATCACTTAACAAAATCGCTAGCCACTCACACTGTGTGATGTGGTCATTCAAAGTAAGAACGTGTCATTCAACTATTCCTGCTCGCTTCTGCTATTTGGACAGCTGCGGCTGCAGCAGCTGGTGCATGCCAGTCGATCAGCTGCAGCCAAGCATCTTTTTTTCCCATTCCAGTCTGGGCATCTAGCAGCAGCTGTGCGTTTTACTGTAGCAGCTGCTGTCCGGCTGCAGGACAGCCCAAAAATCTCTACCAACAGGCCGTAAGTCCCTTTAAAAGCACTCAACCCCTGTTTGTTTGAGCTATACGTTTTGGAACTTTTCTGAAAACCTCTGGCTGGTTTTTGTTCTGAAAGCCAATAATAGTTTTTAGATGGTGTTTTTAACTTTCTGAGCTCACAAAGCTAAGAAAAACTCAGATAATTGAGTTTTCCAGTTTTACATATTAACTTTTAGCTTTTCAGAAGCTGCATAAGAAGTTTGATGTTTGTTTAAACTTCTAGCTTTAGCTCAAACAAACAGGTCTCAGAATGTTGGACCCTCCTTTGCGTACACTGCAATATATTGGCTCTCATTTTATTTTTTGGAAAATAATGGTTCTCATATAAATGTCAAATTCGATGTTAAATCTGGTCTGGAGTATCATGTATGGGGTGATTCAAGTTCATTTATTTAGTACAGCTTGACCTTGCTCCTTATGCTTTGACACAAATAGGCCGATTACACCCGGACCCGGTGCAAGGTAATTAGGTAAATAAGTTTAACCTAACACGTTTTTGAGCATCGACTTCCAGGTCTTCGTCCACTTTCAGGTGCCATGAAGCAACGACTGATGACCATTCCACAAAGCTCGAATGTTGTAAGCAATAATGTGGTCAAATTGTAGAGCACTAGATAGCGGGCTGAATGGGTCATTTGAACTTGTACCTCCCTGCACCAACTAATATTATATATAGTGATAGAAACTCATAGTAACCAATGCAAAAACCACTACTCCCTTTGGTCATCCAATAAGAGGACAACAAAATAACATGGCTGGTCTTTGCAGAAATCTTCACCCACACTTCTCTACCATAGTTCATGTCCCCCTCATCCTGCTCTGCACCTTGCCATCTCCTACAATAGCTGCAACTAACATAAATAACCCATCAGTCACCGAAAAATCCTCTGTTGACAGACAAGCTCTCCTATCTTTTAAGTTGCAGCTCTCCAACGATCCTCTTGGAGCCTTGGCCTCATGGCGCAATGGTTCTGCCAATTTCTGCAATTGGCAAGGAATTACGTGCAGCAAGAAGCACACTAATCGTGTTATTGCACTGGACTTGCGCTCCAAGGGCCTTGTTGGTCAGATAGCACTCAGTGTATCCAACCTCTCCTTCCTCACAACCATTGACCTATCCGATAATCATCTCCACAGTGCCATACCCGATGCAATTGGTGGCCTAAAGAGGCTTAGAAAGCTGAACCTCAGTATGAATTCACTCGATGGCATGATACCTGCAGCTTTATCATCATTGTCTAGCCTTGAGGAGATCAGCCTCTGGAACAATTTACTCACAGGTGAGATCCCTTCAAACCTTAGCCGATGCTCCAATCTCAAGTTCATCCATTTTAGTAGCAACAAGCTCCAAGGAAGAATTCCTCCATGGATTGGCACACTCCCTGCCCTTCAAGTACTGAATCTGTCAGGAAATAACTTTGTCGGTAACATTCCTGACTCATTAGGTACTACGCCATCTCTTACCTTTGTTAATCTAGGTCAAAACTACCTCACTGGAGGAATTCCACATAATATAACAAACAGTCAGTATCTGCAATACCTAGTACTCCCATATAATAGTCTTAGCGGCAGGATTCCTCCAGAATTGTTCAACAGCTCATCCCTCTTGGTGCTTGATCTTAAACGTAATAATTTCACCGGGGTTATACCATCTGTCAATACAGTGTCATCACCTCTTTTTTCTCTTACCTTGAGCGATAATAGCCTTTCAGGAAGCATCCCTATATCCCTGGCGAATTTTTCTTCCCTTTCTCATTTGTACCTTAGTGACAACAACCTCGTTGGTAGCATCCCTTGAAAGTTTGGATATAAGCATCAATGAGCTGTCAGGCTTGGTACCATACTGCATTTATAACATGTCATCATTAACTTTTCTAAGCATGGGTAATAACTCCTTGGCTGGAAAACTTCCATGGAACATTGTCTCCTTCTACCTTCCATTAGCACATTGATACTGCAAGCGAACAGATTTGAAGGTCCAATTCCAGCCTCATTGGTTAATGCGTCTAGTCTTGAAGTCCTTGATCTTGGGCTCAACTCATTCCATAGGTTCATTCCTAGATTAGGGACCTTGACTATGCTGAAGGAATTGGACATAGGCGTGAATCACCTCGAAAAACAAGATTGGAGCTCTCTCTTCTATCTCACAAATTGCAGCAATCTGGTCAAATTGCTCTTAGATGACAATAAGTTTTCAAAGGAAGCCTACCATAATCACTTGGCAATTTTACGATAAATATGAACTGGCTGTGGCTAAGCAAGAACAATTTTTCAGGAAGCATACCTTATAGCATAGGGAACCTTAAGAACCTGACATTACTTTATGCAGACCAGAATAAGTTAACCGGAAGTATTCCTTCAACCATTGGCAATCTACGGAAATTGGGTTCTCTAAGCATGGCAAGAAATAAGCTTACCGGTGTCATTCCGAATTCTATTGGTAATCTTGGCCAGGTGGAGGAACTGTACCTCGACAATAATGAATTACAGGGTACAATACCATCAGCTTTAGAAGGCTGCAAAAATTTGCTGATTCTAAACTTGTACTCTAACAGCCTTGATGGAAACATACCAGTAGAACTCTTTAGACTCTCATCATTTTCACGCGGATTGGACTTATCCCACAACCTCTTTAGTGGTTCCATACCATCACAGGTTGGGAATCTTATCAATCTTGGGCAGTTATATCTTTCGGGAAACCTACTGTCAGGAAAAATCCCACTTTCGCTAGGACAATGTGTGCTTTTGCAATCCCTGCAATTGGATAGGAATATCCTTGATGGGGGTATTCCTGACTCCTTCAAAAATTTGGAAGGCATTGAGAAAATGGATCTCTCTCAAAATCAGTTATCAGGACCCATTCCAAGTTTCTTCGAATCGTATACTTCATTGCAATACTTGAACCTGTCTTTCAATGATTTTAGCGGGCCAGTTCCAACTGGAAGTCCTTTCAATAGTACAGCTGAGGTATCTCTTCAAGGAAATAAGATGATGTGCGCATTAACTGTGATACATGGGTTGCCACCCAGCTTGGCATTTAACTCGAGTAGGAAAGGGATTTCTTATATTTTGAAGATTGGTCTTCCACTTGGTGTTTTTTCCTTGCTTTCACTGCTATGTATATTACGGTTATTTTTCACTAAGAGAAGACAACCTCAAAGGGTTTTCATCAGTAACAAGAAGCTGAAGAAAGTATCTTATGCTGACATTTTCAAGGGAACTAACAATTTCTCACCTGATAATTTAGTTGGTATGGGTCGGTTCGGAGCAGTATATAAGGCTGTATTGGATGTTGCTACTTTTCCTGTAGCGATTAAAGTGTTCAATCTTGAGCAACATGGAGCAGTGAAGAGCTTTTGTGATGAATGCAAGGTCCTGAAGAGAATTCGTCATCGGAATCTAATTAATGTCATCACCTTGTGTTCTACCATTGATTACAGTGGGAAGGAGTTTAAAGCTCTCATCTTCGAATATATGCCAAATGGTAGTTTGGATAAGTGGATCCATCCGACAACATATGCATCCGAAGAGAGGTCACTAAGTCTTGGGCAAAGGATAAACGTAGCCATGGATGTCGCGCATGCTTTAGATTATCTTCATAACCGCCGTGTGCAGGCTTTGGTTCATTGTGATCTGAAGCCAAGCAATATTCTATTGGATTATGACATGACAGCTCATGTTGCTGACTTTGGATTGACAAAATTTCTGTATACAAGCTCATCCATGCTGCATAATAGCTCTTCTATGTCATGTGGACCCAACGGTTCAATCGGACATATTGCACCAGGTTAGACATTAAGCATCTAAACCATGACGTTTCATGCTCGCATCTATCGATTTTTTTCTATTTTATATACTACACCAGAAATGATTTGTGCTGGCACAGCTAAATTAGCGTGTTGGCGGGCATGATTGGCACCCGCCAGCATAAAGCTTTCTTGGGCCGGCGACGCAAGCACCCGCCAGCACAGATGCACCCCGTCTGTGGTAGCGGTTGGCTTATGTCGCCCGCCAGCACAGAGCTTGCCAGAAATGCTCCTATTCATTTTCTTCCATAGGCAACCTTCCATTTGGAGCTTGCCCGAGAGAAGCTCGGGAAAAGCTCCAAAAACACCAAATCTAAGGGGGAGGGTTTTGCTCTTGATTTCTTTGGAGGAGGGGCTATATAAGGTGAGTTTGTGCCATTCCAACCTTCTTTTACAGCTTCTATCCATCATTTCTAACTTCAATAGCTTGTCATCTAGATCTAGATCTATAACTAGGAGAGAGAGAGGAGGGAAGAGAGAGAAAAAACTAGAAATGAATTATTTTTTAAATAAAATTTTATGATCATATTATAATCATTACAATGCTATGTTTGTCATTTTAATATAATATAGAATTGAGTTTGATTATATTTTCGTACTTATTAATTATTACATCCATAGTTTAATTAATGAAGTTGATTATCTTAATATTCAATTAAGTTTGATTTTTTTCCCTTCTTCTTATTAATTATTACATCCATGGTTCAATTGATTCTCATTTAGGATAATATATAATTAGTTTTTATTATATTTTTCCTACTTATTAATGATTACATCCATAGTTTTAATTAATGAAGTTGATTGAATTAATATATAATTGAGTTTAATTTTTTTCCTTCTTCTTTTAATTATTACATCCAAGGTTTAACTGCTCGGGAAAAGCTATGAAAACACCAAATCTGACGGGGAACGTTTTGCTCTTGATTTCTTTGGAGGAGCTGGCTATATAAGATGAGTTTGTGCCATTCCAACCTTGTTTTTCAACTTCTATCTATCATTTCTAGCTTCATTAAATTGTCATCTAGATCTAGATCTAGAACTAGGAGAGAGAGGAGGGAAGAGAGAGCAAAAAATTAGAAATGGATTATTTTTGTAAATAAAATTCTATAGTCATATTATAACCCAATGCTATCTTTATCATTAATATAGAATTGAGTTTGATTATTTTTTCCTCTTTATTAATTATTACATCCATAGTTTTAATTAATGAATTTGATTATCTTAATATATAATTGAGTTTGATTTTTTTTCCTTCTTCCTATTAATTATTACATCCAAGGTTCAATTAAGTTTCATTTAGGGTAATATAGAATTATTTTTTATTAAATTTCTTCCTACTTATTAGTTACTACATTCATAATTTAATTTAGTTTATGGAATAACTCATTAAATTAGTTAATATAACATAGAATTCTTGTCATAGGTTGTTAAAGATGGATCATAGAGCATGGATGTATGGCATACGGAGACATTCACTTACTTTCATGTCAGAGGTATCGAAGTTTGTGGAGGCTGCGAAGAAGCACGCTCGCATTTGCAAGACAAAGCAAATACGCTGTCCGGTTTTGACTGCAGCAACAATATTGTATGGGAGGATACTAACACAGACATTGATACTGGTTGTGATGAAGTGGGTGGTGATGATCCAAACAACAATGATCACGTTATGATGGATGATGATTACGATCGTGGAGATCAAAATGGTGATCAAACGGATGTGCGTGTGGAACCATAGGTGGACGAGGAACGTGATGTTGATATGGAGGACATGTTGTGCCACATTGAACCGGAAGTGTTGCTAGGGAGTGCTAAAGGGTTAGAAAATTTTGAGACACTCAAGAAGGCAGCAAAGGACCGTATGTATGTGGGATGTGTTAAGGAGTGGACAGTGCTGCGTTTTATCCTTTATCTTCTGATCCATAAGGCTAAATTCGGCTGGTTAGACAATAGTTTCAATAATCTCCTTACTTTGCTGGGCAATTTCCTCCTGAAGCCTAACTTTGTGCCAAAAAAACATATACAAAGCAAAAAAGATTATCAATCCATTGAAGATGCGTGTGCAGAGAATACATGGAACCATTGCATATTGTACTATGGTGAGTACGCGGCATTGGAAAAGTGTCCAAATTGCGATGCTAGCTGTTACAAAAGTTATACTGATTTCTATGAGGACCGTGCCAGTTCCTCCATCGGGAATAAGAGGAAGAAGGTTGCAAAGAAAAGTGCTGGTGCTCAAGTGGAGGATGAGTCCTGTATAGGTACTAACACGATGACTCAGCGTAGAGTCCCTGCCTTGGTGAATTGGTACTTGCTGGTGGTGGACCATCTAAAGCGTTTGTTTACAAACCCAAAGACCGTTGAAATGATGACTTGGCATGCTGATCGTCCAGTAAAGGATGACAGAAAGCTTCGACATCCTTCCAATGCTCGCCAGTGGAGGACCTTCGATGCCAATCATCCAGAGTTTTCAGATGAAAAAAGGAATGTATGGTTTGCATTGAGTACAGACAGTATGAATCCGTTTAGTGAGAGAAGCAACACGCACAGCACATGGCCAATGCTGAGCCATATACAACCTTCCTCCATGGCTATATCACAAGAAAAAGTTTTTTTGCTAACCATTCTCATACAAGGTCTGAAGCAGCCTGACATCGATATAGATGTTTTCCTTGAGAAATTCATGGAAGATATGCAGAAGTTTTGGGAAGATGGGTTTGGATGTGGGATGAGTACAGACACGAGCACTTCACACTAAGGGCCATTATGTTTGTTACCATTAATGATTATCCTGCCCTATTTTCCCTAATAGGTCAGGTAAAAGGTAAGACAGCATGCGTAGTTTGTCTGGATGGAACATCATATGTGTACCTTAAGAGATCTATGAAGACAGTGTTCATGCGGCATAGGCGCTTCTTATTGAAGACACATAAATACCGCAGTATGAAGGACTTTTTCAATGTCACCAATGAGAATGACTTTGCTCCAAAACCGGCTACTGGTAAAATAGTATTTGAAATGTGCGAGAAGATCATGTTCAAACTCGGTAAGAAGTCATTAGGTGGTGCTGATAATTCGAAAAGGGGAAGGAAGCAGGTTGAAACTATAGACATTGCGGACGTGCCGTTTAAGAAGATGTTTATCTTCTTTAAGTATTTGCCATACTAGTGAGAGCTGGCAGTGCGCCATGCCATTGATGGGATGCATCTTCAGAAGAATGTGTTGGATAGCACCACCCGATTCTTGGGCTTATCAGGCAAATCAAAGGATGGACTAAAATCACGAAAGAATCTGGTTGACCTTCAAATTAGGACAGAGCTCCACCCGCAAGAACTACATAATGGTAAGCATTACCTTCCCCCGGCTAGCTACAACTTAACACCAAATGATAGATTGGCTATGTGCAAGTGCTTGCGCGGGTTGAAAGTGGAGATCGAATTTTCATCAAACATCCGGTCACTAGTCTCATTGAAGGACATGATGCTTGCCAGCTATAACTCTCATGATTGCCATGTAATGATCACAATTTTTCTCTCTATTGCGATTCGGGCTATCAAACCAGTATTCGTAAAGATGGTTATCACACGGCTGTGTTACTTTTTCAACGTGATTTCACAGAAAGTGATTGATTGTGTCGAGTTGGCTAGGCTTCAACTGTTTGTGTTGGAAACTTAGGCCTAGCTTGAGATGTGCTTCTCTCCGTCCTTTTTTGATATCATGGAATATCTCATGATCCACATGGTCCAGCAAATAACTGAACTAGGGTCTATGTACTTCCATCAGATGTGGACATACGAACGGTTCATGTTGACTCTCAATGGATACATGAGAAACAAGGCCTTTCAGATGGTAGCTTGATCAAGAGCTACCATATAGAAGAGAGTGTTGATTGCTGCATAGATAACATAAAAGATAAGAGAGCTATTGGTTTATCGGAATTTTGACACAAGGGCAAATTGTCCGGGAGAGGTACCATTGGAATGAAAAGATTCATAGACAAGGACAACCAGCAAGTGGAGAAAGCGCATTCAAGCATTCTACAACAACTTGCAATAGTGGAGCTCTTCATCGAGCAACACCTAAATGAAGTCTGTGGACAAAGTAATGGTCGCTCGGAGGATTGGATCATCAAAGAGCAAAAGCGGCGTTTCCCATCATGGTTGAGGGACCATGAGGAGCTATTTCAAGGAAATTTCACAGAAGATGTAACATTAACCAGGTCGGCGTCTGGGCCATCAAGCAATGTCACCTCATGGCAAGCATATGAAATTAACGGATACACATTTTATACCACAGCAAAGGACAACAAAAGCGTGGCTTACCAAAACAGTGATGTTCGTATAGAGGTGATTGATACATCCAAACAGAACATAACTTACTACGGTTTCATAGAGGAAATATGGGAACTTGACTATGGAGAGAATATCCGAATACCCATCTTTCGGTGCCAATGGGTCAAACACCCGATGGCGTTACAGATAACAATTATGGGTTGACACTTGTAGATCTAGCTAATGTAGGTTACAAAGATGACCCATGGGTGTCCTGGTGACAACGAGGTGAAATCTTGATGTTGAACAGGTACTTGAAAAGAAAGATATTTTCTTTCCATATTTGGTTCACCTACATCCTCGGTTTGCACCACAGGAGAAGTACCACCTAAAGTTTTGACAACATTTTTGAGCCATCTAATGAATTGATAAGCTGCATTAAAGTAAATTTAGAATTTATTCATGTGTAGTAACAAAATCAATTAAAAGAAAGAAAGAATATTACAATGTTGGGAATTATTCCTCTACTTCGATCGTCGAATGGCAAGTCAATGGAGCCATGGAATTGAAGTCCTAGAAGACTAGCGGGAGTGTCATCGTGCCCGAAATATCCCCTGCCACCTCCACGGCCACCACCACCACGACGGCCACCTCCACGGCCGCTACCACCACGGGGAAAGAACTTTCACTTGCCATAGTTAGCCCAAACTATCCACATAAAATTTACAAAATGTTCAGAATAAAAGATTATCCAAAATAATGGAAGAAATTTACCATTGTTGGTTTAGATCTCATGAACATTATTATAACTAATCATAACGTATTCATTATCATTTTGCAATTGCATGGAATAAAAATGGTAAAACGTAACAACTTTTAATTTCTCACACAATCCTTATGTAAACAAAATTTACACTATCTATATGAAAAAATAATATATAGTGGAAGCAAATAATTTAGAAAAAATAATGCAAAACTTATTTGAACAACATATACATATAAACGATTTACACCACAACTAGCAAATTATAGTAATTGCAATGTAAGTAAAATTCATATAAATAACCATATATATGTGGATAGAATTTCAATCAAATAATCAGATCTACTTGAACAAAAAGGAAAAAAATGAAAAAAAACATCAACTGGCCGGTGGTGCTCGGTGGACGCGGTGGAGGAGTCTCGGGCGGGGAGGACAATCATGATATTTGGCATATAACTACATTGGAAAAACTTCGAATTGGGAGGGCGATCCTCCCGGTGAACTGATCGTGAGGTATGTAGCACCAAGATTATCACACCACAACACTGGTGGTCATGACTGAGGAATATCAAGTTCATGAAGAAGAGATTGTATCCATATTGCTTCGGCTGTACCATTGGCCAGTGCCTTATATTCAGCTTCAGTTGATGATCGCGACACCGTGGGTTACTTTTGAGAACTCCACGAAATCAAATTAGGACCAAAGAAAAGAGCATAGCCTGCAGTAGAACGCCGATCGTCTGCACTGCCTGCCCAATCGGCATCAGTAAAGACACTAAGCAACATGGAGGGAGACTTTTTGATGAGCGGCCATGTACTAATTGTGCCCTTTACATATCGCAATATTCCCTTCACAGCTTCCTAGTGCATCGTGGTTGGCTTCGAGAGGTACTGACAGACCTTGTTGACAGCGAACGATATGTCTGGTCTTGTAAGCATCAAATACTGGAGAACTCCAACAACACTGCGATAAAGATAGGCATCAGCATCACCTAGTGGAGTGCCCTGATCTGAACATAGCTTCTCTTGGACAGACATCGGAGTGGAGACTGGCTTGCAGTTTTCCATGTGAGTGCGGCAGAGCAGATCCTTAGCATACTTGCTTTGTGAGAGTGACATTCCCCCTAGATCGCAAACAACTTCTATTCCCAAAAAAATTGGAGCGGACCAATATCCTTAATTGGGAAGGGGACACGCAGGAGCTGAATGAGACGTGAGACGTGTTAATGCCCTGGGGCAGGAGCTTGCAATGATGATGTCATTGACATAACTCAGCATGTAGATTGTGGTGCCATCCTGAGAGAAGATAAATAAGGAGGTGTCGGGTTTGCTGCACCGAGTTGATGAAGCCTGTCACTGAGACGCGAATACCAAGCACGCGGTGACTATTTAAGTCCATAAATTGACTTGTGCAGTTTTGCAAACATGATCAGGATGACGGGGTCATCAAAACTCGGCAGTTGGCACATGTAGGTTGTCTCCTCCAACACTCCAATTTCGTGACAAAGCAATAGTGAGCACGAGTCGCACAATAGCCACTTCACTTGGATTTATCTCCTTAAGCGCAAGTCTGATGTTGAGTCCGCTTTCTACAGCTTTCAGATTTATGTTGAACGACAATTCAACACTAAAGTTCGTGTTTTTCAGTCCGATTGGGGTGTTGAATATCGTCGTCTGAATCACTACTTCAGTCGTATTGGTAGGGTGTTGAATATCGTCGTCTGAATCACTACTTCAGTCGTACTGGTATACACCATCGTGTGACCTGTCCACACACCTCAAAGCAGAATGGCATTGCCGAACGCAAGCATCGACATATTATCGAAACAGATCTTGCTCTGCTCGCTCATTCTTCCTTTCCCACTAGGCTGCAGGCCACTAGGCTTTAACATGTACGTTAACACAATATAATTAGGATATTAATAAACATATAATACCTAGTCATAAATAAAAAAAATGTTATGTCATGGATCTACTCATGGATACATAATTAAACTCACAGTGCAACAAATAGCAACATAATTCAACAAGAAAAGAAATTGCAAGGCCAAGACTTCTTTCCCCTTTAAGTTCAAGCATCGCAAAGTACAGACCGGTAAGCATCCTTGAGTTTGTAAATCTTTGTCCCTGCAAGAATGGATGCTACTCACTAATAGAAGAGCATGCATTTGATGCTAAAAGCCTGATTCTAAAATGCAAGAATGGATGCCCCGTTCACAGCGCATAAGAAAATTGAAGCAGTAGGTCTGATGGAGGACTCGGTGAAGCAGGGAATTGCCAGGCAGCCGGATCCAAACCTTGAGGACAGCTCCCGTCGATGGAGGAATGAGGGATCGGTCAAGCAGAGGAAGACACATCCATGATGCAGCAGCCTTGCAGGTGCGCTTCCCTCCCGCCGCCGCTGCCACGCCTTTCCTGTCACCCGTAGCTGCCGCTGTGGCTGTACCATTCCCATCACCCACCGCTGCAGCGCCCTTCCGCTGCACGACCTCTGCCTCGCCCCTCCACTCCCGCACATCTACGAGTGGTCGCGCCGCCGCACCCTTCTGCACCGCCAGGAGCCAGGTAGGGCTCGGATTGGGGATGAATTCTGAGGATGACTTGAGCGTGTGGACGAGGATATTTAGAGCAAGTATAATAATGTGAATAAGCCGGCTGGGAGAAGTCCACATCAGCAGAAAAACAGGCCACGTCGGAGAGAGACTACGGAGCCGGCGCTTCCCATCTCGCCCGACTTGAGCGCAAGGTACGAGAAAGAATTAACCCTCCCAGCCTTCTCCTAGCCCGCATACGAGCGAGATGCCGCCGCTTCCGTCTCCCGTCCTTCCCCTCCCCGAGGGAGATTGGGTGCGCGCACGAGAGATTTGCTGCCATCGCCCTCGGGGGTGAGCCGGCAACCTCTCGCAGCGAGGCGTACAACGGGAGAAGGAGCCGTCGCCAAAGTTTGGGAGCACGAGCCACGGCCGGCCATGCTCTCTCTCCACATTTATTCATGTACACGTCGGAAGTATCTGCCATCATGGACATATACGGTCAGTGTTTGAATACCCCTTGCTAAACTTTAGCACCTGTCATATCGGATGTTTGATACTAATTAGGAGTATTAAACATAGTCTAATTACAAAACTAATTGCACAGATGGAGTCTAATTCGCAAGATTGATCTATTAAGCCTAATTAGTGCATGATTTGATAATGTGATGCTACATTAACTATTTGCTAATGATGGATTAATTAGTCCTAATAGATTCGTCTCACGAATTAGGCTCCATCTATGCAATTAATTTTATAATTAGCTCATGTTTAGTCCTCCTAATTAACATCCGAACATTCGATATGATCCTATTAAAATTTAGCACATCGTATCAAACACCTTTCTATACGGCTTCTATATAGCTTGAGGACGATCGTTGTACGGGCTTGAGGACGATCGTTGTACGTGACCTTAATGCACCGTACTATAATGGTGGCGGGGTGTGGGCGTGCGGCTTGGGCAGCTGCCGCTGGCTGCTGCTACCGGCCGCGTCGCATCCAAGGAGCGAGGTAATAGGGAAGAGAGGGAGAGGCGGTAGTAGCTGCTTGAGGAGCTGGGCTGAAATGTTTAGCATGCTGAGTGGTGACGAGCTGGGCCGGCTTCGAATTTGTGCCAAGAAGCGAAGCAGGCCAAGAAAAAGAGAACGGGAGATTGGTGGGCTGGGATTTTGGGTTGGTGTCGGCCCAATCCAAGAGATTAGGCCTAGGAGTTATTTGGTTATTTGTTTGGAGGCTTTTATTTAAATTCGAATTTAAATAGGGTTGCGTTTAAGAACTTAGAGGTTTTGGTTCCTGGAAAGAGTTTTGAACATTTGGTTAAGAACTTTAGGTTTGAATAGTTTTAATATTTGGAGTTTGAATATTTGGATGGGGTTAGGCTCTAGATAGGATTTAGGAATTTATGTGAGGACTTTGGTTGGATTTAAATTTGAAATATGTTCAAATTTAAATTGGGGAGAAAGATTCATGGGATCCAGGTTTTAGAAAGGGAGAAAATAAATAAAGCACACATGTAGATTTTATGCAGGTTTTCAAAATAACAAATGTTTCAATAACTCTAGCTAGCTACTAAAATAATGGAAATAAATTGGATTCATGAAAAAAAATAAAAAAAAGCTAAAATTTTAGTGAATCTTAAATGGTCTAAAAACTGGGGCATTACATTTATTCAATACTATGACTCAGAAGATAAGTAAAAGGATGTAACCTAAAATGAGATGGCAGTAACAGAAGAACTAACTATTTCCAATGCTCCCCTGATAACTCCATTCAAGACATTGCATTGCAATATTCAAGGCCTTGGAAGTGTCTAGGACCTCAACAAAATCAACGAGGATAATCCTCACAATGCTGCATCTCAATTGGTTATATTCGCAGTCACACCAAAGAACATCTTAAATCTAAGCTGTTCCGGAAATGAAAAGAAGGGAGCTGTCATACCGTAAAGCCATACAGGTATAACTTCCATATAGTATGGAAAATGGTCACTGGAATTCACGAACAAAGAGAAAATTGTACGTTTACAGGAAAAAGCTCTAGTTGCAACCTTCTTCCCTACCTCCTCGTCGAAGCATCGCACATCTTTAAACCTAAAAGTTCAGGAAAAAAACATATAATCAAAATCATTTTACTGAAAAGCAAATGCATCCGAAACTTCAAGGAGGGTTCGATTTAGTAACCCATTCTACTATAGTTTGCCGTGACCATTTCGCTCAAAAAGATTTATTTTATTAGAAAACAACTGACCAAATAATTCAAGTCCCTTCACTACGCCAATACATTTGCGCTTGTAAAAGGCAATATTCTCGATCATAATCTATTGTTTCTCCTGTGATTAAAAAGTAACATTGTCAGTGACGAAATTCTTTATTTGTACCACAAATGCAAAATGCATCTACAGAAACCCAATTTTGCTTAAACTCTAAAAGACAGGCCTTACGACCAGGCAGGCATTTCACCTCTTCCGGGTTAGATGCAGAAGCATGAAATTTACCTAAATGTGTGCAATTTATATAAGGTCAATTGCAATTGCACAGCTACTAATACCAATCACTGTCAGAAAACGGAAATCCCCATTCAGATAGACATGAACACTAAAATATCATCTCAAAACAAGATAAGATCATGTCTTCACTTTTAAATTTCCAGTGATTTATAGAGAAACAACTCTCTCCGCCACTAGTATTAGCATCCAGCAACATTGTCTCCCTGGTCGATTCATGAGGGCTCTGCCACATTCTTTGTCGTCGATCCCCAGCTACTGCATACATGATCAGGTTGAAATTCACAAACCGAAGCATAGAAAAGACATCAAAGGGAGACAGGGAGTGCATGTTCAGCTATTCTAGCGAACCAAGCAGCTAGCTAAAAGCCTAAAAGCGAAGCAAGATGAGGGACATGCTCGGCGATGACCCCCTCTCTGAGTCTCTGCTATTTTCAGAGGCCTCCGTGATCCCATCACAGGTAGAGACTGCACATACGGGCAATGTAAATAAACTATTTATTTATGTAAGCATTTTAACAAATGCATAGTGAGCAAGTTAGCTTGAAGCAGTATTGAACAAATCAACCTGAAGCTTTGAGCTGCTTCATAATCTCATGACATGGCGGTGCGTACACTGAATGCTACACCCTCCGTCCCAAATTATAAGTCGTATTTGTCTTTTAAGATTCATAGATTTTGCTATGCACCTTGATATATATTACTCCCTCCGTTCCAAATTGTAGGTCGTTTTAGCTTTTCCTAGAAAAGCCAAAACGACCTACAATTTGGAACGGAGGAACTATATCTAGATGCATGGTAAAATATGTGAATCTAGAAAATCCAAAGTGACTTATAATTTAGGATGGAGGGAATATGATATTAGCATGGTTCGGGTCGTTCTTCCTCCCTGTTATCCCCATCACACCATCAATCATCACTACAAGTGCGGGTGACTAAATGTCATCGGGACGTATGGCCGAAGATGATTCGACTCACTAATACACTGTCACCGGTATAGATGGGACGCTGGTCCAATATAGGAGGTCGGTGAAGAGGAGAGCATAGCAACTGTCGTGGAAGGGGTGAGACGGGTATTAAGGAGGAAAGCTTGCGCAGCTCCGCGCCCCGGGAGAGAGGGAGAACTGACGACGCAGCAGATTGGGCCCACCTGTCACCTTAAGAGATAGAGGTTGAAAGTGTAATTGAGGGCTAAAGTATGGGGTGAAACAAAGCTGCAGTGGTGATAAGATCGATGCACGCACTAGGTCATGGTCGATGGGCTGTTGCGTGGGGATGCGTTCGATGTCGAGGCCCATGGCGGTCCGCCACACTTGATTTGGCAAACCTTCTCTAGAGGGGTAAAATCGTCTTTCCACCACATACTTAACAGCAATATGATGGGTGCGTAACGGCGATGGCACGTAGGGGATGAAAAATTAACACTGATGGCATAAAAGGGTGATCTAAATCTGGATGGCATAGAAGGGATGGTTATAATTTCCAATGACATACAAGGAATTTTCTCTTGAAGTTATGGGGTGTGGCCATACGGAGGGGGAGATAGTCAGCGATGTGCTGCCGCATGGACAATGTGTTTGGGAATCTGTAGAATTTGATGGTGCATAATCAGGAGTAGCGGTCACAACGTGGAGCTCAATTTTAGCAACTAAATTGGAATGTGGGAGGAAATGCGGAACGAACTCAACCGAGAAGAATGATACATACATGGAAAATTATAGAGGAAGTGCGGTATCGATCATGCGTAGGCCGATGATCGTAGGAGAGGAAGACAGATATGGGTGGTAAATGACTTGTAGGAGTAGAGATTTAAGCTTGCTTTCGTGGCCTTATGCAGTGGCGGACCCAGAAGCTTCCAAGAGCCGGGGTGGGGGGGGGGCGTCTTTACTACAGCTCTACATATTCTGCTAACTAATAGCTTAGCATCGAATAAGCTATGGTTAGTAATGGATTTAGCGGATGGGTGAGCTCGTGCACGGGCCAAGGTCGCTGGGCCTTGGGTCTGCCCCTGGCCTTGTGCTTATGTTGTCGTGGCTTAATGCTGTCTTTCATGGCAGAAAATCGTTGTTTATTGGGACGGATCTATTTTAGCTTTGCAAAAAAAAAAGCCAAACATGCCCATATATATGCCCCTCTTTTCATTATCACAAAATGCAGTAGCATAGAAATGCAAACATCAAGGTGATGCGGTGACCATGCAAACATTACAAAAGCAAAGTTGGGTCCAAGCAAGGAGACACAAATTAGGGGCGGGGGTTGAAAATGGTGCAAACCGTTTTTTATTTACCATATAAATTTAGTACAATATGTTTTCTGTTTCAGCAAAAACATGAAACTTGTCATGTTCAACTGATTTAATGATAAAATTGTAATAACACAACCATACAGTTTGAACCATTTTCGTATTTGTAATATCATTTTCGACAGCTTTTAATTATCTTCATCACTATGTATAAGTGAGAGCTCAAAATGACTTTAGTTTGATGCTTTGAGCCATCCAAAAGTCGTGAGGAAAATGCATGGTTTCAAGAAAGCAAGCAGTGGACACGTCATGTTCCTTCGCCCATATCATATAAGCTAGCAACGTCAATTTTTCATTTACTCCAAAACAGAAACAGAAACACCAGTTTAGTTTCAAACTATTTCAAATAGAGAGTCTTCAATTTTATTATCTCAAAAGATTGTCCCATGCGACCGTGCCACCACGCATGGCCACATGAGTCCGTTTTTGCTGAAATCCTCCCTGTAAAATGTAGTAAACCTGTAGAGTGGAGACCATCGTCAGAATTCAGAAAACCCGAAGAAGAGAGGCGTGCTGTCTTCCTCCGATCTATACTCGGCTGCAGATATACCGCGGCATATACGAGCCGTGCACAGTTCCCCTTCCTCCTCCTCTCCCTTCCCTCTCTCGCCGCGACAGATCGCCCCATCGCACGTCGCCCCCGACCGCCCCCCAGCCAATGGTGGCCGCGCTGGCGAGCCGCGTCGAGTCGTGGGTGCGGGACCAGGCGTCGCGGCTGCCGCCCTGGGCGGCGGCGCTGCCGCATGCGCCGCGGTGGCCCTGGCCCCCGCCGCTGCCCGCCTGGCCGTGGCCCGGGGGCCGCATGCGCCAGCGGGAGCGCATGTTCCGGGAGGAGATCGACCGGCGCCGGCGCCAGCTCCGCGAGCTCTGCCGCGCCGTCCGCGTTGACACCTTCGCCGAGCTCCAGGAGCTGCTCTGCGCCATGGTCCTCGCCGAGTGCGTCTACAAGGTCCGTCCGGTAGCACTCGCCCCGCGCTCGCTGCATATACCTTTTCGGATCCCTATGGACGGATTGTAGATAGATCTGTGCAGCCATTTTCGGCTGGAGATAGGTGCAAATGGTGCATGCGGCAAAAGGAGTAGAATGTTGTCTAGTTGCTGGATATATGAGAGTAGGAGTTGCCTGCCTCTTCTGGTAGGGGAAGGTTAATGAAATGTCTGTATGTTTCTGTCATGTAATGTTCCATCCACCAAATGTCGGCACACCAGCTTGGACACTTTTCCAACCAAAACCGGGAATCCAGGATATTGCATACTCCCTCTGTCACGAATTGTAGGTCGTTTTGGTATTTCTAAGTTCATAGTTTTTGTTATGCATCTAGATATACATTATGTATAAATACATAGTAAAAGCTATGAATCTAGAGATGCCAAAACAACCTACAATTTGGAACGGAGGAAGTACTTCATACTATTAATGTGGAGTTCGTCATTTTGTGATTTTCCCACCAAGAAACATCACTAATCTTTAAAGTGCTTGCTCGATATAGTTGATCTTTGGATTACTTATGCTCATCTTGCTATAACAGTCATGTCTCATGTAGATTTTTCATATTTATTGTTTTTCATATTTACATTTCAACTCTTCATCCCTTTTCCAAAAAGTCCTACTGTCTAATTTCCACCTCGCCCACCTGATCGCTGTGCTAGGACCCACTATGCTGCCCGACTAGCATCTTAAGCTTTCTAAAACACTGTTTTTTATGGATGAGTCACATTAAATGCCTGAATGCTTACACTGGGTCTGGTTGCATATTGTACTGTTACATTACATTATTTTATTCATCTTCACTTTATAATATGTCTGATCATCATCTCTCTTCCCATTTTCTATCTTCCTGAATGTTCTTACTAAAATGCTTTGTTGTTGTTGATAATAACAATAGTTAGAATATTTCACAATATTCAATTTCCCTCCTTGCCACATGTCACTTAATTAACCCTTTTTTTTCAGAGGCCTGTTTCTGAGATGATGAGATATATTAACAAGTTTAAATCTGATTTTGGTGGAACCATTGTGTCCCTGGAGCGTGTTCAACCATCCTTGGATCATGTACCGCATCGGTAAGCCAAACGCTAAAGCCCATTCATTACTTCAAATATTTGTGTTTTGTGCTTCTGCTTTCGCTCTCCACAAAAGTTTGTACTCAGGCACTATAATCAAATACAGTACTGTTATTTTTTGTGCAACTCTTATCTCTAGTAGATCAAGTGCATTTGCAGTCCTTGATTCACCTGAGCTCCCTTAATAAAGGCACACGATGAGGTAGTCCTTTTTGCATTTATTGTGAAGAGAAGGCAAATTATGCTATGGGACGTCTTAAATTTGTGATCTTGCTGGAAACCACTCTAAAATTTTGCTTTTCTCATGGAGCCTCCTGTAGAAAATCTGCATTATGTCAAGGACCTTTGAAAGAAATTTGTCGACATATGGTCCTCAAAAAAAAAATTGTCGACATATGGATCTCTTCTTTGATTTGAATTATGAATGGTGACTAACACATGGGGATTAATTCCAGCATCACCAGGCTCAATAGTCCATTGGCATTACATTTTGTTGTGCACATTCTGTATTTTCCTTATGAACCCTTCAGTATCGTATACTAACGGTCTACTTCTCAATTACCAAGTCTTGCAGCATTGTATCTTTAGACAATATTTACATTTGTTCTGATTATCTATTTCTTATTTTAAGTAGTCCAAATAATGGCAATCTTCACACGGTTTGTCTGCCTTTTTTTATATGAATCTACTTAGTGGTGAAATTATGTAGGTATCTGTTGGCGGAGGCTGGTGACACCCTGTTTGCTACATTTATTGGCACAAAAGATTACAAGTAAGACTTTGTTGGGAACTTCACACTCTTTAATGTCCGTTGTGTTTGCAGTAATACAATTGCATCAAGTGTTTGTTTTCCTTCTATAGAGATATTATTGCTGATGCGAATATACTCCAAGGAACCATGTTTCATGAGGAGACTGCTCAGGGTTTCGCTCCTGATGTTGACTCTGCACAAAATGATGCTCAAAAGGGTGAGGAAAACCTTGGCAAATCTTATCGAGAAACATCAAAGAAGTTGAGAAAATCAAAACCTGCAGTGCACCGAGTAAGCATTTTCTTGTGGAATCAATTCATCTTGTGTATTACATATCATTATTGTTAGGATTTGCTTAACGTAATATACCATACAGGGTTTCATGGCTCGTGCTAAGGGGATTCCAGCACTGGAGTTATACAACCTCGCAAAGAAAAGGAACAGGAAACTTGTTCTTTGTGGACACTCACTTGGTGGAGCGGTAGGTACCTGTAGACAACATACAGTGCCTGCTCGTTATTTTCTCATACGCCTTTGATATCTCTGCAGGTAGCTGCATTGGCTACACTTGCAATCTTGAGAGCTATTGCATCCTCTCCATCTAAGGAGGATAACAGGCTTCATGTGAAGTGTATCACCTTCTCTCAGCCACCTGTTGGGAATGCCGCTTTGAGAGAGTATGTTTCTTTAGATATAGCTATAATGCTACACTTGACTGAGCATAAGATTATTAGTTTATTACAAATACTATTAACTAATCCTACTTGATTTGTCTGGAGAGGGTGTGTTGGTTTAACAAGGTTGATACTATCAAAATTGCTTCTTTATCCCTTTGTTTGCCTTTTGCTAGTTATGTTCACACAAGAGGATGGCAGGACTACTTCAAATCCTACTGTATTCTAGAAGACTTAGTGCCACGCATTCTATCTCCAGCATACTTTCACCACTACAATGCTCAAACACTTGAAGCATCTTTTATAAATAAAACTGATGTGAAATCTGAAGAAAATATGGAGACAAGTGCTGAAAGGGCCAAAGGGAACAATGGGGAGCAGCTCGTTCTAGGTGTTGGTCCAGTGCAAAAGTCACTGTGGAGACTTTCAAAACTTGTTCCTTTGGAAGGGGTGCGTAAAAGCTTAAGTGTAATTCAAAAACAAGCAAATGTTTTTAGAAAGGCACCATCACAATTAGATAGTTATTTACAATCAAAGATTGATGAATCAGAAGAAGAACCACAATCTCTAGAGATTCAGGAAGGTTCGCAAGGAATTGTTCTTACCCCTTTATCTGATAAAGATGGAGAGCACAATGAAGATACTAACAGGACTGAGAAAATAAATGCATCTGAAACGGGGCGATCTAAACGCTGGACGAGGGTACCTTCTTTGCCTTCATATGTGCCATTTGGTGAGGTTAGTAACATACAGTCTTCTTAATTTATGTACTCTAAAGGAGTTCTTGTTTTTAAATCCTGTTTAACATGATAGCCACTGTCCCTTTGCCTCCAATTGGAATTTTCAGTTCAGTAAGGCAGATTTACATATTTGTAAACAGATTATCTGTGAAGCACAACTGTGAATGTAAACAAACATGTTGCCACACAATTTCCAGTCACATGATTGAAGGTCATCCACGGCATATCGCTAAACAGCTAGAATTTTGTTGTAAAATATTAACTTTTTCGTTTCTACATTTTCTCCAATTTAACTACAGCATTATTCCACATAATATTCTCTCTCAAGCTAGTCATCATTTGCCTGTTTGAAAATGTGTTTTAAGTCTGAAACTTGCCCATTCATAAAATTAGATGATGAGGATCATGCAAATATATGATTTATTCAACAACCTTAGTGTGCTATGCCTATTAGTGCTCTGATTTTATATGGTTTGCTTATCACCTTAGTGTGCCATGCCTATTAGTGCTCAGATTTAATATGGTTTGCTTATCATCAATCTCTAGACATTATCATATCTTCAGAGAATCATGCAGCAAAAGATTACATTTTATTAATGCGGTATCCATGCTCTTGAAAAGACCCTAAGTAAATTCTCAAGGTACATCTAGATCTTTAAATGGATTAGAGCTTCAACTTCTGTCAATGTTTTTTGTTTTCAGCTTTACCTATTGGGAGATTCTTCAGTCAATACACTATCAGATTCAGAATACTCCAAGATGACATCGGTATGAACTTCTTATTTCACTGCCATTATTTTAAAAACTAAAAGATAGGAAGCAGGTTTCATTTTTCTTAGGTTTTACTTTTCAATTTCTTGCCATATTGGGTCTACTCATTTTCTTGCTATATTTTGGCAAAGGCATTTGCAGGTGCAGTCTGTTATATCAGAGTTAAGAGAGTGTTTGCAATCACACTCGATGAAGTCCTACAGGGCACGGTTCCAAAAGTAAGACCTCACTATCAGGTTATCTTCAGCTAGAACTAGCTCTTACCCAAAACTTTCACCTTCCAATCTTCCATCTCACTGGATCTTATGCCTGAGCTTTCATATTCATACCAAATATGACCATGAAGTCATTGCCTTCTTCAATCTTAAACCTTACATGGATGCTAAATGAATTGCTACAGTGACTAAAGAGAATAAAGGAAATTTGTATTATTTGTAATGGTCTTCTCTGTAAACATTCATTTGCCATAATGGTTAGACAAGGTATCCACAATGCTGCATCTAACATAGGAAAAATGCGATTAGGTGTGTCCGTGTGTGTCAATGTGACTCTTTACTTTGATTACATTAATTGCAAGGCAGCCAACTCATAATTTATGGGAAATAGATGCAACCGGTTCTCCATTTTCCTGTTTGAAAGTGCTAAATCTGAGCCTTTGCTAGTTTGACAAAAAAAATGCTTTGGTATATTTTGTATCAGATTCAAATTTTGAAATAAGATTTTTTTTCTTTTCTGAAATGAAATACAGAATATGGAAAGATAAATGTTGTAATATGAAACTAAATTTGATGCTGTAAATGTTGGTGCATTTTTCTATAAACTTGGTCAAAGAAAGAGAAATTGACTTAGACAAAATTAAAACGCCTTGCATTTTGGAATGGAGGGAGTATATATCATCCTGTGTGTTATCGTGTTTGTGGTAAATTATTTTCTCCACATTTTAATCATTCACAATTTGTTTCTTAGTTTTAATGACTTGTGTATTTAAGCATTTTCTTTAGTTGTCGTACATCCTTCAGTCAGTCTCATTGAAATCAAATGACTAGTGCTGTTTTCTTTATGCAGAATATATGATTTGTGCATGTGTGCAAATGCCCCCATTTTCACGGGCATTGAACAATTGCCACAATTTTCACATATACAAGAACTAATTGGTCTAGCAGCTGCTGATTCTGTTGAACTTGGTCACATCGTGGACCCTCCTGTTATTCGGACTGCCACTTCTATTCTTCCTCTTGGATGGGATGGACTCCCTGGTGGTAAAAATGCTGAGCCGCTGAAAGTTGATATAATTGGGCATGGCCTGCAGTTGTGCACTCATTTCCAGGCACAGATAAATGGAAACTGGTATGCATTAGTTTGTGAAATATTTTACAGATTTTGCGATACAGCTCATCAAAGTCTATTTTATTTAATTAGCAATGTAATTGGTAATCACCATAGCTTTTGTTAGCAAATTTAAAAATACTGGTGTCTTCTATCTTGTGATACTCCATTCTTTAGATGTAGAACATTAAGATCATGATGCTTGAGAATTTTTTTTTAAACTGCCATTCAGAAAAGATTTTGCACATGCTAGTGGTGCGATGTGTATTAAATTTGAAACTATCAGTGAACTGCATGCTTTGTGGAATTTGAAACCATTTATCTTTAACCTATAGACAAGTCATCTAATTCGTTATTTCACACTTGAGGTTTGTGTTGGAGTGTGAGGTAGTACAGCTTTGATTGCTGAAGATTTTTGATGTTTGCATGTTGCATTTGATTGATTGGTTATCATGTACAAGTTTTGCTCTTCACAGTGTTATGTCTATAAGTATTTCCACACTTTAATTGAAGTATTTGTATACAGGTATTCCACGGTAGTAGAGACTCTACCATCAGCCACTTCGTACTCACCAAATGAAGAAATGCAACCTACATTGCAAAAAATGCGGATCCTTGTTGGCCATCCACTAAAGCAGCCTCCCAATTACATTAGCGAGGATTTCCTGGTTCCTCTGATCAAAGGTGCTGATTCAACCCCGGATTTTGGATTTGAGTCATTGTTTGAAGATAAAGATTGCTGCAAGGGTTTGAGTGGATTCCTCATATATGGAACAAATGATTTTGTAACCGTGCGTAAAAAGGTCTATGTCAGGACAAGGAGGGTGCGATTGCTTGGATTAGAGGTACCTCCATATCTTTAGGTATTGTTATAATATGTCCATGTACGTAAACTCCATGGAAATACTACATATTGGATATATTTGTGTGATGTAGGGGGCAGGTAAAACTTCCCTGCTTAAAGCAATGTTAGGACAAGTTAAAGAAAGAAACAGCGTAGTTCTTGAATGCATACATGTAGATTTGCATGGCAAAGGAATATCAAGCGGATTGTGCTACATAGATTCGACAACAGTGAACTTGCAGGTACTGTTGTTACTTTTTATTCTTTTGAAATTATTAGCTCTAAATGTGTTCTGTTAAGAAATTGCTATTAACTTGTGACACGGTTTAAACCATTTTAAAATTGTGGCACTTGTTTAAGTTTCCAGTTGAAGTTCGTATGTGCTGATACAACTAAAAATGTATTATTCTCTCTAGATTTTACACAACTGCATTGTGCTTGACTGTACTACTCACTACTCAGTAGTGTACCACGGAAAATGTAGTGATGTTGTGTGATGAAAATTGACGTGTGAATTAGAAAACAATCTGGAAAAGTATGCTTTGCTCCATTTTTTAACACTATGCCTACAATTTTTTTTTGCCTTTTCATCACCAGAGCGTTTATTCATAGGATTGGAGTCTTTTTTTTTCTAGTATGATCCTGAGTCTACTGGAGTTAAACTATTACTTCTGAAATGTGTATGTAATTGGTTGGTATTGTTATTGGATTTCATGGTTCATAGAAGTGCAGGTACATGAGAGAAACTTGTTCCTTGTTCTTGTCTGGTGAATTCTTTTATGGTAGATGAAGAGTGGATACCCCAGAAGTTTTGTCTATATCCTCAGTATCTAACCCTAAGTATTGTTGTGAACTCGTCTTATATCAGGAGCTACCTTCGGAGGTTAGGCGGTTCAAAGAAGAATTGCTCTTAGGAGTACATGATGTCAGCAAGAGGACTGACCTCGTTATTGCCGTGCATAACCTAGCACATCGAATTCCACAGTATCAACAGTCCAATACTTCTCGGCCTCAGCCTGCTCTTTCACTTCTCTTGGATGAAGCCAAGGCTCTTGGCATTCCTTGGATTCTTGCAATAACCAACAAATTCTCTGTCAGCGCACATGAGCAGAACACGTTGATCAGCTTGGCTATGGAAGCATATCAGGCTTCTCCTGAGATGACAAAAGTTGTTAACTCTACCCCATTTCTAATGCCAAGTGCTAGAAATAGTTTGATGCCGATTGGTTCATCTGCTGGGAATTTGGGGAACAAGGATCCTGCTAACAGATCTACTTATCTTCCTGTAAACTTTGTATTATCACCATTTCAGAGAAAGGACATTGTTATGCATGTGGAGGGTGTTACTGCCCTTCGCCAACTTGTACATCAAGTAGTCCTCAATAATGAAGAACCAGCATTTGAGGTACGTTTTACTATCCTTCTATGTTTGTTTTAGGGGGGGAAAATGGGGCGAGAGCATGATCTATCCATTGCATGAATATGAATCTTTAGAAACCCAGGTTTCATAGTACTGTGTATGCCACATTGCCACATATATTGCTTCAAATGTGCCTAAATGGTCTTATCACTGCAAAATAGCATGGCAGCTTTCCAATAGAAGGGCGTCATTCCATGAGCTGTGAATTTAGAAGATTGTGAGGCTAGGGTTGATCATTGCTAAGATTTTAAAACATGATTTGTGTATTACTTTTTAGCTGTGACCCTAAATACTGCATATGGTTGGACAGGAGCTTGCTCATGAGAGATTGTCGCTGGACCTGGCACGAGAGAAGGCGGCGTCTCTGCAAGCAAAACAGAAGCCACCGAAAAGAGATGGCTCTGTTACAGCTGCAGCTGTAGGCGCATCGCTTGGTGCGGGACTGGGGATTGTGATGGCCGTAATAATGGGAGCAGCGTCAGCTCTCCGAAAGCCATGACTCTTCATGTCTTGTTTTGATTTATTTGTTGTTTATAATTTCTTTTATTACTGTTGTATATATAGTTTAATTACTCATTTTCCAGGTATGGAAGAATCTCTCGGGAAAAAAGGGCACTAGGATAGGGGGAAAGTAGATCGGAATAGGTAGCGGATAGTGCAGTGCCACATTTGGCTGTATATAGAATGAAATTTACTCCTCATCAATCGACTGATTTCTTGCTTATCCATAATCATCCAAAATTATACTAGAAATTGAACTAGACATGAATTGGAGTTAGGGTTGGAGGGTTTGGGAATTTTTTTTTGGTTTTTTTTTGGTGGGGGCGGGGGATCGAAGGTTTGGGATTTGGGGGTTTACCTCTGTATCTGGCTGTAGAGGAAGCTTCGGGGTGGCTTGGCGGTCGAGGTGGAAGAGATGGCAGAGGTGGCGAGGGTGCCGGAGCCGGGCAGTGGGGACCTTCGGTGGGCAGTTGAAGCGGCGGGGAAGGGGCGGTTTTGGATTGTTGGATCCACATCCAACGGATGGAATAGTGACTGACGGCAAAATGTTTTTTCAATCGACTGAAGAGAAGACAGATCCAGATAGAATATGTTAGGCCTTCACTGATCCTGAGTATGTCTGTTATTTTCGTATAGCCCTCGGGCATGTTCTTTACTACAGTTCGTTGCAAGTTGCAACTCTATCCTACTATATCTTCGTCAAGTTCACTAGCCCAGTAGCCCAAATTTACCACTGTCATCTATTGTTAATCTGACCAGAGGGGATAAAAGAAGCTTTTAAATCGATCAGGAAGAGACATACATCGCGTAATACTGCTCTTCTGGTTGAAGTAGTAAATGATTGTACTCTACCGTCATAATATGCGTTCTTTTTTTTTTGAAACCATAATATGCGTTCTTAAATCTTAACCGACGGCCAGTGGGCGTTGCTTGAAAATTGTGATGCTTACACGGAAGAAGAATAATGGAACGGTGGTGAGTATCGGGAGGAAGAGCAAACTACCACTGCAAAGAGGACGTGACAGAAAGCGCAGTCCTAGCAGGTTGAAAACGATCATGGGCAAGGTCGAATGCACATCGGATGAGCGCACATAATCACATTGATGCGTCTTAGCACCTATCTAAAAATAAATTGAAGGCATATACGAGCACCCATGTTATGTTTCTTCTTCATTCAATTAGGCCATTGCCCGTGAACACAACTGCAACGATTTTGCCCGTGAACACAAGTAGTCATGTGAACGATTTTGCCTTGATAATGAATCATGAAATGGGGGAAAAAAAAAGTGAACTACGTGTTGCTGCCGTCCGTCCAAACGATCGACTGTGAGCGGCCCGGATCTATCCCAAACCCACCCCGGTGAGCGGTGGCCGCCTCCGCAAAATCCACGCAAAACCCTAGCCCCGGCCGCCGCCTCGCCCCCTCACACCTCCTCGCCGGAGCTCCGCATCCTCCTCTTTCGGCTGCCACCTGCCCTGATCGCGCCGAGACCCACCTCCGGCTCCCGATGGCCATGGCGCAGCGGGCGATGGGCCTGCTCCGGCGGTCCCTCGGGTTCGCGCCGCCGACGGCACAGAGAGCCCTGAGTACCAGCGCCGCGCCGGCGGCGGAGGGTGCGGCCGCGGCGGCGGCCGAGGCGGTGGCGAAGGAGGCGAAGAAGAGGAAGAAGAAGAACCTGTTCGACGTGGTGCAGTTCCTGCCGGGGTGGGGCGTCGGGTACAAGGTCGCCAAGACCACCTGGCGCGACGTCTCCTACCAGATCACCAAGATCAACCTCTACAAGGTGATCCACTCGCTCGAGTTCCCCCTTCTCCATGCTCACTTGCGCTGATTCGTTTCCTTCCTCGTTCCCTTTCGATTGGTTTATTATGATTTTTGCAATGCAGGACGGTCGGCATGGGAAGGCGTGGGGGATTCGGTACAAGGCAGGTCAGTCTTTGCCACTCTCTCGAACTCTTGCTTTGTTCCTACGCTGTATTTGCACTATGCTTGAAAATGTTGTCATCAACTGCTTGTTCAGTTTCTCTCTTGCAAAAGCACATCCATGAGTGTTTTTATATGAATTGAGATCATTGATTTCATTCAGTTGACATTCGTAGAGAACTTGTGAAATCTAGATTGTGGAATATGCAGAAGATAGTTGCAGTTACACATCAATCTGTGCAGTTGTACTAATGATCCTTCAGTGTCTCTTCTCCTCCTGGCTAATCAAAATGATTTGTCTGTGACTGACAATTCTGGTTTTAAGATGGCCTTATCACAATGGTGGACTGGTGCCTGTACTTTTTAATGACTCTGCAACGGAAAACCTTTCATTGACAATATCAAATGTCTCACGCAACAAAATTAAAGGACGTACCACTTATTTATTTAAATGTTTAGCATACAGAGAAGATCAGCATTTGTTTCTATTTTGACATTTTGGGACACACAATTTGCAAAACTGTAAGGATGGAACCGTAGCTGGTGGAGCATGTGGACAGTGTGATATCTTTTCCAATCAAGATAAAGAGATGCAGGTCAGAAAAATGCAACTGTATGAAGATTCCCATAAAAAAGTACACATAGAATGTGTCAGAACATGTGAAAAATCAAGACTTTAGTTAGATGTTTGGGCACATAAATATTATCAACTGCCAGAATTGAATGGTTGGATTGCTAGTACTTTGTAGACAAATATCCATTACTATTTATATTCTCTTGCAGTTTGGTTTTTCCAATCAAGTAGAGAAACACAGGAGGTTAGCAAATTGCAACTGTATGAAGATTCCCATTAAAACAAAAGGTACACAGATAGAGTAGAACGTTTCAAAACATATGAAAAAGCAGGAGTCTAGATGTTTGTACACATGAACATTATCAACTGCCAGAATTGAATGGTTGGAAAGTTAGTAGACAAATATCCATTACTATTTATATATTCCCTTGCAGTTTGGTTAACAGAAGAAGGATAACACGTTTAAGCCATTACTATTTCTTATAGCACATTCTTATTTCTCTGAAGAAATCGCTTCTCGTTATGTAGAATATGGATCTTTTTGGTCTTTGTTAGGTTCAATGTCAACAAAATAAATTGAGGTGGTGATTGCTCCAGTTGACCAAGTGTTTTTAAAGTCAACTTGAGTAATACAATTATCTGCAGTGTCTAAGGTCTGTTGAGGCATATAGTTTGTAGATAACTGTAGTATCATGTATTGTATTATGTTAAAATATTTTATCGATTATGTTGTATCTTGAAAATCAACTCATGTTTCATGTATCTTGTGGGCATATAACATATTAATATCTTATTAACTCATTGTTGTATAATCATTTCAACAACATGTTCATTGCTGTATAGTTTCTATTATGAGGATATAAAGACAATATTCAGAGTATCCGGTAGACAGATGGACATATTTGTGTGTTCATTTGTTTTGCATCATGTTCAACAATTCTTGGGTATGCTTCTTCTTAGTGTGCTAGGTGTTTCTCCATATATGTATTTAGATTGTGATAGAACCCATGATGCTTTGACTGCTTTTCCCCTCCAGCTTTTCCTGTTTGCTGTTTCTGTTTGTCATGGTAGCTGGCTGCTGCTCGGCAATCAATCAATAGTCCGGAAGGATGATAGTAAAAATTAAAAAAGAAGTGTTGAAACCTTTCAGAGTGCATCTTCTGTTATCTCATATAAAATCATGTATACATGTATAGGTAGGATAACACACAATAAAGTAGTATGCACATTGCTTTAGTTTTCATGATATTTTCTAGAATTTGTTTGCTTGGTTTCTAACCGAAATCTCTTGTAGGTGTTCAAGCTGCAGACGCTCCAATTAGGATCAGTGGGGTTAACAAACGTGGGTGGAAGTACATAAAGGAATCACAGAAGAAACTACAAGATGCCCCCAAAGTAGAAGCCCCTGTCAGTGCCTAGTTGCAGCCTGTAAGATGCTTCTTGTGTTTCTTCCCTTATAGCAAAACTTTAGATGGTTGTTGCCGGATGAACACAGGTCCACTTTTGGTATACACAAGGGTTCCCTGTTTGTCAATGATGACTTAACTCTCTGCAGACTTGCAGTGGTTGATGTCTATTTTTTTTCCTTGGAACTTTTCCCATAATGTACTGATACAGAAGAACTGTGTTGATCGTAGCATCTAGTTTGTATTCTAATGCAAAGCTTTGTTTCATTCAAGTCATTGTTCCCCGGTAATGCTTGTTCACCAAGTTGAAATCTTTCATGTGAAATTACTAAGGGTATTGAATTTTTCATGCTAAGGTTGAAATTGCTGTGGAATGAACACCGCTTATTGAGAGACGAGATACATAAAGCCTCTGTTTAATTCTCGGGTTTGGGCTGGAATTGGAGTGGGATTGGCTGGGGGAATTGGAGGATTGGAATTGGGCTGGGGCCAGAGTTGGAGCATGGGAATTGTGAGTGGGATCTGGTTGCTGTTAGACCTGTTGGGTAACAGCTGCTAAGCAGTGTGTCTTTGGTCGCTTGTTTTGTTTCACGGGCGCGCTTGTAACGAGAGAAAAGGGTGTGCGTGTGTGGGTGTATGGCTACTTTAGCTTTTTTTCTCTCTCCTGTATTAATGCAATGATTCGCAGCTCTCCTGTGCATTCGAGAGAATGGGAATTGTGAGGTGGGGAGGATTGAATAATGGGAATTGGGATCCAGCAATTCTATTTGGTTGCAACACCAAATTAGAACTCAATTTAGGTGGAAATGACGCATATCTAAGGGACGGTCTATATCACATTAGTGTTTCTTTTTTACCGCTAGATCCGGATGACATTTTTTCAACCTTCAGGCAACATAGCACGCTCCTTCAGGCAACATTCATCTCCCCCTCCCCGCTCGCACTACCCTACACAACTGACCTCCTACACTGCTCGGGACGTTGGCGCCACCTATGCCAGCCTTACCGCACACTCCTACTAGGCCAGCCTATCACCCCCCGGGCTTCCCTATTAAGCATGGTAATGGAGAGAAACCCAACCCAAACCTAAACCCCTAAATTATAGCCTTGTCAAAGACTCAATGGAGGTGGAGAAGAAACTTGCACTGCCTTGGGTTGGCGAGTGGAGGAAGGAGGCAAGAGGAGGAAGGAAAAAAAACAGACGTGTGAAAAAGACAGAACACTCGAATATCATATAACTTTCCTCCTTCAAATAAGAGATCACTCCTTGAGTCCTGCTTGTCACTATGCTAGGGACATGTCAATATCCACATGAAGACATCACTGATGACACCTCAATGTCATGACAAGTACACCAGTGGCTTCGTGAGGTAACCACTGCTAGCAACAACCTCCTACTATTTGTAAGGTCATTTCTCGCCTCTTGGTCTAGCTCCTAATTAAATTGTTTTCCTTATCATACCCTAATATAGTCACACGGAGCTTAAATACCTATTAGGTCAGGACCTACATAGAGGTGAGGAAGGATGGCTTCGACTATACAAAATCATGCCTACTTGGTTTTATTTTTCCCTTGATAGAAACAAGCCTGTTTGAATTAAATCACTAGCTTCAGACCATTGTACGAATTTAATTTCTTTTGCATATATTGAGGTGTAATTCGTACACTTGCGGACAATCCAATTTGCACATACACAAATAACATTAGTTTATGACACATCCAACTTGTTTTGCATATATTGAATTAACATGTATTGGAATTCATGGACTAAAACCTATCCTAGTAATTTCATTGCATAACATGATAAATGATATTGCAATATCAGATCTAATTGGGTTTTTGAAAAATTCACCTAACAAGTGGTACCTTTTCTTTGCCCTCCATGGACTCACGGTCACGCTGCTCCTATAACATGTGAGGATAGCACCGGGGAAAACATGTTGAAATCTTTTGAGCAAGTACCAGTGCAAAAACACAAGGTAGCAGGGGAGATTGTTAGGGTTTGTTTTTCTCATCTACTTAGCCACTTGTGAGTATGATGGCGACGGGTGATGACGCCCTCGAAGCATGCCTACACTCCTACATGCATGCTAGCTTATCTTGTCAACATTGGTGAAGTCTCCAACGTGCCGACGCCATACATCTTTCCCACATCATGTCCTCCTCTATTGATGTCGACGCATTCATGCTATCACCCCGCGTTGTAGGCAGGCTATAGGCAGATTCCGCGCTTGAACGCACTGCATAGTGGTGAAGGGACTGAGCTATAGAAAATAAGTTCCGTGTTGATGACTACTGAAATTTAATGATATAATTAGAACTTTTCTCTTTTCTTAGGAAAATTTGAAGAACCGTACGAAGTTCCGTATGAAGTTACATGCTAATGATTTTTGAAGTTCAAACAGCCTGCCATTGAATGCAAATATACTCAAATAAAGTTGTAATGTAGAAAACATTAAATCATCATGGGTTTGCACGATGGTAATATCAAGCATTTCTCTTGGTGACGTATACAAATGACGCGAAAAAGACCTCTAACTTAGTGGTCCCAGCAGGATCGAGTTGGACTCCCTATAGGGAGCAAATTAAAATGAGTCTATAATTAAAAAAATTATAAAAATAGGTATGGGCTTCCCCTGCTGACTTCGGTAAAAAAAAAGACACATACAAACGACTATACAACACGAGTCTCCCAGATAACTCCCAGGTTAGGCTACACGGCGTGGCGCTTGGTGAGCAGGGTGGTGGTAGTGGCCAGCGGCAGCGGGGCGGGCAAGACGCGAGCCCGAGGACAGTTGTGGCTTCGCGAGTGAGTAATTTGAGTGGAATCTGAACACCAACACCAAGTCTTTAGGACATCCGGAGCACACGGCGGTGCGACATCAAGATGGTCCTCGACCGCTTAGCCTCTTAGCACCTTGTTGTTCAATGAAGTCAACAAGCCGTCATGGTTGTTGGTGAGCCGCCGACGGTGGAGCCGCACCACCCTCTGTTGATTTGCGACCATGGATGTTTACATTCGGTTGTTCTCCCTCTTTCTTTTTTATTCTATTTGACCTGTTCCAGTTCGAGGCCGGTTCTTTTTTATTTGGTTGAGTTCCAATCGAGTATGAGTCAGATTGGGAATGATTTCTTGATTCCGTACGAACTCAGGGCATCAAATTGGGTTCTCGATGGACATTGAGCATCAGGAAGAACATGTTTTATTATTGGGTCCACATGTCAATCTAACTAAGTTGGATAAAAAAATAGGATAGAAGTGTTAGTTATTTTAATAATAGGTAAGATACTGGAACTTTTGGTTGTCGACCAAAAGGAGCTGGAGGAGGTTCGTAGAAAAACAAGAAAAGGAAAGGAAGTGAAATTGGTGACTGGTGACCCCCTGGCCCCTGGGACACGTGACGTACCCACCTAGCCGTGGGCCCGCGGTCCGGTCGCGTAGCTACGGCCTACTACGGTCTAGGCTGGCTGGCGCGCGACGACCCCGCGCGACTTGGCAGCGCGGCGCGAGCTGGTGGAGCAAGCAGAGCCAGAGCGGCGCGGCGCGCCCACGCGGCGTACCCGCGGACCCGCCAGCCCGCGGAGCCCGAGCCCGAGCCCAGAAAGGAAAACAACACCTCACGCCGTCGCATCGCACGGACCAACCCGATTCATTCGGCCTCCCTTCCGCCTCCCCTACCGCGGCTGCTGCGGCGACCCAACCCGACCCCACCTCCCCCCCGCCGCCACCGCCGTCGCCGCCGCCCCACGCGCCCTCGCCGTACGGAGCAAGGGTCCCGGCGGCCGCGAGCACTCAGCGCTGCCGCCTCCGTCCACGCGGCCGCGCGCTACCACCGGAGCCCGTCGCACCCTCGACTCCTCCGCCCGTCCCCGGCGGCGATCCGGCCGGCCCCGGAACCCTAGGGTTCCGCCGCTGCAGGTAGCTGACCCTCCCTCGCGTGGGGCCTCTCTCTCCCCTCCTCCCCGCTCCTTCTGTCGGATCAGGATTCGTGACGGGCGGCGCGCGGGCCCGCGCTCGGTCGTGCGCTCGAGATCGTAGACCTAGGCGCGGTGGATTAGATCTGTGGGATTGGGGGCGCGTGGGCTACGGGAAAGCTTGGGGACGACCGTTGCTCGGGTCAGATTTTGTTTGTATCGGCTTCTGGGATCCAGATTTTGTGTGCAAATGTGATGCGCTAATGCCTTTGAGCTAGTTGTTTTGTTGCTTTGCTGGGTAGGAAACAACTGTAATATAGCTTTGTAGGAGTTTTGTCTGTGTGGACGCGTTCCTGCTAATCCAGCTGCAGTTTAGCTCCAGCTAGCATTATGTGGGTAGTACTATCAGTTGCAAAATATTCAATATATGATGTTGCATCTAGCCAATCACATTATTTTTTTATAGTAATCGGCTTGTTGTCACTGTGATCCATTGCTTTTATCTTAAGATGATGTTGCATCTGGCCAATCCAGTAATCAGATGGCGAGCATATGACATCTTATGTGATCTCATATGACTCATTTTGTTTCAACATCTTACACAATCTCTAATGGCATACACTGTGAATGGAACAGTGAAAGTGTACCATGATGATCTAGAGTACATGAAAGGAACTCCTGCAAATTCGCTTGTTCATGTTGTCATCTCTGTATGTTCTTTGATTGATGAAGCAGGCTTTTTTCTGGAAAGATAATTGAAATTTGCAGTGTTTAATTCCTGAGTGGTATATTTATTTACATCATGGAGCACATTGGATTCACAATCATTTACATACATCTCTTTGTAGAACTTCTTCGTTCTATTGCTACCTTTGCTTCAATTGCCATTGCAAGACCTAGGTTCGTTGTGTGCCAAATGAGCTATGAGCAATCTGATTGTCCAGACTCCAGCTAGCACTTTTGCCATAGTTTTTGCTGCTTAGGAGCTTTGTAAGGTCGATAATACAACTTCTGATCTAGATGCCTGCATGTCAGACCTTTTATAGAGAGCATGGGGATCTCTATGTAACTGCAATATTAGATAATCATATGCATAGATCTTACAAAGTCATTACATAGGATAATTTTTAAGGTAATCATGCAACCATAATGTTATAGTATGATGGCCAACCTCTAAATACTTGTTCTCCAATCAGTTTGTCACTAGTAACCAGTGCAATTTGTGTCTGGTGTATGCAAAGCTTTCTTATTTGTACTCAGCATTAATTCTGAGTTTCTTATACAGGAATGATGAGTCATCAGCAGCAAATGGCCCCTCCTAGTAGGAGTTCTGTGAATGGATTCCCCCATCGTAAGCTGGACAGGGAGAGTAGTGGAAGGCATGACAATAAAACAAATTTGGTGAGGTCATCATCTGGTGGTCTTGGTGGTGCAGGTGAACATCATACCTCATATTAAATGTTATAATGCTTCAAAAATTCAAGAGCTATTGTTAATATTGTTTCCTTTTTTAAGAAAATGGCATCAACTTAGGGCATGCAAGCCATTCGAGGGATCGGCTAGTCTATGTTCTAACACAACTTATTGGGCATCATGTGGACGTGCATGTGAAAAATGGGTCTATAATCTCTGGAATTTTCCACGCAACAAACTCTGACAAAGACTTTGGTACACCTCTCTTTTTATCTTTTACGGCTTTCAAGAATCCTTTTCAGCTTTCTATGAATTGTGTTGTCATATTCCTTCAATGCTTAGCTTCAGCTTCTCCTACAGGAGTTGTCTTAAAAATGGCTCAGGTCATAAAGGATGGTTCTGCCAGAGGACAAAGATATGCTACTGATGTTGTAAAGAAGCCTGAGACTATGATAATACCAGCAAGGGAGCTTGTGCAAGTTTTCGCCAAGGTTTCTTTTTCCATTTTCATTTTTGTTCTCTATGGTTTGCAAATTCACTTTGTTATTCCCTCCCTCAATATTAGTTTTCTGTGGGTACCTCTGATGTCTTTATTGGTTGAATTGACAAGATGTCATGAATTATGTTGTGATTATCTATTATCAATTATCAGGATGTAGCACTTGGCGGTGATGAGCTGCCAAAAGGTCCTGGCCATGACAAAAGGAAAGACTTGTTGATTGATTCTGCTATTTCCCGCACTCATTATCTTGAAGAGAGGGAACTTGAGCGATGGGCACCGGATGAAGGAGATTCAGAGTGTATCGAACTGGAGAAATATGACAGAAAGGGAAATAGGTATTTGTTGTGCTGAAGCAAATTTAAGCTTTTCTTTGCTGAAGCAAATTTAAGCTTTTCTTTTCTTTTCTTGCATTAGTTGCAACAACCAACCTTATGTGTATGGTCGTGAGATGAGCAATCCTGTCTGCTTAACTGATCAGGGTTTATGTCTTTTCATTTCAATTGCTTATCAGCTTCTGTTAATTGTTTCATGCTGAGCCATTGTTAATTAGATCCATAACACAATAGCAAGTAGACAACCAGCCCTGTGACATTAAACAATGAAAAAAATAGACTATATATGATAATACTGATCAGCAATGTGTGACTTCGTCATCGTGACATTGTGTATGCACTTTTCCTTTATAGTAATGCCCTAATCGTAGTGCTCCTCATAAAAAAAAATCGTAGTTCTCCCATCAGTTTGTATGTTCTGGATGGAAATATTGCTGGAACATGTCTTGACTTCACAGTAACTTGTGCAAAACTAGAAATGAAGAAAAACACGTTTTAGGGAAGGAATGTTACATAATCCTGTATTCCAGTGTTGATATATTTTCTTATGTGCTTTGGTTGTACAAGGCTGCATGATTGATTATAGCAACTCATGTTTGTAGGAGCTGGGACCAGTTTGAAACCAATGCAGCTTTGTTTGGGGTAAAGAGTACTTTCAATGAAGAAATTTATACCACAAAGCTTGAGAGAGGTCCTCATATGAGAGAGCTAGAAAAGCATGCTTCAAGAATAGCTAGAGAAATAGAGGGAGAAGATACCAAAGATATTCATCTTGCAGAGGTAAGCCTAGGCTCACATAACTGTTTTTGGTCCAATTCTTGAAAGTATTTAATATTAGTGAAGACTGAAGGCTGAACTGCATAAAATATATTATACAAGCACATGCTTATTGGTAAACATCTGAAGTATTGAGATTGCATCTGCAGGAAAGGGGCTTATTCCTGGGTGATGACTTGGACCATGATGAAGAGATAAAATATTCAGCAGTGCGTAGAGACACTGATAACAGCAAATACAAGCCATTTACAAATGTCCCAAGCAGTACACGTCATGTTGATTCATTTAATAGGACTGTCAACATTGATCCCAAGGATTCACTGGCATGTTCATCAACAATGGTACAAAATAACTTTCATACTAATGTCACTGATTAAGTACTGTTAGGTGTTTGGCGCAGTCTCTACTGTACACTTTTGCTGGTTAATTTATTTTTTACAGCAAGTTTGACTGCATACATTCTCAAAAAGCTGTGGTGTGAGTATTCGAGTCTGTCTTTCTCCATGTTTCTTTTAGCAGTTATAAGTTTGTGGAATATTTGCCTTTTTCATGAATATTTTATATATATTCTTTGGTTTTCTGCATTGTTGGTTTTTTCATTCTAGAGGATCTTTGAAGCCAAATTACAATTTTTGTTTCCAGAGTATGACCTATCGACACACTATATTCACCAATAATAGCTATTCTAATGCAATATTTTAAGGCATGACAAAGTACAATTTTCTTAGTTTGTATCTTTGATAATATGCAGGATGAACAATCACCTTCCTACATGTTTGATGATACTGATTCATCTTCTAATATCCAAACCAATAATGTTAGCCAGCCAACATCTGATGACCCATCGAATAAGCCCTTTTCTGTTGATGAAAACAGGTACAAAATCCTCTATCTATATCGGCCTTCAATTTATGAGCATATAAATTGCATGGGAGAACTATATATAATAGTACTTATGTTTCCAGGAAGAGTTCATGTTACCTTTTACATAACTCCCACAATAAGGTTTCTTTTTATGGTCTAAAACAAAATGTTGATCTTTGGGTGTTCTGTTTTATCTCGTCTTCTCCACCTACCCTTGGTTCTGATAAAATAAATTCATTAGCTTGATAAGCTTCTCACGCTCATATTGAACACAAACTACAAAGATGTGTGCTGTGAACCACAACTATGTTGTAATTTTTTTTTTTTTTGAAAAGAGGCACTATGTTGTAACTGTAAGTAGTTCAAGTAGTGTTAAATGCCTCATTGCCTCAGATCTGCAGATGTTTTCACTAGTAAGAAACATTAAACAGGAAATAGAACAGAACATGGTATCCTTAAAAATAGAAGTGTGCTGGTTCATATACTGAACATTTGGTTGGTCAAGTTACATATTGGTGGGGGGTAGAAAACAATCTCAGGCCTTACCAATTGGCATGCATGCCACCAACTTAGAACTTTTTTAATCTTCATTGCATGCTGCTGCCCATCTCAGAATTTTGACTTGCTACAAAACACAACTGATGGTGGTTGGGTGGTTGTCTTGCTGCTGACTGCTGCAAATTTTAACTTTTAACTTAAGACAAATCTTGGAGCTCTGGACAACACTAGAATATGATTAACTCTTAATCATGTATGATGACCCTGAAAGATCGCTTCGTCCATTGTCTCAGATAGTGAACTGTTTACCATAATACAAATTGTCTTTCTCTTAAGTGTAAATGTTGTTTGGCATACCACCGCTATGCTCATTGTATGTTCCCGCACTAGTCCCGTGTATCAGTATGCATGGTTTCCTAAAATTCTACTTTTTTGTTCAAAATTAGATGGTGTGCACGTATCATGATTTAGCTTTATAATTTGTGACCAACAATTAGACTTGTAAATGGGTTTAATTAGACTTCATTCCAATTGCCATAATTTTATTGTTAGTAAAATAATTATTAATCATAAGAAAAAGTTGTGATTGAAGCTTAATTTAGAACATAAAATTTAAAGCGCACCTTGTAAAAATGAACAGAAGGTGTACTCCAGTGTTAACTGGCTAGACTTGACATGTTTTCCAAGTAATAGTTGCTATGGTAAATGATGTTCATTGGACTGTCCTAACAAGAACATGTTAGGACAGATGACAACATAGTTGATTCATACAGCAAATTTGACATTGTTGTTCATCTTAGGTTGGACAAGAAGCTGAGCAAAGATAGTAATGAAAACTTGGATAACAGAAAGTTGCAATCTGAGAATAATGTAAGTTCATGCTACTGTGTTAAATATAAGCATGAAACTTTTCTTCTCACATCTGAACTCAAACCTATTTTCTTTTTAGCAGTTATCTGGTGGTGGCAGACCGCTTATTTCTGAAGGTGAGTGGTGATGCATCAGTTGGAAACTTTCTATACTTGTAGACATAGAGTAGTCAATGTGGTGTTTATTTTTGATCTTGATATCCAGTATAAATACGAAGTTTATTTTTTGAAGTTTTCCTTTACATGCATCACATGATCACACATGTGGTGTTATAAGGAACTTCTGAAACGTCTGGACCAGTTACCCTGGGCACCGACCAATTTCCCTATTATATGTATCAGAGATTTATTTAAACAAATCATTTCCTTGCTGTGTCCCAAGTCTATATTCTGTAATTTTGATGTTAATTAGGCCGTTACTGTTATTTACAGCTGAACCTTGATTCATTTGATTACATTGCTTTGTTCTTTTCTTCTATTCTGCTTCTAAACTGCAACCAAGTTCAACAGCATACCATATGATGCTCAACTATTTGCAGGGTTGGATGGGCCACCTTCAAGTTCACATGCATACGAACCCTTGTCTTCTGGTCAAGGATTCAAATCTCCAGAAACACTGGATTCGACATTATCTGTCAAATATCCTTCCACAATGGAACCTGTGACTTCCTCTCAAAGACCTGGTAGTTCGGCGTCATCAACGTCAGAGCGCATTGCTGCAAACTCAGTTGCGAGTGCTCCTGGCTTGTCGCCAAGCTCTTCAATAGGATCTCTTACCTCAGAAAAATCAACTCTGAACCCAAATGCTAAGGTCTGGCTGACATAAAGTTGCTTTTTATACTCCATCCGGTCACTTTTCGTGATGAATCTGCTACAATCAATCTGAAAGTTGCCAATCTACCGAAGTTAAATATTGGATATTGAAGTTTAAAAGTTTGACTGTAGGATCTAAAGCAATATGTATTTATGATCTGAGAGTATATAATTATGAACTGCATTGAGTCATTGTTTGTGCTTGCACACTGATGTGCATCCTGTCCATTTTAGCTGTTTTGGCAATTTATCAATAACATTGATAGTTGTTTTTATTCAGGAATTCAAGCTAAACCCTAATGCCAAGAGCTTTACTCCGTCAACATCTCTGAGGCCACCACATCCTCCAGCATCCGATGCATCATACTACTATCCTAACAACATGCCGGCGGCACCACTTGGACCTGGTTTGCCAGTGGGCATGGGGGTGAGCATTTTAGTACCATTTCTATTTTGTGTTCTTCTGAGATCTATATGAACTTGATGGAACATGAGTTCAAACTAAATGCAAATGGTCATTTCGATGTCTCAGTTATGAATTTCATTGGTTGGTTTGTTTCCTCTGTAACATCACTGAAGAGGGCACTTGTTGACAGAAATAAATATGCCATTAGGAACTAGTTACCCAAGTCAGGTAGTTTCTTATGTAACAAATCTTATTAACCATCTCAGGTAGTTTCTTATGTAACAAATCTTATTAACCATCTCTTATTGTTGTATCCCTTCAACTCTCTCCAATCTTACAATATTATCTAGAACCAGAAAGATTTTTGACAAATAGTAATATTATTGTAATTGTGTTTTACAAACAAATTATATTCCCTGAAATGCTGACTTTGCATCTCTTGTTTTTTTTCTGGAGGGGCCTCACTGATGATATATTTGTCCTGTTTTATTGTCCTTGAACGTTAATGTAGTGTTAACTGTTTTTAGTAGTACTTTTCAGAAGGTTGTATTTAATTTGTTAACTTTGCTTCAGAATGAGTAATATATGATAATCACTTCATTTGCATAAATTAAATTACAGTTCCCTCCAGCATATGGTGGCCAGCCTGTCATGTATAATACTCAACCTGGAACACCACCCCAGGGTTACATGCATCCTGCTGGGCCGCAGGTGAGGAAGCTTCACCTGTAATCAAGTTCACGTTTTCTGTTTGTTAACATCCTTAGATATCATGTCCTGGCCAAATCTCAAGAACTTCCATGCTTGATGTTATTTTCCTCCCTAGCTAGAATCCCCATCCACCTTTTTCATATTCCATTCAATTCTCTTGGGTGTATTATCTAATATGGTGCTGGTATGTTTCTCATGTGTGGCTAACCGAATGAAGGGGATTTAAAATATGCTATCTGCAAACTGTTTTATTTTGAACTTTTGCCATCTATTGTTCATTACTTAACTTAATTGAAACTGATTTATGGGGTAATACTACAATCTTTATATCTCAATGATTGCGATCAGGCAGCTTTATATCTCAATTTTTTCATGTTTCACATATTTGATTTATCTGGAGCACCTTCTGTCTAATTGCAACTTGATGGTGTTGTTTTTAAGTTAGTGCTGGACTAAGTTGACTAATTTTACATGTGCAGTATGGGCAGCAGATGATGATGGGACAGAATCGTCCTGTTTATTATTATGCACCTGTAAGCTAACAACAACACTTCCATATGCGCTTGCACATACGTACCATATGCGATTGCCTTAATTCATTGTGTTTGAATGTTTTGCAGGAGATGCAACAATACAGAGGAAGAAACTTCTAAATATACTATTTTGAACTGCTGCTGGATGAAAGTCGCAGCTATCCCGCCTGATGGGATTATAACCAGGCAAAAACCGCTATTAGAATGGAAAGAACTGGCGATGATCTCACACCAACTTGTGTGCTGCTCGGATTGCTTTGACAACAAGCTCATCATTGTTCCTTACCAGTGTTCAACTCCGAAGCAGGATAATTATTTTTGTCAGACTTTTGGTGTTGTAAATTAAATTGCGGGTCATCTGTTGGACCCTGAAATGACATTCATAAATGCGTGAGTTTGCCCCATTGTAATATTTATGCGTTCCTTTACTTCAGCTTGTTCTAATGTAAGATTTGAAAGGAATTCTCAGAGCTGAAGGGGATTAAACTGCTGACTAGATATCTGCCCGTTTGGACTCTGATCTGCTGCAGGGGACTTGCCTTGCAGATACTTGCATAATCATCGTGCTGGCCGTTCATGTTATTACTCACCATGATCATGTTTTTATTTAACTATTCACTTTTTTGGGGGCAAGAAAACTTACTGTTAGGGTTTGTCAAAGGTCGGCTTGTTTAATTCTGAAATCTGCAAAACGATTCAGGATTTGACACCAGTTTAGCACGTGCAGATGAAGCATCTTTACATATTTTAGCTTCACCTGGTTAGCTCCTGTCTGATAACAAGGCCGATCTTGTGTGTAAGAGTGCTTTTGTGTCCCTTGGCTTTTACTCAAGTTTCAAATTGTTATTAGCTTTTCTTATTTTGACGGTCGGCTTCTTAAGTACTGTGAAATCAAACACTTTGGTCTATGTGTATAAATCTGTCATAGTTTTGGCATCGCACATTGAAAGTAGTGATGCTTACATATCTGAATTGATTGCATGATGTTTTTCTCAATTTGATAACATATGCATAAAGTATACGTAGTACAACCTATCACGGAGTCACCTTATTGTTTTCGCTTTTGTTCGATGAATTGGTTGAATTCTCACGTCTCCCAAAGCTTTATGTTCTCAGACTAACAAGTATAATCTAGTTTAGCAATAATTCATAAAAATTAAAGTACAAACGACAAAAAAATGAAAAATGAATATGCCAGAGTGATGTAGCCATGTAAGGGTACATGTGTTGCTTGGCTGCGGTGGTGAAAATGATGGAAATTCTTGATTGACCGAGTATCGTTTTCGATAAAATGAGTTTAATTTCCGATTGTTTCCGATTTACTCAAACATAAAACTTGGTACTTCTAATACTTTTACCTCTACAATGCATTTCTTACCTAATAGTTGATTTTAAAAAATATGGTAATTTTTCTACCGACTGAGTATTGTATCCGATAATGTGATTTCGTTTCGGCTCGTTTTCATCCTTAACTGCCAGGGGGAATTTGCAAAAACCCATTACACCTTGATTTTTTATATTTTCAGTTTACCACCAAACGTGTTGACAGAGAGTGCCACCTAGAAGGTCAATGTGGCTAGTAGGGATACGCAAACCAATGAAACATGAGTGTGTGAGAATATAGCAACGAAAAACTAGAACTGTGGCACAAGCGCTACAAGCGCAATCTTGGGTATCAGACATAAGAGGAGCTCTTAGCTGGCATGGACTTCATGATTATCTGGAGCTTTGGGATGCTTTGTCAAATATTATGCTAAACACTATGGAAGATCAACACCAATGGAGGTTTGAAGCTTCGGGCCATTTCACTACAAAATCAGCCTATAGAGCTTTTCTGGTTGGGTCTGTTACCTTTGAACCTTGGAAGAGGCTTTGGAAAGCATGGACGCCTAGTAAATGCAAAACCTTTGTTTGGCTGGCAATCAGGAACCGATGTTGGACATCTGATTGGCTGCAGAAAAGAGGCTTGCCTCACCCTGACCAATGCCCCTTTTGTGATCAGGAAGAGGAGACGGTCCAACACATCCTTACCACCTGTGTTTTCGCACGACAATTTTATTTCTATATTATGAATCCCTTGAACTTGTCTAGTTTAGTGCCTAGTCGCAGAGCTAAATCCTTGGCAGATTGGTGGAGAAGGTCTTGGAAGAAACTTCATAAACAGTATCGAAAGGGATTTAATTCCCTTGTCATCCTGGGATCATGGACCCTCTGGAAACATCGCAATGCTTGTGTCTTTGATGGTTCTGCTCCAAATCTCGTAGAGCTCTTCAGGCCTTCATAGATGAAGCACATTTGTGGCAGGTAGCTGGAGCCAAGGGGCTTGCTGGCCTGCACCTAGAAAGGGTGGTGATCTAGAGTTTAAAACAGGGGTTTAGTCCGGTCAGGTCCTTGTGTGTTTTTGTTGTTACAAAAAATTAGTGCCTATGGTTTACATCCCTCATCCTGGTCCAAGGTGGGGTGATGCCCTGTAATTTGGATCTTTATTCTCTCTTAATCAAAGATATGCAGCTCTCCTGCGTGTTCGAGAAAAAAAGAGAATATAGCAAAATGGCCTGCTTAATAAGTAGGTGTTTTTTTCCTTGTGGAATTTCCCGTCAAAACTTAGCATGTCTATATTACTCCCTCCGTCCCAAATTGCTATTCGTTTTAGTTTTTTCGCTATGTATCTAGACATAATATATATTTAGGTGCATAGCAAAAGTTATGTATTTAGAAAATCCAAAACAATTAATAATTTGGGATGGAGGGAGTACTTCTTTATTCCATTATTAAAGAATAGATTCAAGGTGAGAAGTTCCTTCCTAAGTTCTTGTACAAATGATGTTATCACCTAGTTTTGTACAAGTTTTAATATAGTATTACACTTACAGACTTCATTCCTCTTGGAATATAAGGGATTATGAATTTGTCCTTAATTAAATTGTTCCAAGTTCGTGAAAAAAGTAGTAATATTTACAATATCAAATGAGCATATTAGACTATTATAATATATATATATATATATTTATGTAGTCATTGATGTGGCACATGTTAGTCCTCTTCTCATAAACTCAGGATCCCTTATATTTCGATATAAACTCATATCCCTTATATTTTTCTATAAGCTCAGTATGTTTTATACTCCATCCATTTTACAACACTTGTTTTAGCTTCTTCTACTACTTTTAAAATACCTATTCTATTCTAAGGCAACTGTTGGCGCTCGTTAATGACACATTTTTACCCATATTTATCTTCAATAATGACATGAATTTATTACCTAAACTATTGATCATACCTAATAATCGGGTCGTTTTTGCATATGCATTATATTTTGAAGAACATTCTGCTTTCGCAGGTAATTGGACTATAATGGAGTATAATTGGATAAGGCTCTGAACAAGTGATAACCTAGAGAAAGACCAAGGCCAACAGGCCAGAAAGGGCCTAGGCCGATCAGCCTATGGAGCTCAGGTCGATCGGCCTAGGGTCCTCAAGCCCCATTCGTGCTCATTATTGGTGAGCAATCCTGCTGGATGACTTAAGGGCTAAGTCTATGAATGTATGGCAAGTTGATCTCGGGATCAAAGTGAATCAAACAGGGATTTGTAAGATTATCAGGAACCATTCTTATCCCAAGGTTATCGTCGTGCCAAGCCAACATGCAAGCGAAAAAAAACTCTAGAACACCTGAGGAGACTTGGAGACGAAGGGAGGTGCGAAAGGCTACAAGGAAGGGCCAGATCGATCAGCCTAGACCATTCCTTCACCCTCTCGACTTCCCATTTCAGTCATGGGTCCTCTAGACAATAAATACCCCCATTCTCCATCAACCACGTAGATTCATTCTATATTTTTGACGGTAAGTAGCAGAGAAGTAGAAGGAGCTTGAGGGACTCACTTCGGAGAGCCAAAGGCCATGCAGTTGTCTAGGGATTAGTGTAGCTAAGCCCTAGCCGATGTGGGAACCCTGTGAGGAAGATCCACGTCGGATTTCTGGAGGTAGGATCAATAGATCAAGGTAGGATCCCGGTGGAGATCTGGTGATGTACAATCATTCATGGTGAAGTAATAGATGGGTTCCAATTCTTAGCGATCTAAGTGCCTACTTCTATAGTTTTATGCTCTTTCCGGGTTTGCTTTGTTTTCAATCTATGATCAATGATAGATTGCATAGGATGTTTATGTGTTCATGGTGATAAGATTTGCATGCCTAGTCTACCAATGAGTATGACATGTTCTTATGTTCGCTTAAACTGCCTATGCTGATAGGGGGTATCGTGATAGGATCTACTTTGTGTAAGGTGGGGGTTTTTGGGAGCCAGACCGGAGGTGTAGATTTAAAGATGCTTTTGATTGAGATCATATCTGTGTTGCTTTGCTATCTTGCTCAGAATTACAACATATGCATAATATAAGTTGCTCTAGATTGGTTACCTTTTGCTTATATTTGTAATATCCATAGCCCACCAGGCCCAACATATGCATAGCCCACAAGGCTGCTCCTCCCCGCGCGTCTCGCTGTGGCCCAGACCAGCAGCCGTGACCGGCCCATGGTCAGCGCCACCGTTGCTCTAGCGGGCTATTCCTCCGCCGCCGCCGTGTCGGAATTACTGCGCCGCCGCGCCCGGACTCACCCTCCTCCTCTCCTCTCCCCTCCCTCCTCTCTGCCCAACTTAGGCACATGCACGCACGCACGCCGTACCTCTCCCCTTCCCCTTCGTAGCCGCCATTAACTCTGGCGATAGAGCACCCCCCACCTTTCCTTCACCGCCACGGCAGCCCGCTCGCCCTCATCCTCCCTAGCGACGTGTCCTTACTGCCGCTCCCTTCCCGCCTATAAAAGGCGCCCCACCCCTGGTCTCTCCTCTACACCCCTCTAAGCCAAGCAAGCCCGAGCCTTCCCCTTGCCACCCCATTCCAACCCATGCCTCATCTCCCCAACATGCTAGGCATGTTCTCCTTGCTCCCCTCTCCCTCCCAGACTAATTCGCGAGGCCAATGGCGACTGGGAGCACCTTTTCGGCATGTTCATGTTGACACCGGTTTTTGACCAGAGCCAACTACTGTGGATAAGGTTCTGATAGCCGATGAAGGAAAAAGATAAAGACCGTTGATGACTCCACATTGACCAGGACTAGCCGCGGGAGACCAAGGTTCCAGAAGCCGATGGAAGACCGGAGGAGGCCCGATCCAAAGCGAAATCGACTCCACTAAATAAGGGAAAGCGTGGAGATTTATCTTTAGTAGTTTTTGGAATAGCTATAATAGTCATGTCATAATCGACTAGGATTTTAGCTTGTTCCAGGGTATAAATATAAACCCATGAACCTTGTAATAATCACCAATCAATCAATACAACCTTTGGGCTCATGCCACCAAAACTCTAGGACTAGGAGTACAGTAGATTCGACGAGTTCCTTCCTGCGCGCACGACTGCATCGGCTTCGATCTCAGGCGAGCTTGTAAGTACTGTCACCCGATCATCACATGCTTTATCGAAACTTTCTAAGTTAAGTCTTATATTTTGATATTTGTGTGTGTGGCTAGTTATCGAGTTATCTCAGATTGCAAGTAGAACTTTCTAGGCTTTATCCAATATTCTGCTTGTCTTTGACGTTGCTCACAATTATCAAGTTGTTTGGTTTTATTAAGTTGCATCATATCGATCTCTTAGTTTTATCAAGCACTCACAATTATTGAATGGCTTAGATCTAGTTAGGTTATCTTCGTCGGCTCCTTGACCTTATTTAAGCGTTCACCAATGATTTGATCGTATCGACTGGTTAGATCTTGCATGCTTTTATTGCTTTACATATGCTAGGTCCGATAGATCTTTACTCCTGCCCCTCGTATTACTAGTGGTCGGATCCCTAACGTCAGAACGCTACTGTTGAAAGCTGATGCATCGGCTAGGTATCATCTATATCTCACAGAAGCGCGATGGCGTCATTGAGCCGATAGGTGTGTGTACGAGGCCTTGCTGCCGCAATCTTGTCTGTTAAGTTTATGGGTCGAAGTTAATATCCTATCATTCGTGTTACCTTTCTAAGTTCAATACACTTATTATGATATTAATTAGATCTGTTAGCTTAATTAGCTTGTAAGCGGTAGGCAAGAGGTCCTTGTTTGCTGTGTTCTAATTTCTTAGGTTAATAGATTGATATCAATGCCTTCTCATTCGTGTTACCTTGTCTAAGTTCAATATACTTATCAAGACATTGACTAGATCTGCTAGTTTATCTAATGTGTGCATGATGAACAAGGACTCTTTTTATGGCTGTTGTTTTACATTGTTTTATCTTAGTCCGTCGGCTCATATAGCCCATGGCACATACCATTAATGCTTTTATTTATTTACAGTGCATGATTACATTGAATACCTATCTTCCAAGAACGCCTACCCATGAGTTTGAAAGGCTTCGTCGCCGATCAGCTCAGGAATTTAATGTTAACCTTGTCAATTTTCAGATCAAATTGACTGGCACACCTTGCACCACTCGCGAGCCAATTTGGATCCTGCACTGGAGTTAAGCAGATCTCTCAGGTCCTCTGTGTTGTTCAACGTAAAAGCCTAAAATCCACATTTTGCGTCAACAGTTCCCGGTGAGCCGCGTGGTGGCACCTATGGCATCCCGGCGGCGTCGCCTGGCCCCGGCACCTCCCCAGCCATGTCGTCACCCTCCCATCCCACTTCCTCTCCTTGCCACACGGGCCCAGCCCCGATGTCATCGCCCCCTCCCATTATCCCCTTTGCCGTGTCCCTGCACCCGGTCTGTGGACCGAAGGCTCGTGGGGTGGTGGTCCACGCACCCATAGGGCCGGCCCATGAAACAGTGGTCGCAGCCCCCACCCACCTATGCCAGCCCTTGAGAAAATGTTGAATACACCCGGTGAGTACACACCTACTTAGAGTCCTTCCACACCCCAAAAATTTCCTGAAATTCATAAAAAATCCTAGGAAATATTCCAAACCTATCCATACCCTCCTTTTCCATATCGGGTTACATCCAAGTCACTATCAATCATCTCCCGTTGTAGGTGTAAGCCCAGGAGATGAGTTTGAGAAGACAACGATATACCCTAAACCCCTTTGTCGCCTGATCTTGTCCAAGCTCCACCCTAGCGGTCGAAGTGAGTTCGTCATGCCAGCTCTCAAACCTAGAGTTACCCAAGCCCATGGGAACTTGTGAGAGCTCCACCCACCATAGGGCAGGGCCTCGGGTCAAAGCCGAGCTCTCGTCGTACGAGTTTCCTAAACCCAACCCCAAGGAACCTGATCTCCACCCGCTAAAGGGCTAAGCCCCAGGTTGTAGAGAGATTCACCGTGTAACATCCTTGGAACTACTTCTGATCCACCACCCTTCCATCACCCTTAGGATCTATCCCAAAACCCTAATCTCTTATAAACCTAGTCGGGATACTGCCCGACTAAAACCTCGCACCCTAACCCGACCGTTATGCCGGTCGCCCAAAATCCAAATATCATCCCAACCTAGCTGTTGTGCTACCCGACCAAAACCCCAGAAACCCCTAGTGCTACCCGACCAAAACCCCGGAAACCCCTAGGAAATTAACCACCTTTAAAGTCCAACCACACAAATTCATTAATTATTAAGGAACCTATTTCCAAATGATTAATGAATTATTCATCAACCATTGGGGAATTGATCTCCCAATGCTAGGTAACTCCCAAGATACCCCTCGACCTTCTTTTCCAATTCCTTAGGTATTTGATTGATTGATTGTTAGATTGATTATACTATTGTGTGTTTTGCCAGCCCATATATGACGAGGCTCTGGTCCACAACTAAGGAACCAAAAGACAAGAAACCAAGGACCTTGTCGCCATAGGAAACATTAAGGATCTTCGATGAAGGCAAGTCCTAGCATCCCCCCCTTAATCATATTTTTGCCCTTTTTTTCATAAATATTAAAATAAACCAAGGTAATAATTTGACTTGCATAATTTATAAAACCATAGGAGCAACCCACATCTATTCTCTTCCTTGCCTTGACTTGGAGCCACTTCTAGCCAAAATCCCATAAATGACCCCGATCACGACTAGATCGATGATCGAGCGTCATTTTAGGAATAGAATTTCATAGGAATATTTTACATACAATGATTTTCATGGAAAATCCAAAATGGTGTGAGTTTTAGTGATAAATCTAAAACAAACCAACTAAAGAGTTAGAAGATAAAGACGTGGAAATAAGGGGGCGGCCTCGGTGGAGGATCCTGTTCCAAGAGCTTACTTCGGTCGTATAAGGATCGGTTCACGGGCAAATCTTTCTAGTGTAACATGCAACCATACGTGCCGAAAAGGCACATCCTTTGGGATTACCTGTTTATGTGAGATATTGGTTCATACCCCGCTGGCTGAACCTAGGAGTCCATCCTAAGGAGCCACGGTGGGCAACGGATATGCTGGAGCAGGACCTTTGCCTAAGTCCTAGGTCCGGTTGGCACGGGTTGATTGAGAGGTTCAGAGATCATGGGGGCAAAGGCCCCGCTTATTTGCTTATTTGTGCACACTTTTCCGAGAGGATATCCGCGTAGCGGATGATAGTCGCCCCTGTTGAGACCCCAGTATATCTGTGGATGGACCTAGGGTAGGCTGTCTAGGGGTAGGCATGGGTGGGTATGGATCTCGTAGGTCAGTACCATCTAGTGCAAAGGTATGGGTTGGCCGAACGTATGGGTAAATTGTGCAAACTCTGCAGAGTTATAAATCTATCTGGATAGCCGAGGCTCACGATCATGGGCCCACATAGTCAAAGTTTCCATCGATTAGAAATCATGTGTTTTCAAATTGTGTGATGGTGAGGAAGGGTTGAGGCCCTAAGAGAGTAATTTTGGAATAAGGCATAAGCCGACCCAGAGGGACCCTGATGGTCTCTGGGGATTTTTAAAACTTGGGAACTAGTAGGGGAAGTAACAACACAGTAAAAATGCTTCCTTTCTTTTCTTTTTCCAAATATCCACCTTACCTTGCATAAAATGAATTTTTGAGTACAACAAAACCCATATCCTTTTCTTTGATCACCCTTACATTTCCTATAATTTTGACGCTAGGATTTGCTGAGTACCATGTATAATTGTACTCAGACTTGCTTTTATTGTGCAGGATTAAGGACTATGGTGCCCTAACTTCACTCTGCTTGTGGTATGGGTAACCGCACCGCTCTCCGCCAGGTAAGGGTAAAAACCCTATTTCCTATAATTTTATGTGTCTTTTATTGTTTTGACACTAATATGTAGTGAGTACTATATCAGACTGATACAGGTAATCAACAGGTATATCAGACTGATACAGGTAATCAACAGGTTTTTCGTTAGGAAGGAAGACGCTACAATTTTTTATTTAATTTCTTGTCTCATGCTGAAAGAGAGGTTCAGTGAAGGTCATGACATATTCGATTATTGATTATTTCAACATGGTGAAGAATCGTAGAGAGAAATTTTAATGAACAAGATATATTGATTTTGCAAACTGTTCGCTTTTGTGCATTGTTGTTGCCTAATTAATTGTTTAATTGTTATAGTCATGGCTAGCTAGTGTTTTCATTAGGATAAATTGTCATTTTCATTAGGATAAATTGTCAAATATTTGAACCGGTAAATGTTTATCTGCCCCCTTTAATGTCACAGCCCAGGGAGGTTGGCGCATGACATGCAGCGCAAAGGTTCGATCCCCGGCGGGTTGCGCTGCACCTTGGCGCTCTACCATCGCACTATTTGTGCGTCTGCAATTTGTACTTTTGAAATCGTAAATACATACTTTTGAGAGGATCAAGTAAGGATATGATGGTTATTTCATTGTCCTTCTTGATTGTTAAGCATATTTATTATAGCTAAAACAACGTCTCGTGAACCTGAGGGAGGCACAGGACAACTTTCTATAAACTCATGATGGTATGGATTTCACATGTAGGTAATACAACAAAAGAATATGGATACAGCGTAGTTGCCGCAATAATGGATAGATTCTCTCCTTTATGTTTGCCTATGTTTTGTGGACCCATTACACATCACGATTCCCTCACTTGTGAGTGGAAGATGAACTCTGGAAATGTCATGGTGATATCCCTGCATAACAAATACGAGACTAACTTTAGCATAGATCACTAAACATAACATAAACTATCGGTTATTCTTCGAAAAAAAAAACTATCGGTACTATCAAGCATGCGATGATTCATAAGAACTTAGCAAGTAATTCATGTGTTTAAAGTTATCATTACTTTAACGTTCAGGAGATTCATCTATTTTCTCACCAATGCATGTCAATTTTCCATGAGGTAAATTACTTCGAAAAGAATGTAATTTTTCGAGAAATGAACCCCTCCACAATCACTACATGACATCAGTTGACTGGAATTCTTCAAAAAGATGATATTCTTCCTTTTGTATTTTCTTAGAAGTGGAGTTGAATTGTCCTTACTTGAGGTACGTGAGAGTCATGTTCTTCAGTAGAGAAGGATGTGCCATGACAAGGCTATGCCACTCCTCGAAATCAATTTTTCCATCTTTCTTTGTATCTGCTTCTTCAAAAGTCTGCCATGACAAAGTGGTTTAATTTGCACAACTGTGATTAGTAGTTTAGAAAGGTTTCCCATAATCATATTGACACTAGTTATTTTTTATGGTTCTAACTTCTTTCATTACATAGAAATTTAATACCTTGTCAATGATGACTTCGATGACCTCGTTTGAAAGATTTAGATTTGATTCAGCAAGGGTGGCCTCCATCATTTGCTTCAGCTGTAACCAGAACAAAGGTCTATCAGAATTTAAGTGTTATTAGGTAATGCAGTGATAATAATTATTGCACAACTTCATGATCACCTCTGGTCTTTCGATGAAGCCTTGGCTTTTGATATCATACAGTCTGAAAGCAACTACAAAGACGAAATTTATGTAAGCACTCCTTATTTTTATTTTAAGCATGGTAAGAAATTAAACTAATCATGATACCAAATCATGAACAACAACCGCTTATCTACAGTTGAGTAGATGCATCACACAAACAATACACTAGGGAGCTTGCCTATTAACATAAGTTTCCATCAAAATTTGATAAGAAATCAACATGGCAATGGAGTTTTAGCATAGTTATTGCAGTTTAATTATTTATTGTAAAGCAATGTAATCTAGCTATATGGTATGGATGAAGACAACGAAAACAAGATTGACTTACACTTGATCTTATCATCAACAGGAGTGTCAGGATGGAAGACTGAAAGAGCTCGTGCAAATTCTTCAAATTCAAGTCCCTTGGTTTCATTTGAGTCAAACAAATCAAACACCTGAAAAAGTATGAAAATATATAAGCAAATAAGAAAACATTGTGTATGTTTCATTCATGGAAATTTTAAGATACCTCAAAATAACCGTGAACCGTATTTAACTAGATCATAGTAGTCATGATGACCTATTAGCTCCTAGAAGGTCTAATGATTATATTTGTCTTTTGGAAAATCCAAACGGGCACTTGATTCTAGCTGGATTTTCTCTAAAGTTATTTCTGGATTCTGCTCCCTAGGCTACCTTTTGTTTGTAGGCAGCACGTGCTTCAGTTAGCCAAAAAAACAAAGGAGAGCATGCTTATTTGTAGAGAAACAAAATAAGGGTGAAAAACCTGCTCCTAATTGTAGACAACATGTGATGGTTGGGTTTTTGGAAAGTCAACTAGTCATATTAATTAGGAGCAGATTTTTCACCCTATATAGTAGCTGTTTGTTATGGAAATTAATCTGGTCGACTGGATTTTTTGTCCCCAAGTCTACTAGTCAGTGTTTCTATCCCTCATAGGAACAAATTAAACACGTGATGGATTTTTATATATATCCACTATTACCTTCACGGAATTTCCTCCCTAATTAACAGCTGAAATGACTAATCTCCATTCATTACAATTTGGAAAGTGAACACGTGATCAAGGGTTGAGATTAATTTGACTCTAATCTTAAGAGGTCATGGAGCCACGGTAACAAAGCCCTTCGTTCCTTTATCCATGTAACTATAAACAGGTGATTTGCTCGATGTCCAATGCAACCATTTATACCAAATTTAGCAACTTGGTGTCCTTAAGTAGCATATATACAAGGGCCGTGCCCAAGGAAAACGTGAAAAAAAAGAGGTTGGAACAAATACATCAGCGCCTAATGTGAGCGTATATAACATACCCGGTCAACAAAAATAGTGTGTTGTTTGTTGGCACCAAAGACTTTGAGGTTGAACTCTTCCTGCAAACAAAAATGACACAAGCATGAACATGAGATAAAATAGGTGGTTGGACACAACATGTGTTAAGCACTTGTACGTTAGTTTCGTCCTGTTCGAGTAAGTGCATGTGTTCATGGTTTCCAAGGATCAAAATCTGGACATGAACAGAATCCATGCATACAGGGTGCATTGCACTACATCGAACAGTCAGGGCGTGGTTGACCTTTCTAAAGCAAATTCTTATTTAGGAGTAAAAATTCACACCGTGTTGATTAGCGCACTACTGCAGTAGCAATTTTAGCGAAAACAACTGACCTTGCTGATCACGCCGTCCTCGACGGCGGCGCGGTCGATCCGCTTGAACAGCACGTAGAGGGCCTCGATCTCGTTGACGCTAACTGCACCACGCACAGTTAGGTTGTTGCAGATGGGATCAGCGAGTTCGAGTTCCATACACACAACGCAAGCAATGCATCTGCTTACAGATGGTTTGCCTGGACAGCAGCTCGGGGTCGCGGGGCCCGTCACCGGCCGCGCCGCCGCACCATCGGATTAGAAAGCGCGCCACCTTGGCCAGCCACGACCAGAACCCCGCCATCCCCGCCGCCGTCAATCCGCCTTGATCGGAGGCACTCCGGCGTCGCAGTCGGCCTTTGCCGGCGGGATTAGTTGGGAGCGTACGGAGGATACAGGTTTTTCGATCGTCACATATACGTATAGATGCGAGCGTGACGTGGCAGGATTCGTGAATCCACCGACGAAACAGGATTTGGGTCGATTTTGTTTTGATTTGTCAAATACATAGGTTTTTTAGTTTTTTCAAAAAAAAATACAGAGGTCTATAAGGGGAGCTTTTCTTCGAGCAGGAGTTAATCTGTCAGGAGCAATAGCATCCAGAGGTCCGACGGAAACCCATCTTTCTCAGTCAATGTTCCATCAGACAAAGGAACCCCAAGCTGCCCAATTCTGTTGTCCTTCTGTTCAATGCACAGAGCGTCATGAAACAAAATCATCACGGAGCACATGGCGTGATCATCACAGATCTCAATCCTGGATGGTGTATGAAGCTTCAGGTATCATATGGTGTGCCACTCTTCGTGCTGGCTTGCTCTTCAAATCCAAGCTGCCTCCAAGAAACTCAGGTCAGTTTCTCCAACATTGCAGCAGAAAGGTCCCAGCTTCTACCGCATAGGTTCCTCGTGTATTTGACCTGCAAGTTATCGCAATCCAAGATCAGATTTCCACTATACCTACTTGATGTATCTCCAGTGCTCTGACATTCTGGTCCTTACTGCTAAGCCAAATCTTACCAGCCACCAATTTTCACAATTTTAGCAATATCAAAACAGAATAAGTGCAAATTTGACCCCTTTCCACTGCAGCAACTACTAGCTCAGGTTTAACATTATTTTTATCAAGTGCCCTTTTTTCATAATTTCGTGATGTTACAAAAATCATAAAGGACAAATTACTCCTCAAGTATAACCAAAGTCTGGATAACCCCCTAAAGTATTTCTTGGTTCAGTTTACCCCCTAAACTATGCCATTTGGTTCAATTTACCCCTTAACACAATTTGTCTTTTTTATTTCTCTATGCACAAGTGGAGTCTTAAGTTCAAATTTTGCAAGATGGTAGGAGACATCATAAGACATGGTAGAAAAATATATCATGAATTTTTTATCATTATTTTGATAGGGTAGGATATTTAACAATAAAATTATCCTTGAGATACAAAATTATATAAAAATAATGATGAAAATTCCTAAAATAATTTTTAATATAAATTATGATGTCCACTACCACCCTGCAAAGTCTCAAATTAAAATTCAACTTGTGTATGGAGAAACAAAAAGGACAAATTAGCTAAGTTGAACCAAATAGCATAGTTTAGGGAGTAAATTGAACCAAAACATAGTTTAGGGGGTTATCTGAACTTTCGCTATGCGGAAGGGAGTAATTTGGACTTTTTCCAATCATAAAAGGATCACAACTCTAGCAAGGATATCAAGCTTCCTAACAGCAGGCTTAAACAGATTGAAAATATAAGAATAACAAGAACGAGAGGAATACAAACCATTACTTTCACAATGCCAAATAAGCATCATCCTCATCAACCAAAGTAACAGAATTATTGTTTAGAGTAACAGAAAAAGATTCACTTATTTGGCATTGTGAAAGTAACATAATTAGCCGTGCACTAATTCTAACCACTCATCAATAAGGCCCCCCTGATAAATGTGTGCATAATTTAACCATAGCCTAAAGTATCAGCTACAGTAGTACCGTTTTCAATTAAACAAAACATAGATATCACAAAACTGGACAGATGGAGGAGAATTTTCAAACAGTCTCCACAAAAATCTCAATTCTTACAAACTCCATTAAAACAAAATTCAATAGCTTAGCAAAGGAAAAAAGGGTGTAAATTGAAAACCGAAGAAAATTATTAGCACAGCCATCACTCTGGTTGTAGCATTATCCAGATAATCGAATAACATGAGGATAGTTCAAAACTTACAATGCACTAACATTATTGCTTCTATTTTTCCACGGGAGCAACTAAAAGTTAAACACTTTGTTCTGTTGCCCGCTATATTCAAGTTTTACCTTGGCTAAAGATTTCATGACATATGGCATGGTATCAAAGTATCTATTACTACTAAAATGATTTTGTAGAATTAGCCGAAAGACACTGAGAGAAGTGATACAGATCATTTTATTGTCTACAAGTTATGTAAAAGAAGTCACAGTCACAAGCAACAGGTCAACAGAATTGAACCAACCTGGATGTATGCAGTGTGTAAATGTCAGAAATGATACATAAAAAGTCACTCCTCCAACAAGCCAACATGCCATCTTGAACCTCTACAACCTGTCAAAGGACCATAATTGTGTGCTCCCAGAGCTGCAGCTATAACACATATACAATATGGACAGTGAATATACAAATGAAGGGTACAGTCATATTACACAGTTCCAACCCACATTTGGCAGCCGGTACAATATGCAAGTGAACAATAAAATATTCACGAATTCATCAAATGCACATTATACGGTCGATGATTAAAAGAAGCAGCTAAGAGTTTTACCTTTCCAACAGCATTGAATAACCTCACAAAAACTTCAACTTGCAAGATGTCTGGCAAATTGGTAATACTGTATAATTCATTAATGTCAAGAATATACAAATTTACCATGATCAAGTGACCCAGGGAAGGCCTACCTCGAGACTTGAGGCAGCATGGTTTGACAATATGTCCATCGCTTGAAAGAGCACTGCTTTGATATCAAGAATTCACTCAAAAAATATATATCTTTGAAAATATAAATAAAAACTACATGTAAATTCCTAAAGTGAATTCAGCTTCACAGTATTTACTTTTGCAGTTCGTTGATTATTGATTTATTCTACAAATTACGATATTAACTAAACATGCAACTCATAAATATGCCAGATATTCTACTAGAGAATAGACTGTAAAGTTGTGTTTCATCGTTTATCAATAGCTCGACTGCAAGATAAGCTAATATACTAACATAATTAGGTTTAATAAAGTGCCACATCCATCTTCCGTGATAAACACATGATAAAAGGAAAAAAGAAAAAAGAAGACACATTCTGCCTTAGGTTAGATTGCCTGCAACAAACCCGATGCTGCATCCAGACCCAGAATTTGGTAATTTCTATCAATTTCTGTAGAACAAATTTGAATCCATCATTAACACTTTCAGCATCCCTGCATGATTAAAATTACAAAACATGTCTGGATATTAACAAGAGTCCCAACTCCCAGCTCAATGAAGTGGAACGAAGTATAAATAATTTTCACATTTGTACTGATCATATTCAAGCAGGGTGCCTACTGGAGACAGTTAGGACTTAGAATGTACAAATGTGCACTCGGATATGGTTGGAGAAACTCTTGTGAATTAATGACAGAAAAGGTTGATGACAAACAGACAAGGTCATAGCAACCGATGCACAGGAAGTTGTAGCACTGAGATGAGTACAAAACTATATGAAGTACGGAGATCGAAATGTACACAATGGGTAACTAGTAGACATTAGTGCCAGTGCATCCTGTGAAAAAAATGTAATATACGATTTTTTAAAATAAAAACTGTAATAATTATTGAACATCATATTGACATCACATAATTCCGATTTAATGCTAAGTCTACCATAGCTGTTGAAGTAATGCATGGATATACAAAAGTATCCTGTGACTTTCACAAAAAAATGAAATGTATCCTATGATCATGGCACATATCCAGTATTCGACTATAAGAGCCAAGGGCCAACTGACAAATCTGTCTTGAGTTTATTTACTAGGTTACACACGATGACACGAAGATCAGTCAACATGCCAGGACTTGGCAAATCAGTCCCAAAAATCTACTGTTGATAAATTAGTTGCTTTTCATTAATGTTGTTTATACCAAAAGTAATGTACCACATCCAGCAAGTTTACAAAGGAACGTGGAAGTTGATAACAGCATGGTGCAATTTCAGGGTTCCACGTCATTCTAAAGCAAATGTTATTTGCATCTGATGTAACTCTGCAACTGCAGAGCCATAAAAGCAATGCCCAGCTCTTCAACCAATACAACAAATGCAAACAGTTCATGTATGTACTCTAATGGCCTCGATCATTATTTCATTATTTCATTACAAAACTGTAGCTTTGAGCAATATTATAATACCTTATCATCCAGGGATGCGAACTTACACATTAGCTCACTACTTTTTTTTGTGCATGCAGTTGCAATAGTCCAGAAAACAAAATACAGTAGTTTACTCCAATGCTAGCATATTTATGAAGCAAGAAACAAAATGCTGGAAAACAACAAAAAAGAGTTATAAAGAATACTGAAGACAAATTTACTTTGTTATTTCAAGATCTGGTGCATTTTGTATGGCGTTCATGAAAAGCCACACTGAAAAGAATATATTGTGAACTCCTAAACTATACGAATCAACTAAGCTGAACAGTTGTAAGAAGCCTTGTGAGTTTACTAAGGGTTTCTCGAGCAGAAACGGTGTCAGGATGGTGCTCGCCACAGATAGATGTGCGGATAAATATTGCCTTCCTTATCAGGTCATCTCCAATGTCATATTGTCCACCTCGGAGCATCAGCTTGGCCCTTGTTTCCAATACAGAAGCTTTCAGAATAGCCAGCTCCTGCCAAAGATAAGTGTACTGGGCTTCCGACTGAGCTTGCCTAAAGCAGGAGAATGATGTTTCTCTCCATTTGCCAGCATGAGCAAGCATGGACTCAGCTGCTCTCTCTAACGCATCAGTGCACAGGCGCAGCAGCTCCAGTGCAGCGTTACACCGTGAATACGTTATAAATGTGTGTATAGCAAGTGGCACAACAATCTGTTTCACAAAGAACATCAGTTCAGATGGCCTCAGTTCTACCAACAGAGGATCAGAACCAAATCCAAAAACCATGAAGCAGGAAGACCACAGGTGCTCAGAAGAATGTTTGATTGAGCCTTGGAGGTACACTGATTGGACGACAGCCTGAGCCGTTCTTGTGCCTCCGCGCTGTCGAGCATATAGCCTGATCAGATCATGAAACTGTACATGGTCAGGCTTTGCGCTGCATCTCGCAATTCCAAACCTCATTAACATTGCAGCTGCTTCAGCTTCAGATCTCTTCATCCTAGAAGTTGCAAGGCCACAAGTTAGTGTTTGCCACAACTTCCTCCACCTTGGACCTCTCCGGTGCTTTTTTGGGACTTTATGTGCAGCCAGGGCCAACATGTGAACTGGAACTGCAGAGGGTGCAAACCAACCGCTCACTTGAACCATCCGAGTTGCCAGACTCCTAGGACCATCAGCGTGGTCAAATATGGATAAGCACACATCCAGCAGCCGGACAAGGATTTCATGATTTTTCAAGCTGAGAACTTCTCTCTCATTCCACGAGAAATTTCTTACGAGTGGTGTCCGATTCAATGTGTCAAGTAGTCTAGTCGGAGTTATTGGGAGCTCCGAGAGTATAGCTCCAACAATACTTAGGCCGAGAGGGAGTCTTCCAAGCTTTTCCTCAATGATTTTGAGAGCATCGATTTCCACCAGTGGATAGTCCTTGACACCTCCCTTCATTAAAGTCATTGCCTCAGCACCAGATAAATAAGAAAGCTTCATTGGCTCCAAGTTGATCATGCGTGGAAGACGTGTTGTTATGATGAAGTGAGTCTCCCCACCGAAGTGTGGCAGAAGGTCCATTATGACTCTCTTATCCCACCAGTCCTTCTCACTCTCCAAATTATCAATTATGACTAAAAATGGTATGTCACGCATCAATTCTTGCCGGATTTTGGCAATGGCTTCCTCTTCCTGCTCTTCAAAGCATCGGTCACTTCCCTTTTCATGCAAGTGACTATCCACGCTTAAATCTACTTCCAGAAAAGTTCTCAGAGCCAAATAGTTCTGTCGAATATATCTGCTTTCCCCTCTGACCCATAAAACCATCTTATATCTCTGAAAGAATCTATAAGCATACTCCAAAACCAACTCTGTCTTGCCAATTCCAGGCTCCCCTGATATGCAAGCAATACCCTTTCCATAAAGTATCTTCCTAGATCTTTTCTTCCTTCCATGCCTTATGCCATTCTTCACTCTCAATGGCCGCCCATGTCGCAATGGACTATCCAATCTCTGCATCTCAATGTCTTTCTCAGTCTCCTTCCACAAAACTGGCTCCTTACCTTTGCTGTCATCAGTATTTACTTGCTCATGATTGTTAGCAGACCGCCTAACCGCGAGGCCTTTTCTTCTCTGTTTTGTCTTGAGCTCAAAATATTCTCTTTCTCCATCTCCAGTGACGTCACCAAACAAAATGAGCTCCAATTCTGAGAGCTCTTTTTTCCTGCCGACAAAATCGTCGTTACGGGGGAAAGGAAATTCCTCCTTCTCCATCCTCCCTTTCCATCTGTTCACCCTATCAACCACACTTCTCCTTCCTAATTTTGTGGCCAAAAGAATAACTGCTTGCAGTATGCAATCTCTCCAGTTGCCATCATTCACTTCTAATTGCACATCTACCACCCGAGAAAGAGCATCAACTGATTCCATCCACTCATGTTCTATCCCTCCATACAACATCCACAGCTTGCCACCATGTTTCTCCCACAGTTCTCCTCTCTTCTCGATGATATCCCTGGCAAGGCAATCAGCTGCATCCAAGTCAAAAAATATAGGGATGAGATTTTTCTTGCCAAAGAAGTTCCTGAGCTCCTCAATGGTATAAGGGTTACCAAATGACTTCTTTGTGAGAACAACAACTCCATATGTGGAAGCATTCATTATCCTCTCAACAGCATCGTGGCTGTGAGAATTCCGGCATCTAGATCTGTCAGAAACAAAGCAGCTGATTCCGTGTATCTCTAGTTCTGCACGAAGCCAGTTTGTGAACCTCAGCAATGAAGCCTTGCGGCCATGAAATCCAATGTATACATCATAGCTCCGAAGCCTACTGACAGAGGCCGCTGATGTCGTTGGTTGGGATGATGAAGATTTACGGTATATTCCCCCCAGCCTCTTCTGCTTCTCCTTCCTGGCCGAACGACCACCATTGCTGGTCGCTGACGAACTACCTTGGCACGGGCCATTGAAAGTGGAAACGAAGCTGGGATTGTTGTAGACAATCGCTGGAGTGCCAAAGTTGCTTGAAGTGCAAAGGCTAATAGGAGGAGACACATCTGATGGCAAGACCCCAACATTGGCTGATGGTGGCTGCTCTGGCTGTACGAAGGAGTCACCAGAGAGTATGTCACTGATTTTCAGCGCAATGCCATTCGCGGAACACTTGTTCTCAGGACCGGCATGCTCTGGGGCACGAGCGGAGAGCGACCGTGGCGTGAAGAAGGGGGACTGGTTCGCCGAAACAAATGCTGAGGACGAGGAGGAGAGGTTCCTTGATGCTGCCGAGACCAAAGCCTCGGCATCGGAGGTTTCATGCTGAAGCTTCATGAAACCATTTTCAGCACTGCCCAGCCCTCAGACTAGTTTGAAGTTCAGTCCATCCCCGTGCCAATGGTTATCTGCAGAAGTCAAAGAAATGATTCCCTTAGTGATCTGAAGGTACATATAAACGGATAATACAATGGAGCCAGCCCTTTTGAGAGAAGAATGCTGGCAATCAACATGATGCGTAAGCAGTACAGCAGAAACGCCAAGCATTTGAGTGATCTTTGCGATGAAGAAACAGACAAAGAAGTACTAGCAGCAAAAAGGACTTTATTTTGAGGCCAAAAGACAAGGTACTACAACCTCATAACTGCTGACTCAAACAGGAGCAAGTGAGTGAGATTCAGAAACCAAGAGAGAGAGAGAGAAGGAGAGAGGGAGAGAGAGAGTGGGGGGGAAAACAGGCTGTAAGCTAAGCGGCGCATTAAATCGGCGATCCAGGGAAAGCAGCCAATCATAACTCAATCAGTAGCACGTAACAGCCGACCAAGTACCGCGACACAAATACAACCACTCCACGAAAGAAAGCGATGAAGAGGGGGAGAAAAAATGCAAAAGGCTGCGACGCTTCACTGTGTCGGCAATCAATGTGCGGTGCGGGCGCAATAACAGCGGCATCATTCGGCGAGGTAACCACGGGATGAGGGGGGGCAGGTAATTGAGCGATGATGCTGCCGAGGGGTACAGCCACCACCGAGCACGACGTACCTGGGGCCGGAGCGGCGGCGGACTCGGAGCGCGGCCGCGCCTTCATCGGGCTGCAAGCAGTGAAGTCCGGCAGCGTCAGCTCGTGGCTTCGATCTTGAGGCGGCGCGGAGCTGAGGAAGAGCAGGGAGCGCCTAAGCGGATCGAACTGCGGACGGAGGGATTGATTCGGATTAGCGTGGACGGCAAACGAACCAACCGAAGTGAGAGAGAGAGAGGGCGAGGTAGAGAAAGAGAGGGAGAGTGAGATTCGGATCTGGGTGCAAAGCGTACCAACCGAATCTCGGGGGGAAGGGACGACTCGCCGGCGACACGAGTCCCGCCTCCGCGCGGATCTCGGCTGGACTCCGCTCCGCTCCGCTGGACGAGGGGAGTAGGCGGCGGTCGCTTTTGTGGGGGGTGGTGGTGGTGGTGGCGAGGATCCAGCCAGCGGGGAGCACGAGGGAGGGGGAGGGAGGGAAGCGCGCGGGGAAGGCTTCGGAAAGGTGAGGCGAGACGAGGGGGGAGTGAAGCGAAAAGGGGTGGGGTGGGATTAGTGGGGGGATTAACTTGCCGCGTTCGCTGCTGGCCTGCTGCTGCCTGTTGCGTTCCCATGTGTGGCCTATTGTTTAATCCAACGGTGGGACGGCGCGCGGTGCCCAGCCGGCAGCTGCTGCAGCACAGGGCTGGCTCGAGGCTGACCCGACAGCCGACAGCGAGCCAGGCGGAAGCTGACCCAGGCCCAACTCCGATCCATCCCCATGCAATGATGCAGCCCGCCCGACCCAAGAGGGTTACGTGTGAACGAACCTGCTGCTGCTGCTGCTGCTGCTACCGCCTGGTGCGTTTGTCCTTGGCTCCTTGCGTGTGTGGAAGGACGCCGCAGGGGTCTACCATACCGATGTCTCCGTAGGAGAGAATGGCAAAGGTGTTCTGAAGAAATCATCTCATCCACGATGGAATTGCTTTTACATAGGATCATCATCTTACGAATTCTGATAGCATGGTGCCTTTGTCACCACTAAAAAAAAATTGATGATTTTCGTCGTTATGGAGCTAGCCCTGTGCTTGTGAAGAATAAGGCACTACACTGTACTATATCATCGTTTCTTTTATTGTGTTAAAAAAGTACTAGTATTGTTAAAAAAGAACTAGCATGAAAGCATCCGATTGTTAAGATTAATTGTATCTTCACCTATGATATGAAAATATAGAAATAGCATCTATGTACCATATTTTTCTTTTTCTTTGAGAAGGTAATATATTTTCCATTTGATAAGGTTACAGTGGCCCATTAATAATTTAGTAACAGCTACTATATTACCCTAACTAATAGACAGTTAGATCGCCTCTCTATTGTTGGATAAACAAGAGAGCTACGTATTATTGTATTAAGAAGAAGAAATTACCAAGTTTGTTACAAATTACACAATGCAAGAGCATTGCTCACGATAGGGAACTTGGGTTGTAAATGCTAGCCTACACGCTAAACGTTAAACAATCGTCACCTATCGTTTAGCTATTTATTTAGGCTAAATGGCCATTAAATGAGGAAATTCTTCATTTTACACAACTTCTAACTTTCGGAAAATGACTCAATTCCTTTCTTGACCCTTGAAAATTTTCCCTACACCAACTTCTAACTTTCGTTAAGTCGGATGAAACAATCTCTAAATCACACCCAAAAATCATGAAACCTTTTATGGTGATAAAACAAATGAATATAAACCCATGTTTATTAAAAGGGCACATGTACCTTTATGGTTTTAAAATTAAAATTCACGCTATTGTTAAAATTATCTAATTTTCTATGGCACCAAAATACTTTTAAAATTATAAGAAAATAACTAATATTTCTCACATAACATGCAATAACTTATTAAATTATTTTCTAACAAAACTTACATAGAGAATTACAAAGAACTATAAATTTCAGAAATTTTAGAAGAACCTTTGTAATTTTATATGTAATTTATGGTGGAATATAATTTTATAAATGACTACATCTCATGTAAGGATTATTAGTTGTTTTTCCATAATTTTTGGAAAGTATTTTTTCCCATAAAAAATTCAATTATGCTTCAAAAGTAGTTAGATTTGGTGAATTTAATTTGAAATTTGCAAAGGTACATAGATGTTTTTAAGCAAAATGGATTCATCTCCATTTGTTCTATTATCAAAAAAAAGTTTCATGAATTTTGGAGATTATTTTATGGTTGTTTCGTTCGACTTAAGTGACAAAAGGTGACGAAAATATCAAATAAGGAATAAAAAATAGAAATCAGTGTCATACAAGGGGAAAAAATTCAATGTTAAGAAATGAATCGAGTCATCTTCTAGTGTCGAATAAGAAATTTTCTTTTATTAAACGGGGTTAAATGGCAGATTAAACAGACACGGCTAGCCACCATGTAATGTTTAAACAGCATGTAAACGGGCAAAAACTGGCTGTGTAGGCGAACACTTGCAAGGGAGTAACGATCAGCAAGAAGATATGGAAAAGAAACAAAGCTAAGTTACTACTCACTTAAACCAGCAACCATATGACCAAGGTGTTGGTGCTCCTGCTGCTGCCCATATGAACGCCTCTTGTAAGATCACCTCCTGCAACTCGATCGTTGTTCTGGATTGACGAACAATATGGCATTTCCTCTCTTTTTTTCATAGATGCCAAGCTTTCAGCATGAATAGCGAGAAGAGGGCTCGAGGCCCTGGCGTTGCGTCTATCACTAGACTGTAGACGCCGTTCAATTGGTCAGGAAATATGTACATGGGATCAAAGTTGGCAAGAAAAATGAGATCCTTTTTCGCATGGCTACACAGTACATTAAAGGATAAAGGAAAAAGTTCATTTTACTCCTCTCACCTATTCACTTTGTCCGCTTAATTTCCAAACAAAATTTAGGCTCAATTTACTCCGCCGAACTATTTCATTTGGTCCAATCTACCCTTAATTAGATTTCTCTTTTTTTTTCCTCCATGTATGAGTTGAATTTTAAGTTCAAATTTTGTGAGCAGATACAAAACATGATGCCTTATTTAAAAAAATTATACTAAAAATTTTTCATGATTATTTTTCTAGGTTAGGAATATTTAATACGAAATTGATCTTAGATATACAAAATTGTATGAAAAATAATCATGAAAAATCTCTAAAGTATTTTTCTAACGTAGAGTATCAAGTTATAAGTCAAGTGAGAAAATCTGAAATTAAAAACTCAACTTGTACGTGAAGAAATAAAAAAATAAAAAAATAATTAGGGGGTAGATTGGACCAAATGAAATAGCTTGGAGGAGTAAAGTGAGCCTAAATTTTGTTTCGGAGGTTAAGCGGATAAAGTAAATAGGTGAGGGGAGTAAAATGGACTTTTTCCTATATTAAACAATGTAGAGGTGCCATCAAAATAAGCACAATGAAAATGCTTGCTGACATGTAGAAAACGAGATGTCGAGGTGTTTTATATTGGACTATACTAGTATTTAAAAAGGAAAGAAATCTTGCTATGGTTGTGACGCGCGGGATCAAAGTTTTGTGAGAGGAATCTTTCTATGGCTGTAGCTTTTGTTCTGAGTTGGTTCGCGTTGTGATGTGCGCTTGTTGTGAACATCTTTAGTGACAAATCCAAAGTCCAAAACCATCCATGGTTTGTCTTTGGCAAAGCATCTTTGCTTGTCCTTCATGTTTATTACATGCTATTTACAGTGGTCAAATGATGCCCTTGAGCTGGTCAGGATTCATGTCGGACTACTTGCAGATGAGAAATCGTTCCCTCGGCCCTTTACATAGAACCAATGTTCTTATTCTACCATTATTATCTCATTACTTAGTATAATAAACTATGTGCTAATAAAATACAATATAAACACGTTTCCATAGAAGATAGCGTAAATGCATTGTTAGGAGGCAGACGCTGCTATTTCTTTTTTTACTTTTGGTATGACTATTATTTTTCCTTTTTGGGAGGACAATAGTGTGTTTTCTCTACAGCTAAAAGAGTCAAAAGGGCAAAAAATTACCGTCCTCCCGACGCCCTACGGTCGAATGGGTCTGCCATCGACCGATGCAACGCCGTCCGTAGCCCTCCGCCCCTCCGCACACGTAGCGCCTGCCGTCTGATCCCCCACATCCCTCCGGCCGTCCCTCAGCTCCTACGACGTGCCCGCCGCCATGCGTGTTCCTCCGATCCAGGCAAAGGCGCCCGCGACGCCATCGCCTCATCACGATCGAGAGCCCGCGACGCCATCGCCGCGGCCATCGCCTCCGCCAACGACCGCGCCATCGCCTCCGCCAACACACCTCCGAAGTGTCCTCCAACCCGCCGCCGCCGTCTCCTCCGACCTGGCAAAGGCCGGTACATCCAACCCCAGCTCGGCGCCGCACTCACATCAAATCCTAGCCCTGCGCCCGTGTGTGTACTATGTGCACGAGATGCTTCAGGGCGTGATGCTGCCATCCTCCGGCCACCATCGATACATGCAGTCATGCAGAACTTGGCCATCGCCGCCCACGGTGTGCAAGAGATCACTACGGGAAACACACAATTTGCCGAGTGCCACAGGCACTCGGCGAAGACCAAAAACCCTCGGCAAAGGCTTTGCCGAGTGTTACACTCGGCAAACAGCACACGGCAAATTTTGTGTCAGCAAACACTACTTTGCCGAGTGTCAAAACTCGAGCACTCGGCAAACATTTTGCCGACGGCCAAAAAATACTCGACGAAAAGATATACTCGGCGAAATAGGCGCTGACGGCGTCGGGGGTAACGGCGGGTTTGCCGAGTGACAAACGGTAGGCACTCGGCAAACACCAGGGCTTTGCCGAGTGCCAACACTCGGCAAAACCCCCACTCATATTATTCCATTATTCCAATCACCTGCCGTTCAAATTTGACTTAAATCAACAAATTATTCTAAATGAAATTAATTGATTAAATATAGCAAACAGGTCAATAAATAGTCCATCTTCTACCATGCAGTGCCAAATGTCGTACATGTGGAGTATAAAAAGTTTGGAGGATGGAGGAGGGAAATTTTTTTCTTGTTTTGCCGAGTGTGTCAAAAAACACTCGGCAAACCTTCATGTTTGCCGAGTGTCCCATCACAACACTCGGCAAACATTGCCGAGTGTCCCTCCTAGCACTCGGCATATCCGGAGCTTTGCCGAGTGTCCCCCGTCGACACTCGGCAAAGAACTAACGTCCGTCACGGGCTCCACCCAGACGCCGCACGTGCAGGTCACGTGCTCAAGAGTTCGCCGAGTGTATTATATTTGCCGAGTGTCCCCGTGAGTTTGCCGAGTGTTTTTTATTTGGCACTCGGCAAATCATATTTTCGCCGAGTGTATTATATTTGCCGAGTGTTATGAGTAATACACTCGGCAAACGGGGCCTTCGCCGAGTGCCCGCATTATTGCACTCGGTGAAAAAATTACACTCGGCGACTTGAGTGTTTCCCGTAGTGGATTGCAGACGAAGGCATGCGTGGAGACCACACCTGTGGCATCCTCTCATCGCCCTCTCCACCCTGAATCCATTACGCGCCGCCGCTGTCCTCCGTGGCACCCTAGGTGAGATCCCCATCCTGAGGACGTTCTGTTTTGCCTATTCCCGTCGATTTTCGATCCGTGCACCGTAGGCCGATCTGGCATTTTCTGGTGGAGCTCCAGCCATGCACAAGTGTACGTGCATGGCGCCGCCGCGAGCAGTCGTCGTCATTCTGTTCGGGAGGAAGGAGATGATCCAGCAGCCGTTAGATCTGAAACTAAGGGCCAATATTAGATGCATTAGATACCCCTTCGTATGGACTTGGTTCACCGTAGACAGCATATCAAATCCCGCTGGTATATGAACTTTTACCTCCATAGTGATCAATTATTATCTGAATTCACAAGTGATTATAAACTGCAGCACATCTTATTATCATGGCAAATTAACTTGCATCACCCCTCTGGTAAGGAGTACAGATTAGTTGTTTCTGAAAATACTACAGATTTTTGCTTTAAGCTATCGAAGCAACACATCTATGTACGTAGTTGTAGCCGTTAACAACACTTGTGGCTTATAAGTTGAGCTGACTGCATCCATTTTGTTATGGTTAATGTTTAATGCTTACTATGAATATTGTTTGTCAGGTAACATACATGGATCCGAGGAAGCGTATTGGGGGCCGAACTCCATTTGGAGATCATACAAATACCACCAATGGAGGTAACATTTTAATACACAATATGGTTATATGTTATTTTACTTTATATTGGATGGTTATATGTTATTTTACTTCATAACGCAGACGTCCAACTCTGAATGGCCATGTATTCTCCACTCGAACTAGGGCACGTCATCATCATGACACCATGGCTGTCAGTGCCCAGTCTGCATCTCCTAGACTGCCCATGCAAACAATTGTATGTGTTCTCATGGTTGCTTCATGTTGGATATATAAGCACTTTTAATTTTAATTTAATCCAGAAATAAATTATGAATACGATGAACAAATAGCAGATTAAACTAGACATGTTTACACAAGATCTAGACATATCTATCATTGCAAATAGAATCACATATTCTACCATACTATCCAGTACTATCAGACTGCAACAGATCATAATAGCTAGTATGGAAGACATAGTTTGAGACAAGAGATCGTACGTTTCTTTCTTGATGAAGATCGGCTCCTGGACGACTACCGGGTACAGCCAGCGACGACGATCAGCAGCCTGACGTTGTTCGCGACGGCGAGTGACGCCCGAGTGACGAAGAGGTAGACGAGCCGTGGTGAAGGAGTCGACGAAGAACTTGACGAAGCGGAGGAAGCGATCAGAGCGCTTCCCAAAAACCTTATTCAGTGCATCAAGGTTCGAAGCTGGAAGTCTTGTCATATAATTCATGCTCATCCTACTTTACTCTTGCTTAGTTGCTATAGACATGGCTCGCATATAATTCATACTCAACCTACTTAGTTTACTTGCTTAGTTGCTTATGTATGGGGTTTCAGTACTGGATGATGACTTATATATATGTCTCCTTGTTCCCAGTTGGCTAAACCTGTAGACCTGATCTTGATCCAAAGCTTCCTTTTATGTTGTAACTGATGCTTCTCCATTTTTATTTATTAGCAAATGGCAGTGTTCTTTTGCTTGTATTTGCAAGGCAGCTTGGAATTTGACTGAAAGCAGCAGGTCATATCTAACAGGGAGTTGAAAACCTTATGCGATTGTTCATTGCGCATCTTCAGCCATCAACATGTATGTTGGTTTGTCTGGTCGTTTTCTAGCACTCAGAGCATGCATACAAGTTATGGCTGCCCTAGAAGGTATAGAATTCCGAACATTTTGAACTTCCTGAGTTATGTTTCCTTGAATTATTGTGTTTTGTGAATTCAGTTTGATTCTTCCTCATTCGGGTTTTCATCATAGAACAGCTCTTATTCCGGGCTCTCTATTTGGGCTTATGGCATTCAGCCACAAGATTGGGGTGTATGATCTCCAAGGGCCGGTTCCAGTTGTGAAAAAGGTATTTATCCCACCAGACTTAGAGGAAGATGGTCTGCCATGCCATGCCCCTGCTTTCTTTTTTGGCCCCAGTGTGTTACAAAATGATCAATTGAACTAAAAGGTGATTCAGACAATCTGAATTGATTGTCTAATGGTAAAATAATTTTATTTTCAGGTTGACACGTGCAAGGATCGAATTGCTGCTGCCTGGAGACACTGCGACCCACATCTTCGTGGGAGCGAGGTGCTGCTTCTGGGCAGGAAGAGGATACTGTTTTGCTTGGCGGACGAGGCTTTAGAACAGCCATGTCTGCTTTAATTGACTATCTAAGGGGGTGTTTGGATACGAGGTGTTAAACTTTAACAGTGTCACATCGAATGTTCGGATGCTAATTAGGAGAACTAAATATGAGCTAATTATAAAACTAATTGCAGAACCCTATGCTAATTCGCAAGACGAATCTATTAAGCCTAATTAATCCATCATTAGCAAATGGTTAATGTAGCACCACATTGTCAAATCATGTACTAATTAGGCTTAATAGATTCGTATCGCGAATTACACTTCATCTGTGCAATTAGTTTTGTAATTAGTCTATATTTAATACTCCTAATTAGCATTCAAACATCCGATGTGACTGGTGTTAAACTTTAACACTAGTGAGCCAAACAGGCCCTAAGTTCAGAATATGGTTTCTACTTTTGCTTTGGGTAGGTCAACATACTTAGCATATCTTTTGCATATCTGGTGTTTATGCTGACCAGACAATTTCTTTCATATGATGTATGTTTGCACACAATTTAGAATGTTACAGTTAATATAAGATGTTCCTTTTCTTCCAAAAGAAGATTTTGTTGCTGAGCCATTCATGCCAAGTTCATCGACTTTTGTTAGTTCTTTGCCTATGTCGACAACTCGACATATATATTTTGCAGTAGCCTACTACCACCAATGCCATTGCAAGGTGCACTTCTTGACTGGCTAGCTATCAACTGTCCGTGGTTCTCATAATTTTTTGTAAGCAGGTTAAAATCCTAATCCTCCCCATTTTTCAGATTTTAATCTTAGCATATTAGAAGCTTCAAACAAATATGAAATGAATTTCAAGTTTATTCACTCAGATTCTATTTGAAATGATGCACATATTTAGCTTTCTTAATCTCACTGATTATAGGTTGTACAAAGAAAATTTATATTTGACTTAAATTCAAGTTACCACCTATCTTTTAAGGACAACAACCTTTTGGAGAGATCTTATACAATCTTAAAATGTATCATATGAGTTTAATCGAGAATGTATGATTCACCATGTATACTTCCTATCAATTTTCATGGCTGCATTGTACTCCGATTTGAGAGATTAGTAGGCTAGGCCGGTTGATCTTGATGTAAACATTCCTACTGATTTTAGGGGAGGCTTGGTTGTTGGTATTGAAAGTTTTCTTGAGTAGACTAATTTAAAGCAATTGATGCAAGTCATGAGTTGGCACCGAATTCTTATTATACAGCTGATAGACATTCTTTGTCCAGAAGTTTTTCAGGTAACCAGTCACATTCAGTGCTCTGTCTTCTTTAGCAACTAGCATCTCGTTCGTTTTTGTTCGCGGCTCACGAGGGCGACAGAATGAACAGAAGGTTATATTTCCTGTTGCAGAAGCATCTACCGTCTTATACTGGAGATTTACGACTGGGTGTAGGGGAAACGAGGAGCGAGTTTTATTTTTATCCGTTCATCCTTCCACTCTATGTAGTGTAATTCAGTTTTTATTTGCCCGTAGCAACGCACGGTAATAATCCCACGAGGAAAACAGCAGCAGCGCGTGGACTGGCGCCGGCCCATGATCCCTGCTACGTCCCCGCCCGGGCCGGCCCAAATATGCGCCCCACTCGTTGCCAAATAAAGAAACTTCTGCTGTGCTGCTCCCAACCCCACCACCATCCAGTATTTATAGCCTCCTCCCCACTCTCCTCCACCCCTATTCCTTCTTCCCATTACTGCTGCCTCACCAACGGGGAGAGAGAAGGGAGAAATTAAAAAAACAAAATCAAACCAGAGAGCGGAGATGAACGGTGGTGTGGAGGAGGCGAGCGCGGAGGGGGAGGGGAAGGGCGGCGTCGGCGGCGGTGCTCGTGGTGGCGAGATGGGGACGGCGACAGAGGCGGTGGCGGCGGTGAGCCTGGAGGCGCTGCGGAAGCGGATGGCGGACTTCGCCAGGGAGAGGGACTGGGAGCAGTTCCACTCCCCTAGGAACCTGCTCCTCGCCCTGGTCCGTCCCCCCTTAGTAGTAACTCTTTCCTGTTCTCTTTTAGGAGAATCCTGCTCTGAAATTAAATAGCAAGTTTAATTAGTTTTGGGGTTTATTGGGGGTTCTTGATTCATTTGATTCATGCTGCTCCGCGATTTTTTTAAATAAAATGGGGATAATAAGGATGGGTGTAGGCGGTTCAGTTCTTGCTCAGAGAAGAGAGAGAACGATTGGGCGCAGAAAAGCCTTGCCGTCCTTGCGTCCGGCCGTCATCCCCGTAGTTGTCAGGTCCGCCCCCCTTTTTGTTCTCTTCCAGTGACACATTGCGATGGGCTGCTGTCCTGGTCAAAATCTCACACGAGGCGTGTGGTTTCGCTCATGGGGAACATAGGGGGATGAAGAGGGTACTAGTAGAAAGGGGAGGCACTCAAACTCAAGAATCGAAACCCTTGGTGAAGTGATCCCGTGATGTGGGATGCCTTTCGTTTTCTGATAAAAAATATGGGCGGTCAAATGAAATGCTAGACCTGTTGGTGTCGCAGGGAAGACTTCATTGTAGTGGCTAGAAACCTAGAATGCTGATATGTACGGACCAAACAGTGAAGTGCAGTCCTTTTGGGGGAAAAGAGTGATGCGCTACATCGCATCACCTTTAATGTTGGCATGTATGGACCAATGGTCCAAAATGCATGTATGCATAATTCGGTTTCATGACATTTTCAGTAGCAGCAAACTTTATTAAGGGGTGTTACATCTGCCAAGATTATGGAGTTCATATAGATGTCATATGTCTCATAGCAACTCATTTTCCATTTTACGTTTAACAGTCTAGCAGGGATATGCATGGATGGCTGTATTTCTTTCGGCAGCTATAGCTTTTAATTTTTGATGATACTGGAAATTCAGCTTGTCATATGAAAAGTTGGTTGGTGTAAACCAAACTAGAATCTGTTATGCTGCGGCGTTCGTGTTTCATAAAAATCTAGTTCATCATCTTGTGTCTAATACCTTCTGAAGCTGTTTATAGGATCGCCAAAATGTTCATGGTTTTCCTTTGAAGAAAAGAGCATTAGACTCATCATCTGTTGTCTAACATCTTCTGAAGTTGTTTAATGGATCACCAAAATGCTTATGATTATCTAGGCAATCCACCCAAAACAAGGTGTTTGGTAGGAGAGATTAAAATTTTCTATGAACATTTATGTTGGCTTATTTACAGGGCAAAATGGAAAATAAAATGTATAAACTTTCATTTTATCAGTGTTTTCTTATGGATCATGTGCAGGATTTTCTATTAACCTTTCCACTAGTATTTTTACATTTATGCGAGGGAAATGACTGGATACTAGTTGGCACTTGGTTATTATTTTCTTTGCAGGATATGAAATAAATCTAAACAATATATAGAACAGCTGCTGCTTTCTCCAACCTATCCAACCTAAAAACGACATAAGCCATCCATCATCCATTCCAGAGCAGGTTCTCCCAGAGAGAGACTGCAAGAGTACAGCAGACAAAAAACAAATCCTCAATCCTGTGTACCTGGGAGTAGATGCCAGTACACATCCTTCTGCAACGTTCTCTTTCTATTGTCTTTTCTTTTCACCATCAGATTATCCAAATCAACAGTTTGAACGAGTTGGCCTTACCCAAGATGCCCACTCGGCTGCACCAGATGCCCACTCGGCTGCACCAGATGCCGATTTGTTCTGCTCCTTCTGTACTCTGGTGTTGTGGTGGGGGCTAACAAAAAGTATATACAGCACACCTTTGTGCCCAAGTGTTGCCCAGCTAGGAGATGCCCATGATGGGCGATGTGGGAGCAGTACCAACTAGCTCCTGGGCCTAGTCAAGCTAATTGGCACCCAGCAGAACTTTTTTCATGGATTTTCATGTCCCTTATCATGCGTCCTTGCTTCACGGTTGTGCAGGTTGGAGAGATGGGGGAGCTATCTGAGATATTCCAATGGAAAGGGGAGGTGCCCAAGGGGCTGCCAGGCTGGGATGAGGCCGAGAAGGAGCACTTGGGCGAGGAGCTTGCCGACGTGCTCCTCTACCTGGTCCGGCTGTCGGACATGTGTGGAGTCGACCTTGGCAAGGCTGCCCTGCGCAAGATGGAGATCAATGCACGCAAATACCCAGTTGGCCAGTGCAAGGGCTCATCCAAGAAGCACACCCACTATGGCTCCACTAACAGTGTTACCGCTAGCGCCAGGGACAATGTTAACACCATGAACAAGGAGGATAACAATGGAGTCTAAACAGACCCAGAGATCCTTGAATGGTTGGCTGGTCCCTGCGTTACATGATCTAGGTTAAGTGCTGATGAAAGAGGGATCCTCTATTTTGGTGGTAAATGAACAAGTATGTGGGTTCAAGTTCCACTAGATATTAGATGGCTAAAGAACCAAGTGTTAACCATAATGCTTTGTAGGCTACATATCTAATTGGACTGGCATTTAGCTTCTGCTGTTTCAGTTATGCAGCTGCATATGATGCAAAAGCAAATCTGGCTACTATTTACTTGCAGTAGTAGTACTACTGACATTGCTTTATGGTGCAAAGCTGCTTTCTGACAACTTTACATCTTGCATATGATGAAAAGTTGTCAATGGAGACTATGCATGGTATTGACGCTCTAGTCCTTGTATCAGTACAAATGAATGAAGATTATTATGAGATCTTTATGAACAGAGTCTGTCAAGTGGACCTTACATGTCCAAGTTCAGCAAGCTTTGCTGGTAAGTGGAGTCAAATGGATGCTGCTCCATATACTTACTGCTTGGGGGACCGCCGGACTGAAACCACTGGGTGCAAATTGTGGGGCTTTTTTCTGGGTGTTCTGAATGCTGCCAGGTTACCTGAATTTAACAGGTCCTGATCAACAATTTAAGGATGGGTTGTCTCCTTCCAAATGAAATAAATGCCAAAGTGTTAGTGTGATTCATGTAATGTGGAGGCGCATTTTTGTATTGTTATGATTCATTTGGAAGAAGGTTATGTAGATTTCTGGCTACAGTACAATCAGGGCGTACATGATGAAATGTAAAGATTTGATACTTCATGGATCCTGAACTATCCTGCAGGGGATATGATTTGGAATGTTCTAGGCTTCTAATACTGCTGTTGCATATGAAATGTTAAACCAAGCTGCTATCTACATTAATAATGCTACTGCTGTATTGCATATTTATAGGTTATTAATTATGCTGCTGACAGAGGTTTAGGTTTAGTACAGCAGACGTTTGTGGCATTACCTACCCTACCCTCCTATTCAGAAATCTTGGCGTTGAACGCGCAATCGCTGCGCAGGCCTGTTCGCTGCAGCTCTTTTCAGCGGCTGCAGCTGTGCCTGTACAGCCCAGCTGTTGGCTGATCATTGTGTAGCCTAAAATCAAACTGAAAACGACTAGCATTTCCCGTCTGGAAGTCAATCATATTCATATCCAACTAGAGAGACTGTGATTGTATAAAGGATAAAGGATATGGCAATTATTTTGCTTAGTTATTGTATCGTGTAGCTGCAAAGATATGACTGAACTTGATCAAACTTAGAATAATCTGTCTTAGAACAAACTCAAGGAGGAGTTTCTCGCAGCAGCAGCAGCTGCTGCATTTATTGAAAACCCCTGATAATAATAAAGTTTGGTGATACTAAATTGTAGCCATCGTGGGGACGCCAAAAGTGTTCTCTGTTGAGATGAAAAATTAAAGGAGCTAGCAGCAACACGGGGACATGCTGGGCCCGCTGTTCCTTGGGCTGGATACGTGGGCTGGAAAGGGAGGTGATGTGGTGGCATTCGGGAGACAAAAAGCTCGCCGGGGTGCTTATCCGCTTATCTGCTGTGCTTCTCGTCGTGGGGACGTGATCATGGCGAGTCCTGTCAGCTGGGATCTCGCCGCCGATCTGCTCGGTTGTTGATGAAGATGACGGACATGGAGCTGGGATTTGACGGCATTGGGAATTGTTCATCCCTGCCCTGCCCACCGTCGGCAACCTGCTAGCAAGTGTGAGGCTTAAAAGAATGCATTTCTAGCTATGTCTATAAGTTAGAAATGCACTCTTTTTCAGAACAGATAGAGCTCTCCATGGCAATTGCAAACAAAAACTGTTTTAAACAAGCCGTTGCTGATGTGGGGGTGACAGCTAGCAATAATCCTGCAGGCCGACTTGAACTTCCAAAATAAAAAAAGGTTTCTTGTACGTTGGAATGCCAATTTTGCCTCGCCAGGTGGCATTTTGTGGGGGTGACAGCTCCACATGATTTGATTCACCAAATTTCCTGTGAAACATCAATTCCATCGCGGGTAAGATGCCTATGCATCGACCTAACAGTGGGAGATGGATGAGCAACGAATGCACTGTTAGAGTATGGAAGAAGACAGATGGCCAGTCGCTATATTTTGATATGCTTCCTGATGCCTCTCCTTCCCTGGCCGATGAAGTGCACGCACGCGTAAAACGATGCATGAGCCAGCATCACAGCCTACCCAATTGTTGATACCTTACAACTAGGGTAAAGAACGCTGCTAAGCTAGTAGCCTACTACTACCACAATAGGTCCCAAGAGGTATCCATGCTTGTGCTAGCTGCATATATAAGCCAAACCAGAAATTAAATGGGATAAGGAATGGCGACAGAGAAAGCAAGCAACAACCATATATTGAGAGGTTGAAGTATAAAGAGGCCTTGTGAGGCAATGAACTCTGGTTGGTGTATTAGATGGGAGAAGTGACCGCCATTGATTGTGTTTTCTTTGTTTTTTGAAAACGGAGGCATCTCCCGGCTGTACAAGTGCACACACTTGGACATTTTACTAGAGATTTTTCAGCTATCCAGCTGACATTAAGGGAACAATATAATAAAGGTAGCTATGTTAAGGAAAGCAAATGAAGTCGATTATTAATCCTCCACCTATTCTTGGCGAATAACTCTATGTAAATAGTATGGTATGGTCCTAGATTAGATGCTGGAATCAACAAAAACTACCAGCATTAAAGTATTATCCATTTCTTTTCCAGATATAAACTAGTGGTGACATGAGAATCAACTGTCAGAGTAGTTGTAGGCAACACTTTGTACGAATTCAGCCCAGCTGTCAGAACAAATGCAAGTTCTCCGCGTGAGTTTGGGCTCCACATACACGTGAGCGAGACGAATCAAAGTTCTTGAGAGGACTAGGGATCGATGTGCCCCATAACCAGTTGGGTGCAATGAAGCTCTGCCTCTTATGTGGCGCGCTGCTCAATTGAGTCAATCAAAACTACATAATACTTGAGGAGGATATGCAAAAGCTAAGCCAGCAAATGATCCTTGCAACTTGCCCGCTGGGATCTCATATTCGATCTGCTTGGTTATTGAACTAGCTAGGTGGCTCTTGGAGTAAGGATTTGACAGCAATTTGTTCCTGCTGGCTAGAGAAGTGTGAGTGTAGTGCCACACCAGAGATAGTATCATGTGCGCTTATGGGGTTCTTGGACATTTTCCTTGAGAAAATAATTGAATATACGCGTTGACACGTATGATCAAGTTTTCCATGCATCCTCTTGACACGTCGTAGGCTCCTGATATGATGGAGCTATTAAAACCCTGAGCAGTATGACAGTTGCAGGTGAAAGGATGAATCAGTATATAGAAACATTGTTCTTGCATGTCTCCTGCGCTTCAGGTGCCTGAAAAAGGAGGAAATTTCCAGGCAACATTTCAAATCGGGTGGAGGTTAGTCTTGCGAGATGCCGTCAGCCAGTTGCCACGGTAGCTGAAAGAGCTATGGCTCCACTTGGATAAGCATTCCCTAGAGGTCATAATCAATTGTGCTTTAAGATCCATAAAATTTCTCTCAAAGAGGACGGCTAAGCTTTAAAGCAAGCTGAATTAACGAGAAGATTACTAGTCAGTATTGCGCCATTCAGATACAGCACGAGGGTAGTGTTTCTAGATTAAGAAAAAAAATATTCCGGCCTCAACACTCAGTACTTGGAACATAGATAAAATATTGTACCTATACAACCTTACGCTTCCGAAGCGCATATTACAAGACATTGAAAATGCCATACAAATACAAGAAAAGACCCTAAGCTTTGATTATGTTCCTAAACTTCCATCCGAAATTACTGAAGAATTCCATGATAGCGACCTCCAAGGTATGCATCCCTTCTTTAAATTTAACCTCCCTTCCTCTTTAGAGAGGAGCGACCAGCACGAGGATAGTGTGATCTAACAATTCATTGTCATTGGAAGGTAGCCGCAACAAGTGAAACTGCATCGTTCTGTGCAACCACACATTGACATAGGTACTTCAGCCAAATCTCCACCGTGCCAAACCATCTACAATACAAACACCATCCCTGAAATAAAACATCCATGATGATGCTCTATATACCCGAGAACTCGTGAATGTTCTTGAAACGCAGGGGATGAGCAGTGCCCAGTTGAGTGCAAGGCCCATTATATTACTTAGAGCAACTCCAAGAAGCTGCTAATCTTACCTCCAATACCTTTTTTAGAAAAAAAAGAGAGGAAATGAACTCCAACAATCCACCTAAACCTTCTCCAATTTTTTAGCGACGCTAAAAAACAGCCTGCCACCGCGTATATTTTAGCGTTTGCGTTCGTTCCCCAATCCTGATTCCCGCACGCCCGTGCGTCCCTTCCGATGGGCCCAATATGATGACGTGGCCTGTGTTTGAAATATTGGGGGCTATTTATTAGTGATCTGCTGTGGACTGATGTGTTTTTGGGGGAAATTTTTTTAGGAGAACCTCCAATACATAGTTTTGGGGAAGATTTTTTTAGGATACTCTTGGAGTTGCTCTTATTATCAGGATTGTCTATCCCTCACCCAAGGGAATTGAAGGACTTCTTCACTCGAATTTCTCAGCCATTAGATCTAAAATTAGTGGCTCGGATCAACTCCTTCTCTCTCTATCTTATCTCCTCCCCACCCCCCGACTCCCCCACCAACCCGGCAACCCCGCGACGCTCGCCCCCTGCCCCCCGCCTCCTCCTCCCTGCCCGGCTCCAGCGGTTGAACGCTACCGCCTTCCATTGCCGTCGACACTAATCGGCTGAAGGTGTACGCCCCCGCTGCCTCCACCACAACGGCGGGCGGCACCCTCGCCACCTCATCATCCCGCCCACCCACCGCAACCACCACCAAGCCGGCGAGCTCCCGAGCGGCAGCCGCCTTCTTGCCTCTCTCGCCGCCGCCCCTGCCGCCGCCACCGTCAGCTACGTCGCCTCCCGCCCCGGCACCGCCCAACCGCCCTCCACTGCTGCCCGGCCAGCGGCGCCCCCGCCGCCGCGCCTCACCGCCCTCGCACCTGCCGCCTCCGCCGGGCCGGCCACCCTGTTGCCGGCCTTCCCTTTAGGGCTGTCGGTGAGCGTCCACCCCGGAAACCCTAAACCTCGGAAACTCCAAATCCCTAACCCCGGCGCCCCTAATCTCACCGGAATTTGGCCGGAGTTGGAGAAGAAAGGGGAAAATGGCATGCAGATCGGGAGGAAGAAAAAAATTAGGTGAGGAAGAGCTCTGTTTCACCCGAGTGAGCTACAGCTTTTCCCTGCTTATCTATCCAGGAGGCGGGAGGTCTCGGTTAACTTGTCTTAGCACATGGGATGCCAATTCGACAGGCTTACACGTGCGGACTTGCGGATCGTCGGCAAGCCAGTGAACCCTCAAAGGTTGAAATTCCCCTCACATGCTTCCTGATGTCTCTCATTCTAATCAATACATATGCATGTTTGGCAGTTTCAGACACGAACTTTCATAGTTTCATGGGGTGAGGTTGGGATGTATATAAGGGCGTAGTAGTAGCAGGTAGGCTATAAAACACACATGTGATCGAATATGCCATGACCCTGATGGACTTGGTAGATGAAACCATTCATTTGTATGAGAGGCACTTTCTAGCTCGTAGCATGCTATCTTTAGCCTCGTATGAAGGGGCCTCGTATGGACTCACAAGGATTAGTAGAGAATTGAAGAAAATGAAAAGAATATAATTTGATAGGAGTGGTTCTACACATGTAAGGCACGTGGTCAACTGCATACTACGAATACTTTCTTTCAAAGCATATCAAACTAGATGGGAAGGATGTTAATTATCACATTCCAAAGTATTATGCAGTTGATGCACCAGACCAACTTGATCATGGAAACTAGACGTACAGTAGTACCAAACATTGTGATCACCCTCAGCCTTATTTCATTTATATCGCTTGAAAATTTGGAACCATGGTTGCGGTGTCTCCCTATGCACGCCCACCATCAACTGAACACATTGCGCGGTGTTTCCAGACTCATTGCAGCCAGGTAATTGCATGATCCAAGTTTTCCATGCATCCTCTTGACATGTCATAGCCTCCAGATGGAGCTATTATAGAACCCTGAGCAGCATGACAGTTGTAGGAGAAATAAAGAACGAACAGGTTACAGGTATATAGAAACACTGTTCTTGCATGTCTCCTGCGTTAAGGTGCCTGAAAAGGAGGAAATTTTCAAATCGGGTGGAGGTTAGGTTTGCGGCTTCTGTGGTCAAGCAATTCCAGTGAGGATCTAGTCTTGCGAGATGCCATCAAACAGTTGCCACGGCAGCTGAAAGAGCTATGCCTCCACTTGGATACGCATTCCCTAGAGATCATAATCAGTTATGCTTTAAGATTCATAAATTTGTCTTAAAAGAGGATTGCTAAAGCAAGCTGAATAAATGAAAAGATAACTAGTAAGTATTGCACCATTCAGATGGCTGCACGAGGGTAGTGTGTGATCTAATTAAACAGTTCATTGTCCTTGGAAGATGGCTGCAACAAGTGTAAAACTTCATTGTTCTGTGCAACTACACATTGACATAGGTACTTCAGCTAATCTCCACTGTGCCAAACTATATATCCTATGCTATGAAATTACTCTGACATAATTCTACAATGCAGACACCATTCCAGAAACAAAACAACCTAAACATCCATCATGATGCTATATATACCCAGGAACCTGAATGTTCTTGACATGATAGACCTTTTCTTAATAATCTTTTCAAGTGTAAGATTACTCACCAGCACAAGTAGTGTTTTCCTTAAATTGGTTGAGTTGAGGATCTTGATGGCAAAGACACAATCGATGAAGAATGTTAGCATGGAGACAGGGATGTGGATGGAAATATATATAGGCATGTAGAAGTGCATACTGTGAATAAATGTTTAAAATTTTAGCCTAATTATTCACGTGCTTATTAGCAGCCCCCCAGCTACTCCATGTTGAGAGGTCGCATGATTTACTTTTGAGTTTCTAAATATAAAAGTTATTCACAAAGCAAGTCCAACTAAACATTTTTACAGTCTCTGTACATGTATTTACTTTAGCAATCTTTTAGCCACAGAAGCTTCTTAAAAGACACGGTCTCAAAAATTTACAAAGCATCGCACTAACGGCGAACTCTCGTCTTGCAGAACGCAAAACATATGTTTTTAGAATTCATCTTAACACCGTGAAAATGAAGCCAATAGTTTTTAAGGTTTTGTTCTCATGCCCAAGTGCACAACAGGTTTTGCTCCCAGGCAATCAGCAGCAGATAGAGAGAACTCATGGACTCCACAGCAGGGACCATGCCCGAATTTCATTACTCTCAACAAGCAGTGAAATTACAGAGTTTTGAAACCGACCGAAAGATTCACACCGGCATTTTTAGGTTACGGCTACTTAGTTGACCAGATCCGAGCTAGAACACGAGCAGGTCCTAAACGAGCATGGAGCACAAAGAGCCCCCAAAACGCCTTGTCCAGGCAAAACATGGCCACACCGGACCAGCGCGAGTAGAACTCATGGACTAGCGGAGTAGAAGGCATCATTGGTGTGGTTAGCTAGCCAAAAGCCTTAGAGAAAACATGTCCCAAGGTCGATAGGTCACCGTGGACAGATGAAAGATTGGATGAACAAGTTTTGGTTTGGGAGGGATACAAATATAAAAAGCAGGGCACTCATACCAATTTGTGCATGTCGTATGTTTTCAACTCGGAGATGTATTGCTTTGTCGCAGGAGCAACATTTTTTTGGTAATCTGCTCAGTCAAATATGTAAATAACTTAACATGAGTAAAAGAAGTTTGTAGCTACTGGGCCGGAAGGGTCCAGATGACACCTGCTATTTAAAAGATTGAAGGAGTTAACAGAGTGGTCACACCCTCACAGGCAACCAGTTACCAGTATGTATATTTAAGCAATGTAGGTGATGGCAACTGAAGGACGGTTGCATATATATGATGATTTTCTTTCAACACTAATTTTATCCAGTATATTTGATGATTTAAGGCAAGTAATGTAGGTGTGAATCAACAGCTAGTATTATCACTTAGTCAACAATGCAATAGTTTTATCCGACCATAATCACGCACTCTAGCTAAAAAAAATATAATCAGAATCCATTCCTCAGAAAATCAAATTTTATTGCTGCGAACATGCTTTTGCATCTCCATTCACAAAAAGATGTTGGTTCATGTCTTTACCGAGCATATAGTTTCTTGTAGTACTACCAAAATAAAAACCACAAAAATACACGTCACTGCCAGTTACAAAATCGGCATCATTGCCCGATTTGGAATCGGAGGTAGGATGATGATCAAACGTACGGACCTCTATCCCTGCCCTGTGACGATAGATTTGAAAATTGCACAAAGAAAAAGGTACCATCAGGTTGTCCCACTGCTGTTAGCTTAGCTCCATTCTCTGCACCGTGGCCGTCCTGCCACTGTCAGGCTCGATATTGGTTCAGGACGGCAGGGCTACTGGTTGGTTCAATAGGTCCACTCAAACCAGTGCCTTCGCCTGTCGATCTTGATCTTGCTTAGGTTGTTGCAGAAGCCCTGGTGGGACTCAGAAAATTTGGTAGGATGAGAGGGTAGGAATATTTCTTGACCCAGTTCATTGCTGGTTCTTAAGAAAAACAGTTCTATCAAGAACATGTAGTGGTAAGTTCTGCATCACTGCCATTTTTTTAAGCTGATTGTTTCCAAGATCTATATCAGGGAGAACAAAGGAATCAAGCTGATTATTTTCTGATTATTTTTTGAGCTGATTATTTCCAAGATCTATATCAGAGAGAGAAAAAAGAGGGAGAAACCTACGTGACCCCTAATGACCGTGACTTAACTGCCCATTAGGAGTCCGTTTCCATTTCCCCTCTCCCGTGACAAGGTCCTGCGGCACCTTACTCTTTCTTTTTTTTCTCCCCACGATACCCCACTGTTCTTTCCCCTTGACCGAGACCTACGACCTCTACTACATCTGCTGCCACCGAAGAACTAGAGGAGAGAAACGAAGAGGAAAAGGAAGAGAAGGGAAGGAAAAGAAGGAATAGAAGGGGAGGAGAAGTGGCTGCACAAACCCTAGGCTTTTGGAGGATCAAGGTGAGATGGTTTTGATCTAATCCTCTATTTTTGGATGAGATTTAGTGCCTGTAATTTGCCTTCCTCGTTGGATTAGTGGGGGGATTAGAGATGGATCTCGTGATTAGTCTCAGCTAGCTGACAGATTCGGCAGTCTCTGTTCCTCCTCGATTATGGCCATGTTACAGTCCGAATTTATTTTTCCACCTAAATAAGTGTTTGTAAAGGACTCAAAGGTCTTTCCACGAAGTCCTAGATCATAATTTTTGGTCATATGGTTTAAGAGATATTGCAGTTCAAAATTGGCTGTATTGTTCTGACGAGTTTCTGAACAGTAATAGATCTATTCAGTTTTAAGGAACCTTAGAGGCAGAATCAGTTCAGCCAATGAATACCAAAGTTTTAGGATTTTTAGTAATGTTTCCAGAATGGTATAGATAATAATTTTTGGTTCGCTAGAACTCCAGATATGAAATTCTAAAGTGGACTATTAGTTTTGTGTTGTCAGATTCAACACTCGAGGTTGCTACAATAATTAATTAATCTTAGTGGTTTTTAATGCAAATATCTATATAACCAAAGTTATGGAGGATACAATTGTGCATTCTCTGGTAAAGTTTCATAATTTTTGGGTGAGTGGTTTAGCAGATATCAAGGTTTTACCATCGATTATCAGAAACTCAAGACAGATTCTATAGTCTGAATTGAACTGAAGATTAGGAATGTTTGCTTTATGAATAAAAATGTTTTGACTAGTGAAATTGTTTTAATTTCTCTGTAGTTTCTAAAAATATATTTATTTACAAGCATTGCTTTTGTAGATTAAAAGATAAAAAAAGAGAAGTGTTGCTGCTCTTGTAGGATGATCGTGGTTTTGCCGATTTTGTCTTTTTGTCATGTTTGAGGGTTCCGGATGTAGGAGTGATATACCTATTATTTGTATGTGCTTGTTTGAGTTGTATGTACTGAGTTCACGATGATCAACAGGTGGTGGTATTGCTCCGGATCGTGCCTAGTGCCGTTTGCATCATCGCTACAACTTTGACTTGTGGTTTATTCTACCTGCACATTAATAAATTCAGAAGCTTAACCAAAGAAATATTCCTTTACTAAATATTATGTTATTTGTTAAATTACTTTAATGCCTGTTCTATAATAATATTTGTGGTTGTTTAGTCCATCATGAGGTAAAAGGTATGTTTAAGTATGTGGTTGTATGTGGCATAAGTGGTAAGCTTACTTGCAGTTGCACCATATCATTGCATCATATTGCAATTCGTGGATGTTGCCACTTGCTAGCCGCGACCGTATCGGTACAGTATCGTACGTTGCCTGAGGAGGGGTACGATGCAGCTTCATACCTTGTTGTGTACGGAGGCAGTGGACATGGCATATGCATTGCATTTGCACTCGTTGTAGTTTATATATTTGAGTATTATGCATCAACATGGAAGTGGATATGAGGTCTTGATCATCTGAAGTTAATGTGCGGTTGCGGTTTATTCTTTTTTTTCTATGAGGATGGCTTTCACAATGATCTCGTTTATCTTATTTTATCATGTATCTATATTTAAATTAATGAACAATGAACCCGTAGATTAAATAACTTGTTAAAGCAGTTTGCTTGCTGAGATTTATTCTCACACCCCTTTGTCTTTCCAGGTGCTTAAGTGGATGCTTTGCTTGAAGGGATGGGATGGTTCACGTCTTCACATATTTGCTACTTTCCTTTTATAATAATAATGATACATTTGTCTTGCTGTAATGAACATAGAGTAGACCTTGTGGTGACCCCTTGTGCTTTCTTAATAATGAGTGTGGTTGATCTTTGTTAATTGTTATCTTGTTAAATTGCTCTTTAAATGCTGGTGTGTGGTTTATGTTTACGCTGTTGCTTCCGCGTTTACTCTGTTTTGGGGGTTATGCTATCGAGTTTTGTACTCCAGCATGTGGGAAGGGTCTTTTAGTGACATCTTGGGCTTTGTGGCACCTGAGGTGTTACAATAATAGTATTAATATATTTTTGATTTAGATGTTCTATATGTAATATTGTAATGCAAAAGTATACCATATAAGTTTTCCAGTTAAATGCACTTATGATGTACTTTTTTATATATGTCTACTACTTAGTTATATAAAAAAGCACTATATCCCCATTACTTAATGTGCCCCCTTTTGTTTTGAAGAAAGGACTGTCTTAGTTATGCAACTTTATTTTCCTAATCATGTTTCTATTTATTCATAGAATACAATCGTTGGACCTATCTTTCAAGAAACGTCCATTAATGCCATTTTCACGTGCCTGTTGTATATCCTTGTGGCGGGTGTAAAACTAACTGAGGTTAAGTAGGCAAATGTGCTTATAATGTTTGTTGAAACCTGCTGCGTCAATGCTTTTGCATGTAGGTGAAATATGCCATAGGATTGGAAGTACGCACATGTGCTAGGCTACAGCGTGCAGCTTGGCTGGAATCCATGTTTGATCTGCTCTACTCAGCATCTGCAGAAAACCCTCTGTATTCTCGACTCGTTGCTTGTCGCTGCCACATCAAGTTTTCAATGCCTCATATATAGATCGAGACCTATATATAGAAGTTTGTACGGTGTAAAAGGCAATTTATATGAGAGGTACGGATTTGTGAATTCGATTGAAATGAAGCTAACAAAAAATTTAAAAGCATGCATTAATTAGTTTTTAAAGAACAAAGACAGGAGTTTTGTGCTGATTCATTCAGGGAAGAAATTAATGGCCGGCTATGTGACATGCATCGACTGACTGGTTTGACATCCCGTCGAACATGCCACAAACACCTTAATGAATCGTATACACTAGCTATAATAAGCTCGATTTCATATGTTAGCCTTATGCCGGTTGCCGCCTGCAATGAGATGTGAACACCACGAAAAAAATATGTTTCTGACAGCTGTAAGCTGATGCCGGGTTATGGTGCACCACAACCCTCACTGGCCGAACCTGAGCAACCATAGAGTCCACTCTTGGATGTGTCGACTTTATGGACCTCAGGACCTGCTGCCGTAGCTACTCATCCAAGTTCTGGTATGCATATGCTATTATACAAAGCAATCCCTACAAATCATACTACTGATTGAAGAACTCTTCTATTGCAGCATGCATTTCAAAACAGATTGTTTTTTTTTCTTTCACCATGTTAGGCGCAGGAACTAAACCTGCAAAGTTTCATTTGATTTTAATGTGTGCATATAAGCTTATTTGTCATGTTAGGTAGCACTCTAATTTGCTAAGGTAAAAATATACTTTTCAAGTCGATATTTCTTTCCAATAAAACTTCACTTGACAACTTAGAAGAGGTGAGTGTTTCGGACATTTTCCCTTTCAGTTACTGCAAAACTTTTATGTGTAGATGAACATCCTGTGTCCTCGTGCGACTGAACTGGACATACAAACCAATTATTCCAAACCACGTCTATCTGTGCTGCATGCATGTGCCACATTCTCAGCAAACCCAAGTCACCTCTAGTCCCGGTTGGTAAAACTAACCGGGACTAGAGGGTGTGCCACTCCAGGTGAGGGACAGGGTCCTTACCAACCGAGAGTAAATGACCCCCTTTAGCCCCGGTTGGGTTTTCTAATCGGGACTAAAGTCCTACTTAAAACTTTAGGTGTCACGCCATGCAGGCGCCTGCATGGCGCCTGTAATTTCATGCATCACGTACGTACCCCTTTAATTAACCTTTAGTAGTTGCAACTTTTTTATAATGAAATCAAACTAGTATTTATACAATTACTATATATACAATCCTTAATATATATATAATTCTTAGCATACTATACAAATCTTAGCGTATTATACAAATCAAAGTATCTACGATCTTCCTGTCGAGGTGTTGCTCGAAGCATCTAATTTTCGTCCATCGTAATAAAATTCTCCTTGTAGATTTACCATCTCGTCCACCAGGAATCCAATGAGACCTTCACATATTGTCGCTACTCTTTCCTTCTTCAAGATTCCATGTTGAATATTTAACCTCTATAATTTGGAAACATGTGAATTTTACACACGAACAATTAAATATAAGGAGGTAGAAAATAATTAACTATTTATAGTTTTATTTTACGTACTTTATAGTTGTACGGCGGCGTCTTTCCCTTGGATCCCACAAAACTGTGCATGTGCTCAAGACGTAGTAGCCATATAGATTATTCCCGGGTTCCTGTCTTAAGCACTTCAGTGGGGAAAAAACAAGTTATTTAATATATTCATGTTATAGAATGTACAAAATGTGCAGACTTCATACATACCGGGAAGTCTGTGTTCCATGTAAGTTTTTTTTGAATGGACCTTTGTGTGTCCTGATGAATTGTCTACATGTGCTGTGGATTAAAATAATGAATGATATAGTGTTAGGTGAAAATTTAGGAAACAAACTTTTACATAGAGATAAAAGTCCAGAATTATTACAAGCCTAGCATGTCTTGGTACTCCACCAGATCTTTCCTCAACAAATTGAAGACAGTGACGTGGCTTATTTCAGGCTCAATTATAATGAGGATCCAGTGGTAGCTGCATACGTAAATGTTCATATATATTAGAGCTAACTAACATTAATCAGTTAAGGAAAAAGAAAACGAAAATAGATGTTATACACACACTTACTTGAAGTTGTATGGAAGTAGTATGAAATCCTTGAATTTTTGTTTGTCTGGGAAATTGTATACTTCCACCAAGATTTTGTCTGGCGCATCCTGTATCCGTTTTTGGTTAACTATGGATGGATCCATGAAGTCGACATGGAGGTACGCTTCTTGTTGGCATGTCTGAATTAGCATCCTACATAAAATCGAAGACAAAGTTAGTACGGCGACGCACGCACAAAAAATAATGATATGAGCCAAAATTTTACATTTATATAAACGGACACATATAGAACCCAGGCGCTGATCAGAGAGACGTCTAGGGCATCATGATGGTACACTTCGTATATATCCTTGAATTCTAGACACAGGACTTTCTCGCCTTCACCGTAAAAATCTATCAGTTTTACCTTAAGGCCGAACATCTCCCTCGAATCAGCGGACACCTTCATGTACCATTGATGGAACTTGTACATCTTTGTTGATAGCTTCGGTACCAACTCAGGCCTTACTAGAGGCTTGCCTAGCTCAAAAGTCCATCTCAGTTCAACTGGTAGTGTAGCTAGTAGCTCAACTTGTCCTGGACATTCATCAAGTCCCATACCTGTTTATTTCATGAATTTCAATACTTGTCCTTCTTGATCCAAGGGCATTGCTGCTATGTTTTTAGCATCTTTTTCTGGTAGATGCCCGAGGTTGGGGACAGCACCACTGGAAGATGACTTTTCTTTCTTTTTTTTGCTCTCATCAGCCTTGACTAACGCCCGTTCGTAGTTCGATAGTAGTGGTATGCTCTTCTTGGCTTCTTCTTGCATCCTATTAAAAAAATTAATTCTCTTTGATCTACTGGCAGTGGCTCCATCTCCCTTACTTTTTTTCTTCAACCTATTTTTTGAACCACTCCCTGGTGGCTCCATCTCTCTTACTTTTTTTTTCTTCAACCTATTTTTTGAATCACTCCATGGCCTCTGCTTGGATTTCGGCCCAACGTTCTGCATGAGTCATTACCTTCCAGCGTTCCTCATGAGTCACTTCAGACTCCTTTGTTTTCTTCTTTCTCTGTCCTGGCTTGGGAGGTGGTGGTCGCGACTTCTTAAGTGGTGCTGCAGGCTCCTTGCTTGGGGCTGCTCTTAGTCCCAGCAACTGTGATCGGGGAGGGGTGTTGTTGTCATTGTTGTCGCTCCCACCACTAGGATGTGGTGGAGATAGAGACCTTGATCGAGCAGGAAGTGACGGTCCTAGGGGTGACAACGGTCCTGGAGTAGGTTGTGCTGGAGATGACGGTCTTGAGCTTTGAGGAGATGGTTGCTGCTAGGGATCTACGGGGAGCGGTCTTGAGCTCTGAGGAGATGACTCCGTGTCAGGGGTGATGATTTAGCGTTTGCGCCATAGAATGATCCCGTGAAGTGTATCTCCTAGTGTCCTTTCCCCGTCGCCTCCCGGGAGGTCGAGCTCTAAGCCTTCATATTGGCTATCAGTGAGCTGCTATAGGCTGATGCTGGCGTAGCCATGTGGAATCTCCATGCCATAGCTTGTCTACCCTGCAGGATTGGTAAGGCACTCCCGTACACCACCTGTACATATAGTAGAAATAAAGAAGTTATTAAATTCCGATCTCGAGGCATGGATCGATTGAGAAGATTGCATAAATATTATGTATAAGTATACCTTAATGGTGAGGTTGCCGACCGGTGTATGTAGTTCACATGAGGTGCGTTGCATGATGGCATCCACAGCGAACCGTTGCTCGTCCATGGGTAATCTTGGCATCTGCAGATCGGGGAGCCCTGTAGAAGCACAGCTGCTCCCGACGCATTTGCTCCGAGAAGGGTTGGTGAAGTTTGGATCCGGCAGTACTCCAGATTGGGCCAACTCGGTAACTCTGTGGGCCACTCGACGATTGATTTTCTCCTGCATTCTTACTTGTGAATACACTTTGGATTCTAGCATGCACTTCTAGCTCTTCTTGATCTGTTCCTTTCTTCGCTTGTGGCTTCTGTGCGAGGCGTTGTCTCCTTGGAAAGCAAACTTCCACAGAACGATCCCGAACCCTCGCAACATCCTGGGTGCTTGGGATTCCCAAGGTCCAATGTGAGCTCATCATTCTCTCGGTCCACCTTCAACCTCCCAGCCTTAGCATCTTTAATGTTCTTGATAAGCCTTTCGGCTTTCTGACGTATTGTCTCATTGAAGATCAGCGTCCCATCTTCTTGGCTCAGGAAGCCTCCATGAGCGTAATACCATTTTTTTGATCGATCGGGCCATTCAATAGTTGCTGCTATGATACTCTGATCGATCAGGTCTTGTTCCATCTTCTTCCATCTAGGAATTGTTGTGTCGTAACCAACTCACCCTAGATGATGATGGTACTCCTTCTGACCAGCATTTGCAGTGTTGGTCTTGACCTTAGTCACACCGTCTTCATTCCTCCTGTATCCGACAAATGCCTGCCAGTGGTCCCTCAACTTTGGCCACACATCGAAATCCAAAGTTTGGCCCTTCTTAATGTAGTTGGCATTCAGCATCTTCTTGAATGTCTGGAATTGTATGGCCTTCTTCCTCAGCATCCATGCTTTCACATCCTTTTCAATATATCCTTCAAAAAATGTGAAATGTTTCTTGACATCTTCCCACAACATATTCTTTTCTGTATCCAAGAGCGCGTATGGAGTAATACTTTTACCCTTCCAATCCCTGATGCTAATGGGCATGTTGTCCCTTACGATTGCCCCGGTCGGACTCACGTACTTTGTTGCCACTTTTTCAGGAGCAACCGACCTGCCCTCTTCTGTGACTTCCGTGATGACAAGCCTTCCATCCATCACCCTTGTACGACCTCGGGACTTCTTACGGTTCGTCGATCCAAAGGGCTAAAAGTTCAAGATTCGTTAGTTAGTACATATTAATAACGAATAAGACATTATAGATGGGGTAAAACATTGGAAATGATATATACCTCGCTAGAACCTTCTGCCACGGTAAGATTTTGCTGGGGCTTGAGCTGTTCATTGCCATTGCCGGAACCTTCCACCACAGCAATGTTTTGCTGGGGCTCGGGCTTTTCATTGCCATAGCCAGACATGTTGAGGAACATGTCTGTCTGGTTACCCTCTTCATCTGTGTACGTTGTGGGAAGGTTGGAGCCACTAGCATCATCATCAATAATCCGCTCCATTAGATACCTTACGGTCTCGTCGTTCGCCATCTCAACTACTTTAAACACAGATGAAATCATAGTTACATGTACGTTAAGGTATATATATGAAATCATAGAACAACCATGGAAAAAACAAACTGATTGAAACATACACATGATACCATGCACGAAATGAAACTTACATAAACACTTACAAGAAATACACAAGAATGTCTTGAATGAAACTTAATTACATGAAATGTCTTTAATGTGTTACATGAAATCATAGTTACGTGTACATTAAGGTATATACATGAAATCATAGAACAACATGAACTAAATTATAGTAATTTCTAAAAGTATACAAAATGTATACAAAATTATATTAAGCATCTGAACTAGATTATACTGATTTCCTACTAATCATAGTAATTTCCTACTGAGTTTCAACTAATAATAGTAATTTCCTATTGATTTTTTACTAATCTACTAATTTTCTACAAATTTCTATTAATTTTCTAATAAAAAAAGGCCCTTGCGTCAGCAAGGGCCCCGCCGTACGTGCGGGAGCCAGGGCCGGCGTGGGTTACGGTGGCGACGGGGGGAGGGGGCTGTACTGCGGCCGAGGCGGCGGGGCGACGGTGGCCGGGGCGGCGGAGTGGCAATACGCGGGATGAGGAGGCCGGGGCAGCGTAGACGGAGGCGGCGATGAGGACGGAGCCCGACGGTGACGAGAATGGAGGCGGTGATGAGGCGGCGCGATGGAGGCGGCGGTGACAAGGGGGCGTGACGGAGAAGGTGGTGGGCCAAGGTGACGGAGAAGGTGGCAGTCCAAGCGCGGGCGAGGTGGCTGGGGCGGCGAGCGACGGCTCTAGGGGCAACGAGCGACGGCGGACGGGGCGGCGGGCGACGAGGAGAACGATGGACGGTGAGGGAGGCGGACGGGCGGCGACAGAACAGGCGGACGGGAGTGGATCTTGGCGGCGGTGAAAATTTTGCCTAAGTGTTGAAGGGTGGAGGGGGGGTAGAAGATGACTGTTACTTGTACCCCTTATCCCAATTCGTAATTGAACTCAGGATTAAAGGGGGATTTTGTCCCGGGTGCGAATAGCAACCGGAATAAAAGGCCCCCTTTTATCCTAGTTGCAAATTGAAACCGGGGGATAAAAGGGTATTTTTCGATTTTCACCCGGAACGTACCCTTTTATCCCAGTTTCAGTTTGCAACCGGGATAAATAGGGAGTGGCCTTTTGTCCCGGTTGCTATTGGCACCTGGGATAAAAGGGCATTTTCCCATTTTTGTCTCCCGCTTGTTTTTTGAAAATGAATTTTATTTATGTTTTCACCGGATTTCAGAATGCAAAAAATAAAAACTTTACATATTTCGAACATGCAAAAATATATTAAATTAGCAAGTATATTTACAATAACTTTGAATGAGTCATTAATCCTATACTAGTTCTTTTAGCTTCTAAAATAATTATTTTACTGCATCACTATCATCAAGAAATTATTCAATTAAATAATTTCAATGCGTGAAAAAATTCAATTTATGTATGTGGTTAACATTTTTCATATTGATCTAATAAATCTTCACCTCAACTAATTTAAACACACATGAAATCATACATTCGTTGAATTAAAAATTGTATCAAGTGATACATGAAATCATAAAACTTTACAATGTAACTTTACATAAAGGTGAAGCAAATTTAGCGCATTACAATGTAATGTTGAAAAACTTTTTCTTCACGAAAGTTCCTTGGTCATGATCGCAGCGCAAGTACGGAGTCTCTTATTTGGATAGCAAGATGCTTGGGTCAATTTCAACAGCAAATGGAGGCATGCCATCAATTGATCATAATCATCTGATTTTTCTATTTTGGCCTCGACTTTCGCGATTTTTCTATTACCTGGAAGAACTATGTGGCGCTTTGGCTCCCATGGCTCTTCTGGATTTCTCTTGGGTTTCCTAGACATATCCTTCACATAGAAAACCTGATGCACATCATTGGAAAGTACGAATGGTTCATCATTGTATTTAGTCTTCCTCAGGTCCATTATTGTCATTCCGTACTGATCTTTGGTTACGCCAGTTAGCTTTACCTATTTGCAATAAAATAGAGGGATGTACAGCGGTCTGTATTCGAGTTCCCATATCTCCTCTATGAAACCATAATATGACTCCTTGCTACTGTTTCTGTCTATGGCATCTATGCGGACACCACTATTCTGATTCATGCTTTTCTGGTCCTGAACTCTCGTGTAAAATGTATAGCCATTAATCTTGTAGCCTTGGAATTTCACGATTGTGCTAGCAGGTCCCTTGGCTAACCAAGCGAGTTGTGGGTGAATCTCAGAGTTACCCATAAGTTGTTGGCGCAACCAGGAGGAAAAAGTTTCCATGTGGTGACGTGTAAGCCAGGCATCAGATTTCGTCGGGGGTTTTGGAAACTAGCATCTGCCTGTGCTGCTCGATATACGGAGCCACAAAGGATGACTGTTGCAGAACAGTGTAGTGTGCCTTATCGAACAAATTAGTATCATTGCTTAAACTTGATTTCCTTCCAAGGGTGTCCATTCCCCGTAGCCTCCCCTCGTGGGGTGAAGTTGGAACTTCAATCGAGTTAATTGAGTCAATAAAATCAACACAAAACTCGATCACCTACTCTGTTTCATATCCCTTGTCGATGCTTCCTTCTGGTCGGGCATGATTAAGAACATAGTTTTTTAGGACTGACATGAACCTCTCGAAAGGCCACATATTATGCAGGTATACTGATCTGAGGATACCAATCTCTGTTACTAGGTGAACCAGGATGTGCGTTATAATATTAAATAAGGATGGTGGAAATACCAACTCAAAGCTGACAAGACATTGCACCATATCATTCTATAGCTTTGCTAGCTTGGATGGATCGATTGCCTTCTGCGAAATCGCATTGACAAACGTGCATAGCTTTACGAGCGGCAATCGGACATTCTCTGGTAGAACACTCCTCAATGCAATCGGAAGCAACTGGGTCATTAACATGTGGCAGTCATGGGCCTTGAGATTTATGAACTTCTTTTCTTTCATATTTATTATTCCCTTTATATTCGAGTAGTACCCAGACGGGACCTTCATACTATTGAAGCATTCAAACATGCTATCCTTCTCTTCCTTGCTGAGAGTGTAACTGGCAGGACGTAAGTAGTGATGTTCGTTATCTCTGTTTTTTGAATGTAGGTCATCTCGTTGCCTCATGGCTTTTAGGTCCTGTCGTACTTCCAATGTATCTTTTGAGGTTCTATAAACACCCATGAAGCCTGACACGTTCACGCAAAGATTCTTTGTCAGGTGCATCACGTCTATTGCGTTGCGGACCTCTAGCTTTTCCCAATTAGGTAGCTCCCAAAATATTGAGATCTTCTTCCACATGGGTGCACGTCCGTTATCGTCGTTCGGAATAGGTTGGCTACCAAGACCCTTTTTCCAAAGACTACCCTTACATCCTTTATCATCTCAAAGACATGCTTTCCATTATAGTGTGCAGGTTTTTTACGATCATCTGGCGCCCCTTTGAAATGCATCCCGCTCTTTCTCAGCTGGTGGTGAGCAGGGAGAAATCGACGATGACCCATATAGACGACCTTCTTATAGTGCTTCAAATACATGCTGTTTGTGTCGTCTAAACAGTGGGTGCAGGGCCGATATCCCTTGTTTGTCTGTCCCGAAAGGTTACTCGGTGTAAGCTAATCATTCATGGTTACGAACAACAATGCTCGTAGGTTAAAAATCTCTTGTTTATCCTCATCCCACACACGTACATCTTCCTTCTAGAGCTGTAAAAGTTCATCAACCAACGGTCTTAGGTACACGTCAATATCATTGCCGGGTTATTTTGGGCCTTGGATAAGCGTCGGCATCACAATGAACTTCCGCTTCATGCACAACTAAGGAGGAAGGTTGAACATACATAGAGTCATAGGCCAAATACTATGACCACTACTCAACTCACCGAATGGATTGAATCCATCAGTACTTAAACCAAACTTTATGTTTCTTGCATCACTTTCAAAGTTCGGGAATGCTCTATCAATTGATCTCCATTGGGCCCCATCAACAGGGTGTCTCATCATCTTATCTTACTTACATTTTTTTTGTGCCATCACATCAACTTAGCATTTGCCTTATTCCTAAACAAGCACTTCAAGTGTGGTATTATAGGAAAATACCACATCACCTTCGTGGAAACTCTCTTCTTGGGAGGCTGCCTCTCGACATCACCAGGATGATCTCGCCTGAACTTATACCACAGTGCTTCGCACATGGGACAAGCATCCAGTTTTTCGTATTCAGCACCACGATAGAGGATATAGTCATTAGGGCATACGTGTATCTTCTAAACCTCCAATCCCAGAGGGCAAACAATCTGTTTAGCTTCATATACTGTGGACGGCAATTCATTATTCTCGAGAAAAATCTTCTTGATAATTTTCAACATCCCCTGAAATGTCTTATCGTACACACCATTTTTGGCCTTCCATTGCATAAATTTTAGTGTGGTACCCAGTTTTTTATGGCCCTGCAGGCAATCCAGGTACAATAATTTTTGGTGATCATCTATCATGCGCTGCAACTTTGCTGCCTGATTCTCAGTTTTGCAATCTCTATGTGCATCCCGTAGCACCTGACCAAGGTCATCAGTAGGGTCGTCTTCTGCAAACTCATCTTCATCAGCCTCGCCCATCGTAGTATCTGCAAAAGGTTGGCCTACAACCCAGTCTAAAATGTTGTCATCATCATCCTCCTCTTCATCGTCTTCCATTACGACCCCTCTTTCGCCGTGCTTGGTCTAAATCAAATAGTTAGGCACGAAACCGTATCTAAACAAGTGGCTGTGAATAGTCCCCAGGAAGCCTGTGAATAGTCCTTCTTGTTACTGCATTGGAAGCATGGACAACATATGAATCCCTTCTCTCGCTTGTTCGCTTTGGCCAATTTGAGAAAATAATGCAAGCCATCAATAAACTCCTTGCTTCGTCTGTCCGCGTTATACATCCATTTCCAGTCCATCTGCAGCGTATTATGCATGAAAATGGATTACACATGAAAATAGATTACGTATTTTTTTCCTTTTTTTATTTCTATTGTCACAGATAATTTTAATATGATTTTTAGCATGCAGGTCTCTAATATCTTTGCCAACGTTATAAATATTAGGTTATATGGTAGTTATTTTTTTACCAATTCAAATATATTGTTTCTTCATCCTTCAATGATTACAAATATTAGGTTCTTTTATTTCGAATAAGTGTGTCATTTCCATTTCGCATCAAAATTCATTTTTCATGCTTATTGATGATTATTTGATACGCTTTACAACTTATGTACATGCTATTCATGATTGAAAGCATGTCAAACTTTGTAGTGCAAATGATGCTGAAAGTTTAGATATAGATAGAAATACACATATTTAAATTTCAGATCCAAACAACATGATACACTACGATAAACCATCAACTGAGTATTATCTAGGAGGACTTTAAGCATCCTTGGGCGGCGAAGATGATATTTGGTCCTCCTGCAATGGTACTACTAAGTGGACGTGAAACACCCGGGACTGGCGGTGGAGCATAACGACCACCGAAGGGAGGTTCCTGACCCACCGCAACAGCATCTTCATGACATCTTTGCAAATAACGAAGCATTGCCAACTATCATGAGGCTCAACTATGGTTTTCCCCTTGCCGCGAGAGAAACGACGATCGCCCTACCATCGCCACTACCTCTAGTAGCAGAAGCCATCTCTATGTACAAAAATTCATAACTTAGCACCGCAGAACTCGTTGAACTTGCAGACCGTGATCATCTCGGCGAGCATTTCTCCACCGAGCGGCACCGTACTTCGCAATGGAAGAGCTCCGATTCTACGAGGAAGGGGACACGGTCTTCCACGATGTCTGTTGCCGCTCTTCCTCGTAGAATTGGAGCTCCTCCTTGACGTCCGTTGTCGCTCGGTGGAGAACATGCTTGCCGAGATGAACACGGTACGCAAGTTCAACAAGTACGGATTTGAAAAACCATATTGAATTTGACAAGATAAACCGTCTGGACAAGGGTACCATCATTCTTAAACCGCTGCAAGGATACATACTATATATGACACATATGACATACTAATTTTTTCCTCATAATTAATATTGAAATCCTCTCCATTCTACCTCACATTTAATCTCCATTCTCCCTCACATTCTAGCTCAAAATCCTCTCCAATTTCTACTTCATATTCTAGCAAATAAACTATCCATCTCCATTCTACACACCAAGTTGTTTTAACTAAATATGAATCGTATATAACAAGCAAATGATCCATCACATTCTAGCTCAAAAACATGTATAAATACAAATCCTCTTCATTCTCCCTTTTTCTAACAACAAACTCATTTTTCTCTCTCTCTAAAGCATAACAACAATAACGAATGGAGAATGAAGTAGCTAACTTTCACAACACTTTGGATGAGTGAAATCCCCACGGAAATAAGGAAAAAAAATTCGGGCAGCACCTCCCCTAGGCTTGCTTCGGCGCCATGGAGAGGAGGTAAAGCTCTCTATCTCTATGGAGTGGACTGGCTCGGGCTGGAGGAGGAAGAAAGGCCTCTGCCTTGGGATTTAATGGGGGATGAGTTTTTAGTCCGGTTTAAAATTCCAATCGGGATAAAAAGGAACACCTTTTGTCCTGGTTGAAGTTTACTCCTGGTTGGAACCACCAACCGGGATAAAAGCACAATCCTTTTGTCATGGTTGGAATTACCAACCGGGAGTAAACGTTTTGTCTCGATTGGTAACTCCAACCGGGAAAAAAGGAGGGTGTCGTCGGTAGCTGGGAACTAGCCGTTACAATCGGGACTAAAGGGGGGGCTTTAGTCCCATTTGGAAATACCAACCGCAACTAAAGCTCCGCCCCATTTCAGCCTACCGTGACACGCCTCCTTTTGTCCTGAGCCAACTTTAAACCGGGACAAAAGAGGGCATATGGAAGATGAGTTTTCTACTAGTGTCTTCCACTTGTAGTGAGCTTTTATATGGTAGCAAATGCTCCGGAAATTCAACAAGCTCGATGCTGGTAAGTGATCAATCGTTGAGGTAAATTGTTCGTCGACAATGTTGTACTCATTCCGAAGTCTTTGGTGGTATATGTATATAATCATCAATGGTTGGTCTCTCAGATTATAGAAAGTCTAAAAATTCCATTGATGAAGAATATACGAATCAACGATGTGAGATCAGAATTTGTTCTCTTGCTGGCTCAATGAAAAGACTCCATGCAGAAAGAAAAGGGACTACGGCGAAAGTGATGTGAGAGCTGGATCGGAGATGAGTATGATTCTAGCAAAAGGTGGGTGGGTGTGTTACATATACACAGAACGAGGTAACACACCATGAAATGAGGTGTTTTTTATACATAAGACATGAAAGAAACATATATTTTAGGACTTGGAGGCCTTTGGGGTTGGGGCTGCAGTACGCAGGACAAGGATCCATTGAATTCAAACTTACGTGTTCAAATCTGCGGCTTTGTTCATACCAATGATATTGATCGCTAAGCAAGTTGTTTCAAAGAAAAAACTGATCGTCCAGTCCAGATGCCACTGTCTTTGTCCGAGACGCCATACATACAACTCTCCGTGGATGGAAAACCAGTCACTACTGATCCACCGGTGCACGACAAGCAAGCACCCGATAGTTTGAAGCTTGGCAACTTTTTAGCTTGAGTTACCTTTTTGTTTTCGAGCAACACGTATTGGATTTTAATTTTCTGGAGGCTGGCCAGGGTACCTAGGAGGAATAGATCATCGAAGCCAGAATTTTTTTAGGACATTTCCTCCGAATTAAATTGTAGGTCGTTTTAGCTTTTTAGATACATAGGTTTTGGTATATATTTAGACGTAACCTATATGTAGATGCATAGCAAAAAGAAAAGTCAAAACGACTTACAATATAGTTTTGGAACGGAGGGAGTATGTTAATTAATAACCTGATTCTCTAACGGTCATCAAACACTTGACAAAAATCTTACACTAGTAGAGAACTGACTTTCGATCCACCCCCTTTTATCCCGGTTTAAAGTTGGCCCGGGACAAAAGGGGGTGCGGGGGGGGTGCGGAAATTTGGAGGGGAGCATTAGTCCCGGTTGGTAATTGCAACCGGGACTAAAGGCCCCCCTTTAGTCCCGGTTGCAACGGCTAGCTGGGGGGCGTCGGTGGCCGGACCCTTTTATCCCGGTTGGAGGCACCAACCGGGATAAAAGGTTAGTCCCGGTTGGTGCCTCCAACCGGGATAAAAGGGTGTCCCTTTTATCCCGGTTGGATCCTCCAACCGGGATAAACTTCCAACCGGGACAAAAGGTGTTTCCTTTTGTCTCGGTTGGAGTTTTTAACCGGGATAAAAACTCATCCCCCACCATATCCCGAGACAGAGACTTTCTTCTTCTTCCAGCCCGAGCCAGTCCAGCACATTGGTAGAGAGCTGAGCTTCACCTACTCTCCGGTGGTGCCCAAGCAAGGGAGGTGCTGCCCGAAGTTTTTTCCCTCATTTTCGTGGGAATTTGACTCAGCCAACAAGTGCTGTGAAGGTTTGCTACTTCATCCTTGTGTTATGCTTTGATTTATGCTTTGGAGATGGAAAGATTATTTGCTACAATGTGATGATGAAGTAGAAAAATGGAGAGGTATTTTGAGCTAGAATGTGAGGGAGATTGATGTGTCATATATAGTATGCATTATTTCAGTGGTTTAAAAATGATGCTACCTTGTCTAGACGGTTTATCTTATCAAATTCAATATGGTTTTTTAAATCCATATACTTGTTAAACTTGCATACCGTGTTCATTTCTGCGACGATGTTCTCCGCCGAGTAGCAACGTATGTCAAGAAGGAGGTTCGATTCTACGAGAAAGAGTGGATACGGACATCGTGACCGTGTCCCCTTTTCCATAGCATCTAACCTCTTTCATGACGAAGTGCGGTGCCGCCTAGCTGAGGACATCCTCGCGAAATGAACACGGTCTTCAAGTTCAACAACTTCTGTAGTGGTAAGGAAAGAATTTTTGTACATAGATGACTTCTGCTACTTGTTGAACTTGCATACCGTGTTCATCTCGCCGAGGATGTTCTCCGCCGAGCAGCAACGTATGTCAAGAAGGAGGTTCGATTCTACGAGAAAGAGTGGATACGGACATCGTGACCGTGTCCCCTTTTCCGTAGCATCTAACCTCTTTAATGACGAAGTGCGGTGCCGCCCAGTTGAGGACATCCTCGCGAGATGATCACGGTCTTCAAGTTGAACAACTTATGCAGTGTTTGGGACTTTAATTTAAATATGTGTATTTAGATCTTCATGTTGTTGTATTGTACCATGTTGTTTGGATCTTTAATCGATTTTCACGCGTAATCCATTGTCAAGTGTAATCCATTTTCGTGCGTAATACGATGCAGATGGACCGGCATTGGATGTATAATGCAGACAGGCGGAGCAAGGTGTTTATTGATGGCTTGCATTATTTTCTCGAAGTGGCAAAAGCGAACAAGCCAGAGAATGGGTTCGTATGTTGTCCATGCTTCCAATGCAATAACAGGAAGGAGTATTCAAAGGATTCCTGGGGGACTATTCACAGCCACTTGTTTAAATATGGTTTCATGCCTAACTATTTGGTTTGGACCAAGCACGGTGAACTAGGGGTTGTAATGGAAGATGGCGAGGAGGAGGAGGAAGATGACACCATTCCGGACTGGGTTGCAGGCCAAGCTTTTGCAGGTACTACAATGGGCGAGGCTGATGAAGATGAGTTTGCAGAAAATGACCCTACTGATGACCTTGGTCAGGTGATACGAGATGCATACAGAGATTGCGAAACTAAGAAGGAAGCAGCAAAGTTGCAGCGCATGATAGATGATCACCAAAAATTGTTGTACCCAGGTTGCCAGCAGGGCCATAAAAAACTAGGTACGACACTAGAATTTGTGCAATGGAAGGCAAAAAATGGTGTGTCCGATAAGGCATTTCAGGGGATGTTGAACATTGTAAAGAAGATTCTCCCCGAGAATAATGAATTACCGTCCACAACATATGAAGCTAAACAGATTATTTGCCCTCTCGGATTGGATGTTCAGAAGATACACGCATGCCCTAATGACTGTATCCTCTATCGTGGTGATGAATACGAGAAATTGGATGCTTGTCCCGTCTGCGAAGCCCTGCGGTATAAGATCAGGCGAGATGATCCTGGTGATGTCGAGGGGCAGTCTCCCAAGAAGAAAGTTCCCGCGAAGGTGATGTGGTATTTCCCTATAATACCACGCTTGAAGCGCTTGTTCAGGAACAAGGCGAATGCTAAGTTGATGCGATGGCACAAAGAAGACCGTGAGGAAGATGAGATGCTGAGACACCCCGCAGATGGGGCACAGTGGAGATCAATTGATAGAACATTCCCAGACTTTGAAAGTGAAGCAAGGAACATAAGGTTTGGTTTAAGCACTGATGGATTCAATCCATTCGGTGAGTTGAGTAGTGGTCATAGTACTTGGCCTGTGACCCTTTGTATGTTCAATCTTCCTCCTTGGCTGTGCATGAAGCGGAAGTTCATTATGATGCCGGCGCTTATCCAAGGCCCAAAACAACCCGGCAACGACATTGACGTGTACCTAAGGCCGTTGGTTGATGACCTTTTACAGCTCTGGAAGGAAGAAGGTGTACGTGTGTGGGATGAAGATAGACAAGAGATCTTTAATCTACGAGCACTGTTGTTCGTAACCATCAACGATTGGCCTGCGTTGAGTAACCTTTCAGGACAGACAAATAAGGGATATCGGGCATGCACCCACTGTTTAGACGACACAGATAGCATGTACTTGAAGCACTGTAAGAAGGTCGTCTATATGGGTCATCGTCGATTTCTCCCTGCTCACCACCAGCTGAGAAAGAGCGGGATGCATTTCAAAGGGACGCCAGACCATCGTAAAAAACCTGCACACCGTAATGGAAAGCGTGTGTTCGAGATGATGAAGGATGTATATGTAGTCTTTGGAAAGGGACTTGGTAGCCAACCTGTTCCGAACGATGATAACGGACATGCACCCATGTGGAAGAAAAAGTCAATATTTTGGGAGCTACCTTATTGGGAAATCCTAGAGGTTCGCAACGCAATAGACGTGATGCACCTGATGAAGAATCTTTGCGTGAACGTGCTAGGCTTCATGGGTGTTTATGGAACCTCAAAAGATACATTGGAAGCACGACAGGACCTGAAAGCCATGGGGCAACGAGATGACCTACATCCGGAAAAGAGAGATAATGGACAGCACTACTTACATCCTGCCAGTTACACTCTCAGCAAGGAGGAGAAGGATAGCATGTTTGAATGCTTGAATAGTATGAAGGTCCCGTCTGGGTACTCCTCGAATATAAAGGGAATAATAAATATGAAACAAAAGAAGTTTACAAATCTCAAGGCTCATGACTGCCACATGTTGATGACCCAGTTGCTTCCGGTTGCACTGAGGGGTGTTCTACCAGAAAATGTCCGGTTGCCGCTCGTAAAGCTATGCGCGTTTCTCAATGCGATTTCGCAGAAGGCAATCGATCCATCCAAGCTATCAAAGCTACAGAACGATATGGTGCAATGTCTTGTCAGTTTTGAGTTGTTATTTCCACCATCCTTCTTCAATATTATGACGCACTTACTGGTTCACCTAGTAAAAGAGATTGGTATTCTCGGACCTGTATACCTGCACAATATGTGGCCTTTCGAGAGGTTCATGGCAGTCCTAAAAAACTATGTTCGTAATCGTGCCCGTCCAGAAGGAAGCATCGCCAGGGGATATGGAACAGAGGAGGTGATCGAGTTTTGTGTTGATTTTATTGATTCAATTGACTCGATTGGGGTTCCAACTTCACGCCACGAGGGGAGGCTCCGAGGAATGGGCACCCTTGGAAGGAAATCAAGTTTGAGCAATGATACTGATTTGTTCGACAAGGCACACTACACTGTTCTACAACAGTCATCCTTTGTGTCTCCGTATATCGAGCAGCACAGGCAGATGGTAGCTTCCAAAAACCCGACCAAATCCGATGCTTGGCTTACCCGTCATCACATGGAAACTTTTCCCTCCTGGTTGCGCCAACAACTTATGGGTAAGTCTGAGATTCACCCACAGCTTGCCTGGTTAGCCAGGGGACCTGCTACCACAATCGTCAAATTCCAAGGCTATGAGATAAATGGTTACACATTTTACACGAGAGGCCAGGACCAGAAAAGCACGAACCAGAATAGTGGTGTCCGCATAGATGCCATGGACAGAAATAATAGCAAGGAGTCGTATTATAGTTTCATACAAGAGATATGGGAACTCGAATACGGACCGCTGTACATCCCTCTATTTCTTTGCAATTGGGTGAAGCTAACTGCCGTCACCAAAGATCAGTACGGAATGACAATAGTAGATCTGAGCAAGATTGGATACAGTGATGACCCATTCGTACTTGCCAATGATGTGCATCAGGTGTTCTATGTGAAGGACATGTGCAGCAAACCCAAGAGGAATCCAGAAGAGACATGGGAGCCAAAGTGCCACATAGTTCTTCCAGGTAAAAGAAAAATCGTGGGAGTCGAGGATAAAACAGACCAATCAGATGATTATGATCAGTTTGATGGCATGCCTCCATTCGCCGTTGAAGTTGATCCAAGCATCCTGCTATCCAAAGAAGAGGCTCCGTACTTACGCCGCGATCATAATCAAGGAACTTTCGTGAAGAAGAAATTTTACAACGTTGTATTGTAATGCGTTAAATGTACATGAGTTGGTATAGAAATAATGATTACTTCACACTTATTGTCAATTTACTCGTTAATTAAATATATTTTTGCATGTACAAAATCTGAGAAGGTTTTGTTTTTCATCCTGGAATGCAGTGAAAAGGTTAAATAAAATCCATTTCCAAAAAACAGGCGGGAGAAGAAAAATAGGAAAAAAGACCTTTTGTCCCGGGTGCTAACAGCAACCGGGATAAAAGGGTACGTTTCGTCTCCCGCCCGAACGTACCCTTTTGTCCCGGGTCCCGCCAGGTGGGGCTGGGAGCGCACCCTTTTATCCCGGGTCCCGTCACCAACCGGGATAAAAGGGGGGGGCCTTTTATCCCGGTTGGTGACGGGACCCGGGACAAAAGGGTCTTTTGTCCCGGGTCCCATTACGAACCGGGATAAAAGGGGGGGGTTAAAAGCACTGTACTCCCTTCTACCCCCCGCCAGTTCCACACTTAGCGAAATTTTCGCAAGTCCCGCGCTCTCCGCCGTCGCCGCCCGTCCGCCTCCCTCGCCGGCCGCCGCCGTCGTCATCCCCCATTGCGCCGTCGAAGTCCCGCATTGCGCCGTCGTCGTCCCCCGGCCGGCCCTCCTCGATCCTCTCCTCGTCCGTCGACGGGCCCAGCCCCCGGCCCGGCCACCTCATCGCCGGCTGCATCGCCCCTCGTCGCCGGCTCCATCCTCGTCGCCCCTCGTCGCCCCTCGCCGGCCGCCGTCGTCGTCTTCGCCTCGGCCGCCGTCGTCCCGCCGTCGTCGTCTTCGTCCTCGTCGCCGCCCCGGCCGCCGCTGTCCCGCACGCCGCCCGGCCGCCGTCGTCCCGCCGTCACGCCGCCCCGGCCGCCGCCGTCAGGCCGCCCCAGCCGCCGCCGTCCCGCCGCCCCTGCCGCCGCCGTCCCGCCGCCCCGGCCGCCGCCCCGCGCGCGAGAGGTCTGCCGCGCCGGCCGGTGCGCCGGGAGAGGGTTTTCTTTTAATTTTTAATTTTGTTTTTTTTTAGATGGAATTGTAATTTTGTTAAGTTAGATTTTTAGATTTCTAATTTTGTTAAGTTAGATTTTTAGATTTCTAGTTAGTTTGTTAAGTTAGATTTGTAGTTAGCTTGTTAACTACCGTCCCGCTGTCGTGATCGCCGCCGTCCCGCCGAGTAGCTACCGTGAGAGTCGCCTTGTAGCCGTCGTGATCGCCGCCGAGTAGCCGCCGTGATCGCCGCCGTCCTGCCGCCCATCACCACGTAGTAGCTTAGGCACCGCCCGTGGTTCCGGTGAACCGCCTCCGCCGCCCTGACCGCCGCCGTCCCGCCTCCGCCGCCCTGACCGCCGCCGTCCCGCCTCCGCCGCCCTTATCGCCGCCGTAGAAATTCGTCAAAATTCGTAGAAATTCATAGAAATTCGTAGAAATTCGTAGAAATTTGTATAAATTCATAGAAATTCATAGAAATTCATAGAAATTCGTCAAAATTCGTAGAAATTCATAGAAATTCGTAGAAATTTGTATAAATTCATAGAAATTCATAGAAATTCATAGAAATTCATAGAAATTCGTAGAAATTCATAGAAATTCGTAGAAATTTGTATAAATTGATAGAAATTCATAGAAATTCGTCAAAATTCGTAGAAATTCATAGAAATTCATAGAAATTTGTATAAATTCATTGAAATTCGTAGAAATTTGTATAAATTCATAGAAATTCATAGAAATTCATAGAAATTCATAGAAATTCATAGAAATTTATAGAAATTCATAGAAATTCGTAGAAATTCGTATAAATTCATAGAAATTCATAGAAATTCATAGAAATTCGTAGGAATTTGTATAAATTCATAGAAATTCATAGAAATTTGTATTAAGACGATTTCTATGACTGTCATGTATGATTCCATGTATGTTTCCAGCAATAGTTGAAATGGCAGACGATGAGACCGCAAGGTATATCATGGAGCAGATAATCGCTGGTGATGGTAGTGGCGACAACGTTCCACTATCATACACGGATGAAGAGGGCACCCAGGCGGACATGTTCCTCAACATGTCTGCCGATGGGAATGAAGAGCAACAGCCGCAGCAACAACTTGCCGTGGCGGAAGGTTCCGGCGAGGTATATACAACCATTCTTGTATTGTTTCACGCCACCGCTACTAGTACGTACTAATTAACGAATCTTAAACTGTTAGCCTTCCGGATCGACACAAGGGCAGAAGACCCGAGGTCGTACAAAGGTGATGGAAGGGAGGCTTGTCATCACCGAAGTTACAGATGAGGGCAGGCCGGTTGCTCCCGAGAAAGTCGCAAAGAAGTACGTTAGTCAAATCGGGGCAATCGTCCGGGACAACGTGCCTATCAGCATCAGAGAATGGAAGGGCAGAAGCGATAATCCGTACGCCCTTCCAGAGACAGAAAAGAATATGCTGTGGGAAGACGTGAAGAGGCATTTCACATTCCCCGAAGATTATAGCGAGAAGGATGTCAAAGCGTGGACACTTAAGAAGATGGCTACTCAATTCCAGACATTCAAGAAGATGCTGGACACCCACTATATCAAGAAGGGCAAAACTCCAGACTTCAACGCGTGGCCCAAGTTGAGGGACCACTGGGATGCATTTGTTGAATACAAGAGGAGTGAAGAAGGTGTGAAAAAGATCACGACCAACGTTGCAAATGCTAGTCAGAAGGGCTACCACCATCATTTGGGGCGAGGTGGGTATGGCTCAGCAATTCCCAAGTGGAGAAAGATGGAACAAGATCTGATCGAACGGGGAATCATACCTTCAACTATTGAATGGCCCGAACGATCAAAGAACTGGTACTACGCTCATGGAGGCTCCCTAAGCCAAGAGGATGGGACGCTGATTTTCAATGACAGAATACGTGAGAAGGCCGAACATCTCATGAAGAACATTGAAGATTCCAAGGCTGGGAGGTTGAGGGTGGACCGAGAAAATGATGAGCTCACATTGGCCCTCGGTAATCCAGAGCACCCAGGACGTTGCTGGGGGTTCGGGGTGGTTCCGTGGAAGTTCGCTTTCCGAGGCGACAGCGCCTCTTACAGAAGCCGGAAGCGAAGAAAGGAACAGATGGAGGAGAGCTGGCGGCAGATGCTAGAACAACGAATGATGGATGAAATCAATCGGCGGGTGGCCGACGCAGTTGCGGAGTTGGTGCAATCTGGAGCAATGCCGAATCCTCACACCGCCAGCCCTTCTCAACGCCTCGAGAGCAGTTGTGCTTCTACAGGGGTCCCCGATGCGCAGACGCCCAGGTTACCCGTGGAGGAGCAACGGTTCCCCGTGGATGCCATCACGCAACGGACCTCATGTGAGCTACATGCACCGGTCGGCAACCTCACTATTAAGGTATACTTATACATAATATTTATGCAATCTTGTCAATTGATCCAGGCCTCGAGATCGGAGTTCAACTTGTTTACTTCTGCTATATGTACAGGTAGCGTACGGGAGTGCGTTACCAACGCTGGCAGGGCAGAGCAGTCATGGCATGGACATTCCAACAGGCTATGCCAGCGTCTGCGTCGAGCAAATAGTAGATGCCCAGTATGAAGGTCTAGAGCTCGACTTCCCGGGAGGCGACGGGGAAAAGACATTGGCAGATGCGCTTCATGGGATCATTCTATGGAAGAAACGCTACATCATTATTTCCCGCACGGAGCCATCTCCTCAGACCTCAAGACCGCTCCCCGTAGATCCCGAGCAGCGATCTTCTCCTCATACCTCGAGACCGGCATCTCCTGCTCCAGGACCGTCGCTTCCATCTATATCAAGGTCTCCATCTCCACCACATCCTGGTGCTGGGAGCGACGACGACAATAACAACACCCCTCCCCGATCACCGTCGCCGGCACCAAGAGCGGCCCCCTCGAAGGAACCTGCAGCACCACTCAAGAAGTCACGAGCACCGCCTCCCAAGCAAAGACAGCCTCGAAAGAAGAAAACAAAGGTCGACCCTGAAGTGGCTCGCAAGGAACGCTTTGAGGCAATGTCTCATGCGGAACAGTGGGCAGAAATCCAACGAGAGGCCAGTGAGTGGTTCAAGAAACAAGCCGAATTAAAAAAGGCAAGGGAGATGGAGCCACCGCCAGTAAGTCGGCGGGATTTAAACTTTTTTATCAGGATGGAGGAAGGAGCCAAGAAAAGGATACCACTCTTGTCAAACTATGAACGGGCTCTAGTAAAGGCTGATGAAAAGGATAAAAGAAAAGGAAAATCATCCTCCAAAGGTTCAGTCCCCGACCTCAGCCATTTATCAAAGAAAGATGCTCAACGGATAAAAGCAATGCCCTTGGATCAACAAGAAAATATATTGAAGTTCATGGAAGAAACAGGTCTGGGACTTGATGAATGCATAGGGCAAGTCGAGACGCCAACTGCACCGCCCCCTGAGCCGAGATGGCCTTATGAGCTAGGCAAGCCTCTAGTGAAACCGGCAATGGTACGGAAGCTGTCAACAAAGATGTACGAATTCCATCAATGGTACATGACGGCATCCGCCAAATCGAGGGAGATGATCGGCATGAAGGTAAAACCGATAGATTTTCACGGTGAAGGGGAGAAAGTGCTGTGGCTAGACTTCAAGGATATATACGAAGTGTACCATCATGATGCCCTGGACGTCTCTCTGATCAGCGCTTGGATTCTGTAAGTGTCCGTTTATTATCTCTACATGTAAATTTTGGCGTGCGTCACCGTACTAACTTCATCTTCCATTTCATGTAGGATGCTAATTCAGACATGCCACCGAGAGGCGTACCTACATGTAGGCTTCATGGATCCATCTGTAGTTAACCAACAACAGATACAATTAGCGCCGGAAAAAACCTTTGCCGAAATATACAATTTCCTACACAAACAAACATTCAAGGATTTCATACTACTTCCATACAACTTCAAGTAAGTGTGTGTATACCGTCTACTTTCGATGTCTTTTTCCTTATCTCTACATGTTAGTTAGCTCTAATATGCATGAACATTTTACGCACGCAGCTTCCACTGGATCCTTATTATAATTGAGCCTGAAAGAAGCCACGTCACTGTCTTTGATTCGTTACGGAAAGATCCGGTGGACTACCAAGAATTGCAAGACATGCTAGGCTTGTAATAATTCTGGACCTTTATCTCTATGCAAAAATTTATTTCCTAAATTTTATCCCTGTTACACTATGTCATTCATTATTCTAATCCGCAGCGTATGGAAACAATTCATAAGGACACACAAAGGTCCATTCAAAGAAAATCTTACATGGAACACAGACTTCCCGGTACGTATGAAGTCTGCACATTTATTACATTGTATAACACGAATATTTCATAACTTATTTTTTTCCGCACTGAAGTGCTTAAGACAGGAACCCGGGAATAACCTATGTGGCTACTACATCTGTGAGCACATGCACAGTTTTTTGGGACCCAAGGGACCGAAGATGACGCCGCACAACTTTAAAGTACGTAAAATAAATATATTACTAGTTAATTATTTTCTAGCTCCTTATATGTATTTGTTCATGTAACATTCACAAATTTCCAAATTATAGATGTTAAATATTCAACAAGGACTCTTGAAGGAAGAAAGAGTAGCGGCAATATGTGAAGGTCTCATTGGATTCATAATGGACGAGGTGGTAAATCCAAGAGGAGAATTTTATTACGATGGACGACAATTAGACACTCCTCTCAGCAACACCACGACGGGAAGATCGTAGGAAGATACTTTGATTTATTTGTATATATGATCGATTTGTACTAATTAAGCTAGTTGAATTGTGTATATGAATTGTGTATAAGGATTGTGTATATATATAGTAGTTGTATAATTACAAATCCCATTCGTTTAAATACTAGTTGATTTAATTCATTCTAAAAAAATCTCAACTACAAGGTTAACAAATTAAAAGGGCCGCGGTACTACTATACGTATACGTGATGCATGCATGAAAAATTCAGGCGTCACCAGTGCCATGCAAGCGCAATTTAGTCCCGGTTGGAATTGAGCCGGGACTAAAGGGGACCCCTTTAGTCCCGGTTGGATTTCCCAACCGGGACAGGCCCTTTAGTCCCGGTTGGTGACACCAACCGGGACTAAAGGGGGTCCTTTACTCCCGGTTAAAATACCCGGGACTAAAGACCCCCCCCCCTTTTGTCCCGGTTGGTTTATCCCGGATGGATATCCGAGAGATATGCACCCTACCAACCGGGACTAAAGGTCAATTCTCTACCAGTGTTAGGAAGTATCAAAACTTGTACGCACTGCTAGTAGTACACTTGTATATTGTATCGTTTAGCTTAAAACTTCTTGCACAATATAGTGCATCCGTGTGGTTGTTGCAGTAAACATTGTAACTATCTCTTTAAATACCTTTTCAATAGGGAGGTACATATATTGGTAAAAAGAAAATGGAAGGGAGCAACAGATGATCCACCGAGTGCTTAAGAAAAAGGCAGAAGCTCTGGCTTTCATGCAAAACAACGGCGAGCTCAGCACCTACCACACTTACTTTTTGTAGCACACATATTGAGTACTTTAGAGTTGCCAAGGGTTTGGTGTGAAAATAAATACCAATATTATTACATATTATGACCCATGTCATTTGTTGCGCTTTATATATTTATATGGAAGGCCATACATGCCCTGATGGACAAAAGAAAAGGAGGCAGGGACTGCACTACAATAGGTGTAACAGTAGTTCACCGACAACATCTAATGGCAGAATGAGACAATAGCGATGTTTTGCCAACAATATACAGCCGTGCCCTTATTAAGCTGTTGTCACAGTTGATGAGACCTAGCTCATCTGTGGATTATGGTAGTGGTAGGAAATTAGGACTGGGAGGTATCGTGAACCAATGCCATGGGATCGCCCGAGCGCTTCCTGCAATACTTGGAACTGAAACCTGTTTGAATCAAGTCTGCCGTGGTCATGCTTCAGCCTCGATCAGTAGGCATACTTCTACTCCTTCAGAGAGCGTAGGTTCTTTAATTTCCAAGTCACCGAACAATCAAGAGTTTGAGTAATTTGAGGCTGGACTGGAATATCTTGCGCCGCATGTTACACAAGTGTGCCAGGGTTTCCATCCAACGAATTTAGCCTCTGGTGTGATGACAAGGATTTCGCCAGAATGTTCAGATACAAGTTTCTTGTATGAACCATGTGTAAACTTACTGGATGATACATCACATGTTTGGTCATTTACTCAGCTAGCTAGTCGAGCAGCTGGATGCCCGTGAGCTAATTACGTAGCATAAACAAGAAACGTTCAAGTGCAAGATACCATTATTATTGGATCATCCCATTATGCTAGGTCGTAGATACCATGATCCGCTCAAGTGGTGACGCAAATAGCAAATAAACAGTAGTACAGGTGTGTATGGGCTGATAAAAAAATCCAAACAGAAAACTAGGGAAAATTGGCAAACCTATGCTAGAGTTAGTTGCGTGTCCACAAACAATGAGTGCTGAAAGCTGTATAAGCCAGCAATCATCTTTTGAACTAATCAGCTGCTTGTTCCTTTTGAGGATTCGCCATCTTCCCAGAGAGATTGCCGTCCAAAACAAGATTGTTTTAATGAAAAGTTTGCTTTATTGAAAAGATTGATTTCAGTTGTTGACGACAATGATGCAGCCTGCTCGTGCTCTTTGGTTTCTAGCTCTCACGTGCTCCTTTTCAGGCACGATCGATGCTCTGGCAATGGTTGAGTGGATTGCCCGTATGCAAACGCTACAAGTTGCCTTCGTAGTTGGGCGCTTGGTGATGAAGCTAGTCTATATTACCAAATTTCCACCACTGTGCTTCTGTCTCAAATAAGCTATATATATTTCACTGTATATGCTGGAGTGCATGATATGTTTTGGTTGGTCAATGAACCGAGGACAATATGGGATCCCAGATTCCCAGCGGGTCTTGAGAAGTCCATGAACCAACCAGAACACAAGAACTTTTACAGCAGGAATTCCACTTTCGGTACCGGCTTGAGAAGTCCATCAACCAATTTCGGTACCAGTTTCAAACCCTTTAGTACCGATTGTACAACCGGTATTGCTATGTTGGTACTAAAGATGGATCTTTAATATCGGTATTGCTATGTCGTGTGAGGTTCGTGGGATTCGAACCCACGATCTCAAACCTCGCGTGAGCCTTCCTTGCTATGCCACCTACGCAGCGTATGTGGTGGAGATAGATATGCTTTACTTTTTGAAATAACCCGTGAAGAGCCTTTAATACCGGGTCATAACACCACCCAGTATTAAAAGTGCCCCTTTAGTACCGGGTGGTGTTACGACCTGGTACTAAGTTCTAGATCTTTTAGTACCCGGTCGTGTTACGACCCGGTACTAAAAGGCCTCCGGGGGTCCCAAAATATGACCGGTGCTAAGAGAGTGGATGAAAAGTTATTTTTTAGTAGTGTAACATGATGTAACTTAAAAATTAAGTGGATATGTTTGACAATAATAGTTAGTTCTTAATTACGGTACGAGCCACATGTGTAGGTACACCGTACAGTTACATGTACTTGATATGGAAGCATATATAAGCATGCAGCATACCACGTACACTTGCCACATTGTAGCAGTAATTGGAAAAATCTCAGGTACTAGCTTGACCATACACACACTGAAGCACAAAGCTCTTACTTAACTATCAGCCCAAGAGGGCCTCAAGGGTGGAAAGAAACCCACAAGTACTACTGGAGAACCAAGGTATTAATTTAAATTTGAGATCATTACACAACGCGGATACCTAATGTGATAAACTTGACCAATCCTGTTGTAGGATTAGAAGACATCAGGAATGTAGAAATGCGCGAATGTTCAGCTGCCAGTAGCTGATGAACAACATAGTGACCCATTTTTGGATATCGTTTGTCATTGGCGAACTCCGTGGTGATCTGAACAAAGCTTCACAACACTTTGGAAATTAAGATGGTAGAAGCAATGGAGCAGGAAGCTAAGGTCCAAGAGGAGGCAACACAGAAGGATCCAATTAATGCACATGCTGCAGGAAAAAGTCTGTATCACTTGAAGTGAACTGCTCAAAGCTGCTGGTGTTTTTTGTGAAGGTCCTGAATCAGATGGCAATGTTTTCTGTTCTCCCAGAGACACTTAGGAGAGAATTCACCCAGAACATCCTTGCCCGTAAGTTTACCTTGTTTATGCCAGCTAGCACTGCCACTTCATGACCATACGAGTGAATAATTAGCTATTTTCTTTTCTCATAGTCAACGACAGTACGTAAGCACACATTTCCTTTTAATAGCTAATGGAATAAAAATAGTATCCGCCTCTATATCTGTCATACACAACACACCAAAATATATATGCCCTCCATATCCTGCACTTTTTGCCATATTCGAACTATATTAATTAGCCATGCAACTTACTCGTATGGCAAGTTTTGTATTGCAGCAAAACGAGGTTGTCCCAATATAAGGGGTGTTTGGATACGAGGTGTTAAACTTTAACAGTGTCACATCGGATGTTCGGATGGTAATTAAGAGAACTAAACATGAGCTAATTAGAACCTTGTGCTAATTCGCGAGACAAATCTATTAAGCCTAATTAATCCATCATTAGCAAATGGTTACTGTAGCACCACATTATCAAATTATGGACTAATTAGGCTTAATAGATTCGTCTCGCGAATTACACTCCATCTGTGCAATTAGTTTTGTAATTAGCCTATATTTAATACTCCTAATTAGCATCCAAACATCCGATGTGACGGGTGTTAAACTTTAACACGTGATTGCCAAACAGGCCCTAAGTTGCACTTGCATGTCACATACGTGGAGATGTTCAAGTAAATGTGTTCGAATATTTTTTTTCTCCATCCAGATACAGATGCGTTCTCTTAAAATGTTGTGACGTTGGTTGTAACTAAAAGTGAAGAAATTGCATGTACACATGCAGATGTTGTACTTGTTCCTCCTAGATTGAAGGAAGGGGGGACAATGGGGAGCCGGTTGTTTCTCTCTTTTTTTTTTTGCCTTTTTAATAATTGATTTATCTCTCTTAAGTTCAGATTAATTTGAACTCTTAGGAGCCTAGGTAATCGGTGTACTGTAGCATGCCCTTCTCTATAAGCAGTAGTACCAGTATGATCCTGCTGTCCTTTCTTTGTAAACTCAAAGAGGTGTTTTGCTAATTTGGAGATCATGGATGCTTTGTTATTTATGTGTTGTGCTGATTTTGGAGACCATGGATGGTTTGTTATTCATGTGTTGTTCGGTAAGGTCAGTCCAAAGCAGCACCTACGGTCCGTTACCGTTATTATATTGTTGCCACACATACAAAAGAAAATGAAAATGGTAACTAAGACAACCAAACAAACAAAATTCATGAAATCATTATTTTACAACCGATAGCGGGGTTTGATAACATTATTGTTATCATCCCATTGGCCAAACCAAACACCACCTAAAATTAGAAGAAATTAAGGTAATATAAAGGTAAATCTAAGGTCCTGTTTGGGAGGAAGGGGCTAAAGTTTAGCCCCCTCAAATAGAGTGCTAAACTTTAGCACTGTGAGGTGTTTGGGTGGGGGGCTAAATTTTAGCACTTTGGTTGCTAAAAGACTCTTTTACCCTCATTTACCTCCTCTCCTGTACCCCTCATCATCATCTTCCTTCTCAACTCCAATCGAGCAAGCACGGCAGCCATATCCTCCTCTCAGTTCTAGCAGGCAGCAGCGCCGGGGGCAGCAGAGGATGGTGGAGGAGGCCGAGTCCGAGGCGTGGATCAGGATGTGTGAGGCCATCAGCTACGGCCAGGTCACCTCCGCTAGGACCACCACCGACAGGCGTGCCGTCCCACCACCAGCAGTGGGGTCGCCTGGCGGCCTATGCGCCGCAAGGTCGGCCGGCGCGGAGGGGAGCTGGGCGGAGGTGGAGGCGGTAGGACCCGGCGGAGAGGTGGCTGGCGGAGGGGAGCCTGGTGGAGGCGGTGGGGCCTGGCGGAGGGGAGCCTTGCGGTGGCGGGGCCGGTGAGGCGAGGCGGGGCCGGGCGGAGCGTGCGGGGAGGAGAGAGAGGGGAGGGGGCAGGGGTGGAAATTGTCTGGGGGACCACTTTTAACCCCCTTTAGCCCATTTTAGCACCCCTTGGAGGGGCTAATAGATTATGGGGGGCTAAAGTTTAGCCCCTCCATTTTAACCCTGATGTTTGGAAGGAGAGGGCTAAAATCTAGCTAAAATAGTAGCCCCCTCCAAAACACACCCTAAGATCCAAGAATTGGGAGAACATGAAAACGATGTTCGATGATAGTTATAAAACCCCTGCTACTCCCGGCAATTATCCAAGGTCAAAATAAGTTTACCAGCTCCACGAGTTCCTAATTGTAGGTCATTTTGACTGTTCTATGTTTATAAATATTAGTATGTATCCTAGAATTAAAATGACCTCCAATTCGGAACGAAGCGAGTACAACAGTAATATTTTTTTTGAAAAGTTGTATACAACAGTAATAAAAGTAAATAAACATATGCCGTCGATCAAGGAATCTAGACCCATGGTAAATTGCAAAGGAACGCGCTTAGGAAAACCCGCCAAACGATTCTGAAAGCGTATTCTTCCTTCTTGGTCTCATCCTTCGGTTAATTCAGGTTCAGAATCTTTTTGAGTTTCAGAGGTTTAGGCCTGGCATCCCAGCGGCCCCGCGCCTCCCGTCCAGGCCTCCCGCACCATCCCCGGCTGCTCCCCGCGGGTCCGCCTGCGAGGCCGTTTGAGGCGCGTCACTGACCAAGCCGGCGGAGCCCAAGGCGACGGCGGACCGCGAGCGGACGAGACCCGCTTCCACAGGGCACAGGCTCGGGCAACCGCGCCCCTCCCGCAGCATTGGGCGGCGCCCCTCCGTCAGGCTCGCTCCTTCCTCCAGTGACAGCCGCGACGCCGCCGCCTCTTCCAGTCTCTCCCCACCGTTCTCCATCAGGCGGTGAAAGGTGAGACCCAGCTTCATCTCCCTCCCTCAGATCTGTATGCGTTCATGTATATTTGTTGAAATTTGAATTGAAAAAATGGATTGGTAGTAGTGTAATTCCTGTTTTCCCTCTTCTACCTCGTCTGTTAGGCCCGTCGCCCTCCCTCCCTCCCGACCCCTAAATCCGCGGGCCATCGCCGCCCGTGGCCCGATGGGGTTCGTGGATCCAGCGGCGCCGCTGCTGGTGACGTGTGGCGGCGACACGGTGAAGCTCTTCGACGTCACGGTGGAGTCCGGCGACCCCTGCGTCCTCGCCTACACCCCCTCGCCAGGCAACCCCGTCAACGCCGTCAAGTGGAACCACACCAGTGAGCGCCCCTATCGCCTCCTCTCAGATCTCCTGAATTTGGTAGCTGCTATTGTTGAGTTAGTAGTATCCATTTACTGTGGTGGTTGTGCCGGTTGGTAGTGTATGACCATGCCCTGAGCCAGAACCCTCTGGTCTTCTAGTCGTGATCTAAATCTAAATTTCACGCTGATTAGTGATTACTGAGCTTTTTCTGACCTAATAGACTTAAATACCCAAAATGTGACGGGTATACAATTAATAGGCTGTTTGGGGCTACCAAGATGATGCATGTCCTATTTTTGTTGATGGCATGGTCATCAGTAGGTAATCAGAGCTCTATTTACAAAAGAAATGCAATGTCAATTGTTGAAGCAATAGAATGACCTACTTCTGCAATTTATTCTCAAGCGACAAGAACACACGATGGCTCCGGCATCTTTGCTTTCTGTATGCACGGCAGCTATCTTTGTTAACTTTGTTCACTTCACAAAGTCAGCTGTCAGTTGCAGATGCAGTTGCACTTTCTCTATGGGCATTTTATTTTGAATTGCTCTGCGCATGCTTTTGGTTGGGTTGTGCTTGTTGTTACTTAATACTGCTGTTTTTAGAATTAGAATATTGCTCAGTAATATCTAACAAGCTTCAACTTCTGCTGGCTTTAAACTGAACTTCACCAAACAGAACCAAATGCCATAAGTAGTATTCTTTGTACCTTAGCAAAACTAGCCTACACAGATGTTAGCTTTGGTTAGTTAATGCTTGGAATTAGTTGCAATATATCCATGATCAATCTGACTATAACATCAGCTTCTGGTCTTTCCATAATGTTATTTCTTTATTTTCTTTTTTGTTATATAGCATGTCTGCACAGCAAGCACAACCTGTTACAGTGAATGACAGGATATCCATTTATTTCCTGCAGTCAGTGCAAGAAAGCTTTATTAACATATTGTTTCAATGATTGGAATATGAAGACTAAGAAATAATTCTGTTCTTTTAGTGAAACATCTGTTTGGTTATATTTAGTCTACCATTGTGTTTCCGTAACTGAATATCTTTTGACAAGAGGTCAACCTCAATATTAAGAAAATGATTCCCAATCGCATAGCATTGTTAAGTTGCAACTAGAAGCACTAGCACTGACAGCCATTTGCATTTAACGTGCAGATCTGATCGTAGCAAGTGCTGGGGATGATAAAAAGATCTCATTGTGGCATAAAAAAGGTCATAATGTAGGACAGCTACCAACATCCAGTATTGATCGTGGTGATGACATAGAGGTATCAGTGCATTAGTTTGATTTTGTGTGCACAAGTTACTCCTTACATCCATGCAGGCGCTACTCATGGATGTAGTATTCCATTGGGAATATAATTAGCATATTTCGAAACTGTTATTTGTTTATCTATCATTAATGCCAGGCTGGAAATTTCAAATATTTTTTTCATAGAGGTCGCTATATCGATTATTGATTTCTTATCTTCCTTTATTTAATGCTGTAACCACAAGCAAAGAAATATTGTAAATTTAGGCTAATTGCCTGCACTGGGTCCATGTCTTTACTATAAAAAGTAGTTATGAGGTTAAAATTAAGGAAAAATTTACTACCCTGAACAATCTGCTTTGTTCAGTTGACCTCCTGAACAAAATTTTGGCTCAATTTACTTCCTCAAAGTATTTGAATTTGTCCAATCTACCTACCACCTAATGAGATTTGTCTTTTTCGTTTCTCCGTGTACAAGTTTAGTTTTGAGTTCAAATTTTGTGAGGTGATAACGAACATGATATCCTATGTTGGAAAATACTTTTAAGAATTTTTCAAAATGACGATACAATCATCTGATGATATTTCAAACCTTTATTTACTAAACATGAGCATGTGGCTGAGCCTGACAATTAATATTTTCTTGTTAGGAGTGCATTTACTCTATCAGTTTTAGTAACAAAGGTTCTAGATATCTTTGCTCTGGTGGAAGTGGCCATATTGTAAGAATATGGGATTTGCAGCGGAAGAGATGTATCAAATGGCTTAGCGGTCACACTGACACAATTACTGGTGTAATGTATAACTGCAAAGATGAACATTTGGCATCGATCAGCATGAAGGGGGATCTCATTCTTCATAATCTTGCTTCTGGAGCACGTGCTGCTGAACTTAGTGATCCAAATGGACAGGTAATTATACTTTTTTGCGTTTGTAAAATGCCCATGCCTTCACAATAACTACCAGATTTTTGAATTTAAGCCTTCTGAATTTCTTAGTTTTTTCTGCATTGTTTATGCAAGGTCAGGTTCTGAGGGTGCTTGATTATTCACGGAATAGTAGGCATTTATTGGTAACAGCAGGAGATGATGGTTCTGTGCATCTTTGGGATGCAACTGCAAAAGCTCCGAAGGTACACCAAAATTCATAGGGTGCTAATTGTGCTGTACTTATTCTTCAATTGTTTAGTGTTACATAGTTTAACATTAAAATCAAAATAAAATGCAACCTTCAAGATAGCTTATTGTACAGATGATAAGAAAGTTACTTTATAATGTTTCCTGAAAATAGACAGTAATTTTATCAATATATATCATATAATCATTTTACTTGTGCAAATCATCATACTATTGCCTTGCAGTATGGCCTCTTGTGATGCCAATATGGAAGCTATGTTAGCTCCTGGTGTTCTAAAAGGTTGCTAAGCAGGCTCTGTAGGACTGTAGGGCACCTTGGCAGCTAGCTGTACATGCAGGTCAAATTTGGAAAGTTGCTGAATGGAGTAAGACAAACAGGGATCTAGCCATAGCTTGGCCATGATGTTTTGCGCTTAGGCTTTATTAGTCTAGTGGGTTGAGGAGATGAGTGATTGGTTTCCCAAATGTTGGATAACCCTAAGCCCAACTGCCCAAGCCACATTCTGAGTTCCAATTGCTGCTCACTCTTCAGCCTCTCCCTCCCCTGCCTTCTGTTCCTTCTGCCTTGCTCTCCTCTGAGCGCCACTTTTAACCTCTTAAGCCGGCTGGCCAACTAGCTTTCTGCCATCACTGATGGCTATATTGTTTTTCACCACAGGACTCTTCATTTTTTGAGGATTAAATTCAGATTTTCTTGTTTCATTTATTTTTGAAGATGTGATTTAAGGTACCATAAAATACGTGCAGATGCAGCAGTTGTCTTGAATTTTCCTTTATGTAGCAGTGATTAATATTCTTTTAAGTTGCTGGTGGGTATTAGACAGTTGGGTATTAATATTCTTCATTATGTTGTCTCTGGTAGTTTGAATTTAGAAAACTTAGGTCAACATTTAATCCATTCGTATAAGCCCTGGTTATCATTGTTTGTTAGATGAAATGTTAAAATAAGTGACTGCATGGTATTTGCTATTTCTGGTGACTTAATCTGCTTGTCGGCTTCATTTGGCTTGGTACTTGATGGAATATTCTGGAATTGATTAGTCCAAGTCCCTGTTCTGCAGATGTCATGGCTGAAGCAACATTCTGCACCCACAAGTGGTGTTTGTATCTCGCCATCCAGTGATAAGGTTTTGTACTTGTAAATACAACTGGGGTTTCATTTCTGAATTCTGAATGAATAATGTCCCGGAATTGATGTTTATTTTTTTGTGCTGGTAGATAATTGCTACAGTTGGCCTGGACAAGAAGTTATACACACTAGATTCAGGGTCAAGAAGACCGACACACACTATTCCTCACGAGGCCCCATTCTCCTCATTGGCATATAATGATGACGGTACTATATTAGCAGCAGGCACAAATAGTGGACGTGTGGTATTCTATGATGTTCGGGGAAAACCTCAGCCATTGACCATTCTTCGTGCGTATAATAGCTCTGAGGTGAGAAGTCTGTGAACCACAATTATCTTTTCACTCGTTGGCATGTGCAAATTATTGTTAACTTATAGATAATGTTATTTCCAGTGGTAGTTTGTATATTGGACTTGTACACATAATGGTATAGCACTTCTACCTGTATAGAAGTTATATGGCAATTAATACTGTTATTTTATATTAATCGAGCACATGTGTTTGCAAATGTAGTTCAAGTATGATAGGAACTTCTATATTTAGCTGACTGACTGATAGAAGTCTTTTCTTTTCTCGTTATGATATGAAGGCTTTTCACCTTTTGGTATTACTTTTGTAGTTTTGTATGCTTCCCAAAACAGCAATCTCTTATAATTGTATTTAGTTTAGGGACATGGAGTTATATTGTTTTGGCAAATCTCATATGCTACTTAATATGGGCAATTCAGTCTTCCTTCCTACTCCCTCCGTTCCAAATTGTAAGTCGTTTTGGCTTTTCTAGGTACGATATATGTTATGTCTAGCTAGAAAAGCCAAAACAACTTAGTATTTCCTCAAATGTTGTTTTTCAACTATTCTATGGTATTTGAAACATATAATGTAAAATAGGTTTAATCTTGCGGAATACTGTATGCTTGTACTTATATTATGGAGGTTAACGAATTTAAAAATAAGGTATGCCAGCTTGCACATATGCAGCTTGTTTGGAAGTACATTTTTTGCTGAATCGTTGTCTTGCCAACCTGATAAGTATTAGCTAACCTTTTTAAGTAAAAATTGTTTAAAATGAACTGATGGCTTTGACATGTAACTGCTTCACAAAATTCTTATGTATATACTCTACTCTTTCAATTTTTCTTTTAACATCTTTGAATATGAAATTTCAGGCTGTGATTGGTTTATGTTGGCAACGGTCGAAGCCTGTTATTGTTAACGAGAACAGTTCTTCTGAAGTTGCTCTTCTGGGGGGAACTAGTGAAGAGTCTGTTCTCATGCCAGATCCCTTGCCATCGGCAACACCCACAAGTTTTTCTTCTGGAGTAGTGACTACAGGTCTTCGGTCTTCTTTGACAGCAAACACTTCTACCATGGAGGAAACTCCATATAGAACTCGCTCATTATCTGGAGGACCATTATCAAAGCTACAGGCTCCTCGTAGTAACTATAATCTAAAGGATGATATGGATGTCTTTTCACCACTTGTTGATGTCCAGCCTTTCACACCATCTAGTGGCAACTGGTGGGATGAGCATGGAAGCGATGATACAAAAAAAGATGATAAAACAGGAGAAAAGAAATTGTCAACAACTAGGAAGTTTTCGTATACGGAAGGCAATGATGAGCCTCATCCAATCTCAGATTGGAGGTCTACTGCAAATTCAAGACAGGTCCTTCATGAAAAACTTATGTTATTTTCTGAGGGGGCATATGTCCCATTGCGGAGGGATAACCCATCTAACCCCCCCCTTTTTTTATGTTATACATGTTTCCGTTGTACAGGATAGCATCTCATCTGTGACTACGACATCCATGCCATCATGGAAGAGTGAACTGTCTATATCTTCACCAGAGACAGCAACTGGAAATGCATTACCAGATAGGCTAGCTCAACGTCAACAGATCTCACGCTTTGGGGCTTCAGCCTTTTCAACAGGTGGCTTGGCATTTACAGCCTTACAAGATTCATCTTCAGCTGCCAGCCACTCACTAAAGGGTTCTCTAACAAGTAACATTTTAATGAATCTACAAAACAAGGGCATCTTAAGCAATGCAAATTCTTCCTTGGATGCATCCTCTCCCAACCTTCAAAGTTCACTTCCCTCATCCTATGTTTCAAAGGCTGTGTCATCCTTGAATCCCGATCAACCAGGAGCAGCACAATCCACTTCTATGTGGAGACCCACAACATATACTGATAGAATGAGCTCATCCTCTGTTTTTAGTGATGGATTAGCTTCAGCGTTTGGCTCAACAAAATCAAAGAAAACGGGAGCAGAAACAAAAGATGAGTTGCTCAGTAGTCTTTTGTCAAGACAAGAGGCAGCAATTGCTTCTTCATCTGCAAGCCCTCTGGCGAGCAATGTAAGAATTTACTACTCGTGCAACCGATATGACTAAAATGCTTTAATTGCATGATTTTACTAATGAATTGGCTATATTCTATTTTATTAGGGAGTAGTGCCACCCCAATCAGCAAACACAGGTTCTTCAACTGATCAACAGGGAGCTTCTTCCTTCTCACTTCAATATGTGCAGCGCATGCTTGAAGAATCTCTTGGGTCTGTTCAGAAGTCCATCCATGAGGATGTGAGAAATCTCCACATTGAACTTCTAAGACAGTTTCACATGCAGGAGGTAAAATTACTGGATCTATATAGTGGAGTTGCTTTCTGCTGCAAGTACTTGATAGATTCAAATTTGAGTCCCAGCTTAGTAGCTTTATTTTGTTCTCACTAACACACATATATAGCCTGTTCCAATGCAAGATCTGCATAATAAGTTTTGTATCTGGTGGGGGGTGGGTTCTCACCTAGATCAAATTTATGAGTGTTGGTGTAAGCTTTGTGCTGTTCTTTTCCTGGAACTTAATCTTTAGGAGGGGTTCATGCCTTGCCAGGCAGTAGATAGGATCTGCAGCCATGCTGCTAGTTGCACTAGTAGGTGACATTAGAAGTACTTGTCGTTGTTGGAGGGTATGGTTTGCACTGTAGCCAGTAAGGCAAACAAAACTTATATACTTTCTTTGTTGCATATAAAAGTGAAGAATGGTTCAGCTGGTATCTTTGATCCATCAGCATACAAGCTCTTGCTCTCTCCTACCTCTAGTTCTAGTTCATGCCCATGAGCATTGCTAACAATCAGATGAAGCATCATTATGGAGTAAATGAGCCACAGTTTTTCATTAAAAGAAATCAACAGAAATAAAATTATAGTAGCTGAGCTGTGATAATAGCACCTCGATTTTGTCTCTCCACCCCTCGTGCTTTCCTTTGCCATGCTTACCACATTCTTTCCTTTAAAACAATGTATTAGTGGCCAGAACTATTCACGTTCCTGTTGATGCGGGCTTATAAAGCTAGGCCCATATCACCAGGTAGACTCTAAACTCCTACAGCGACATCCTGCCTCATCTGTAGGAAAGTGTGGTCTCTCGATGCTGAGGATGCTACAGTAGCCTAGTAGAATACATGTCCTTCATGTAACATTTTGTCAGAAATGTTGCTTTCTTTATGATGAAAATGTACTACAATTTTATTGATGAGCTGTCTTGCTTTATTGCTGAAAATACGATTAAAATGATGATTAAGTAAACTACATTGTGTTGTTGCTGTCATGCATACATTAAAATGTTTATTTTCACAATTCTATGTGTGTCTGTGTCCATGATTGCATTTGGTTCTTCTATATTTGCAGTCGGTCGATAAAAACCCCAGGTTTTTCTTTCACTGCCTTTATTTTTCCTATCCAAGGTACTCTTTTTATTTCCACACCCTGGGAAAAACTGAAAGCAAATACAATAGACTAATTGAGCCCTTAATCCTCTTATCTACCTGTACCTACTGTTTTGCTCCTAGGCATATCTGCATATGTACCTATGTAATAAATTATTGTACTTTTGATTTCTTTTATTTTGAAAAAAATAGGGCACCTTGCTATTCTTTTGCGCTTGAATTCCTTTCACTCAATCATAATTGTCGTTACTAGATGAGCATGCACATTTGTTAAATATACCTCGTTTAATACCTTGTCCAAAGTTCTGAACCCATACCTAGCATTTTAATATGTTTGTAGGCTACTTTGTGCTCAATCTTTTCTGTAACTTTTGGCTTAATTCCTTTTTTCTTTTTCACATAATGGATCTTGCTGATACCTACAGATGGAAATGTCCGGCGTGCTGAACTTGGTCTTGGAGAAGGTGGAAGGCCTGACAAAGGAAGTGCAACAATTAAGACGGGAGAACCAACAGCTCCGGCAGCAGCTTCTCTGAACTTGGTCTTGTTCGTTGTGGAAGAGTGCAATTTGCGCCAGTTTCTGAGATAAGCCTGGCTACGAGTCTTATATTTCTTTGTTTGCTTGTCTAGGTAATGACAAATAGGATGTTCCTCGGTTCCTGTTCGACACGGTTGTACATATAATCCTTAGTTTAGAGAAGCAACATTGAATTATTGATTTCTTTATTTGTTGTGTACTTGTGTTGAACTGCTTCCATGTATTTTGGTGGCACCTGGGTGGCCTGATTTTGGATGGCCTATGTGAAGGCCTAACATATAGGTTTTCAATGTAGCTTTTGTCATGCTGTTATGTGCCTTCTGTATTGAGGCTAAAAACGCTCGTCCTTAAATAACATTACATACTGCTTTGCTTTTGCCAGTAGCTTTGTTCATCATGTTAGGCGCCCGAACAAAACCTTCAAAGCTTGATTTAATTTTAATGAGCGAGTCAACGTGTGTAAGATTATCTGTTATGCTGGGTAGCACTGCAATTTGCTAACTGCTAAGGTAAAAACACTTTCAACAGTTAATATTTTTTCCAATATAAAACTTTGTAAAGTTATCTTTTGTGCCAAGGAGTGGAAGCCAAACCCACAAGCTAAGGAATTTAAGATTGCCTACTAATTCACCCTCTCCTTTTTTGCTATACGAGCGCTGATTTCTTTCATGCATGGATGAGTCTCTCTTTGTAAGAGACTTAGAGTTTATCCGAGTTGTTGGTTGGTGACATGTGTTCGGCTGTGATTTTTTGCTGCTGATTCAATAGTGTTCTGTGAGAGAATAAGCTGCAGCAGCCGGCTGAAAAGGGCAGCCGAATAGCTTTACCGTTAGTTTTTGAGTGCTAATTAGAGTAAGGCATGCACAAGTCCGTATGTGTAGGCTCACATAAAGTTAAGTGTGAATGGCCATTCCCTCGTAGGTAAACAAATACACGGAACTAATAAATCCCCAAGATCAATCTAATGGAACCTTTTCGGTCATTGGCTGGGTTAAATATGAATTAACTATAATATTATGTTGCAATTAACACCATTCCTTTCATATATTAGCATAGCAAAAACACTATGAATATATAGTCTATTTCTCAATAAAGGAGAGACCTAAAATCAAGGACCACATTGTCAGTAGAATTTATAAGGGGTAATGGCGATAAAAAAAGAAGAGTGGTGTTGCCATGTTGGTGAATATTGATAGCCTTATGGTATGCTAGGAAGAACAGCAACTTAATGAAAATCGTAAAAGCAAATTTATAGGCATCACCTGTTGTGAAGCAAAAAACAGCGGGTACTACTAGAGGATTTGATGCGCACCAACAAAGCACTGCTGTGCTGCTTGCAAACACCCCAAGCTTGAGAAGGGTGTATTTTATCTGTGGTCCAAAGTGGAAATACACATTCATATATTATACTTGTATGAAATCCTGATTAATGGCTTGAGATGAAAACTATTTGATATTTTTAGTTCAAAATTTGAAATATTCAAATGTAAAAAGCAAAATTGAGTGTGTTCAAAATTCAACTTTATCTAAAGTCTAGTGTTGATTTTTTGGGTTGGTACAAAGTTAAAGTGTTCAAGCAATGTTATGTGAGTTAATTGAGTTCAGTAGCTCATGAGTCGAACGAGTTAAGTTCAAAATTTTCCCCTTCGCTATCCAGTTTGAAGTTGCAATGTACATGACTTAAGGAAGTGACATATGAAATATGTACACAAATGAAAATATATAGCATAATGGAATTGTGCATGGCATGAATTTAAGCTTGTGACTATGCAAAAAAAAATGAGGTGCAAATGTATGCCAGTAGTTCCTTGAGAGAGTCATCAACAATCAACAAATATTACTTCACACTGAATGGTGGGTGTCCCACACGCACTGGACTAATTGTCTCCGTAGGTAAGACCTCACCCGATCGTGTGGTCACCACTTGCTTGATGGGTTCGGAAGAAATAGCAATAACCTTGCCACGGCAACATGGAGCGTAACTATTGACGGTTCCAACACTTTCATGACTTTTCTTCACCTTGACGCATGCTTCATGTTTGGGCCACACATGTCCTCTGATTCGTCATCAACTCTAAAGTTCAGCCTTGCTTTTATCCTACATAGTTTTAATTTAGTGATTATATATAGTACTAGGAGAGTAGAGCCTATGAACGCTTGATGTAAATTTTGACACAAAATAGTGCCAAGGTAATAAATAGTAATGCTAGTATATAGCGGCCTGGTAGGAGATCAGTGTCATAGCGGTGGTACAGTGGGCAGTAAGATGGAATTCAAAAATAGTAAAAAAATTAGAGCATATGAGTATTAGCACAAGTTAATAGTGCATCCGGTTGTTGCACCAAGCATTGTAAATATATCTTTAAATATCTTTCAAGAGGCATATTTCTCTATAAAAGAAAAGCAAAATTTGCTGCGGGACATGCAAAGTGATGTCGATTTGCTGATGGACACCGAAAAAAGTATAATTGGCTAGTGGACACTTTAGTTTTGTGATAATTTGCCGGAAGACACCGCATTAATAAAATAATATTTTTGAACTGAATAGGAGAGAAATAGAGGGAATGTTCATTTTTACCCCTGATCCCACTGGTCAGACCTTTCTTCTTCCTCCCCCTCCACTTTCTCCAAGGCCCGCTGGCCGCTGCTGTGCTATCCGCCGGCCTGAGCAACTCCCCATATCCCATCCATCTTTCGTCCACAGCACCTCCACCTACGCCGCCCCACAGTCCCAGCTCCACCCCACTCAAAGAAGCTCCGGTGGCCACGTGCGCCTGCTCTTCCTTGCAGCCATCTTGCCCCAAGCGGTGTGCGCTGCCTCTGGCCCAAGCTTCGCCCGGAGGAGCTCCAATGGCAGATAGCAACGCCGCGGGCGCGGACGCAGGGGTACCGCGGGGCCTGCAGGAAGAACGGGAGGAGGAAGAGGAAAGAAGTGAAGGGAAGACTCCGTACAAGATTAGGAGTTTTAGATTCGTGAGTGGATGAGCTTAATCCAACTTGGGACGACCTCAATTTCTACTTGTCTAGCTCGATTTAGTGCTCCGCTCTTGCTGACCTCATGCCTGATGCAAACCACCGCATGTCGTCGAGCCTTGGCGCAGCGCGGCTTGCCACGAGTCCAGGGGCCACGACGGTTGGTCGAGTCTAGGTGCAAGAGATCGCAGAAGGGAGGAGGAAGAAGGGCTGATCGGTGGAGTCAGGGGGCAAAAATGACCATTTCACACTGTATCTCTATCATGTTCGGCCCAAAAATATTATTTTAATTAATACGGTGTCTTCCAGAAAATTATCACAACACTAAGAGTGTCCACCAGCTAATTATACTTTTTTTGGGTATCCATCAGCAAATCGATATCACTTTGCATGTCCCACAGCAAATTTTGCCTAAAAGAAAAGGGAAGGGAGCAACAGGTGTAACCATAATGCACCTAACACTACAGGAAACCTTAAATTTGCCGAGTGTTTTCTTTTTGCCGAGTGTTTTTTTTCGAGCACTCGGCAAACAAGCTCTTCGCCGAGTGCCAAGCCAAAAACACTCGGCAAAAAAAAAAAAACACTCGGCAAATTGGGGCTTTGCCGAGTGTCAAATAAAAAACACTCGGCAAAGCCCCATCTTTGCCGAGTGTCAAAAAAAACACTCGGCAAAGAGGGAGGTTTGCCGAGTGTCAAAAAAAACACTCGGCAAAGAGGGGGTTTGCCTAGTGTTTTTTTTGACACTCGGCAAAAAAATAATTTTTTTTCTCTTTTCACCATGAATTTTTTTCTACTCCCCACATACAACATGTGGTACTCCATGTTAAAATTTGGTATATTTTTGAATTTATTTGCTATATTTAATTAATTAATTGCATTTCAAGGGAATTTTTGGTATAAGTCAAATTTGAACTGCAAGTGATTCAAATTATGGAATAAAATGAGTAGAAAAATGATATTCATGTTATTTGGACCAATTTGAGACCTGACCCATGAAATGAAAAGAAATTTCGAACATCTTGTTCAGGAAACACGACCATGAACGTGTGGCAGTAGTATTTTTAAATTGTAAAAAAAATAATCAAAGTCTGAAAATCTTAAGATTTGTGATGATGTGATGATATAATACGTGGAGGCTGTGGAAAAAAATTGAGAAGGTTTTGCATATTTCATCATGTACGATGATTACAAACCGAGGCATCTCAGAAGAAGAATAGTAACTTTGAGAAGGATTCGATAAAATTTAGAGTCGAAGTGACGGTCGAGTTCGGTTTGACTACAAAACTTTTTGTATAGTCAGTAGAGAACCTATATTGGTTCGTGTGAAAATTTGGTATTTTTTTGAAACTGTTGGATATTTTTTAAATTTTTTTCAAAAAAAGTTTGCCGAGTGTCCTACGTTGGACACTCGGCAAAGAAACTCTTTACCGAGTGTCCACGTAGGACACTCGGCACAGACCGCCCCCACCCCTCAAAACAATCCCCCGCCTCCCCCCGCGACAGACCGCGCCCGGCCCCCAACTCCTCCAGCGCCCCCCCCCGGCCCCCTCCCTCCAGCACCCCCCCCGGCCCCCTCCACCGCCGCCGCCGCCGCCGCCGCCGCCGCCACCGCCGCCGCCGCCGCCGCGGCCACCCTCCCTCCCTCTCCCTCTCCCTCTCCTACCGACGCCCCCCTCCCCCACCTTCCTCTCCCGACGCCCCCCTCCCCCACCTTCCTCTCCCGCCGCCGCCGTCGCCGCCGCCGTCGCCGCCGCCGCCGCCGCCGCCGCCGCCGCCCTCCCTCCCTCTCCCTCTCCTACCGGCGCCCCTCCCCCTCCTCTCCCCTCCTCCCTCCCTCGCGTGGCCGCCCCGCCCCTCTCCCCAGATCCAGCCGGATCCGGCGGGGAATCCGCCCCTCCTCGCCGGATCCGGCGGGGACTCGCGTCGGGGGCCCCGGATCCGGCGGGCGTGGATGGTGGCCGGCGGCGGCGGTGGCGGCGGCGTGGATGGTGGTGGCGGCGGCGGTGTGGATGGTGGTGACGTGCTGGTGGTGCGGCCGCCGCCTCCCCCAGTTCCGGCGCCGCCGCCTCCCTCCTCCAGATCCGCCGGCGCGGGCGGCGCCCCTCCCCTCCCTCTCCGGCGTGGGCGGCGCCCCTCCCCTCCCTCTCCGGCGCGGGCGGCGCCCCTCCCCTCCCTCTCCTCCGGCGGGCGGCCGGTGGCTGGGTGTGGATGGTGGCGGCGGCGGCCGGTGGCGGTGCTGGCTGGCGGCGGCGGCCGGCGGCCGGAACAGGTTTTTTATTTTTATTTTTTTCAACAATTGTATGCCGAGTGTTTTCTGGCCACTCGGCAAAGTCTTTGCAGAGTGCGCGACAGAAAACACTCGGCAAATCCTTGTTTGCCGTCACAAAGTTTGCCGTGTGCCGTTTGCCGAGTGTTACACTTGGCAAACGGCTCGCCGAGTGTATTTCGCCTTTCGCCGAGTGCCCCTGGCACTCAGCGAATTTCTTGTTTCCCGTAGTGTAAAACATCGATAGACGGAGAAAGAGGTGATGTGCTGCAATGTTCGAAGCTGCTAAGATTGTTGACAATTCCTATGGTAGTGCTGTAGCTAACGTTGGAAACACCTATATGATTTGGAGGCATCGGGAGCTAATGTTATGGGGCTGCAATAAATTGGCAAGGAGATATTATTGGATCCGCTTGTGCTGTTACTTCGCCTCGTACTTGTCTTCTTCTCGTAAGATGATACACGCTAGCTAAAGATCCACTATGTGCTACGTCATAAGCACATTGGGAACGTATGGATAGGAATTGCTTTGCTTCTGCACGACAGCGGATCTAGAAAATTTTTACTTGGTGTGAAGACAGAACAAAGTAGTAGAACTATAATAAATTGAAAATTACAATAAAAATTTTGGACAAGATTCTAGGTGTATGTGCAATTGTTTTTTCTCGGTTCAAAATTCATAATTTTGAGGTCTCATGCCAAAAGCAAGTTCCGAGTGGGAAAGATTCTGTAAAGGTTATATACGAAAGCTGTATTAAAACCTGAGTCCAATCCAGAATCTTCTCCTGAGAATCACCAAATTATGAGTGTCACCTCATCAGAGAGCAACAGCAAGGTCTTGTTTCAGAGCCACACTAGTTATAGCCAATCACGGATATTTAATCTTGGCTTGAGTTCGTTTTCGCCATTGCAAGGCCATGGGAGATGGGATACCATGCACCAAGTCCCATATTTCTTGGTTGAACGTCCTAGTAAACTCCAGGCACAGGAAATGACCCCTGCTGGATCTGTTCCTGCTTCTGTACAGCACTGGAGGTCGTTATTCCTTCCACGGTTCCACCGTATATGTATCCTTCCCCCACTAACCCTCTCTCTATTATTACAAGCCACTATGCCTTAGCAGTTTGCCGGTGATCACCAGCCAATGCATAAAAGGCGATCATACAGTTCGATCTTTTTTATACTAATCTTTTCGATCGTGCTAGGTAGCAGTACTTGGCCTGCTGCTATACTTCAACAAAAATATAGACCGGAAATAGGAGAGTTAGGCTGAAAACCATTGGCAAGTACCATTATGACCAATTGAAATAGTTGAAACGTGACAATTTTATTTTGAGTTCCCTTAATTATTATTTTTTTCCTGGAGAGAACAGGTCTTGGATTGATTTTTCTGGAAGCTGGTGAGTATCTGTGAGTAGCTGAAGAGACTGAGATGGAACGGATAAAATCCTTCAGAGCGGCATTATATAAAAAAAGCTAGTAGCTCTGCTGTCTTGCAAAACAATAATCGTCAGCACTTGTCTTCACATGGAATCTAAACAGTTGGCGATGCAGAGACACGTTTTTTCACATAGTTTGCCTGGTTGTGTACTCTTCAGGTTCTCTTCAGGTTTTCCCTAACATAGGCAGTGACTTCCCACATAAAGTTCTCAGCTTGGCTTTACCTTCCACATTTTCTTTGGTAACACACATTTTTTGGAGTACGGTATAGTTGGCAAGGGTTTGGTGCTGAAACACCAACATTATTACCTAATGTGCCCGTGTAGTTGTTGCACCAAACACGATCTATTGCACTTTATTTATGGAGCCATAATATAGGTGCAAGTGTGCAACAATAATTCACTGAGAACATCGAATGGCAAAATGAGAGAATATATAGTGATGTGTCACCATGTTTTGAAAGTTGAATCATGCCTCACCTCTGGACTACGGTAGTGGGTAGGAAATTAGTAATTCCAACGGAACTGTGTAGGATTGGGAGGTATCGTGAACTAGTGCCATGCGAACGCCCAAGCACTTCCAGCATTGCTTTGAGGTGAAACCTGTTGCAATGACTTTATCCGTGGTCATGCTTAGAGCGTAGGTTCCTTCCACAACATCGGATGATCAGGAGTCGGGACTCTTTCACAGTTGTAGGCTCCAGGCTGGACCGGAACATCTTCTGCCGCATGTTGCAACAATGCAGCTACACAAGTCAGCCATCAAACGACGGGCTTAGTCTTTTTGTGGCTGCGGTGCTTTTGCGGGTAGGCTGCCCGAACTGCCTGAACTTCTACTATAGTTATTTTTTTGATGAAGAACTTCTACTATAGTTGACTCTCTCCACTGGTTTTTAGGGCCGTATACACGTCAGCAGGGTTTTATCAAGTACAAAGGCAAGATTTGGCTTAACTCTAGCCCGGAACTGCAGCACCAGGTGTTTCAAGCATTGCATGACAGTGCAATTGGAGGATACTAAGGATTTCCCACTCACTTATACCAAATTAAACAACTCTTCTATTGATCCAATATGAAACCATGATCAAAGATTGGGTTCAATCTTCTATTGTTTGTAATCAAGCTAAATCTGACAGAGGCCTTTTGGAATAGCTTAAATCCTGCTTATGGCCAAAACAAGCTGAAACTAGCAGCCAAACAACACGCTTTTTTGCAACTTCTTCCGACTGCGCTTCTCCCCACCGCTCCTGTTTGTATACTAAAACGCAGAAGCTGGATCAAACTCACTTCTCAAGGAAGAGCTTTTTCCATTTTTGTGCAACTTATTTGAGAAACGCTTCTCCCCACCGCTGCACCAAACAGGACCACATGCATGTATAGTATCAAGGTTAGTTACAACCATTACCTCTCTCCCTGACCATGCTTGGAAAATGATCACCATGGACTTTATTGAAGGATTGCCTTGATCTAAGAAGTACAATGCATTCCAGTGGTGGTTGACATTCTCCAGGTATGCACACTTCCTTCCCTTAGCACATCCTTTTACTGGTCACAGTCGCTCATGTCTCATGGATAGCATTTACAAACATCTTTGCATGCCTGTCTATTGTCATTGATAAGGACCATATTTTTACCGGTACTCTCTGGCAAGAGATATTTAAGATGTGGGACCAAACATCGGATGAGCTCATCCTATCATCAATAGAAAGATGGTGTCACACCCTGAAATTTTTGAATTTCAGGATGTGAATAAAAGGAATAAATAAATAATAATTTTCTCATAATTTTAAAATTTTCCCAACATTTATTTTTCTTTACATGAAATTTAGTATAGGAAAAATAATTATTTGCTTTTATTAATTAAATATTGTCGTTCTATGTCTGTGCATTCATGTCGCTGCATCTTGGTATTTCTTGACTGCAAAAGTTTGAAAAATGCGTTTAGACGTTACCCAAACCCTTGTGAGAATTTTCCAGCTTTTTCTGAAATTTATTCTCCTTTTCCTAGAGCTAAATCTAAGTTTTGGAAGGTTCTAAAATCCCTTTCACAAGCTCCAAGTATTTTATTTGGATTCCTTGCGAGGATTTCAGATCTACAAACCTTTTCATGAGTTGACTCTCCTAACTCCGTAGATCTGAAGTCAAAGTTCGGTCTTCGTCAAACTCCGGCGAGCCTTTCCGGCGAAACCGTGGACTTCCGGCGAAAACCGACACCACCATGGAGTTCCTCTCTTCGAGCTCTACGCCGTGGTGTGGTGGATTGCATGAATCCGATGTCAGCTCCGTCGTCTTCCCAACTCCGGCGAGCTTTTCTGCCGCCATTGTTCATCTCTGGCCGAAAGTGAGCACACCATCTTGTTCGTCTCGTCGATATCGTTCCATTTTGCCGTTCATGCGCGAGATCGGACTTCGTTTCCGGCTACCCCCTCCTTCTCTCTCTCCCTGTTTCTATAGGCAACTCAACCGTCCGTACTCAACCGTCCGTGCCTGGTCCGTTCGTCCTGCTCGCCCAGCACCTCCCGCTCGCTTGTGCCGTTGCCTGCACGCGCACCGTCGCCTCCTAGCCCGGCCACCGCCGCCTGCACCACCCGCCCGGGCCTCCACCGCGTCGGAACGCCGGTAGGCCGCCGGCCAGGAGCTGCGCCATGCCCATGGCGTGAGGAGGAAGATGAAGCGCTACTTTTCGATTTAGCCCCTGGAGAATCTGTTAATTTTTGTTCATATTTCTTGTGTCTTTCAAACCTTGTAGAAAACCCCCTGTAACTTTCAGTTCCTTGCAATCTGATCCAAGCCATCCTCTTTTGCAGATCTAACCCCGAAGATCCATCTATTCGCAGTGACTTTTCTCTGAGTCTTGGTAATCTTCTCAGCTAACCCTCCAAGTCTACGGTTAATTATGTTTAGACCCCTACAACCTTGTTTAACCCATAGATTATACGTTTTAATTCCGTTTTTGTCCGTTCAAGTTGCGTTAGATTAATAATGATGTAAATTACACGTTAGTGGTAATGTTTTCCTTCACACATGTTTTTGAAAATAAAATTTATATTAAAATTGATTAATGCCTGACAAACGAGTTCTTCTCTAAATAAAATCTATTTAGTGTTAAACATCGTTTTTCATAATAATTGTTAATTTAATTAATACCTACTTCATACCCTCTTCTAAATAAAAGCCAATTAGGTTATATATCGGTTTTTCATAAACTAAAGTTAATTGGATTAATGCCTATCTAAATAATTCTTCCAATTAAAAGCCACTTAGAGTTATACATCGGCGTTTCATAAATTAAATTCAATTTGATTAATGTTTATTCAATTTGTTTTCTAAATAAAATCTGTATAGGTTATATCTCGAGTTTTCATAATTAAATATTAATTTGGCTAATATAAATATAAATGTGTTTTTAATTTAATCTACTTAGTTGAACTCGAGATGTAAAGCTATACGCTTAGATGTCTACATGTACCTTATTTTTAAATTAAATGTTTAATTTGCATAAATTGTACTCAAATATTTATAAATAAAATTGGACTATGCTTTACACCGTCTTTTCTTATGAAAATATAAATATGACTTGATTAATTCTAACTAAGGATATTTTTGTGAAATATCTTTACATTGCTTTTCTCAACTAAAATAAATAAAGCTTGTACCTCTTATCTTTCTTTTATAATGCAAAACTCTCGATAGCTTTATCTTTTCAACCATAGTTCCGTTTTAAGCATTCCTTACGTCTGCGTAATCCTAGAATCGAGCCATGTTCTTTTATTATTCTCTTTTAAAGTCTGTCTTTTGTTTTGGTGTACTACTCTTAGTTATATTTGTTTGTTTGCTTGTATGATTGTGCCGGTGATTGCTTCGAGTAGAAGGATCGCTGTTCGAAAGCTTTGAAGATTAAGAGTTTCAAGAGAGCAAGAGCCGAAGAGCAGTAAGAAGTAACTTGTCACTGGAGAAAGGCAAGTGTGTCCTTGTGCTTTTGTCCCAATAACTTTGTTTAATCACTATTGCATATGGTTGCATTAAATTTGATGGGTCCTATTAAGGTTTGCCTAGTTTTTATGATTATTCCTTGCCAACCTGGGTTTACCTTTCTGTCGGGTAGCTATGCTTAGCTGCTATACTTGGGTTATGGTGGTTCTAACGAACAACATGGTGAACTTATTCTATTTATGGTATACCTTTTGTTAATATAAGATTACAATATTTAATTGGAACATGGAGAACCACCCAGGAAAACAGTGCTACCACAAGACTAAATGGCTCTGGTCTTGGCTGAATAATTAGAAACTTTAGTCTGGGGTAATATTACTCATGATGAGGCAAGAGGGGGGGACTGAGTCGTTGCATTATCGGCTTGTGATAGGTTGTGCACGCCAGACACCAAAACCTTAGCGGGTTACCACTGACTAATGAATCTTTGTAAAGGCCTCGTAGCGTCCCTATGCAATCACACCTCGGAAGTGTGGTATCGTGCCTGATCAGCACAAGCGTGGTTGGGTCTAAAGTTCTTTTGAGCTTTTACGCGACTTGTGGGTAAAGATGTGCGACCTCTGCAGAGTGTAAAACTGATCGATCAGCCGTGCTCACGGTTAAGAGCGGCCTGGACCCTCACATGAGTAATATACTTGAAGATGGATTTAAATTGTGGTTTATGCTATGGTTATGGTTGTGCCATATGCTTATGGCTTATGTTTATGTTTATATTAATTGTGGGTTGGTATATACTTATACCTTAGTAATCAGGTGCTAATAAAGTTTGACCAACTAAAAATGCTTAATGCAGTCAACCAGTCAGCCTTTCCTTGTTTAACCCTTGCATTCATATTCTCCTCACACTTGCTGAGTACGACAAGTGCTCACCCTTGCTATAAACAACGTTGCTCAGAAGAAGAAGCTGCTATGAAGTTGTTGTGAAGATGGTGCTGAGTCCTAGGCACACGCAGCCCCCAGTCGATTGCCTGTGAAGTTTGGAGCCTCCGTTTCCATAATTAAGCTGTATATCTCTGATGGTTTCGTAAGTCTTTGTATCTTTTTACGTGATACTGTTGCTGTTATTCACTAATGATGTCACTATATGTATGAAACTTGATCCTGGCATACATATAGGTAGCACTTGATTTTATCCTTAAAACCAGGTGTGACAGATGGCTTGCTTGGAAACATATCTTCCCTGCTTTGTTCGGGCTTGTCCACAACAACGGTCGTCCTCGCTATCCTTGTATGAGTATTGGTACAACACTTGCTTCCACACTTCATTGCACACAACACCTTTTAAAGCACTTTATGGCCATGATCCAACTCATTTTGGAATTATCCAATTATGTTCCTGATCTCTCCACATGGATGGAACAGTAATATGATGAATGACTTATTGAAGCAGCACTTGACTAGAACTCAGCAACGTATGAAGCTGCATGCTAACAAGAATAGAAGTGAATGTCAGTTCTCAGTGGGTGATTCGTGCATATGAAGTTGCAGACATGTGTTCAATCTCCAGTTATGGCTCGCTCCAACAAGAAGTCATCTTTCAAGTTCTTTTGGTCCTTATGAGATCATCTATAAACTGGGTGCTGTGGCATACTGTCATGACCCAAAGTTGTTAAACAAGCTTAACATGTTAACATGAGCATCATTTGTGCATAATGGATTATCAATGCATAAGCATTCATTAAATTCATGAAATTGTTGTTTATTGTTGAAATTCAAACTTGTGAAGCAACTCAAATTTCTATTATGCAACTATGCCTCCTATTATTTTATTTAAATACTAGATGCAATTTGATGAATTTACAGTATTTTTTACTGAATTTTTTAGTAATGTTTACCCATGTTAAAAATTCATTTTAGTTTCAGTTTTAGCTGTTTTCTTTTATCAATTGCGCGCAAATCTAATCAGTTCTGGAGGTTATTCTTGTGACATTGTCTTCCTTGTGATTTTATTTTTCAAATGAGTATTCTTCAGAGATATTTGGGTGCCAGTAGCTGGGTTGTTTGAAGTGGAGAAGTTGAATGGTTTGAAAATCGGCCGAGCCCACTTGTCAGCGCCTTCTTCCTCCTCTCCCGCGCCAGCTCACTCGCCCGTTGGGTAGCGCCAGCGGCGCCCGCAGGCAACCCGTCGTCAGACTGGCCATCGTGGCCTCGCCCACGCAAATCCCCCTCATGCCCTCGCCCCGCTCCTCTATTAAATGCTGATGTCGGCCTCCCCCAAAACCCTAGCCGGCCACCATCTCCATCCCTGCCCCCACCTTCTCCTGAGTGCTGCCGCCTCCGTCAGAAATCCACCGCCGATGGTGAGTCTCCGGCCAATTCCTTGCAGCTGGAGCTTCCTCACGATGCCGCGCATCTATGTCGCTACTTATCCACCGTCCTCCCTCACCGTGCAGGGCCCCCGTCGGCGAGCCTCCTCCGCCTCCGTCCGCCGGTCCGCTACCACCCCTGGAGCATGCCACACCACCTTCTCCCGATCACGGAGCCCCTGCTGGTGATTCCCGTGCCTTGGGGAGCCGCTCCGCCGCTTGTCCCTCCGTGCCGTGCTGTCCTCGACGTTGCCGCCGCCGGCCGCGCTGAACCTCTCGCCTGTGGCCATGGTCGGCCAGGCTTCTTGACCAGCCCAGGCTGGTTGACCCCGTGGCCCTGCTGTCAGCTGTTGTGGGTGGGGTGGAGATGAGTAGGTGTAGTTTGGGCCGGGATTTTCAGGGAAAAGAAAAAGGAAGATTGATGATGTGTTGCTTGTTAATGGTGAATTTTATTTAATTCATAGTAAAAGATGTGTAGATCCAACAATTATGAATCTTATTTTGTTATGTTCCGGTTGATATCTAGTTTATTGCAAAATTGAGTATGTGCATGCTACTGTTGTAGGTCTTACTCTATGATTTATTTTGTTCCAGATTTGTTAAATGCTTTATAAATCATGTGATGATCTAAAAATTTTGGAACAAATTTTGTTAGGTTCCATTTATCATGTATGCTCCAAATCTGCAAATCTACAACTTGTTTAAGTAGAACCTATGGTTTCACACTGTATTAGATCAATTTCTTGCTTTCTGTCTTAATATTGTTATTTGCATAATAAATAGTAAAAAAATGATAAAATATTGAAACCACTTCTGTTAGCCTGTTTTTTTATAGAAACCAGGAAAAATGATATTTATGTTTTTCTGGTTGATTTACATGCATTTTGTGATTTAATGTGTTTATATTGTTTATTTTATACCTCATTAATGTAAATAGATTTTAAAGTGAATCCAGCTCTCATGATCATGTTTTGTGATCCTCTGTAAGTGTGATTTATTTCATAAGTGTTGCTCAACCAGTGATTTTCATCTTGCAACTCATGCTTGCTAGTGGATTAATCATTTAAGGTGACCATTCCATTTAATCTTGATGATTGGTTAGTGGTTACTGTTGTGGATGTGATTGTTCTATTAACAATTCATTCCTTACAGTTTCTATTATTTTCCATGCATTTCATGAGCATTTGTACTCATAGCATCATCTCTAATGCATGCGCGCATTTCATTCATTTTAGAGAGCGACTTGCTGGAGAATGTGACTGTTGAGCTTGAAGCCGAGGCCGAAGTAGAGGTTAAGGTTAAACCCAAGGAAAACCAAGGCAAGCAACTATGCATACTTATCCTACTTTTCTAAATAATTTGTTACTATGTATAGCTATAGGATGCATGTGGGTTACCTATCTTATTGCATTGTTAGAACCTATGTCTTTGTTATTATGGCCTCCCTTGCATATACCTTGTCGGTCGAGTAGTATGGGTAATAATGAATTAATCTTGATAGTTGCTTAGCCATGCTTAGACTAGAATGATCGTTTTGGTAAGGGAATGGTTATAGGTTAATCAACGCCGGTTCTAGTATGGATCTTTAATATCGTTGAGTAATTGAACATGATGGTTAATTGGATACAAGATTTGAGCGGTGTGTAGGGTCATGAGAATGGAGTCTAGGTGACATAGACCGCTTGAGTCGATTAAGAACCGTCCGTTGTTGACGTTGGTTTGAGCTCCTTTTTTGGAGTACCACATATTCCCGAATGGGATGAATAAGCCCAATACCTTACTTGTCTCGCTCTATGAGGCATGGTTATAGATGTATGGTCCTCGAACTATGTAGAGGAGCCTAGGGGTGTCTCCGGTGGACCTAGGTCGTCCTCCACACAAGCTAGGCGTGTTTTACTCATAGTTCAAGGTAGTTTGGAAAGGGTTGGCATGAGTACCCCCTTGCGCACCATTGATCGGGTGTGCGAGCCGCAAGGTCCTCGAGTCGTGTGGGTAAAGAGTACACCCTTGCAAGGATGAATCAATTTGAATTGCTGCGCTCTCGGTTATGAGCAAGCTCAAGTCCCATGAATTCATCGTAGAGTCATCGGATGCTTATGTATACTTGTTCATATATTTATGCTCTATGTTACCATGTTGATGCAATTATTTTCAACTAAAATTTGAAGTGGGTTTGGGTAAGATTAATAAAACTTGCTAGCTGTCCATAAGGTGTTATTTACATGCTTATGGTAAAAAATTAAGGATAGGATGAGATGGGCTTTTGCACATCTTTTACCTTAAAGCCTTACTCCTTGTTCAACCCTATGCATGATCTTGTTATATATTTGCGTAAGACTTGCTAGTACATTTTTGTACTCATGTTGCTATCGCTCACTAAAGTTGCAGGTGAACCAGAGGCCGTGTCCGGTCACTTTTACCCCTCCGATCTGAGGGTGGGTGATGAGTGACTAGAGCGGTCCTTGTTGCTTCGATGGTGTTCTTGGGCAACTACACCATCATTTCTTTTGTGTTATTTTATCGTATTTGCTGCGTAGATGTGTTCTCTTCGTGAGTTAGATGTTGGGAAAACTTAAACCTTAATGTTTAATCTCATGTTGTTGTTGTCATGAGTCCAAAACTTGTATCTTGGAGCTCATTTAATTAAATTTCAGATTTGATCCATGCATGTCATGAACTTGTAATCGAACTTGTATAATGTTTAAAATTGCTCTTTATGGTTCATGTGGTGATGTGCAATTTGTACGGTTGGTGTCGCTTGATCTTAGGCTTGTTGTGAAACATCTATTGGGACTACCGGATTTGTCTCTTATTATGTCGAATTGCACCGACTCTTGTATCTCTAGTTGTGAGTTGTCACTGACATGTCGCAAGACGAGTAAGTGTTGGCTCTCATCCTATTGGCATGACCGTCAATTCACTTAATTCGAGTTCAAATTGGGCGGTTGTCACACATACAGTTCAATCCTATTTTCAGTTTACATTTTTGTTAAAGTATAGCTGTTTGCACTTTGCACCACCATATTTACAGTTTTACACAAAATTTAGTATAATCTAATTTTTCACAGGAAAAGAGAATTAGTCATACATCGGTGAAAAACCTAAATCAAAGATCATCGTATCCCTGAGTAAACATAACATAGCCCAAAATGATGCCAATTGCATATTACTCACCCTAACATAGGCAGTGACATCCTACATAAAGTTCTTGGATTGGCTTTACGCCTCTACCTTCCACATTTGCTTTGCAGTGCACATTTTCGGAGTACCGTATATATAGTGGGCAAGGGTTTGGTGTCAAAACACTAATATAATTACCTAACGTGACTCGTGTGGTTATTGCATCGAACATGATCTATTATTGCACTTTATGTATGGAGCCATATGTGCAGATATGCCCCCATGAACAAAAGAAAAAAAGAGAGGAGGGGCTAGCAATATAAAGGTGCAACAATAAATCACCGAGAACATCGAATAGCAGAATGATAATAGTGATATTTCTCCATGTCTTGAAGCTGCTGTCATAGTTGAATGATGCCTCACCTCTGGATAACAGTAGTGGTAGGGAATGAGGAATTCGCACGGAACTTTGTAGGGTTGGGACTTGGGAGGTATCGTGAACTCGTGCCATGCGAACGCCCAAGCACTTCCAGCATTCCTTGGACTTCAAACCCGAGTCAAGAAAGCTACTTGTGCTCATGCTGGAGACTTTATCGATAGCATACTTCTTCTACTCCTTGAGAGCATAGGTTCCTTCCGTAACACCTGATGATCTGATGATCAGGAAAACGGGACATCTTCTGCCACATGTTGCAACACTACTGCAGCTGAGACAAGATGGCCACCGGACCATGGGCTTGGCCTATTGCGGTTGTTGGAGAATTTTCCTAACTACTTTTGGTTTACACCCTATAATAATGTTGTACACATGTTTGGTTCTTGGCTACATGGAGTGAATAAAAAAATTAAACATCAAATTTTGGTGTGAGTTAGTGTTCTAGTTGGGCGATATGGCTTAGCCGACTTGCGTTTGACAAACAAAAGGAACAATCTTTTATGCAGGTGTTATTCAGAGCTACTTCTTGGACAAGACTCGGGGGGTTGATGCAAAAACAGAAGGAACAAGGACATGCCGCACTTTGGAGACTACAGCAATGGAGTTTTCTTTGCCAACCATAGATGGAAGTTTAGCAACAGATTATGCTAAAGGCTTTGCCTTTCTTTTATTCAGCATTTTGTTCTAGAGGAACTCTATTTTTGCTCTTGCTGCAAGTGCAGTTATTGTAATAAGGAACGGCTAAAGCATCTAATGATGTGGAGGCTGGAATTTTGTTTCCATTATCTAAAAAATTCACCACGGATTGGTAAAAATGAACCACTGTTTAGCGGAGTGCCACTGCTGCTAATGTCGGATTATGGTGCAGCACCACCTGCGGTCGTGGAACCTGTTTTCTCGATGCCACTCATTCCAAGATAGTGCGTGCAACTTAAGCCTGGACAGCTGCTCATTAATTAGGTATCATCTCAGAAACTTTTAACTCTATAACAGGGAACGGAATGAATTCGAACGATACTGTACTTGATTGGAAGTAACTAGAGGTCCAGGAGCAAGCTGTGAAATTCTTTTTAGGATAGAAGCTATACATATATAATCTAACCTTTTTATGGATATATACACATGCCCAAATGAATACTGCAAAAAAACTGAGTGGATAAAGTAACAGGGCAAAGCTAGAAGTCCGTACGGAAGCATACTCTCTGTTCCCATCGCTACTGAAAACGCATATTTAGATCTCGAAAATTCAACCGGGACTAACTATTCGAGATAAAAGAGGGTCATTTAGTCTCGGATCATTCACCTGGGACTAAAGACCTCCTTTAGTCCCAATTGGTGTTACCAACGGGGACTAAAAAGTTTCCAAAAAATAAAAAAAATGGGCCACTGGCGCCAGCCGGCCGCCCGCCTGGAAGGGAGAGGAGGAGGAGGAAGAAGAAGAGATAAGGTGGAGAGGCGCCAGAGCTGCCTGTGTGCACGAGATAAGAAAGAGAGAGGAGGAGATAAGGTGGAGAGAGAGAGGGAGGGCGTGTGAAAAGGTCTCGGTTGGGCATTTAGTCCGACGGTATAAGTGCAAAAGTAACGATGAAAGATCGGTCGGTATCGCATCTCGACGAATGATTGGTCGGTACTTAAGGCTTTTACAAGCCATGATCCGTCGTTATATTTTTTTACATGTACCATTGAGTCATTGGTCGGTACAGCCCAAGAATGGCATCCACCCATCCGTCGGATTAAGTACCACGTAGGCCTAAACTTAACGCTCCCACGTTTTTCCAGCTCAACCCGCGCAAAATTTTTACCCAGACCCCCGGTCAGAAGTGGCAAACCCTAATCCTCCAAAATCTCCTCCCACGCCCGCCGCCACCCAGCAAAAATCCTTCACCCGCTTCTTCCAAATAGGCCTCCCGCGTGTGCCTCCTCCTGCGCCGACTGGCCCTGCACCCGCCGACCACGCCAGCACGCGGGCACGCCTCCGACCCGCCGGCGCGCCTCCGACCTGCGCCGCCCCTCCACCCGCCGACCAGCGCCGCCCCTCCAACCCGCCGACTGTCACCATCCCTCCACCCGCCGACCTGCGTCGCCCCTTCAACCCACCGACCGGCGCCGCCCCTTCAACCCACCGATCGATGCGCCTCCGACCAGCGCCGCCCCTTCAACCCACCGATCGTCGCCGCCCCTCCAACCCGCCGACCGACGCCGCCCCTCCAACCCACCGACCTGCGCTGCCCCTCCACCCGTCAGGCAAGCGGCGGCCCTCCCGTCGACTCCTGCGCCGCCCCTTCTGTCTGCCGGCCTGCGCCACCCCTCCACCAACAGGCAAGCCGCGGCCCTCCACCAGCAGGTAAGCAGAACCCCTCCTAGCGTTCCTCTTTGGTTCCAGATGGGGCAACATAGGCATTTGAAAAATGGAGCATTCCTCTGTAGGCGCCCCTCCTAGCATTCCTCTTTAGCAATTTTGTTGTGGTGAAAAATGGAGCAACATAGGAAAAATGTAGCTTTTAGTGCCTTTCTGTGCTTCTTTTCACAAGCCGTACAGATGCACAAAGTAAGATAAACACAGTACAGTCTTACACTCTAGCATGGTTGAACACTGCAAGAGTTCTCCAAAAGGAATCAGCCTAATCATTTGGGACAGAGTACCGCTTGTCAAGCTTTAAGTTTGATATAACCTGGCAATGCTTAGATCAGTGAGGCAGCTCTTTATACCAGAAAACAACATTCATCACTGCAGAGCGCAGATTGTTCAGACATTTACAAGATTCAGCACAAAAAATTGGTTTAATCATCGAGAGTGCACTTGTGCAACGATATACAACTGCTATCAAACAGAAAATCTTAAAAACAATGTTTTATACTTCTGTACAAAATAAGTGTTGTTTAAGAAAATGTAACTAACTCATCTTGCAGATCAAGAACTAACTCATTTTGGCCTATTTCTTGACGTTTATCAGTAGGTAATTTCCTTTTCTTGAATGGGTTGTTCTCAGGGATATTTTTTGGCTCCACTTCATTGCCTTCCACTCGGGGGGATTGCTTCTGCAGTAGAAATTTGCTAAGGGCAAGAACTCCTTTTTTGCACTTTTTCCTGTCACTTGAAATCTCATCAACTGCAAACATTGTATAATAAAATAAAAAACATGCCTAAATGTTCCTTTCAGTGCTTTTTCTAGTCTTTTCACATAGGAAAAAAATGTAGCTTTCCTCTCTTTCTATTAAAGCAGATGTTATTATTCTCTTGAAACAGTGAGTTGCTATATTATTACAAGCATTTGGAAACTATCAGGCAATAGCTGGAAGTATTGGAGTAAACGAGCTTGTATAAAGGTATGAATTTGTTTCTCTAGTTCATATGCTTTACTATTAGTGCCTTTCTTAAACTTTTGAATTAAGCTTTTGATGTGTTGTGTAGTTGTATTCTCTGTGAAAATATTTAGTGTGAAAGTCACTTTATCTCAATGGATAAAACATGGATCAACAATGATGCTAGGTATGTCACAATTATTTCACATTCACTAAAATGGTCGATCAGTTCATGGAATTTGACATAAAAAGTTACGTGTAGGCACACCAAGGAATATCTGCAAGGAGTGAATAGTTTCCTAGCTTTTGCATGTAGGAATTCAGCAGTAGGCAACAAGATATTATGCCCTTGTAGAAAGTGTGTTAACTCATTTTGGAGAGAGGCAAGTGATATACGAGAGCACTTGATATGTGATGGGTTTCTACAAGGGTACACAACATGGAACTTACATGGAGAACCTATCTCCATGAATCATGACAACTTTGAAGGTGCTGAGGTTATAGAGGAGTCTAATGAGGATGATGACATATCTGGTTTGCTTAGAGACTTAGCTGCTGGTTTAGATGATAGAGGTGATTTTGATGACAATAGTTCTGATCTGGAACCTTGTCCTGAGTTGGTTGCCATTCAAAAATTGGTAGAAGAGAATAGCAAAGAGTTGTATCCTAATTGCAAGAAATATACACAACTGCGTTTCCTTGTCAGATTACTACACCTCAAACTCCTTGGAGGGTGGACCGATAGATCTTTCAACTTACTACTAGATCTTCTTAATGATGCACTCCCTGGGGGTTCAGCACTACCTAGAAATTTTCATGAAGCTAAGAAATTGGTGAAGTCAATAGGAATTGGGTATAATAGTATTCATGCTTGTGAAAATGATTGCATTCTGTATTGGAAGAAGGATTCAGATTTAAATTCATGCCCAAAATGCAAGGTTTCACGGTGGAAATCGATAAGGAAGAGTCTAGATGGAAGACATACATATAAGGTTCCTAGAAAGGTTCTTCGTTACTTTCCAATAAAGAAATGTCTCCAAAGGTTATTTCTATCCTCTAAAACAGCAAGTCTAACTAGATGGCATGATGAAGGCTGAAAAAAAGATGGTCTTCTAAGGCATCCTGCAGATTCACCACTATGGAAAGACTTTGATGAAAAGAATGAAGAGTTTGCTGCAGATAGCCAGAATATCCGTCTTGGATTCACTACTGATGGTTTTAACCCATTTAGATCCATGAATGTTACCTATAGTGTTTGGCCTGGTATTTGTATTCCCTATAATTTTCCACCTTCAATGTGCATGAAGCAATCCAATTTCATTCTTTCTTTGCTAATTCCTGGTAGATACAATCCTGATAGTGATATGGATGTTTTTTATTAGCCCCAAGTTGATGATTTGTTGGATATGTTTGAGAATGGAGTTAGAACTTATGATGCTTCAAAGGGTGAATACTTCCAGCTGCGAGCAGTAGTACTGTGGACTATTACTGATTTCCCAGGTCTAGGTTATGCTTCCGGTTCTATCACTGCTGGTGGAGTAGCATGTCCTGATTGCCACTCCAATACATGTTCAATTCAACTTGGTAATGGTAGCAAGACTTGCTATATGGGTCATTGAAGATTCTTGCATGAAAACCATCCATTTAGGTTTGATGCTAACAAATTTGGTGGTACTGAGTTTAGGCCAGCACCTACTCCACTTACCGGAGAGGAAATTTTGGACTGCACCAAGAACCTTAATACAGTTTTTGGTAAGGATCCATCTGGAAAGAAACCAGCAAGCAAGAGACACAAAGTAGGAGAGCCGTTAGTCATTTTCAAAAGGAGATCTATTTGGTTCAAGCTTCCATATTGGAAAGATTTAATGCTGCGGCATAATTTTGACTTCATGCACATAGGGAAAAATGTGAGTGAAAGCTTAGTTAACACATTCATGGGCACAACTAGTAAATCCAAGGATAATTTGAATTCTCGATTGGACATTCAATCTCTAGGGATTAGAAGTGATCTTCACCCCGTTGAAGTTGAAGACCAACTTTATTTACCACCTGCACCATACACAATGAGTCCTGATGAGAAGAAAATATTTTGTCAAGTACTAAAAGGGGTGAAGTTTCCTGATGGTTATGCATCTGATATACGACATAATGTACATGTTAATGAGAGAAAGGTATTTGGACTTAAGAGTCATGAGAGCCATATTATTCTACACCACTTGCTGCCTCTTGCTGTGAGAAAAATATTACCTGAAATAGTCAGTGTTGCTGTGATTCGAATAAGTAATTTTTTCAAGAAACTTTGCTTGCATGTCATTCGAATTAGTGATATGGAAAGTCTAGAGGCAGACATAGCTGAAACCTTGAGCCTTCTTGAGGCTATATTTCTTCCTTCCTTTTTTGACATTATGGTTCACTTGATGGTACATCTTCCTGCCCAAGCAAGAATAGCTGGTCCAGTTCATTTTCGAAGCATGTGGCCTGTAGATAGGTAATTTTCGTAGGCATATTGCAGCATAGTGAATAAAATTTCATATGTTCACATTTTTATAATATTATGAATCTGCCTATTATTTATGTGAATAGGTTCTTGATGAGGTTGAAGGGTTCTGTTCATACAAAAAGTCACCTAGAGGGATCAATTATGGAGTGGTCTATGTTTACTGAGTGCCTTACTCTTTGTTCTCGTTATTTGCATGAGACTCAATTAAACCATCAAGTTAGAAATGAAGACAGTAGTACAACTCCTTTCTTCCGTAGCATTGGTCGAGGATTGGCTGGAAAATGCACAGTGAGTTTAGATTACAAGACATGGCTGCAAGCCCATATATATGTTTTGTTCAACTATGCCAACATAGGACCTTACTTGGAGTAAGTGATATATATTTGTTCATGATTTACTATGTCCATTGATCATTTTGTGGCCTTTGCTAAATTATTTAATGGCCTTTGCAGCAAGCATGCTTGTTATCTATCCTCCATTGGCCATCGAAATAAACGAGACATCAATCGTATGCAACATGAATCCTTTCATGAGTGGTTTAGGTTGCATGTAAGTAAAAAATAAAACTCAGCAGATGTTATTTTAGAAGAGATTTCACATTTGTTTTAATTGTAGCAGTTCTTAATCACAAGTGGAAGAAAGTTGTGAGGATGTACCCAATGAGATTAAAATTTTAGCCAAGGCTCCAATGATGATTGCACATAAGTATAGTAGCTATAGCATAAATGGATTTAATTTTCACACAAAGTCCTATGATGAGGGTAGATCTGTTCAAAGTAGTGGGGTTGCTGTAGTTGCTGAGTCAAGCAGCTTTGACAGGGGCAATAAAGATAATGTTATAATCAGAAACAAGACCTATTATGGTGTTGTAAAAGAAATTCTTGAACTAAACTATCACCACAAAGGAAATGTGGTGCTTTTCAAGTGTGATTGGGTTGACAACCGTCTGCACAACAAATGGATAAAAATAGATCAATTTAGCATCACAAGTGTCAACTTTAAACATTTATTCATGTAGAAAACTCATAACAAAAGTGATGCAGCAAGTGGAGCTCCCAATCTGTGTGTGAGGTCAAAAAAAACCATGCTGAGATTGTAGAAGAGCAGATTGATGAGGATATTGATTGCGACTCAATTGGAGATTTCTTAGGTGACAACGAAGGTATTGTATCTATCTTGTGATTGGAGCATAAAAATAGGTTGCAATTATACAATAAGTTTCTCATGTTTAAAGATTTTTGTATTAGATTTGGACAGCGGTCCACAAATGAAAAGGAAAGGAAGGGGTATCACTAAATTGGATGACATATTTGGAAGATCACCTACTATGCCTAAAATCAAAATAATGGTCAATGAATATGGTCAGCCCGTTGGACAGAATGCTAGGAAGTTTTCTAGTGCAATTGGCTGTCAAGTGAGGAGGACAATATCAGTAGCATGTCCTGATTGGAGGCTTGTGGATGCTGAAAAGAAATTTGAGGTGTGGACCAACATAAAGGTAATTGGATAGTATCATGGCTGCTAGTTCTTGTGTGTATTTGTAGTTTCTCCTGCTAGTTCTGTGACTACTTTTCTATGGCTAGTTAGGCAATCTATGATATTGATGATGCTGCCTATAACTGGTTTATGGATACTGCGGGGAGAAAATGGAAGGAATTTAAGTCAACCTTGAAGGAGTTGTATTTTAGTGGAAAACTAAGTGACGAAGAACTGAAGGAAAAACATGCTGACAGAGTTAATGCTCCTGAATGGAATTTTCTCATTGACTATTGGATGACACTTGAATGTCAAGTAAGGACCAATTAATATGGCTCTGTTCTCTTGAATATATTTTTTCATATATATGCATAACCTATTACTTTTTGATCATAGAATCGCACTGAAGTATGCAAAGAAAACCGTGGAAAGTTGAGGGTATATCATACATCGGGCAGCAAGAGTTTTGCCTGTTCCAGGCATGAACTGGTACTGAAAACATATATATTTTCTTGCATTTGCTTTACATTATTGTCATTCATTTTTAGCATTGAAAGTTTAAACACATGTAGGGTGAGAAACTAGGGCGCCCTGCGAGAAGAGATGAGGTCTACATCAAAACACATACAAGAAAGAATGGAGTTCCTACAACACAAGATGAACCAATAATAGTAAGCTCATTCCATTATTTGTTGCTCATCAGTTGTCACCAGCATGTGAATTATTTTTTCCCTTGCATTGCCCCATGAGTCCTGATCTACATTCAACGTCTGCTCATTCCAACTATTGGGCTGCTCCGGTCAGTTGCCATGGACAACATCAGACTTCTTTTTGTCTCACATATTGCTTGATGGTCTTGTTGTCTTCTTACCCTAAGAATCTTGATCCACATCCATCCCTTGATCCACTTATTTTCTGATGCTGATGGTGCTGCTGGCATATTGCCCAATGGGTCATGATCCAAATTTTTCTTTAATTTCTCAGGAGCACTGGACTATATCTCCCAGTGGTTTGGTAGCTGCTGCAGCTCCATTACTCCAACCTCCCCAGTCACCAGAATCATTCCCAGCACTTGCATTCTTCCCCAACTCGAGGTCTGAACAAAAGAAATGTTGTTGAATTATCCCAGCAAGAATTATCTTGGTCAAAAAAAAAGATTGTCTAGGAGGTCTGAACATCCATATTTCGTTTGTGCAGAACAAACTTAAAGATATTGTTGAAGTCTATCCCGAGCTTAAGGAAAAAACAATTGAAGAGGGTGACTTATTTGCTACTGTTTGTGGAGAAAAGGAGCCAAGAGGGCGTGTTCGTGGTTTGGGTCTAGGACCAACTCCTCAAGAGGTTGGTACCCCTGGGTTGAGGAATTACAAACCAACAAGGCTTCAAATGGAAATTCTAGCTCGTAAGAAGCTTGAAATAGAGAAAAATGCTTTAGAATGTCGCATAGCAGAAATGGAGGAAGCCCATGAAGAGGAAAGATGGCAAGGCATAATGCAGATCACCTCGCACAGCACGGTTCTAATTCAAGACCTCATTCACAGGTTTCCTGCTGTTCAATTCTAATGTTTCTTTATTTTGTGCAACTTAATTTCTTACAATTCTAATGCTTGATGTAGAGCCTAAGGTCCGAAGGCCATGTCGATGAGGAAAATCATGATGCTGAATCTGAAGATGATGGTTCAGATCACAATGCTCATTCCGATGCGGAGGAATTATTGCTTGCCAATAGGCGTTCAGCAGCCCCATCAGTGCAGCAGCCTCCTCGGTCCCAACAATGCAGCCCCACCAGTGTTGCCCCAGCAACCCTTCCAAGGAATGATGTCACTTGCTCGCCACATGAAGAACTTGTAATCTTCTCATCCAACATATGAATTTTATAATTCTGATTTTTTATAGTGGTTCCATCATATGAAGTGCTAATTTTTTGCTTCAGGTTGGAAAGGAGGTGATATTATATGCCATGTTGAGATCAGAGCTACCTGTTGCTAAGGGGACGATTATTTCAACTAATCCAAACACCATGGTAGGAGGTCAGGTACTTGGAAAGCAATATTGTGAAGTTATTGTGAATTTAGTGCTGAAAAGGGATGCAATTCTGCCTGGACCCTATGCTGAAATGAGCACTATGGCTGATGCTCAAATGATGTCAATTGCATGGCCATATAGAAAAGTAATCACCTGAACTTGTCTTTGTTTATTTTTTTCCATCTCTGGTGATTGACCAAGATGCTAACGATGGTATGTGTTGTAGTTGAAAGTTAGCAAGGCATCAAAATCCTTCTAGGGTGCTGCAGCTAGTGCAGGTATTTATAGTTGCTAACTGATAATATGTCACATACTTATGATTTAGATTAAGCATGACCTTGCAAACATAGAAGAAGCATGGAATGTACCATATCTTCTAAAACCATAGAGATGCTTAGGTGCTGTATGAGCTACTTTGATGATATGGCATTTTACTTTTCTGCTACTTTGCTCAAAATTATCACTGATTCCATGACATTGCTTTCAGGTAGTTTTGGAAGAAATGCTAGAAGGATCCCTTGAAGCTGGTTGCAAGCTAATCAAGTGTTCATTGATTTTGTGTTGTTTTGGAGTATGTATAGATGACATTTTGCACTCAACCTTGGCTGCGAGCTTGGATGTTTGGCTGTGAGCTGAGCTTGGTTGTAGTGAATTTTGATATTTTGGTCTCAAATAGTAGATGCAGAAATGGTCTCAAATATTTTGGCTGTAAGCTGAGCTTGGATGTTTGACTTTTAATGATGTTAAGAAGTTGTAGCTGTGTATGATTGATGGACATGATGAGCTAGTGATGTTGTTATGTGGTTCCATTAATTGAATGAAAGCTTTTATACCTAATATGGTCGCTTCCTTTGTGATTTATGTGTGTACATGGATATTAGATTAATCTTTGTTTTGGATTTTTTTGATATATCCAAACGATCCTGTTGAACTGTTGGTCTCTATAAACTCGTAAGAGCGTTGAATTATTGGTCGGTATAAATGCGTAGAGAGCAACCGACTATTGGTCGGTATAAATTTGTCGGTTGTTATAGCCTTATACCGACGCCACGTATAACAACTAAAGGTTGTGGTCGGTATAACGCTATAACAACCGATGATCCATCGTTACAACGGCTTGTACCGACCAAAACGAAGTCCCTACATTGTGGCTGTGGTATAGTGCAGACTAAAGATTTAGTCCTAGTTGGTAATTCCAACCGGGACTAAAGGGGGGTCTTTAGTTCTGGTTGGTGTTTTCAACCGGGACTAAACACCCCACCAGATTCCCTCCATTACAACCGGGACTAAAGGGGGCTCTTTAGTCCCGGTATACCGGGACTAAAGAGCCCGTCAGAGGTGGCTGTCGGTGGTTCATTTTTGACCTGGGACTAAAGGTTTTTTAGTCCTAGGTCCAAAGACAACCGGGAAAAAAGGGTTGGATGGAAGGTGAGTTCTGTAGTAGTGCATGATCATTAATTTGTACTCCCTCCGTTGCAAATTGTAGGTCGTTTTGACTTTTCTAGGTTCATAGATATTATTATGCATCTAGACATACACTAAAGGGGGGCCTTTAGTCCTGGTTGGTGGCTCCAACCGAGACTAAAAGATCCCTTTTCACGCGGCCCTCCTCTCTCTCTCTCTCTCCACCTTATCTTCTCCTCCTCTCCCTTTCTCTCTTCTTCCTTATCTTCTCTCCTCCTCCTTCTCTCCCGGTGCGGCGGGCGGCCGCGGGCGGGCGGCGCGGTTGGCTGGCCGGCGCGGGCGGGCCTTTTTTTTATTTTGTAGAACCTTTTTATCCCGGTTGGTGTTACCAACTGGAACTAAAGGAGATCTTTATTCACCCGGGACTAAAGATGGGGACCTTTAGTTCCGAATAATTAGTTCTGGTTGGAATTTTGAGACCTATGTGTCTCTCCAACTGGAATTAAAGGTGGATTCCACCAGTATCTTAACACTTGCCACATTGTAGTAGTACTTGGAAAAATCTTAGGTACTTGCTAGTTCGTTTCCGTACCACAAACACCTATGCACAAAGATCTTAAATAGCAGCCCAAGAGGGTCTCAAAGGTTGAAAGAAACCTACACGAGTTGTACTAGAGAACAAAGGTATTTAATTCTGAGATCATTACGCATCTTCGATGCCTAATGATAGACTTGACATCTTCGATGCATTACAACCCTATTTTAGGATTAGAAGACATCTACCGATCAGGAATGTAGAAGTTCGTGCCTGCTCTGAGCTACTTCCAGTCCGCTGATGAACAAAACTAGTTCACTGAACGGTGGACGGTTGTAATGCACATTCCTTAAGAACCATGTGTCAGCTATTTTGATTGAAGGCTAGACAAATAACGAAAACAAAACTTTGTATGAGTTGTTGAAAAGCGGAGACACCCATATTCGCTTTTTCATTTTTGCAATGGAGCCAAAGTAGAAGGTGAAATTGAGCAATATGCTACAAGATGGAAATCAGTTACTGGAGCCTTGTTGTACGCCACAATGGGCACACGTACTACACGATCATGGATTACGGCACTCAAGTAATCATTTTGTGGTTCAGAAATGCCAATGCTACCAATAAATTCATATTCAGTTCCAAGAAGATGCCTGGACGTTGCTGGCTCCAATTTGTTTGGTATTGTTGTAACTGCATTTCTTTAAAATTCCATGTATTATTTGACATCATTTGGCTCTTTGTAATTCTTAAATCCTCTTCATCTAACACGGTAATTAAAAATATGTTTTTGTTAGATATTCTATATGAAATATCATAATGTGAAATTATAGAATTCAAGTTTTCCAATGAAATGCTTTTTATGATGTACTGTTTTTGATATTTCTACTATTCTAGTTATATAAAGAAGCTCAATATTCCCAATAGGCAGAATATGTCCTGTAATATGTTGGGATGCTTAGTATACCACCCACTCTTGTTTTGAACACAGAACAGTAAGGCATCACTACAAGAAATGTGTTGATCTATGATGAAAATTTTATGACACATTTGTTCTCGTCATAGATCTATGACGTTTTTGGCTAAAAACGTCATAAAATTTCACATCCAAGAAAATTTAGTGACAAAATTACGGAACGTCATAAAAGTTGCCACTGAAGCCAAAAAGAAATCATCACTCGCTGTTATATGGTGATTTTGTGACAATATAAGGTCGCGAAAACGTCATAAACCAACCAGGATCCCATATGTAAGCATTTGTTGAAAAATAAGGTGTGCAAAAATATCGTAAACCGAGGAGGATCCCCCATGCAAGCATGAGTTGAGAAATAAAGTGTTCCAATTTGTCATAAAATCTAACAGGGTCCCACAAGTCAGTCTGTGATAAAAAGGGAGGAAAATAAAAAGGTAAGAGTGTCCAGAGCAGGGGTCAAACCTATGACCTCTTGATTCTAACGAGTTAGCACTACCACTAAGACATAATGCAGTTTATGGTTTTTTGAACAAGGCAACTTCTTTATATTACAGTTCTAATAAGTGTGATCCACTTTCTAGTAGCAGGACAGAGCAATGGGTATATTTGCAATGGCGTACACTGCAAGGGACTCGCTGGCACGCTCCTGTTGGCTGCGGTAAAGACTTGAGCCTAGAGGCATCGGTGTGTAGATCTGCAACGAGCGGCGGGAATGACCCATCCTAGAAGCGTAGGGAGGAGTAGGAGCTATGCTCGGGTCAGCCCTTGTTTTGTGCCGCTACTTTCCCCTTTCATCAGAGGGAAGGTGATTTTCTGGAATTGGGGATTTGGGTTGAAGGTAGTAGATTCCGATTCGTCTTACACTTGGGTTTGCATCCGATTGGTGTTAGAAGTTGATAGGCTATAGTTTATGAAGGGCAAAACTAAACTTTGGCAAGTGCGATCATGGGTTGAGAGCAGTGGTGAAGTATTCTTGACCTTTCTCAACCCTGGCTGTCAGTTTGCTTGTTGCCCAAAGGTAATGGCTACATGCTTCATAGAGATATTGGTTCTCTGGTTTCATGTTAATGTTGTCAACGGTAATTTGTAAAGGGGCATTTAATTTGCAGGATGAAAAGAAGCAATATGGTTACATGACCTGGGTTGATCTAGAATGGGATGATAGAGCTTTTGGTGTTCTGGTGAAGCTCATGAAGAAGAAGGTGCAAGCTGAGGAGGATGCAAAGAAGTGAGAGGAAGAATTGGCAAAAACTAACACTGAGCTTAGAGAGATTAGGAATGAGCTCAAGACGGTGTGGCAACGACTTCAGTAGGCTACTGCCAAGCTGAAGTTCATTCACAATGTCAAACTCGCGCACGTGCTGCTTGCTTTTATTGTTGTTGCCATGGGATTGATGCTTAGTGGAAAGGCTAATTAAGTAGATGGTGAAGTTCTCAGCTATGGTGAACAATCTTCATGTAGTTTCATTTGTTTGTATTTGTGATGTTCCTATCCATGGTCAACCATTTGAATTTTGTCTGAATTTGTCAATTTGTGATGGTCCCGAGGCACTTGAAAAGAAAGTTGTTTGTGAAGTTGTTAGTGTTTTTACTCCAGGAATACTCTAGTGAAAAATTGATAAAAATATGCTAAGAAAAAGGTGATTCCTTAGGAGTCGAACCTGAAACCACATGTTTATGTTGGCAAATCCATACCACCAGACCAATTGCACGCTTACGTAGGAACTGGCTTTTATGGATCTTTATGGAAATGAAAACGTGTCACCGAGCCGCGCATTGCCTACTCCTCGTAGCGGTTTATCTGCACATCGATGATTCAGATTGACTATTTGAGGTCACATTCTCCGGTGGTTGCATAACCATTCCTGTTCCACTCCTCGCCTACGCTCGCCATTGTCGCGCCGTTCTCTCTCCACTGCCGGCATCCTCTCACCTTGACTCAGTGCCCAACTGTCATCGCCCGGCCTTATCCTCCAAGCCACCAGCCCCATCTTCCCTCCCTTCTTCCTTCTTCTCATCTCTATCCTCATTCTTCTCCCTCAAGTAGGAGAAGAACCGAGTAAGCTCCTCACACCCACTAGCCAAATCCACCGCCCCTACCTCACCATTTTCAAATCGCCTTGGCCCGAAGCTGCCTCACCTTCCCAGTCACCTCCTCCACCTCTCCTTGCCCGGCACCATGGCCTTGACCGCTGGGAGTTGAGGTTCCCGTCGCCGCCCGTGTCGCCGGCCGCCACAACCACCTCACCAACGACGCCCACCTTCTCAACTCTCACTTCTCCAACCAACCGCCAAAACCGAACCTAGATGATTCCCTGGTCCTCATGTGCTCACCATCTCTCGGTCTTAGCGTAGTTGCCACACACGTTCCGCAACTCGCCGCCGGCGTGCACCGCCGCCAGTCGCGGCTAGAGCTAGGGTTCGGATTTTAAGGCAAGAACTAGGGGAGCAGGTGCGCCTAGACGTAGGGAGGCTCACGATGTAGTCACCTAGGTACACGGCATTGTTGCCACGTTGGTAGTGCCTCGCCGCCGCCACCCATCGTGGGCACTCGGGTGTGCCCAAGATTGAAGATGGAGAGGAGGGCACGTGCGAAGGAAACAGAACCTTAGGGGGTTATGGGTAAAAGATCAGGATTTAACTGTTAGGTGGGAAACTTTCAAAGGGCTTAAGCGCTAGATCCAAGGGTGGTTTTGTAAAGGGAAGGGTAGATTTGCTGGTAAAGTTTGTTTTCAAGGGCGTAACTGCAAAAGTACTTCTTTTTCGTCCTTAGTTTGGTTGAAACGGAGCTGAAATTTGTGAAATCCTTATAAAGTCATAGAAAAATGAGACAAATGCAAACTAAATTTTGTTGGTTTCCTTATGCTTAGTTATACATAGTAAAAATACTTGCTCATGTGAAATATGTGCTTCTGTTGCTGATTAAAATGCATCTTATTTGACATCCTTAATTTAGAAGAAGTAGCTCCATTACTCCTAACAGTAAACTATCTTAGTGTTGAAAAATATTATGGAAAGTTTGTAGCACAAAATATTAGACAAAACTGTATTTATAATTTATTCTTCATATCTACAGTTATAACATGTTTCAAGCACCACAAGACTTGAACCAAAGTTCAAAAAGAGCTTAAAACTAGAATCGAAGGCAAGCACCGGAGCATGACCACTAACTACAAAACTGTACAACGCTCTTACTAACGTATTTTACATTTACGCATTAAGTTCATAGGAGTTGAATGAAACCATCGTTGCATGATCCTTAGGACTCCCAAGTTCAATAGTAGCATGTGTAGGCCGATAGAAATGCCATGCTTAAGTAAGAATGGTAGAAGCCGAGTGATTGCCTGTCACTCATGAGATATATGATCTTTTGATATTTATGAAAAGTTACTTGAGAATGAATCATTGAGGAAAGAAAAGTTGGAGACTGGGCGGAGATAGAAATGTTGAGGTTATTGTTGTTGGTTGCACTATGCCTGTGTTGATTAAGGCCCATTTTTGTTGGTCGTGTTGATCAAGTTTGAACTGTACTATCCACATGCTAGAAGTAAGAGGTAGTTAAAACCGGTAAAATCTAGTAACATATTGCGCGATTATACATTGAGTTGGTCCTATTTCTGATTCGTGTGCTTGTCAGGAACTCATGTCTGGCCCGGGGAGGTACTGGTGGGGATTAGTACTCAAGGGTCGCAAGAGTTCTCAAATGCTACCTCTCTCTAAGGGAACCGTTTGGCATATGCGGCTTGACGGGGAATGCATATGTCATGTGTATAGGTCCACTTTGCAAACTTATTAAATCGAATCGATTTGCCGCCGCTCTCGGTTAAGAGAAGCTCGATCACTGCGTCATATCATAGTAAGAAGTGGAATGAAAGGAAATGAGAATGTTGATGATGTTATGGTCTAATCAATTGTTTTACCCCATTGAAAAGTTTTGAATATCTTGCTCACTCAGAATGATTAGTGAACTTCAAATCGAATGCTAAAACTTGAAAGTAAGGATCCACTCTTAGTTGCTTTATGGAAAAACAAACCCCTCAGTCAAAAACCTTGCATACTTGGAGTCGACTAAGTATACACTATAGTCGGGCAAGTCTTGCGGAGTATTAGTATACTCAGCCTTGCTTGTTGATTACTTTTAGGTCTTATTGAGGAAGAAATGGTCGAAATGGTTGCTGGTTTACCTTGGGATGGCCGTCCCTTGCCAGAAGGGTGATTGGTTGAGTGACTCCCGACCTCGCCTTGAGGCGGTCTCATGTTTGGATGACATGTTGCTGGGCTACTCATATCGTATTAGCCTTCCACTATGTTTTGTTTAAGAACTCTACTTGTAATCTATCTAAGTATTTCGAACTCGGTTGGTAAATTAATTCCTATACTCTATGTTCGTAAACTGAAATGCCATGTAGTATCATCTGCGCTCACCTATGTGTAAGACTTGTTGCATATTGTTTCAATCGAAATATTCAGTGGTTGAATCGGGCTTGACCTGACAGACTGTCAGATTACACCGTTTTAAGTGTGTATTGACCGGATTAACCATTAAGAGAATGGTTAACGCAGATTGTTAGATTACACCATTTTAAGTGCGTATGGACTGGATTAACCATTAAGAGGATGGTTAGTGCACTTAAGCCAATTTAATTTGGGTGGTTCTGCCACAGCTGGTTTAAGAGCCAAAATATGCAGCGGATGATATTAATTGAGTTTATAAAACTTAAAAATGAATTTTGAGTCCCAACAATGCGTTGGTCACGCTAAGGAATTAGCAAGACAGCATGTAAACTCTAGGGATTCATGGGAGTATGTTGTTAAGGTGGCTAACCATTATAACTGACTTCCAACGCATTTACTTTCTGTCAAAACTTATTTCTTGCACAACAATGACCCTCTTGTCAGTGAGTGCGATCCGATCGCTATGCTCAAGCAGTGGCTTACTTGAGCATAGCATGTATAGCAATATACGGGGTATAAAGATGGTGCAGTTATGGCAAGTGACACGTACCACTGTCCTGTAAAGTGATTTATACGGGAAGTGAATATGTTATCACGGTAGCATATGAAGCACTGCCCATTCAGCGTCCAACGTTTGGGTAACATCACTATAGTGGATGGTGATGTGTGTGTTAATATGTGGGAAACTGCATATGCATTACCCGTGTGGCGTAGGACACATGGGGGCCGTTCATGAGTGCTAGCATGAAGGGTCTAGTAATAGATATATTTTGTCATCTTCTGCAGGTACACTAACAAGGATCGCGTAACTTAAGACGTGTAAACTTCAACTAGCTATTATAGGGAGAGACGTATTGCATGCCACCGAAATGGTCTTTGCTAAGTCCAAGCTATTGACAATTTTTTAAATTTTATGAGGACGTATAGGATGTGCATGCATCATGTTACACGTCACTGAATTTGGTTATGGGGTCGCATAACAACTTAATGCAACGCTCGTAAAAATTCTTGTCAATTAGCTAAGGATGTTCTAGCTGTCAAAAATCTGTATCACTCTGCTGGTTGGAATTTTTCGAACCGCTAGATGATTTTTGCTCCAGAAATGTTCTATACAAAAGTTATTCCAAATATAGCAAAGTTTCCGCTGTAAACATTTTTATAAAATTTGGCCAAGTAGAACTCAAGTTACGATCAATTTAGTAACTCTCTGTTTGCTGAAAGTTCTGGGTACACAGCAGACCAAAGATTGAATATTTCGACTATCTTAGGACCAGTTCTGGTCTGGTGTGGTAATAGCAAAGTTGTAGATAATACAGTAGAGAACATTCTAGTAAAGTTTCGCGATTTTTGGATTAGTAACCCTTGAGTTATGAATTTTTCATACTGCCAGCAATTTTTCTTCACCTGTCGATACATTTTGATCAACTTGTGAGCTAAACTCCTTTGATCAATTGTTTTCATATGGCTGGTCCGAGCGATCCTAATATCCAGATGGATGATTAGGGCCGCATGTATTCCACCTGCCTTCACATGGGTGGTTTCCCAGCAATTTTGTGGAAGACCATTCAGAAATGCGGTTATGTAGATCCTCCTCGCTATGTGGGGACTGACTGCGTTGAGAAGGGCATTTCTAAATGTGTAGTCACTGTCACTATCCTCATCACTGCGCCACAGATGAGGGGTGTACTGGTGGTGACAGAAAATGGGGAGCAATTCAAGGACACTTGTGAGCTAGCGGCTTGGCGAGCTTTAGAGAGGTTTTGCAAGCAAAACCCGGTTAAGCTCCACAATACCACCGCTGGTCTTTTCCATGTACAGATGATTGCAACCCACTTGCAGCCAGCCGTATGGCTCTGCATCAGGATCCTGCCAATCCCACCTATAATGAAGGGCTTGTTGAGATGAGGGAGCTTGTAGAGGCTGCGATCCGATTGGCTCAAAACATGGCAGATAAGTACACCATGATGGTCCGCAAATCACAGGGTCAATATGAAAGAATTGAAGAACTAGAGGAGGAAGGGCAGGATAAGGATGCCTTGATTGAGCACATTGAGAATGAACTGATGGATGCTAATTGATCTGCTTCATGCACAGCAGAATCAGGTGCAAGGGGTGGCTGAACCCGTCATTCCCGCGGCGCCACCTGAGCAGCCTGAACAGGGAAACTCCGTCCTGGAAAGTGCCCCCTGCATACAAGCGGCGGTTGGGGCAAAGTCGGATGGGGAAAGTTCGGTGAACCAAGCTGCTCCTCGCATTTGTTCTCCCTGCTGTGGCTGGATTAGTGAGGCTTCGGACACTGAAGAAGAAGAGGAAGACCCGGAGGAGATTGTTCCAGCTACACCCTCTGAGTAGAATGACATGGCTTAACCGTGTTTTGTGTAACCGTTCTTGTAATATATGATCCCTAGTGAACCTTAGAACTTGCACTACTACTGCAGTATGGTCTTGTAATATAAAACCGTTGTTGTATGGCTGGGATGAACCATGTTTTATCAGTGGTGAATGTATGGCTCAACTTCTGAAAATTTGGAGCTCAGATCTGGTTGAAATTTTTACCCTTAGTAAACGATTTTTCTGGGCAAAGTGATGAATACCAAAGTTTTATAAAATTCACCAATCTAAATGCTGTAAAAAATTCAAAGCATTTGGCTCAGTAGACCTCTACCTATGCCTAATTTAGGGCCAGCCTGGATTCTGAAATTTTCAGCATGAACAGCAGAGAGGAAAAGAATTAATTGACATTCTTAACAACTGAACTGGCACTTGAGTTGACTAACAACGTTGTAGGAAATCCACTCAAGTTCCTGCTATAAAAATTTGAGAAGATCTGGATAAGGCGATTAAGAGATATGGATTTTTGAAGATTGGCTGTCCTAGGTTCCAAGTATGAAATTCTTGCAGATGTCAAATTGCGATGGTTGCTAATGTCCCGGCTGATTCGATGGACCCAAGGAACGTGAATCATATTCTAATCGAGCACTAACCTTGGAATATTTCTTTCTTAAGTATGGACATGTTTTATCGTAGCTCATTGGAAATTATTGCAGAATTGCATGATTAACCGGGATGTTGCAACCTTGTTTTGTAGAATGGTGAATACTCGTCGGAATGGCTCTAGGCACAGTGAGCAACCACCACCACCACCTCCAAACTTGGCTGAGGTGATGGTTGCTCGAACTGAATTGCTCCAACAACTTGTCCAGGGGCAGCAAGCATTCAAGCAGAAGCAGCAGCAACATGGAGGTCGCCGTGAGCAGCAGCATCAGCCGGAAGAGGCTTCGTACCCGGAATTCTTTGGTACGCAGCCGCCTCTCTTCCACAAGACTGAAGAGCCGCTTGATGCAGAAGCTTGGCTCCACACCATTGAATCCAAGTTTGATCTCTTGCTCTTGCCATGTTCGGATGGCAATAAGGTCCGCTATGCAGCTCAGCAACTTAGGGCTTCCGCCAGATTATGGTGGGATAATGATAATGCAATTCTTCCTGGCGATCACCGTGTTGGCTGAGTGGAGTTCAAAGAAGCCTTCAGAGCTCACATATTCCTAAAGGTCTTATGGAAAGAAAACTGAATGAATTTCTTGATCTCACTTAGGGCACACGCAATCTTCTCCAATATGCTTAAACTTTCAACAATCTTGCACAGTATGCGGGACATCATGTGGATAGTGATGCTAAGAAGCAAGGTCGCTTCAGGAGGGGTCTCGATCCCGAGCTGAAAGATCGTCTTGTTCTCATCAAGGCCAACAGCTATAATGAGTTGGTGAACATGGCTATTAATCAGAGGATAGTCTCAAGGCCCTTATGTCTGACAGGAAAAGAAAGGCACTTATGGGACAGTCTAGTGCACCCCGTAGAAATTTCGCCTAGTGCGAAATGCTCCTCAACAGACTTCTCGACAGACACTACAGCAAACTCCTCAGCGTGGTCAGTGGGTATTCAGGGGGCCTCACTGTCTCATAGGCGCACAAATTCTTCAAAACTATACAACGCTCTTACTTACGTATTTTACTTTTACACATTCAGTTCCTAGGAGTTGAATGAAACCATAGTTGCATGATCCCTACGTCTCCCAAGTTCAACACTAGCATCTATAGGCTGATAGAAATGCCATGCTTAAGAAAGAACGGTAGAAGCCGAGTGATTATCTGTCACTTGCAAGATATATGATATTTTGATACTTATGGCAAAGTTACTTGAGAATGAATCATTGAGGAAAGAAAGTTGGAGACCGGGCGGAGATAGAAATGTTGAGGTTATTTTTGTTGGTTGCACTCCACCCGTGTTGATTAAGGCCCGTTCGTTGTTGGCCCTGGTGATCGAGTTTGAACTTTACTATCCACATGCCGAAAGAAAGAGGTAGTTGAAATCGGTAAAACCTAGTACCATATTACGGGATTGTTGATTGAGTTGGTCCTGTTTCCTATTTGTGTGCTAGTCAATAACTCATGTCTGGCCTGGGGAGGTACCATGGGGATTAGTACTCGAGGGTCGCAGGAGTTCTCAAATGCTATCGCTTTCTAAGGGAACCGTTTGCCATAAGCAGCTCGACGAGGCATGCATATGTCGTATGTATAGGTCCACCGTGCATGGATATTAAATCGAATCGATTCACCACCGCTCTTGGTTAAGAAAACCTCGATCACTGCGTCACATCGTAGTAAGAAGTGAAATGAAAGGCAATGAGAATATTGATGATGTTGTTGTCTAATAAATTATTTTTCCACACTGAAAAGTTTTGAATATCCGGCTTACTTAGGATGGTTAGTGAACTTCAAATCGAATGCTAAACTTGAAAGTAAGGATCCACTCTTAGTTGCTTTTCAAAAAAATAAACCCCTCAACCAAAAGTCTTCCATACTAGGAGTCGGGTAAGTATGTACCATAGTCGGGTAAGTCTTGCGAAGTATTAGTATACTCAGCTTTGCTTGTTGATTACTTTCAGGAGTGAGGAAGAAATGGTAGAAATGGTTGCAGGTTTACCTAGGGATGGTCGTCCCTTGCTAGAAGAATGCTCGATTGAGTGGCTCCCAGCCTCGCCTTAAGGCAGTCACGTGTTTGGATGACATGTTGTTGGGCTACTCATGTTATCATGTATCTTCATTAGAACTTTATCATATTAGCCTTCCGCTGTGTTTTATTTAAGAACTCTGGTTGTAATCTATCTATGTATTCCGAACTCATTTTGTAAATTAATTCATTTACTTTATGTTCGTAAACTAAAATGCCATGTTGTATCATCTGCGCTCACCTTCGTGTGAGACTTGTTGCATATTGTTTCGATCGAGATATTCAGTGGTTGAATCGGGCTTGACCCAACAGATTGTCAGATTACACCGTTTTAAGTGCATATTGACTAGATTAACCATTAAGACGATGGTTAGCATACTTAAGCTAGTTTAATTTTGGCGGTTCTGCCACAGTCCATGGAAGGTAAGAAACTCCTTATTTAATCTTCATTTCCTCCACCATCGGCGTCATCACCAGTTCCACTACCATCTCGTCCCCGACGTGCGCGCCTCACCCTTACAGCCCAGCCGACACCATGAAGCGATTCGTCACCCCCTCGGGCCCTACCACCTCCAGATCCCCGTCGCGCCGCCTCTCCCACACTAGCTCCCCCGCTCACATCAAGCGATCCTCCGGTGCCTCCTCCTCGTCGTCGCGCTCCCGCCACGTTGCTAGCCGCACCAACTTCTCGGCAGCGTTATAGTGCTACATCGACATGGACCTCAACCCATCGTTGCGCTCGTTGTTGGGATCGTGCTCCGACGCCGCCGACCTCAACCCGTCATTGCTCGCAGATGGTTGCTGCGGAGCCACTGGGGGCTCCCCGACGCGTTCCCAACCTCTTCCGACAGTGGGGGCGGCTTCCTTCACCCCTACGCCCTCATCACCGCTTGAAAGTTGACCTTGAAGGTGACCCTTCCAGCTGATGTGTTCGATTCCGACTTCGAGTGCCAGACTGAGATGGTCTTGTCTGACGACCGTCGCCACGGCAAAAGCACGCCCTTCCCCTAGGGTGACACTCTGCATGTCTTCCACCATGCTGACAACACCTTCGCGTGCCCCGTCTGCCCTGGCATAGGCATCGGTGGAAGATCCTAAATGAGGTCAAGGACCACGTCATGGGGATGGTAACGTCCAAGCCCCTGAAGGGCAAGAACAAGAAGAAATGGAGCCACCACTGCATCGTGGCCTGGAACAAGGGGTGGCTGAGGTGAGTGAGCCGCACCGGTGGAAAATCAATGCAGTTATCTTTCCTATGCTGTTTATTAGTAACTTTAGATTTTGTTGGAACCCTAGTTATCTTTGCTATGTTGTTATCTTTTGTTTGTAAGATCAATGGACTGTTTCCTTTGGTTGGAAGATTAATCCCCTATTTTCGTGCTCTGTTTCCTCTCCCTCACCCTTTCTCTCTTCCTTGGTTCCTATGTAGGCATGGTTACTCGCACTTGAAATTAATTTCTAGTCTTCCCTCATTTATTTCCCAAGGGGTGGTTCTCCTACTCACTCATTTGTTTCCTAAGGGGTGGTTCTCCTACTCACATAGCTCGAGAGGCCAAGATGGATCGAATTTTATGTTTCACTTAATGTGATTGTAGTTGGAATGCTGCATCGGTTTTTTTAGAGGTTGAAAATCAATATGGGACTAATATTAACAAATAACATAATCCTATTTGGCTCTCTCTCAAAACCAAGGAAATTCGTGCTCACCTTGCTAAAATTCAAACCACTTTTCCGATAAAGGATCAAACATATTGGTCTGTCCTATTCACTTTTCCTCTAATGGATCATACATCTATACATATTTTTCCCAAAAATTGTAACAAATTCTAATTTGTACCCAAGGATTAACGTGGCAACCGTCCACATTCCAGCACCGTGAAATGTCACATCCTCTACGTCCACACAGTTGGTCTTCCTTAGTTCTCATGTAGGCATGGTTACTTGAAACCAATTTATGCTATTCCCTCATTTAATTCCCAATGGGTCATTCTCCTACTCGCATGCCCCGAGAAACCAAGATGGATCGAATTTTATGTTTCATTTAATGAGAATGTAGTTGGAATAATGCATCAGTTTTTTGAGAGGTTGAAAATCAATGTGTGATGATTATTAGCAAATAATGTGATCCTATTTGGCTTTCTCTCAAAACTAAGAAAATCCTATCTCACCTTACCAAAATTCAGACCAAGCATCTTTTTCTCAATAAAGGATCGAAAATGTTAGTCCGGCCTATTCAATTTTCGAAGAATGGATCACACATCTGATTGATGCTAATATAATGCATAAGAAGAACATACAAATATTTCTTGCATTGCTTACAAAAGAATTAAGGTAGCATAAAAGTTCACATAACATCTTCATGATTTATCTTGCAGTGAGAGCAGTAACAGAAAAGGATTAAGGCTGCATCTTCTCCTTCCAGGATGATTCCATTGTGTCGAGGTGGCGTTGTATGTTGGTCCTTAACACCTCCAATGCCCTGACGAACACCGGCAGCTTGTCCACCCCGAGAGCTTCCACATCCACATCCCACCATTCTGTTTCCCCACGCTCGTCTGAGCCACCAAGATTTTCGACCATGAGGCAGCCTGACGTACCCTTTCCGCCTCGGCCAGGAAAGTGGTCTCCTCTCCTCCCGCTTCATTCTGAAAACCATGGTGGCGGCCTCCCCTACCGTTTTTGAACAAAATGGAGATAGCGATCTATGGATCTTGGGGTGGTAGGTGTGGATGACGGAGTCAACGGTGGGTACTCCGTAGTGTTTGGGCTCGCTGGTGGGGGAGAACGCGATGACGGCGACATGGGCGCTGAAACCCCGAGAGACGTCTTTTGCCATGGATAAGAGTGTGTTGGTGCGCTCTGAGAAGCTTGTATGGCTCTGAGCCATGCTGGTGGATTTGGGCATCGAGGACGAGCAGCTCGTTGAGCGGCGGTGGAGATTGGAAAGATGCGGGGAAGAGAGCAGAGGCAGCAAACAACAGGGGATTTCTTTTGTGCCTTAAATAGGGAGCAGGGTGTAGAGGACTATCAGCTTATATAAGAAGATACACAATGTAAGTTCCTATGTTCTAAAATAGTAATGAACAAACCATGACCGTTTTTATTAGATCGCATCCTTAAGTACACAAACATGATACATCCCCAAAAATCCACACTCATACAGTGGCATAGGCGCGCGCACACAACAATGAAACCATACAAATTTTAAATACTAAACTGGTGCACTGTCACCAGGCACCGACCCGCTAAAACCACTGATCCAGACGATACAAATAAAGTCATCTCGGTTACACGAAAGTGTCACAACATGCAGATGCAATGCATCGGACACGGACATGGCAACGAGGAGACAAACGAACACGTTCATGGAGATGGATATGGCATAAGCTTATTTCGGCATACCTGTGGCAGCACGGAATGTAGCAAAATGAGCGTCACTACGGAGATAGTCCTCCAATGTAGGATACCTAGCCCTCAAGTCCATGGTAACACGACTCGAGCGACCAATGCTAGATGCATGCTGCATGATGTCACGAATACCCCAAACCCGGTGACCAAGATGGCAGAAAGGGAAGACAAAGCGACCATGGCGACGCACACGAGTGTGACCGTGCTCCTACAACCAAGCGAACACAGATTTATTCACCTCCTCTGTTTCATCCTCGTCCACTTCATCCATATCATATAGATCATATGCATCAATGAAGCCTGGCTGCTGCGGAGGTGGCACAGCATCGAAGTTGCCTAGTCCGTTCGCTTGACCAGCCATCCTCCTACAGACACTTATCAACATAACTAAAAATGATAAGCAATGATGGTAACCTATAAACAAGATGCGGAAGCTATGAGCTCACCTCTCACAGGATGCAAAACCAAGTAGGTCACCTAGCACAACCACTAACAATGCGTGTAAGATTAAGAGCCGATGAGCAAAGGCCTTGGGGGCATGCCTATTTATTGAAGCAGCATGACTGATCAACAACGCAGTGCACCTTCTCGCAGCTCACGCCTCACGGGATTACAGTAGCCATGAAAATACGTGGGATGCTCGAAATACGCAGGCCTACACTAATAAGGAATCCTGCCACAAGTATAGGGTAGAATATGCAGGCTTTCGTTCATGGGTAGGCATGCGACATATTCGGCGGGTATACGAGTGTGCTTTGGTCAGGATAAAAAGAAGGAAAATCCTGACATCCACATGAGCTAAAAAAATAGACGTGTAGGCATTATAGTTGGAGAAAGCAGCTGTTCCCCTTTGTGGTCAGCGACTGGAAACACACCCAGGTTCACTGAAGCGTGGACCTCTTCCACATATTCATCTCCCGCCTATGTTATATGCAAGATGAAATACACCCAGCTTCGCTGACAATTGGGTCCGATAAGAGAGCACAATCTTGCCAGTGACCCCGCAGCAAATGCAGCTTACCAAATTTTCATTTCGTGCCCAGGAACTTGAAAGCGAGATCTTCAAATTCTGTATTCCCTCTCCTCCCCCCCATAATAAAAACATGGCTACCGCAGTGCCCCTCCAAACTCTCACCTTGTATTTCCAAAATTAGCACTCTCCTCTCTACTGGCTGTAAAGTCCAGCTAGATTTGTGGTGGCGGCTGACCTCAGCGGCCGTGGGGTACCTCGGCGGCGGCAAGCTCCATGGGCGGCAGGCATCAAGGTGCGGCTTGGTCAGCGGCACTCTTGGAGGAACATCTCAGCATCCTTGCAGTAGCTGCGCCCATCCTGGCGCAGCTGAGCAGTAGAGCGAGGATGTCGCGCAAGCACCAGCTGCCCCGTCCAACCATGCGCCACTACATCTTCGAGCTCCACAAGTGAGAATCTCATTTTATTTTTCTCTGTAGTCCCCTCCAATTTTCTGAATCTACATCTACTTCACCGAAGAGCACTGTGCTCAAGTTTATTTTTGTCTGAAGCAGAGCCTAGTTACACCTAGATGTGACCACAGCCCTCATGCTGCTGGAGTATTTCTTTAGTGAACAATAAATTTCACGATGTATTGTGTTAGATTTGAGACCCTTCTCTTCTCTTGGCCGCTTTAGATCTACCTGCATGGCCGACATCTACATTTATATGGTAATGGTACATTCTGTTCCTTATATCTAAGAAAACTAACCAAATACTTTTTGTGCAGGGCTTAGTACCACGTTCCTACATTGCTAAAATTCAATCACATATCATAGTATGCAACTAAACAAGTGATTATCCTGGTCCTCTATTCTTTACTTTATTCAATTGCTTTGTTTAAGATTGAAGTTTGACTTCGGCTCCTTTTATTTGTAGGCTAAAATATTGAAAACAATCCTTAGGATTGCAGTACCAAATTCTGATTCTCATAATTTGCAGTCAAGTCCCTTCCTCGATTATGTGGCCGTGCAGCGAGCCTCAGCTACAAGCTCAAGATCTGAAGTTTTTTTAGGAGGACTACAAGAAGCTGCAGAACTAAGACAACAAGTTGTTGAACAAGAGCAAATGTTGAGCGACTTGAAGATGAAGGCACAAGCTTCAGATGTAGTAATAAAAATGCAGTCTGAGGAGATTGAGAGTTTGAAGAAAGCAGTAAGAGAAATTGAGTATCTCCTTCGTCAACTGCTAAACTTCAGAGGGTAAGGTCAATGTGTTTCTTAGGTATCTGCTCATGTCCTCCCAGCTACTTGTGATGGTTTGTGAGTACTGTGGTTTGTGCTCAATGTGCTTCTAGACTAGATTTGTTCTTGGTTAGAGAGATATCATGCGTAGTGGTTTGTGATTTCTTACGGACAATATGCTTGTGCTTGTTCTTTGGTCATGAATAATAATGTGTGAAGTGTGATGAGAAATATTTATTTGTATGTGTGATATGTACAGTTTAATTGTGCTGTCAATTACAGAATTGATTTGTATGTAATATTAAATTAGATTATATTTTAATTAAGTGCTACCTGGGCTACACCCGAAAATAACTGGGTCCAAAATTTCGTGGACTCGCCCCCTCGGCCTATTATTTTGTGGGCCTAAACAAAGTTACGACGCTAGCAAATGTTCGACTAAATCCATTAAGAATTGGGCCTAAACGAAGTTATGACGTCAGCATATGTTACGCTTGATCCTACAAGAATTGGGCGTAAACCAAATTATGACGTTAGCAATTATTGGTGGGCTCGGTCCAAGAAGAATTGGGCCTAAATTAATCTATGACGACAACAATTATTGGGCTCGGCACAAAAAAAATTGGATCTAAATCAATTTATGACGATAGCAATTATTAGGCTTGGTCCAACAAGAACGGGACCTAATTAAATCTATGACGAAACAATTCGTCACAACCGTCAAGTCACATCAGACTGTGGTCCGACGTGGCATGCTGCACAGGAGTCAGTTTATGACGACTTGTGGGATCAATTTTCATTTCTCGATTAATGATGAAGGATTTTCATCACGTCTGCGTCATAAATCACGGATTATGACGAAAAAACGTGTTTATGACACTGTTTATAGTTTATTATAGATCGGAAGATTTCTTGTAACGTGTACAACTTTAAATTAAAGGACAAAGGGCCGGCTGATGTTGATTCATTCAGGGAAGAAATATGGCCTGATCGTATACTGCTGCCGACAAAATTTAAACATTAGTTTTAAAGGACGAAGGCAGGTAGATAGTGCGCTGATTCATTCAGGGAAATATTGAAGAAAGGGCCGACTGGGTGCTTACATATTAGGACATCGACTGACTGGTTCGACAACAAGTGTAACATGGTACAGACACCTTATGAAACTTGTACGGTTGCTAATAAGCTCGATTTCATGTGTTGACCTTTCTCTCCTGTGCGTGCAACAATGAGATATCTACACCGAGAAGGGGTGACACAATGAACGAGCGTTCAATATACTGCTGCCGCCAATGTCGTGTTACCGTGCACCATACCGTCTGCACCACAAGTAGTCGAACCTGTTTTCTCGGTGCTGCTCGTTCCGAGAGAGTGTGTGCATATATGCGAGACTTGATCTGGTCATCTGCTCAAGGTTTTTGAGATAATGCGGTGTTTGGATCCTGAACTTAAAGTTTAGTCCGTGTCACATCAAATATTCAGAGGCTAATTAGAAGGACTAAATATGAGTTAATTATAAAACTAATTACACAAATGGAGGCTAAACAACAAGATGAATCTATTAAGCCTAATTAATCCATCATTAGCAAATGGTTACTGTAGCAGCACATTGTCAAATGATAGACTAATTAGGCTTAATAGATTCGTCTCGCCGTTTAGCCTCCATCTGTGCAATGGGTTTTGTAAATAGTCTATGTTTAATACTCCTAATTAGTATCTAAACATTCGATGTGATACGGACTAAAGTTTAGCCCGGGGATCCAAACACCCCACGTCTCAAAAACCTTGAGCTATGGCTCCATTGGTATCATAAAAAAAACATTGAACCTCGTATCGGAAGTAGAGTCAGGAGCAACTGTGCAATTCATTGGAGGAGAGAAGCCATATATGGAGGTAGCTAGATAGCTTGCCTTGTTATGGGTATATAAAAAGGCAAAGCTGGAAGGTCTGGATCGAAGCATGCATGTTCAGAATCATTTGTACGCAGATGGACGGCTGGACGCTCAATGCTTCCTGCACATTCTAATAGGGTGTGTGGATTTTATGGACCTACTTACTAGCCATAGCTACTCATTCCATTTCTAGGTAACATGCCATTTTAATAGATAAAGTCCTATTAACCAAACAACTGATCGGATAACTCTTACATTGCAGCACGAATCGCGTTTTTATTCATCATGTTAGCTGCAAAGCTTGATTTAATTTTAACGTGTATAAGCTTATTATATGTATGGTAGAACTCCATTTTCCTAGGGTATAAATGCAATTTCCACAGTCGATACTTTTTTTATGAAACTTCACTTGACTACTCAGAAGAGGTGAATGTGTTTTCGGACATTTTTCCTGTGACGAGGATACTGCAAAAACGACTTTGAGGTACACGCTCTAATAAAGGCCCACTTCAGTATGTCTCTGATCAGGATAGCAAAACCTAACGTGCCACGCATGGTTGTCCTTCGCTTCTACACTACTGTAAAACTGAGCATTGGTCTTATTTCTTAGTACCGGCGGTTGATTTTTGACCCGGTACTAATATGAGCATTACTACTGGGTCTAACGGCTAGTTCCCCAGGAGCCTCCCGTGACCCTCTTTAGTACCGGTTGGGAGCTCCAACCGATATTAAAGGAGGGTTAGGAACCGGTACTAAATACACTTTTCCCAGCAGTGCGATCTTGTAGAGCCCACGAAGCCACCAGCCCCGGTTCATCTCCTAGCCCGGCTGATTTGACCACGGGTCCAAGGCCCTTTTCTCCGGATCCATGTGAATCATCATCCAGCACAAAGATACCTTTGCTGAGAAAGGGCAGCCGGTCGTTACCCACCAGTCCTCTAGAGTGATTTTTGATGAATGAATCTATTTATTTTGCAGTCTCCGGATGGACGTGATTGATTTTATATCATTATAATGCTCGTATTACTTGAGTGTTATATTTTGCAAGGTCAAATAATTGAAGCCTGACTTTCCTATATACAAGCACTATCGGTCAATTCAATTTGCTACCTTGGAGTTGGAGGCGTTCGATGCATTGAAATGTTTATTAATCTGGAATACGTCCATTATGAAACACAGCCAACCAAGTTGACATATAATCACCATTGTTGCAAGATTCTGTTTTTGCTGTTGTATTCAAAATGATTAGTGGCAAAAGAACACTTGGCCATGTCCTCTTTATTATAACCATCTCTCAATATTAGAGCCATCTACCAGCGCCATCACCATTTGCACTTTTCAAATTCAGCTCGAAGTCTCTGTGCAAACTAGCAATGATGCACGTGCGGCACTACTCTAAGTTTAAGATATCATAGTTCAACAAATTCAATTACTAAGAATTTTTTAGGATTCAATTACTTTTAGAAAATATTTCTGAATTATTTTTAAGATATATTTTACTTTTATTTGTTACTAATTGCAATAGGAAGGAATTGTTAATGTCAATTTCACCTATGCCGAATCTCAATAGAAAGGATATTTAAGAATGGCAAATCGTTAAAGAACAAAGATTAAATGAATATGTTTAAATATACATGTAAACCTCAATTATCTTATATGTAACAGGCAGTAATGAAACTCTAATCTAGTTTCCGTAAAGGTATCCACAAGCAATAGATATTTTCTTCATATTTTCAAACACCATGCATACTAAGGCTCTGTTGTTTCCATCAGATACTTCTGTATTCTGAACTTCCTCTCAAAGCCATCATTATTTTCATTTCCCTCTATCCTCATCTTCATTTTGAAGGCACATCCTAATCCTAAAACACAAATATGAATGTGATTTATATAGTTTCCATGGAGAAGCAAAACCTTCACTACAAATTAGCATAGATTGTGCGTAATGCTTATATCTAATGGAAGCAGACATCATATGCCAACCGATCATTTTTATTAGTTGCTTGCTGCAGGTGTAGCTTGTCCCAACCACATTAGATTTTAGGAAAAAAAGGAATGACCAATTCTAAAAGGTGACTATAATTGTGTTGCCAATAATTGCAGTAAGCTTGTTTTAAAAACACTAACAGCACTTGCAAATTCATTTTTGTACCAGGACTATTTAAATCCATACCACGGTCAAATTTTGGTACAGTATTCAAATAATCCAAAGACCAACCAAGCATACCTCACTTCCCTCACCTATGCTGATCCAGAGGCCAATCACCTATGCATTCCCTAACAAGATAGTTGGTTTTGAAGGAAAAGATCAAAGTTCAACAATCATCTGCAACAGGTATTAAGATCAAATAATATGACTCGCACAATAACACGCACGTCATTCAAAGGACAACAATCATCTGTAACAGGTGAACTAATCATCTGCAACAGGTATTAATCATTTGGTATTGCTCCTAAAGCAAGAAGCAACAAAATTAAAAGATTAGCAGTGTATTGGAAAAGCAAACCACATGATTAAGCAAATCTTACACTAAACCTGCTGTCCCTGTGAATTAGCTCCGGAACTTTACAAGGGAAAATCTAAACCTGCATGTTTCCAAAGCCAGTAATCAGCATTACTACATTAGAGTGTCTGAAGCCGCTCGAGAATCCTCGCCAACGAGCAAGAGCAGCAGCACCACGCAATGCAACCCTTGCAACAACTCCTCCAGATACTGACTGCGCCGCTGCAATGCAATCTAATCCTATCGAACCAACACAGAAAAAAAAACATGATTCGGAGGACGATCCAAAAATAGGGAAACAAGATTATTATCAGCAAAAAGTGAGTAAATTTCAAGAATTAAATCTTGGGGTGGCGTCTTACATGACAGCATCCGGTTATGCAGGAGCCTCATAATGAGCATCGTTAGTGCCGGCAGGCTGGACGGGTCAAATGGCTACCAATAGTAGCGATGAAAACGGACGGGAACGGGCGGGAAAACCCCTAACCATGTCTCGTCACTTATTTTTTCCTGGAAATGGGAGTGGGATAGGCAGGAGCGGGACGGGAACCGGGATCAGCGCCGGTCCTGGGAGGGGGCACGGGGTGCGATGGCCTAGGACCCACAGAGAGGGGGGGCCAGCCCAGGACCCCATGTATACGGTACAGGCCACAACCTGACAACCGAACTAGGCCGTCAGCACCAGGCTTTTAGCGTGAGAAAGCCAAAACGCGTACGCTCGTCCGTCGATCCATTATTCGTGAACGCGAATCGGCACACGGCACGCCATCCACCCGTGAGTCACCGAGTCGCCGTCTCGCCGATTAGGCGATTACCGTGCGTCCGTGCCACACTGCCGCCGGAGGGGATCGGCCTGCGTGGCTGCACTGCACAGTTTGACAGCGCCACCGGCACACCGCGCGGCACGCGGCACCGCGCGTGCGGCACAGGCTGCAGGCGCACAGCGGGTCAGCCGCACAGGTATGATCTAGGTTTTTTTCTTGATCGTTTTTAATCTAAATTAATTACTTCGGACTTCTAGTACTCGGTACTCATATAGTCGTATTTTTCTTCTAATTTAGGTGCTAGAAACTTAGAATGTTACCTAAGAAACATTTGTCGGGGTCTCAGAAAAGAAAACGGAAAAGAGTAGAAGATCAATTTATTGAATCTCAAAAGGGTGCTATACATAAGTTTTTTTCAGCTTCAAGCAGTGTTGTGCTGATGATAATCCTGTAGATGCACTTGATATTGAAGAACAAGGGCAGCAATATCAACAAATTAATGATAATTTAAGTGAGCAAGTTGATGACATTGATGATGCTACAGATAATGAAAATTTACAGTCTTCCTGTGAACCTGAAAATTCAATTGATGATGTGCAAGAAACTTATATTCATGATGTCTTTGATCCTAGAACTTAGGAAATCTTGATAATAAAGGTAGAGATATATTGATTGAAAAGGGACCGGTGAGAGAATTGAATCTTGAGTTCCCTGCAGATGCTCTTAATAGACATTTTTCATATGCTTACTACTCCAGAGAGTTAAGCAATAGTGAGGTGGTTGATAGAAAATGGTTGGTTTACTCTAAACATGTGGACAAAGTTTTTTATTTTTGCTGCAAATTGTTCAAATCAAGTCAGAGCAAAAGTTTGCTAGCACATGATGGATTGAGGGATTGGAAACATCTTAGTTTTAGACTCAAACAACATGAGAATAGTGTTGAGCATATAACAAACATGAATACTTGGAATGAACTTAGGCTAAGGTTGAGCAAAAATAAAACAATTGATGATGATTTGCAACGAGAAATTGCAAAGGAGAGAGAGCGTTGGAGACAAGTTTTAGTAAGAATTGTTTCTGCTGTCAAGTTTCTTGCTAAACATAATTTGGCTTTTCGAGGGAAAAATGAGAAATTATATCAAGATAGCAATGGCAACTTTTTGGGCACAATTGAAATGATGGGTGAATTTGATCCCGTGATGCAAGACCATATTAGGCGGATTCAAAATAGTGAGATTCATCATCATTATCTTGGGCATAAAATTCAGAATGAGATGATTTCTCTTCTTGCAGATTGTGTGAAACAAACTATACTAAAGATCATCAAAGATGCCAAGTACTTTTCTGTTATTTTAGATTGTACTCCAGATGTGAGCCATGAAGAACAAATGACTAATTATTCGGTGTGTCAATATGTCAAGGAATGTTCCAAGGGTAGAGGAGTTCTTCCTAGAATTCTTGAAGGTAGATGACACATCAGGATTAGGTCTTTTTAATGAATTAAAGAATGTATTGGCCTCTCTTGATTTGAATATTGATGATGTGAGAGTACAAGGCTATGATAATGGTTCAAATATGAAGGGTTCTCATCAAGGTGTTCAGAAGCGCTTGCTTGAAATTAATCGAAAAGCACTATACATGCCGTGTGCATGTCATAGTCTGAATCTTAGTCTTTGTGATATGGGAAAATCTTGCAGGTAAACTATTATTTCTATTATACATTGTTTTCATATAATATGTCATGTTTTGGGAAAACTTTCAAACTTACTATTTGTTAAATCTTGCAGATAAGCTATTTCTTTTTTTGGTCTCATCCAACGTATATACACATTGTTTGCAAAATCTACTAAAAGGTGGAAGATTTTAGTATACAATGTTTCAGGATTGACAGTTAAGTCATGGTCTAATACACGCTGGAAAGTCGAATAAAAAGTGTTCAAGCTATCAGATTCCAAACTCCTCAAATAAGATCAGCTTTAATAGCGCTAGAGAAGGCTTCAACTGATGATCCAATGGCAGTTAGTGAATGTCAATCTTTGGTGAGTGCACTAGAGAATTTTGAATTTTTAGTTGGTTTGGTTATTTGGCACGATATTTTATTCTCTATAAATAAGGTGAGCAAGAAGTTGCAGTCTAAAATTGTGAGTATAGATGATACTCTCAAACATATTGAAGGTTTCATATCATATTTTAAGAAGTATAGAGATGAAGGTTTCACTTCTAGTATGGATACAGCAAAAAACATTGCATTTGAAATGGATATAGAGCTAAAATTTCGTACAAAACGTCAAGGAAAGAGAAATAAACAATTTGATGAACAAGATAACCAAGATGAGGAAATACAACGATCTGCTGTGGACTCATTTAGAGTAGAGTACTTCAATGTTATGATTGATGCTGCAATTGCTTCATTGACTAGTAGATTTGAGCAGATGAAAAAATTTGATAACATTTTTGGGTTCTTGTTCAACTCAAAAAATTTGAAATCTTTGGATGAAGCTGATCTTTGGTTGCACTGCAAGAATTTTGTGGAAACATTTTCTCAGGATAACTCATCCGATGTTGAGATCAATGATTTTTTTTTCAGAATTAAAGGTGCTACAAGTGACTTTGCCAGATTCTTTGATGTCAGCGCTTGAGATTCTGAAGTTTGTTATAACTGCAGATTGCTATCCAAATGTTTCAGTTGCCTATCGAATCCTCTTAACTGTACCTCTAACTGTAGCTTCGGCAGAAAGAAGTTTCTCAAAATTGAAGTTGTTGAAGAACTATTTGAGATCAACTATGTCACAAGAAAGGTTAAATGGATTGACTATGTGCACCATCGAGAGGGATATCTTGGACACTATTGATCTCAATACCGTCCTTGATGATTTTGCATCAAGAAATGCCCGAAGAACTATCTTTTTATGAGAAGCAATGTATATTATGAAGTTCTATTCTTCCTTAAGGTAATCATATTAGTTTTAGTCTATATTATTCCTTGATAATTATCAAACATGTTAAATTAGAAATATATTATTGGGTTTGGTTTCGCTTTGTAAGAAAAATTAGCACTTATATGTATTATAAGATTTATATATAGTTTAGAGGGACCCTCGCGACGAGTTCGCCGGAGGGCCCTCAAAAGCTTAGGACCGGCACTGACCAGGATACACGATTATATGAAAACGAACAAATACAAGCGGACATACAACGGAAACGGCCGGGAACCGGGACCATTTATCGGGATGACACATTCCAAAACATCTACTACACTAGCACTCTAGCAGTCCTGCACGGCTGCATGCTGCATGCCACTTGGCACTTGCGGTTTGCTGACTTACACTTGCTGCATTGCACTTGACAAGTAGAATAGTATATCACTGAAACACAGATACACAGTGTGCGACAAACCACAAATAAGTTTACTAAACAAGACCACAAGGCAGTAGTACTAGTTTATCACGACACAAAAATAGAACAAAAGCCTGGCTACCACTGTCGCACGTGTGGGAACATGGTAAACCTACTGCCTACAACGGGAGAACGGCGCGCGTGTGGGCTTCCTGCCCAGGCACCAGCGCGTCGAGGACGGTGGCTTCGACAAGCCAAGAGCGGACAGCGGAGGGGTCGACGGCGGCACCGTGGCACGGCGCGGGCGCCCAGCGATTTGCCGATTTTGCAGGGCTGGCAGCGCTTGGGAAGTCACGAATGGGATGTGAATGGAACGAAGGGGGTTAGTGTTTGGGAAATATTTTATACGTCCTCACCTCTTGCCTGTTGGGCTGGCTAGCTGAGGCCCGAGGAGTTGGGGTTACTGGACCTATCCCGTATAAATTGTAAATGGGATCATCCCGGTTGAAAATGGGATCCCGCAAATACTAGCGGGATACCCCCTCAAATGTATCCCATCTTGTTCCCGTGTACTCCCACCCCGTTTCCATCCTATTATCGAACTTAACCATCCCGTTTTCATATAGCTTAAAATATAGGACAAATATAGAAAAATGGGCGGACGGGAACGGGAAATTTTCCGTCCGTTTTCATCCCTAACCAATAGAGCGAGATGGCAGTGGTTGATGAAATCTCATGGAGAAAGAAGGGGCAGAGTGGACCTTCGCGCTACCTCCTCCTCGTCCTATGAGCTGCCGCCGCCGCAACCATTGAGGCGACATAGATAGAGGGGGAGGGACAAAGGTGGGCCACCGCTGCCGCCACATTCAAGGCGGTTCAGATGGAGGGGCGACGGGGTAGTGAGGGAGGGGCAGAGGCAGGTCACCGGGAGGGAGGGGGTCGGCAGGTCGCAACCTTGCTGGGCTAGGCAGGAAGGGACGGCGCAGACGGATGGGGAACCAAACAACGTTGCACAAAAGGAAAAAGATGGAATTAACGAGCCATGATTGGCAGGGCTCGGGAAAGATGATTAGATGAACGTGGGTACACAGAACAGGTAAACGAACGGAACGGTGAGAAAAGAATTTGGTTTTTGGCAGAAACATTTTCTAAGTCACGATTTTTATGGGTATGCACCTTATCTTCTTCCTCAAATAGATGACATATGGGTCTGGCGTGAAGGGTACGATGGATCCGTTTTGAGTGAGAAAGGTTTTCAATTGTTTTCGATCTTTATATCTCTGTGGAAATCTCTAGAGCTCATTTCCAAAGAAACCTGCAGTCGCCGGCATGGCACCGAGAGCCACCGATGCGACTCATGGAAGACTGAAAATATGTGATTACTTCAAAGCCCGCCAGTCACCAATGGCGGATGTCCTCCCGTGAAGCACCACTGCCGAGTAGGGATAGAATTCGGATAGGATCCGCATGAAATCGGACTCAGATAGTACTTTTTACCATATTTTAAAATTGAATACGAACACGAATTTAGATGTTCTTGAATACAAATACAAAAAATTGTCTCGGATTTGGATATGAAACAGATATTTACTCAATTTTAATAATATTATTTACCTATTTTGTTTATTGATGGTTTTTGAATAACAAAATCATTATACAAGTAGAGACTAGAGTTTGAGTAACAAGTGCAAACAAAGATTGCTCATAAAAATATTACATTAATTAATAATTACTTAAAATAGTGCACTTTATGAAAAAATAATCTACGGATAAATATATATTTCAATAAATATAAACATTCATCAATGAAGAATAAATATTATATAAAAATGTTTTTTGATAAATACATAAACTAGAGTATTTAAAATTAAATTTCATATTTATATATATTTATTATTAAATTTAATAACATTGGTCACTAAAATTAGAGATAGATTTAAATAGTTTTATGGATATAATAATAAAATTAATATCATTAATTTTTAGTTATAAAGCTAACTTTCGAATAGTTCCAATGATATACTATCATTATTAATTCAAATTAACATCATTTATCATTAGTTATAGAGATAACTAATAATTTCATATAATCGTATACGGATGGTGTTAGATATTGTCGAATGCGAATGTGGAATTGGATAGAGAAAATAAAGACGTATCTATTTTGGGGCTGGTTGTCCGTATACAGCCCCAACCAGGCTCTCGCGATGCGAGGACGTGATGATTGGTTGCTTATGCTCGGTAGCTGGCCTGGTCCGTTATGTGCAAAAAGGCTCCTTGAGTTTGGCTCCACAAATATGCAGGAACACCTTGTTTCCTCAGAGTCAGTGTGGGGGATATATCCCCTGGGTACCATTTGGATGGACCTAGCCACCCTTCAAATGGAGCACTGCATATGAGGGGGATTCGGGATAGGTGTACGGATCAATACTAAGGATCGGCATAAAGAGATATAGTTACAGATAGACATGTTTAAATATGCAAAGAGATAACTTGTACTGAAAGGTAGTAGATTTCCTTGTAATCGACTAGGATTAGATCGAATTAAATATGTAACCCTGCCCCCCCTCCCCCCCACTATATAAGGGCTGCAGGAACCCCTCAAAAATCCAAGTCATATTCAATACGCTACACGCTGAGAATACAACCTCGAGCACAAGACGTAGGGTATTACACCTCTGGTGGCTCGAACTTGGTAGAGTCCCTTATATCCTTGTATTCATCCATCTAGCTTTAGGCGCGGCGATCCCCTCCACACAATCTACTACATTGATCTACTTCGTGGTGGACTGCCAGACTATTCCCCTAACAGCCAGGCTCTGGCGGTGCAGTGACCAGCTTTTGGGAAGCGCGCATACACTCAAGAAATGCAGCTAGACAGGCAACCAATCAGATTCTCCAACTAACCTGGCTCCATACAAACACCAACCAAACAAAGACGTGTTGCATATAGGGAGCCAGACCATCCGAAGCGCTCGGTTGTGCTGGCTGCAGCTCAGCTGCAGCTGCAGCAGCCACTACAGCAGCTGCAGCCAGCCAACAAACGTTGCAGCCAAAGAACAGCTCTTGCAGCCAGCCAACGATAACTAGCTGGAGCGCTACTGTTTATTTAAACAGCAATTCAAAATGGCTGTAATTTGACAACTAAACATATTAATGCACACTGATTCCCCGTCCAAGACTCAACACAGAAATAAATCGAGATTTCAGTAGACATATTAGTGTGAAATAGATCTGTAGGTCGATTCTGAAATAGCACAGGTACAAATACCAAATCTAAGGGGGTGTTTGGGAGGAGTGGACTAAACTTTAGCCCTGTCATATCGGATGTTCGGATACTAATTAGGAGGACTAAACATAAGCTAATTATAAAACTAATTGCAGAACCCCTAGGTTAAATCACGAGACGAATCTATTAAACCTAATTAATCCATCATTAGTGAATGGTTACTGTAGCACCACATTGTCAAATCATGGACTAATTAGGCTTAATAGATTCGTCTCGCGATTTAGCCTAGGGGTTGTGTAATTAGTCTAGATTTAATACTCCTAATTGGTGTCCAAACATTCGATAATTGGTGTCCAAACATTCGATGTGACGGGGGCTAAAATTTAACCCCCTCCTCCCAAACACCCCCTAACTCTGAATAATAGTTACAAAGAGCACAAGTAAGAAATAATCATCAAGTATAGTAGTCACATCATTGCAGAAGCTGATTATTTTCACTAGAAAACATATCGCGGTAGCAAATCAAAACACACAACACAACTAGTGCTAATCATCTCGAAGCCTACTTACCAGATTCCTCTTCTTGGGAAAGTACTCTGTGGGCTTCGGTGGAGCTTCCCACATCCCGAATGAGCACATGCCGAAGGTTTGAGGTGCGATCTGCGATGTTGCTGTCGCCTCCCGAGAATGCTGGCCGCCGATTGGGAAAGGGGTGAGGGAGGCGTCGCTGACCTAATTTGGCACCCTTGATGCGCCGGCAACCTTCACGGAAGGCGAATACGAAGGGCGGCGTCCGAATTCCAAACCTTAAGAGGAGCGTCTCTCCCTATCTGCTTCGCTCCTTTGATCTTTCTAGCATCTGCGTGACTTACAAATAGGAATGGTTCATCACAAGAGAAGATGCTTGCTCTGCAGCCGAGTTGTTGGGCTGCAGGCTGCAGCTGCTGCTACTTGGGCCTGCAGCCGAACGGCTGGGCTGCTGCAAAGCTAGCTGCAGCTGCAGCCGCAACGTAGAGTAGCTGCAGCGAGCGGCTGTCCCGATCATGTATAGCTTCAGCGCTGTCGGCATCGCACACTTGGAAGGAATATTTATTAGGAAACCATATAATTCTAGAAGTGGAAGCTGACATGGCTCTCTCTCCCTTTAATTTTCTTATAAAAAAAATCTGAAGCCGCGACCGCGATGGCGACCGGTGAACCGACTTACCACAAGTACGTGTCGCGGCACGTGTCCTCTGTCCGGCAACGCGACGCGATGCCGCCACCCGCCCGACGATTCTGCCGGCAGGCATGTATATCCACCTGAGCTCGCGTGCATGAGGCCTCGCGAAGCTTTGGCAGCTATCGCGGCAACGGACGGGCAAAAACCCGGTGGCCGCCGCGGATCCAGAGAACACGGGAGGCAAAGGCCGCCCAGGTTTAGTTTAGGCTTTGCGACGGACGGTTCGCGTCACGTCACGCTCGAAGCCGCGACGACGCTCGCCGCCCTTCCCCTTCCGTTCCGTGCGGCGGGTGTCTGGAGGCGGCAGACCGTACGTCAGCCGGTGGACTCGCGCGGGCAGCACGCGAGCAAAGGTGTCACGGGCAGGGTCCGCAGCATCGCGCATTCGTGCTTGGCAGTCCATGACAGGGACAACGGTATGTTTAGCCAACCAGGCAAGGCAAGGAAAACCTGGGACCTGATTGGATGCCCGCATTTAACCTGGCCAGGCTCGCGGGATGCAACATGATCATGCAAATAGCAGCCTCCCGCCTAGCTCGCGGTATACGAACTTTTCCGGCGTTTCTCCGAAACCAGGCTCACGTGATGCGACTAGGAAACACGCGCAGGGTGCTGAAAAGGAAATGAGATGAAAAGTTGGGCAACCAATCAGCCGCTCCAAAGGGCCAGGCTGCGTGCATGCAACTTGGTGCTGTAGGTAATACCGCTGTGCCAGGGAAGTTCTCGTCCAAGACACCGGTCAATAACCTGGAATGGACCAGACAATGATGGTATATTCTCGTATACATCCAAGCGGGACCCCTCTTCATTTTTCAGTGTCGATGATCAAAATCAAAAACAAAGAATACTTGATGGTGCGAAATGCAATTTGACTCGCGCGCCTGAACACAAACCAAAATACAGCCGGACGGACAGCTGACACATGATACGCCGATGCAAACGTACACCTTGCGGAAAAAGAAAAGAAAACAATGGCTCCACACGACACCCTATATCGGGTTTGGACAAAGCAAAAAAAAAAGGCATACCAAAACCAGGGGGCAGGCACCGTCGCACCGAACCGCGCACGCCGCACACCGGCACAGGGCTGGCATGCGCCACCGCTAGCCGCCGCCCTGCCCCTGCCCCTGCCCCTTGCCTGGTGGCGCACCCAGATTGGATCCCGTTTCTTTCCCCTGGCCCAAGCCGGAACCCGCTCTTGAAATACCCCCGTCTCCGCAGCCGCCTCCCCTGCCCAACCAACCAACCAACCCATTCGTCCTCCCCCGATCTCTCCCCTCCCGATTCCCTCGTAGCTTGCTCTCACGCGCGCATCGACCATGTCGGCCTACTGCGGAAAGTACAAGGGTAAGATCCATCAATCATCTCCCCTTCCTCGGTTCCTCCGTAGCGTCGTTGTCGATCTGCTCCTGTTGTTTGTTCGGTAGCGTGTAGTGCAGATCTGTTCTGTTGTTCGATGTGGTACCCTCAGATCTACCGTATCTGAGTTGATGGATAATTTGTAGATCCGTTTGGGCGTTGGATTTGTGTGGAATTTGATGGGTCCGTACATGCTGGGGGTTGGTGCTCTGCTTGATTAGCGTTCAGGGGTTTGGTGGTTTGTTGGAAGGGGTTAGGAGGACGAGCAGGGTGACGCGCCTCTACGATCCGTTAATTGGTTGGGATCTGCTGATTTTTGTTCGCATAACTACAGGATGTGATGCTTAGTGGTACGTATCTGCTTGGTTTTAGGGGGCCTGCTTAGTTTTGGATCGGATTATGTGCCTTCATGATGGTAGATAATTTCTCAATTTATCTTGATAGCATGCACTGGTGCTTCATTGTGTAATTTCTAGGGGCTGGTTTCAAATCATAATATTACTTGTTCGATAAATTAATCTGATGCTTTCCTATTCAGTTGCCCTTTTTCCTGCAATGGAGCTGTGCAACGATGCGTCCACGTTAGTCAAATAACTAATCTGTATTTCCTCTTGTCATATGTTAAGAGTTCGTTACATATGAAAGCAGGTTTAGGTAACACGACAGTGTTTTTTCAGTAGTTAGATTATTCAGGATAGCATAGCATGTGTAGTTGTTAAGTAAATCATGTTTGTCGATCTGATTGAGTTACCACTCTGCGCTGCTTGTTGGCTAATTATCTTTGCTTATTATTTTGCAGATGAGCTCATCAAGAACGCCGCATACATTGGCACCCCTGGCAAGGGTATCCTTGCTGCTGACGAGTCCACTGGCACCATTGGCAAGCGCCTTTCCAGCATCAATGTCGAGAACATCGAGGAGAACCGCCGTGCCCTCCGTGAGCTCCTCTTCTGCGCCCCTGGTGCCCTCCAGTACCTCAGTGGCGTGATCCTCTTTGAGGAGACCCTCTACCAGAAGACCAAGGACGGCAAGCCCTTCGTCGATGTCCTCAATGAGGGAGGCGTCCTCCCCGGCATCAAGGTCGACAAGGGTACCATCGAGGTTGCTGGCACCAACAAGGAGACCACCACCCAGGGTCATGATGACCTTGGCAAGCGCTGCGCCAAGTACTATGAGGCCGGTGCCCGCTTTGCCAAGTGGCGTGCTGTCCTTAACATTGGCCCCAACGAGCCGTCGCAGCTGGCCATTGACCTGAATGCTCAGGGTCTGGCTCGCTATGCCATCATCTGCCAGGAGAACGGTCTGGTGCCAATTGTTGAGCCTGAGATCCTTGTTGATGGGTCGCATGACATTGAGCGCTGCGCTTATATCACTGAGGTGGTCCTTGCTGCCTGCTACAAGGCTCTGAACGAGCATCATGTCCTCCTCGAGGGTACCCTCCTGAAGCCCAACATGGTCACCCCCGGCTCCGACGCCAAGAAAGTGGCCCCTGAGGTGATTGCTGAGTACACTGTCCGTTCCCTCCAGAGGACCGTCCCTGCTGCCGTGCCCGCCATCGTCTTCCTCTCTGGTGGACAGAGCGAGGAGGAGGCCACCCTGAACCTCAACGCAATGAACAAGCTCAACACCAAGAAGCCGTGGTCCCTGTCTTTCTCCTTTGGCCGTGCCCTTCAGGCGAGCACCCTCAAGGCGTGGGGTGGCAAGGTGGAGAATGTGGAGAAGGCCAGGGCTGCCTTCCTCACCAGGTGCAAGGCCAACTCAGAGGCCACCCTCGGCACGTACAAGGGTGATGCCGCCGCCGGCGAGGGCGTCTCGGAGAGCCTCCACGTCAAGGACTACAAGTACTGATCTGCCTCCCCCTTTGGACCTGCCTACGATGATTTAGGTTGAGTGTGGTTTGCCCGTCTGAGCTCCATGTTTGGACATCGAAACTCGGTTTTAATAATCCTGAACTTATGCTTCCCGTTGCGGATGATGGTTGGTTACTTTTTACATTCATATATTAGTCTTTTTTGGTGCCAATCTGTGTAATCTGGTCCTGCCGACGGTAAATCGAGCAGCCACTTTTTCTTCTGTCGTCGTGCTCTGGTTATATAATGGGAAAAAAAACATTTTATGTCCTGAGTTGACCGGTGTTGGTCGTTTGCATTGACTTTTATCAATTGTGATGATAGCGGCGCTTTAGTCCTTTAGGGGGTGTAGGGGGTGTTTGGATACGATCGAATGTTCGGATGCTAATTAGGAGAACTAAATATGAGATAATTATAAAACTAATTGCAGAACCCTATGCTAATTCGCGAGATGAATCTATTAAGTCTAATTAATCCATCATTAGCGGTTACTGTAGCACCACATTGTCAAATCATGTACTAATTAGGCTTAATAGATTCGTCTCATGTACTAATTAGGCTTAATAGATTCGTCTCGCGAATTACACTCAATTAGTTTTGTAATTAGCCTATGTTTAATACTTCTAATTAGTATTCAAACATCCGATGTGACGGGTGTTAAACTTTAACACTAGTTAGCCAAACAGGCCCTTAGTAGCATGTGGCAATCTGAGATGCTTTGTTCCCGTGAGCGTTAGGTAAATTTAGGAAAAAAATTTGGTGCAGGACGGCTGCAAAGCGCCCTCGGTGGAGCCCTATCCCCGATATGCGCCGCGTGTCTGTCGAGAAGATCCAATGCCTCGTCTCCTTTGCTTCCGCCTTGCACAGATCTTTTTCCCTGCCCTGCAAGCTGTGGCTGTGCTCGTCTCCTTTGCTTTCGGTCGTTCGGCTCCTTTGATCCATGGCTCGGCTCAGCCTCCTGCACAGCTTTTTTTCCCTGCCCTGCAAGCCACGGTTGTGACTTTTCCCCTGCTCGTCGTCATCCCCCGTTCCTCATCCTCAACATGGCCCGGCACGCCGCCGCCGTCCGACCAGGGCTCCTCGATGCCCGATTTTGCTCAGGACGTTCACACGCTACCGCCCTCCTTGCCCCGTCTGGCTCTGCATCCAAGGCCTGCTCGTCGGCTGCAGCAGATGGACTTGCCTCCGGGTCAACGTGCTTAACTTTGAGCAGACTGAAGGTGCCGGTCAGGCAATCCAAAGAAGAAAGTGACAACACTATAATCCAGTAGAACGTTAACTGACAATCTGTAAACGAAGTTCAGATCATTAACTATAACACCTTTATGTTTCATGAAGGCTCATTCCGAGAATTCGAGATTGAACGCTCATGTCTATGTCTACCAGATTCTGAACTTGTGGAATTATGCAGGTTCTCCTGGCCATAAGATCTCAAGGTGGTGAGCTTGCCGCTTTGCTCGCCCTAGATGTCCATTCGGCCGCTCGCCTGATCCAGCACGGGCCCGGCAAGGCCTGTTAATTTTCATGCCGAGCCTAGCCCGTCACAACGACTCCGTCGTAACGTGCTGTGTCGGTCCACGAGCTTCACCGGCAGCCATGGGCCCACAAGGCCTTTTCTGTGCCGAGCCGGCCCGTCAAGCACGGCCGGCTTCGAGCCACGCGAGGCACGACGGCCCGCCCCTGCTACCGTCGTCTCGCGCCGCTGGCCTCCTGCGCCACCGTCGCTCCCAGCCCCGCGTGCCGCCGCCGCTGTCGCTCGCCCGCTCCTCCCGACCTCCTACGCCACCACCGCTCCTCCCGACCTCCCGTGCCGCCGCCGTTCCCTGGAGCCAACCCCCCGCGTGGAGCTGGGGAAGATGCCAATGCGAGAGACACAGGGAGGTGGCGGTGGGCACAGATAGGGAGAGGAAGGGTGACGGGTGAGAGTTAGCAGGCCGCAT